>NC_091999.1:35080825-35766509 GCF_044704955.1 Pristiophorus japonicus | reverse complement strand
CAGGGGCTGGAGTGGCTGGTTCAGTATTACAGTCCATCGAACAAGTATTACGCCGCAGGGATTGCGAGCCGATTTACTGCGTCCAAAGACACTTCAAACAACATCTTCGCGCTGGACATGAAGAACCTGAAGAGCGAAGACACCGCCATCTATTACTGTGCAAGGTACCACAGCGAGAGGAACCAGGGCTGGACCCGTACAAGAACAGATCGAGAGGGAATTCAACAATTTCCATCATAACCTGACAGTCAGTAAGTGTGTCAAATGCAATGTTAACAACAGTGTTCAGAACAAGACCATAAACCGCTTCTTACAAAACTAAGACACTGAGAATTCAATGTTGAAAATCTAACACACTAACCCATGTACTGAGGGGTAGTTTTGGTTGTGCTCCTGTTTAATGTGAACAGTGTCAGCAATTGCAGAGCTGGAGATGATGCTCGATTCACTGTGCCTGGTACATGCAGGGAGCTGGTTGGAAGTGTGTTCACTTTCTATTGTGTTGTGTAAACTGTTGGCTAAATTCTAAACTTGATCAGAAGCGAATGTGTATTTGAAGTGAATGTCTATTTGAAGTGTACGTTGAGAGTCAGTACTGAGCAGAGAGTGAGGGCAGTATTTGTGCGGGTTCCTGTCACTGTGGGACTACAGCAGTGGGCCACGGTACTATACAGAGCGAGCTTTCCATACAAAAACCCCAGACATGTAATTTGCACAAACATGCGATCGCTACCACGGCAGGAGCGTCGAAGAAACTGAGGTTTAAATAAAAATAATGAGTAGAAGTAAGATATATATATATTTAAATGTATCACATTTTTCTGCTTTATTACTCTTGATTGCCATGCTGAATCTGCACAGCTGCTTCAGAAGTATTCCAATCATTTTTTATAAATATAATGAACGGTACAAACTGAAATATCTCACTGATTCACTCATAGGGGAGTCAGAATCAGGTTTTTAAAGCTGCGTGCAATTTAATTTCTGTATTTTACAGTTAACAGTCCGCCGGAGTATTTGATACAACGTGTCTCACTGTGTAACGAAATGGGCTACTGGGGACAAGGGACCATGGTGACGGTGACTGCAGGTAAGGAACATTCACTCATTCAGTAACTCTTGTATTTGTGTCTTTATTTTATATTTTTGTTTATTTTAATAATTATTTTGTTCACTGAAACTTGGGTTCGGTGGATTTTGTTTTGAGATTTTTTGCAATGCTCAATGTGATTCTGCTGCAAAGTGATTATAGAATTCAACAGTTTCTCCACAGAAAATGTTGTTGATGATTTTTGTTGTTTATTCGCTGACGCGACTGTGTGCCTGGGTTACTTTAAATACTTTATGGTTGTTACACTGTTTGACGTTTCTGCAATGTTTAATCTCGGTGACCTCTGATTGTTGCAGTTCTTCTGATCGAATGCAAACATTGTGTTTAAATCTATTTAAAGGAACTTTGTAGGCACAAAACAGAAAGCTTAGCGATCAGTAAATAATCTTAAGGAATTTAATGTTTTCTAATGAAAATTACATTGTCATCGACTGCGCGAATGATCTCGAACGCTCAGATTAAATACGTGAAGTGTTACTGTAATTAAGAACTGAAAAATGAACACATTTCCAGCCGGAAGATTTAAATTAATATTACTAACATTATTATAATGTAGTAATATCACCAATTATTATTAAATATGCTATAATATGAACATTAATTTATTTAGCATGATCTGTCAAATCACAATTCTGCTGTCAGTATTTACATTTCTGTTGAATTCAATCATTAGTTATTTCATTGTTAGGCGGGTTTGGTGATTGTGTAATGAGATTTTTTGCAAGGATACATTTGATTCTGCTGAAAGAGTTTATAGAATGAAGGGTCTGCTCCATGAAAGATTCTGTCGAGGGATTCCGCCCCTCAGTGATGTGATTTAGTGTTGATCTGCTGAGGAGAGTTTGTGCCTGTGTTACTCAGAATACCTAGAATTTGTGAAGCTGTTTGGCGTTTCTACAATGTTTAATATCGGTGTCAGCGAGCAGCAGCAGGTTTACGCTCGAATGCAATAATGATATATGTTTGAAACTGTTTGGAAACAGATTGTAGGCAGAGAACAGGAAGGTGTTAGAAATCATAAATCATTGAAATGTATTTTAACATAACAATTATTGAAGTGATAATTATATATTCAACTATTAATCTATGTTTACGATGCTGATATTTTATTGTGTGAAATGTAACTAATTACCATATACATAATTAACAAGTGTTCAGGTTGTAGTTGAATTAAATTAATATTAACCAACCGATTATAATGCGATATCTTCCAGTGTTATTAAAATATGCTATAAGTCCAATGCTCATTTACTTAATATTATTTGCCTTCTAAAATCCTGCTCTATACTGGGCACCGTTAAAGGGAGCGGAAACTTTTAGAGGCTCGATACAGTTATTAATTATGCCTGCAATTATTTCACTGACAACAGACTGATTCCAGCGCTGTGTTCAGATTGATTAGGGTTTTCAATTACTTGCTACCTCCTGTTTACACAGATGCATGACTGAGCACAATTATTTGTAACTTAAAGCCGTGTTGTAAATTGCATTTTTTCCATTTAATATATCTGCCGGGGTATGACATTCTTACTGTGCAGCCGAAATTTGTTATTGAATAAATAGTGTGTGTTGTTTGATAGAATTATCACTAAACTAATCTTGAACACTTTGCAAGACCAAAAGCTGTCTCTCAATAACAAATTTCGGCTGTATTAGTAAGGCTGAAATTCTGCACATTAAGTTAATTTCAAATGTTCCAGGTAAGTGTGCTTCTGAGGAGGAAGGGCCAGACAGGCACTCAGATTATTTTCAATAATCAGCGAACATGAACATTAATTAGAATGTAACATCAGTGATCATTTATTAACCATAAACGATCCCTTGCAATTGCGTTGCATACTGGTTCGTATTATAGTTATTGCAAAACCTCAATGGTTGGAGAGAATGTTTAATTAATTCCTAAATTAATTTATAAATCAATGCATTTATAACTCGGCTGTGCTGAGTTCGATAAGGTGCCGCTGCAGATTTTAGTGAATTAACTTCCTGTTTTGCCTCGATGATTTTACACGTTATGTTTACTGATGAAAATATATCAAATCAGTGGGTGATCAGGTTTCAATGTAGATGTCTCCTGGATTGTGACATTCTTATTCTGTCACCGAGTCCCATGTGACGGGCAGCAAATTCATTGGAATGTGAATTATTTCCAGATACTTGCTTTCAGGGGAGTTAATTTTTGCACGGTTTAGAAGATAGCTGACAGAGATGGGAAAATGGCTGGATGTTGCAGAGTCTCTCAAATTAATATCAGTTTAATTTCAAAAAATTTGCAGAGTTGAGGTGGTTGGAAATTGACAAGAAATAAATTAGAAATCAAACAGCTTAATTGAAATTAAGAGATTGAACTGGACTCTCTGCCTGGAGCACCATTGTTGCACCGTTTGTGTCTGTTCTGTTTCTGTGCGCCTGCTCACTGTGTGAGAATCAGGAGTCCTTCTGACTGGTTGTAAACCTTCTGGGTTGTGATTCTGTATTGCGGAGAGTGTAATTTAACTCAGTTATTTAAGAAACTGGTATATGTGAGAAAAGTGAAAGATTTAATTTAAGTTTGAGGAGTCGCCGCAGAAATGAAATCGGTAACTCAGATTGTGGTAATCAGAAGGAGCAGTTCCGAAACACCACGGGGAGACAGTAGAAGGAGCTTTAATCAGTTTCTAACCCGGTTGTACCTGCCCTGGGAGTGTTTGATGGGACAGGGCAGAAGGAGCTTTACTCTGTATCTAGCCCATGCTGTATGTGCCCTGGGAGTGTTTGATGGGACAGTGTAGAGGGAGTGTTACTCTGTATCTGACCCATACTGTACCTGCTCTGGGCATGTTTGATGGGACAATGTAGAGGGAGCTTTACTCTGTATCTTGACCCATGCTGTACCTGCCCTGTGCGGATTGATGGCACAGTACAGAAATAATTTTACTCGGAATCTAAACCTTGTTATATTTGACCCGTCTTACAGGGTAGTGTAGTTTAATATGCATTCATCATTTGCTTTACATGACCTTACAGCGCCAGACAGATCAGTGACGAGGGAGATTTACTCTATCGAATCTATCTTGTATCTCATTTGAGTGATTTTCTAAAAATATTGAAGAAACTTCAATCTGCATGTAACAAATTAGTAATGTTTATACAGTTTGAGCATCAGATAATTATTGAATGAGATTGGTCTGATCCTAAGGTTATCCACTTTGGTGGTAAAAACAGAGAGGCAGATTATTATCTGAATGATGACAGATTAAGAAAAGGGGAGGTGCAACGAGACCTGGGTATCATAGTACATAATTTATTGAAGGTTGTCATGCAGGTACAGCAGGCGGTTAAGAAAGCAAATGGCATGTTGGCCTTCATAGCGAGAGGATTTGAGTACAGGGAAGGGAGGTGTTATTACAGTTGTACAGGGTCTTGGTGAGGCCACACCTGGAGTATTGTGTACAATTTTGGTCTCCTAACTTGAGGAAGGACATTCTTGCTATTGAGGGAGTGCAGCGAAGGTTCACCAGACTGATTTCCAGGCTGGCGGGAATGACATATCAAGAAAGACTGGATCAACTAGGCTTGTATTCACTGGAGTTGAGAAGAATGAGAGGGGATCTCATAGAAACCTTTTAAATTCTGACGGGTTTAGACAGGTTAGATGCAGGAAGAATGTTCCCAATGTTGGGAAAGTCCAGAATCAGGGGTCACAGTCTAAGGATAAGGGGTAAGCCATTTAGTACCGAGATTAGGAGAAACTTCTTCACCCAGAGAGTGGTGAACGTGTGGAATTCTCAGCCACAGAATGTTGTTGAGGCCAATTCACTAAATATATTCAAAAAGGAGTTAGATGACGTCCTTACTACTCGGGGGATCAAGGGGTATGGCGAGAAAGCAGGAATGGGTTACTGAAGTTGCATGTTCAGCCATGAACTCATTGAATGGCGGTGCAAGCTCGAAGGGCCGAATGGCCTGCTCCTGCACCTATTTTCTATGTTGCTATGTTTCAATGTTTCTAAGCTCACTTTCCGAACAAACAGTTTCAGGAAAGCAGCGCCTCGTCCGATCTGATGGGTGCTCCAATTTATTTTGGCAATATTGTACCTGCACTGAGACTGTTTGATGGGACACTGTAGAGGAAGATTATTCTGTACCTGTCTTGGGAGTGTATGATGGGACAGTGTAGAGAAAGCTTTATTCTTTATCCAAGCCTTACTGTACCTGCCGTGAATGTGTTTAATTAGCAGTGTGGAGGGAAATTTACTTTTTATCTAACTCGTGCCGTACCTGCCCTGGGAGTGTTTGATATGACAGTGAAGAGGGAGCTTTACTTTGCAACTAACCCGTGCTTTACCTTATCTGGCAGTGCTTGATGGGACATTGCAGAGATAGCTTTACTCAGTATTTAACCTTTTATTTACAAGGACGCGGAGCTTAATTGGGTCCTTCAATATAGATTGATCTTCTATTTAATCAGAGCTATATGTCAGTGGGTGCGCTTTAAAGGATCAGTGTATGGGAAGCTTTTCTTTGTACTTGTGATAATTGTGCTTAATTAATCGGTCAATTTGATAACGCATTTTATGGGGAGACATTTCGTAGCACATCTCTGCAGTTCTTGAGCTGGGAATGTTTGACGGGATAGTATAGATAACATATTACTCTGTGTGCAACACTTGCTATACCTGTCCTGACCCACACGGCAGCACAGCGGGAGCTTTGTTCTCTTATCCGTGCTGTATCTGACCTGAGAGTGCTTGGTCAGGCAATGTTCAAGGCACCGTTATCTGCGACTTACAGATAGCAGATAAACTACTCGTGCCAGATATACACAATAAATCGTCCCATTGCCCAGATTAAACAACGCACATTCATTGATGTTTCTATTCTTTCTGAAAAAAATGCCCAATTTTTAATGCGTTATTAATGTTTGAACATTTTGAGCATTAGATTACTATTGAACACGATTGGCCTGATCCTCAGCTCACTTTCAGAACAAATCGTTTCAGGAAGTGAATAACGCTCCAGAAAGCAGCGCCTGTTCTGATCTGTTGGGAGGCTGTAAGTTATTTTCACAATTTAAATGGAGAATATAGGGACTGCCGCTTCAAATAACCGTCATGGGGACCTCAAGTTTAGAAACAATATTTTGTCCAATTTTTCCTGTAATGTTCAAGGCAGGGAGAAACTTTGATGAGATGCAGCTATTGGCCTGGGTCACAACACAAGGCACACAGTCACTGAGCTGCAATTTGTGAAACATTTAAAGAGATAGAGTCAACCTGAAATAAGTCATCATTCGTAATGAATTTAAGCCTTTCTAATAACATGCGATTGAGTAATTTGCGTCAGATTTATAAGATCCCTTTATTTTAAATATCCTCTTTCATTTTAACGAACAATAAAAATAGATCTGGTAGAGGTGTCCAAAATATGAAGCGTTTCCTTCCATTAATTGTAGAAGAGCTATTCCCACTGACTCGTGTAGAATGATAGTATCTCACAGCACTGAAACAGGCCATTCAGGCATCGTGCTTGTGCCGGTTCTGAAAGAGCTGTCCAATTTAGCCAAACTCACCAGGGTTTTCCTTGTAAACGTGCACATGAGTCCTCCTGAAGTACAGGAGGAACTGCCTGGAGCATTCCTGAAATTACCAACCCTCTGTGTGAAAAAATTACCCCAATTTTCCCTTTTGATCTTTTGCCAATTATTTTAAATCTGTGATCTTTAGTTACCCACCTACTTTCCAGCGGAAGCAGTTTCTCCCTACTTGCTATATCAAAACCTGTCATAATGTTGAATATCTCTCTTAGGTCTCCTCTTAACCTCTGCTCTAAGGAGAACGGCACAGCTTCTCCAATCTTTCCACATAACTGAAGACCACATCCCTGGCATCATCCTGGTAAAAGCCTCCCCTCTACACTCCCCAAGGGCTTGACATCCTTCCTACATTGTTGTTACAGAATTGTGCACAATACGTCTAACACGTGATCTGTAAGTTTAGCATAACCACCTTGTTTTTGTAGTCAATGGCCCATTTACAAAGTCATCTATCCCATACGCTTTCATAACTGTCTTACCAGTTTGCCCTGCCCCCCTTCAAAGATTTGTGAATATGTACATCTAGATCTCTCTATTCGTGCATCCCCTCCAAACAATACTACTTAGATTATACTGCATCTCCATCTTCCACCCAATGTGCATTGCTTCTCAATGATTCGCATTAAATTGCAATTGCTATGTCCTGATCCATTTCATTTATCACCCTCATGGAGTCTGCTGCTATCATGCTCACTATTGGCTACGTTGCCAGGTTTTGCATCACCTTCGAACTTCGAAATTGTATTCCCTATAACCAAGTCCAGATCATTGTTATATAACAAGAACAACAATAGCAATTGAAATGGGCCATTTAAGGAGAAACTTCCAATTAACCAGATTTTGGAATGGTATTTTATTCGGATTATTAATTGAGTGGGAGGGAGGAGGAAACTCAAGGGACATGCAATCAATAGGATGGAATAGAGCCCAGATCACAGTGCACTGAGGGACATCGCTCTCCCTCAAATGCTGAGAAAGAAAGGGAGAAATTCGACTCAATCGCGGTTCACCTACAGTTTGAATCTTAGAAACTAGACTATGGAAATGCTACGTGTTGAATTATGTGGTAGGCAAATTTAGTGGGTTTTTTGCTAACGTCCGAAGCAGGAATTCCGCTGTTGCTTTGAAGTGCAGTCACTGTTGTTTTCTAGGGATACGCCGCAGGCAATGTGCACAGAGCAAATTTCCCCAAACTGCATTAAAAAAAGGACCAGAAATGGTGCTGATTGAGAAATAAATGCTGGCCGAAATAGCAGGAACACATCTCTGTTCTTCCATTGTATGTTCCAATGAAGGATTCTTTATTGACGAGTTGTGTAAAGGTTCTTGTTGTGTAATGTGATAGAGCTCGGGGAGAGAAAGGTGTGTTCCTGACCAGCGCATTGACAGGTGCTTATCATGGAACTGACAGAAACTCAAATGCCCGTGTAATCTTTGATGGGGAAATGGTGGAATTACTTTATTCTGCAGTCAAATTTCGAGTTGTTTATTTCTTTTATAATCATGGATTACAGAGTCTAACTTGATCAATGGGCCATTCTTTCCCAGTAACATCGTCTCCCCCTACCCTCTACGCCCTGCTCTCCTCCTGTGAACAACCAAGCACCGATGGCTCCATCACATACGGCTGTTTGGCGATGGACTACTCCCCCGATATCACCAGCCTTTCCTGGAAGAAAGATAAAGTGCCGATCACCACTGGATTGAAGACCTACCCGCCAGTGCTCAACAAGAAGGGAACCTACACCCAGAGCAGCCAGTTAACCATCACCGAGTCAGATGTGGGGAGCAGCACAATCTATTGCGAGGTTCGACGTGGTGTGTCGGTCTGGGCCATCACAATGCCAGGTTAGTGGTGTGGGATACAGGGCAAACTGTGATAAGGTGAGAAATTATATTCAACTTGTATAGAAATTTGGTTAGACCACACTTAGAGTACTGTGTACAGTTCTGCTCTCCATATCATACTTGGAGTACTGTGCACCGTTCTGGCCTCCAAATCACACTTAGAGTACTGTGTACAGTTCTGCTCTCCCTATCATACTTATAATAATGTGTACAGTTCTGATCTCCATATTACACTTAGAGTATTGTGTACAGTTCTGATTTCCATATAATACTTAAAATACTGTGCACAGTTCTAGTCTCCTTATCACATTTAGAATATTACTCACAATTCTGGTTTCCCTCTTATACTTAGAATAGTGTCTAAAGTTCTGGTCTCCATATCATACTTAGAATATTATGCACAGTTCCGGTCTCCACATCACAGTTTGAATATTGTACACAGTTCTGTTCTCCATATCACACTTAGAATATTGTTTGAATTCTGGCTTCCATCACCTACTTAGAATACGGTGTAAAGTTCTGGTCTCCATATCATACTTAGAATATTATGCATAATTCTGGTCTCCATATCACACTTAGAATACTGTGCATGGTTCTGGTCCCCACATCGCACTTAGAATATTATGCACAGTTCTGGTCTGCCTATTACACTGAGAATAATGTGCACAGTTCTGCTCTCTGTAAATGCCAGGTTAATGTTAGCCTGACAGCAAATAACCTGTTACAATATAAGGACACTTGCATTTCTTAATCATTTATTTTCCGAGCAATGTCAGTAATATGTTTTTTTTTGAAGATCCTGAACGGGACATCGTTCCTCCAACTGTTCTCCTCACGCTGAGTTCCACTGAACAAATCACCAGCAGCAGATATGCAAGCGCCGTGTGTTCAATCATCGATTTCCGGCCAAAGTCACTGACCGTGAATTGGCTGAAAAGTGGACAACTCCTGGATTCGGGCTTCATCACCTCTCCCGTCTTTAAGGTGAACGGGAACTTCTCGACGGCCAGTCGGCTGACGGTCCCCGCCGAGGAATGGTTCACCGGCTCGGTCTACACCTGCCAGATCACTCATGAAGGGGTCACGCAAAGCCGTAACTTCAGCAGATCTCAGGGTAAGAGGCACAATCCCGGGAGGTTCCAGACCATTCTGAGCGCTGACCTCAGTCATGACTTTTATTGGAATTAGTAAAAAGCAGAGGACTGTTCCTAATTTCCAATCATGCAGTTTGTGTATTCTTGCGATACAAACTTGCCTTTATACAGCGCTTTCAGCGACCACAGACTGAACCAAAGCGCTTGCCAGGCAATGAATTAAGTTGTGAAATGTGGTCACAGTTGTAATTTACAAAGTACGGCAGTCATTTAGTGCACAGCAAGCTCCCACAAACAGCAGTGTGATAATGACCAATTTTTTTTGAGTCATATTTTTTGAGGGATAAATATTCCCATGCCACCAGGGAGAACTCCTCTGCTTTTCATTGAAGTAATGCCAGGGTATCTTTTACCTCCACCTGAGAGGCCAGACGGATCCTCGGTTTAACAGCTGATCTGACAGACGGCACCTCCGATCGTGTGCCATGCCCCCAGTGCTGCACTGGGAGACTCAGCTTACATTTTGTGATCAAGTATCTGGAGTGGGAATTCAATCCAGGATCTTCTGGTTCAGGATTCCTCATTGATCAGGATTTATTAACCTCGCCGAAGAAGCTTTCCTCTTGCTCTGATGTCAGGCAGTGAGTGAAGTGTCCTTAGTCACAGGTTTATCCTGAGTTGGCTGGTCATATACGGAGTGGCTGTCGGAGTCTGGAACCCTTTCCTGCCAACTGTCCAGGAATCCTGCTAGAATTGGCATCTACCCTATTCAGAGCACTGAGCCCAATTCTCGGCTCCGCACCTCAGGAAGGATATACATGGACGCGCTAAACTGCAGGTTTACCCGAATTAAACCGTGGCTAATAATGTAAAATGAGCAGGAGACGAGTATAGAACGTTAAGAGATGATCCAATTGAGGTGTTTAAGTTGATAAATGGAATTGATCGAGTAGATATAGAAACATTTATTTAGTTTGATTGGAGAGTCCAGAACAAGTAGCAGAACCTTAACATTAGAGTTAGGCCGTGCAGAGGTGATGTTAGAAAGGATTTTCTCACAGGAAGAATAGTGCAAGTCGATATTTCCCTCCCCAAAAGCTGATGAAGCTTGCTTTCAATTGAAAAGTGAGATTGATAGATTTTTGTTCGGCAAGGTTATCAAGGGTTACGTAACCAAGGCGTGAAGATGGTGTTGAGTGTTGATCAGCCATGATCTAACTGGTTGGCGGGACAGGATGGATGGACTGAATGGCCTCCTCCTGTTCCTATGTTGCTATTAATGCCCTGAGGTCATATTTCACTCTGAGTCTCTCTCACCAGACATGATAAATGTTCAGTAATTACAGAAGTTAACAAACTACCTCACATCATTACAAATGATGCCCCACCACAAAGACCCCTTGGAACTCCATTCTCCCGACCTTGCACGTCTCATCTGACGGGGGCTGTGACTGGTTCCTGCACATTTTCACTGCAACAAGAGACCAGAAACTTAACTTTGTTTCCTGTTGTCGCATAAATCCTGAAATTAATTTGACACTGGATTTGAACCAGTATAATGCTGGTGTAGATCTCTTGAACCTCGGGCTATTCGGGCTTCAGCTATTATAACCAGCGGAGATGAATTTGGGTGCAAGGTTCTACAGACGGGCTTAAAGGAGCAAGGGATTTCAGGAAGAGCACTATTCAATGCCTAACACAATTGCGCCCCAATGTATTTCCATTTTACGCCGGGTATTTGCTTCACAGCCCATTACAGGTGGCTCTGGCTGCAAATACACAAGAAATGTTACAGATCTCCTGGAATCGTTGCCAATTCATTGTCCTTCCAATACCGCTGGTCTTAAAGCAACAGCGAGAGGTTGATATCTCAAAAGTGATATATCTCCCTTGGAAGAGTTAAGGCTCAATATTGGTGCCCTGATTCTGAAGCTGCAGATTTTCCTGACTTTCATTCCTATTTCGCAGTGGATGTCCCATGCAGCGATTCAAAAATCACTCTTCGCCCACCGTCACTGGAACAGGTCTTACTGGAGGCGACGGTGACCTTAACCTGCATCGTGTCTGACGCTCCTTATGGACTCACCGTGTCCTGGACCCGAGAAAAGGAGGCTTTGAAATCAGAGATTGCCGTCCAACCTGGAGAGGATCCCAACAGTGTGATCAGCAACTTAAACATCTCGACACAAGACTGGCTGAGTGGGGATAAGTTCTACTGCGTGGTGAGCCATCAGGATATGCCGACTCCTATCAGAGATTCCATTCACAAGGAAAAGGGTGAGCGGGGAGATTGATGCAATAAGTGAGATACTGTGACTATTTTCAGTGCATGTTCAAGGGCCAATTCATTATATAAAGTGTTTAATGGGCTACTCTGATCATTCAGTTTGGTAATTCCACGAACTCAGCACTCTGGGACCTGACATTATGTATTTTAGGGGAAACTGGATAAGTCCATGAGCGAGAAAGGAATAGAAGGTATGTTATTAGGATTAGATTAAGTGAGCTAAGAGGAGGCTGATGTGGAACATACACACCGGCATAGACCAGTTGGCCAAATCTCATCATTCTGTGCAGTAAATTCTATGTAATTTTCCAGACCAATCCTTCAAGAATTCAGAGAGAAGGATTGTGTTCCCTCTGCTGCGGGATGGAAAACCAGAGAGGCCCCAGAGGGGAAAAGGAAAAGCGTTAAAATTTAACGGAGAGTCCATTTCTCTCACATCTAACCAGCTGAAATTGGAAGAATTTAAATGAGGAAGGCGAGTTGTGGGCGCGGTGGTCTCACAGGCCAAACGGGAGAACGGGAGGATTGGAAGCCGAGTCAGGAGGTCTCGGATCGCGGGGGGTGGATTAGGCAGGGCCCCTGGATCCAGGAGGTAGGTGTAAGGGCAATTGCCACCTGGGTGCAGCAGTCCCCGCCTAGCTATAACTGCAGGGATTTACACAGTGTGTCAAACCGGACCAGCGACAGTTAAACACCAAATGGTGGTTAAAATAGAAGATTCCAGTCTCATTTAAATATTTTACTCAAATATAATATTACAACCGGGAGTGGGCGCGAGATCGGGATTCCGAATTTTATCAATTTAAAAATTTCCACGTCCAAAGCCCGCCATCTGTATTGAATTAAAGTTTCCCCATTGTCTCTGGAACTGTCCAGTTCATTGGCCTTTATTGTAACTTTTCTACAGCGAAAGCTCCACGGGAACCAGCCGTGTCTGTCCTCCTGCCCTCGGCAGAAGAAGTTTCCGCTCAGAGGTTGGTCAGCCTCACCTGCTTAGTGAGAGGTTTCTCCCCCCGAGAGATCTTCGTCAAATGGACCGTCAATGACAAACCGGTGGATTCGGGCAACTACAAGAACACCGAGGTGATGGCGGAGAACGGCAGCAGATCCTTCTTCATGTACAGCCTGCTATCCATTGCAGCCGAGGAGTGGTCCAGCGGCGCTTCTTACTCCTGTGTGGTGGGACATGAAGCGATCCCCTTGAAGATCACCAACAGAACCATCAATAAATCCAGCGGTAAACCCAGTTTCGTCAACATTTCCCTTGTTCTGATGGACACCGTCAATTCTTGTCAATGAGAATCTCTCGATTGCATTTCAGTTCTTAAATAAAAAACAATAAATGGCTTTTTTTTCCAATCATGAGTTAAACACACAGCCGCTCAATTAACTATGTTTCCTATTTTTGCCAATGTCAGGGCTGTTTATCTGAAGTCGGGTGTTTGCGCGTCTCGCTCCCAAGGCTTGTACAGCCAGCGCTCCCAGCTCAGACACACCATGGGTTAGAGACTGGGCGAAGTTCTCTCATTACAGAATTCCTGAAAGTAACTTCAGCAGAGATAGAGTAAAGGGTAATTTTAACTCACTGTACCTCTCACACCCACCAGCGAGAGGGGAACAGGAAATACGTAATTCACGTAACCCCCACTGCCCCTCCCGCAGGGAGATGGGCAGTGAAGCACTCTCTTTTAAATGCACTAAGTTGCCATCAGTACAATGTCAGATTCTAACTCATGGTCTAAAGATTTTAAACTTGTCACATGAGTATTATATTCTGATATAACTATTTATTCCACGTAATATTTTTAAATAGGGTTGGGGGTGCAACAGACCCTGTTAATTGTAACCTAACATGCTGAATTCAATGGGCCATATCTAAACTGGTGATTGTATCCTCTGCGGGTTTCTCACAGTTGTGTCCCTGATGTTTCTGAGGCCCATCGGTTGAATTGTTGCATTCCTTCGGCTGACGTCACATTGCGCTTCACACAGGACACACTTACACAGAGCAGGGAGAATACATGTGGAGGTGAGTTTGTCTGTGTTCATATGTAAGTGTGCTGATGATTTTGTCTAAGTGTGTGTGTTTTTGTGTAAGTGCACAATTACACACAAACACACATAGACTTACATATAAAGACATACATTAACACTCTGACACATAATATTATACATAACTAGAATATCATGAAAACCATCATTGTCAAATCCAGTTAATGGTACTCTCTAAAACTTTGAACAATAGCAATAATACACGGCAATCTAAACGCACACTTACACAACGGATACTTACACACACTTACTCACACATAGACACACACATCAATCCACACACATACTTACGCAAAACACACCTACACACATAAACACATACATCAATCCACACACAAACTTACGCAAAACACACTTACACACACATAGACACACGCATCAATCCATACACACACACTTGCAAAACACACTTACACACACTTTTACACACATAAACACATACATCAATCCGCACACACATTTACACAAAACACATTTACACACACATAAATACACATCAATCAACACACACACTTACACAAAACACAGAAACAGACTTACACATACATAAATACACACATCAATCCACACACACACGTACACAAAACACACACACACTCGTAAACAAACGCATCAATCCAAACACACATTTACACAAAACACACAAACGCTTACATGCAAATACACAATTGCACTTAGACACACACATTAATCAAAACACACACTGACACAAAACACACACACACACAAACACATAAACTTACCTGCAAACCCATTGTTACACATAAACACACACACGCTTACACCTAAACATGAACAACACTGCGACATAGCCATACACTTACAGGGAAACACACACCTGAACACATTTACACAAGCATGAACACGCATATAAATCCAAACACAAACTAACACAAAACACACACACACAAACTTACAGGTAAACACAATGTTACACGAAAACTCACACACACACATTTACACCTCAACATAAACAAACGCTTAGACATAACCTTACACATACACTTACAGGGAAACATACACATAAACATACATATACACAAGGATACACATACACTTACACATAAGCACACACATGAACACATTTGCACACGCACACACACACATATACACACACACACACAAACCCTTAGATATGAACATGTTTACACATAAAAGTACACACACTCACCTACACCAAATCGCACACTCATAATTAAATATAAACACACACACTTACATATAAACACACGCGTTCTTAAACAAAACATAAACAAATATTTCCACACACATACACAATCTTACAACTATACATACGCACAACCCCACAGATCAACACCCTCACAGGGAAACACAAACACGGACTAATCCAAAACAAGAGATAGTCATACAGTGATATAGACACTAAAGAGCACAAACAAAAACGTCAGGCTATAGAAGAATGTAGAACTAAGATACAGTTTTTGGACGGATAAAGTATCCAACGCTTGGCCTGAATAAATAATTCCTGATACCATAATATATCACATTTCACTATTCTGGCCTTACACATACACTGGATCAATGTAGTTGTTGCAAACTGACACGTTATTTATGTTCAGAGCATTGCCGTAACAAATAAAAAAAACAAGGTACAACTCACAACTGATCTCTTACATAGACTCCTTGGCAGCCTCCAACTAAGTAACTACCTTAACCTAGCGGAAAAATAATCGATATCCTGCTGTAAACCTTCCTCGATGTTTCATCGTATTATTCCCGAAGGATAGATCGTAGCAAAGTCATCCAAAATCAATTAGCCTCTGACATGGAAGAAACACTATCATATTTTCCAAAACGGACTACAGGGGGATCATAAAGGAAGAGCGGCAGTGGAGTGAGGAACTGTGAGAGATTGCTGAGAGTAATTGACTTAACACAAAATATACATTGAAAGTCCAATTAAAGAACAAACTAATACCTTAAGGGAAAGAAAAGAGAATATAAAATAATAGTATGATACCCGGGATTAATAAATGATCTGAATATATTTCCTCCCCTACATCCCCGTAGATTCCTCAGACCACATCTGGAATGAAGACTATGAGGACGAGAGCGGCAATATCTGGACAACCGCTTCCACATTCATCATCCTGTTCTTCCTGAGCATTTCCTACAGCGCTGCCGTCACTCTGGTGAAGGTGGGAAGATTCAATCCGCTCACACTTCCATCTGACTGAAGCCGTTTGACAAATCTCTGGATGTTTCATTAAAAAAACCCTGAGATAAATGACCCGGACCACTAAAATTCCGCTTCATTCTTTTATCCCTCTTTTACAGCTCAAGTGATGTCTGAATTTCGGCCGCCGTGGATGTTCCTCATCTGTTTATCATCTCTCTGTCACTAAAAATAAAATATGACCTCTTGGTGATTCTCAGAGTAAAATGCCTCAGTTACTAGATCAGAATCAGTCGCTGAGAAATATATAACTGGGATTTCCGTCTCTCTGTTTGAAATGTGTGCGATAATTGTTGCTGTAATGTAACTGTATCTGAGAGTTTCACTGTGCTTTGTACATTTCATGTGTAAATAAATAACTTTTCTCATTCTTATTCACAAGTGTTCCCTTCCCTTTATGCTGAGCCCTGTTCACTCGCTCTGATGTTTGTCACAACTGTACAGATAGCTGGCAGCTCCGACATAAGAACATAAGAAATAGGAGCAGGAGTAGGCCCTATGGCTCCTCGAGTCTGCTCCATCATTCAATAAGATCAGGGCTGAACATCGACCTCAACTCCACTTTCCCGCCCGATAGCATATCCCTTGCTTCTCCTAGGGTCCAAAAATCTAACTATTTGAGCCTTGAATATATTTAGAGACTCAGCATCCACAGCCGTCTGGGGTAGGGAATTCCAAACATTCAAAACCCTCTGAGTGAAGAAATTCCTCCTCATCTCCGTCTTAAATGGCCGATCCTTTATCCTGAGAGAGTGCTCCCTAGTCCTAGAGTGTCCAGCCGCGGGAAACAAACCTTCAGCATTTAACTTGTCAAGCGCCCTCAGAATCTTATGTTTCAATCAGATCACCTCTCATTATTCTAAACTCCAGAGAGTACAGGCCAATCCGCCTGTGTTCGGTTCTCAATATATTGCTCAGTTATATTCACTTTGTGTTCACTTTTTTACACTTCCCTGTAAATTGTTCTCTGTGAAATTGTTAATAAATCTGGAATGACAAATTGAAGTAACTTGGATTTTCTCCATGGCTCCTGTACACCGCTTCATTTTTCCTGTCACATTGTGTTTTATTTGCCTGACAGGTATGTTTCACCCGTTCTGTCTGGGATGTGATTGAACCCAAGTCCCATTGGTGAATGACCCAAGGCGCCACCCAGTGTCCCATCGGAGCAAAGACACCTCGACCACTGCCTTGTTGTATCGGTCCCAGAGGCGGAATTACGGCACAACGACCAGGTGCACCATGCAGTCTCCTCTAATATTATGGTCTCTCACAGTCACATGGCAGGTTCTATTAAAAAACAGGACTCCATTCCGTCACAGATTGTCACACTTCAGTACACGGCAGAGTACTTTCACTCTCCCAGGGCAGGTACAGCACGGGTTAGAAACCTGACACAAACGCCCAAATTAGCACAACCCCGGAGAATGGCCCCCAATAGGGTGAGCCTGTGCTGGCGCAAAAGGGTGAGCCTGTGCTGGTCCAATAGGATGAGCCGGGCTGGCCCAATAGGGAGAGCCCATGCTGATCCAATATGGTGAGCCCGAGCTGGCCGAATAGGGTGAGCCCGGGCTGGTCCAATAGGGTGAGCACATGCTGGCACAATAGGGTGAACCCATGCTGGCCCAATAGGGTGAGCCGGGTTGGTCCAATAGGGCGAGCCCGGGCTGGCTCAATATGGCGAGCCCAGGCTTGCTCAATCGGGTGAGCCCAGGCTGGCCCAATAGGGTGAGTCTGTGCTGGCCCAATAGGATGAGCCCATGTTGGCCCCATAGGTTGAGGCCATGCAGGCCCAATAGTGTGAATCCGCGCTGGCCCAATAGGGTGAGAAGGGTCTGCCCAATTAGTGTGAGCCCGGGCTGGCCCAATAGGGTGCGCCCGTGCTGGCCCAATAGGGTGAGCCGGGCTGGCCCAATAGGGTGAGCCGGGCTGGCCCAATAGGATGAGCCGGGCTGGACCCATAGGCCGAGCTTGGGCTGGCCCAATAGGATGAGCCGGGCTGGCACAGGGTCACCAGACAACAGTCAGCACAACAAGGCTCCCTGTCAGGGCCCACTGACCTGGTCACAAACATGTGTCCAATCAAACTGACTGAAGCCCCGCCCATCCATTATCGCTGCCCAAAGGGCCGCGCATGCGCCGCGAGATCCGCTCTGACCAAGATGGCGGCCACTGAGCCCGCTCCCCAAACCTGACCAAGATGACGGCCGCTGAGCCCGCTGCCCCGGACGCTCACTGACTGGGCCTGGAACCGGGCTGTGATTCGGTTATTGGGGACGAGCCCGGGTGTATGTGAAGCGGATGGTGCCGAGTGTTGTCTCTCGGGCCTGGGCCCGCGCTTGGGCTGCGTGTCCCGCCCGGGGTTTATTAACGCAGGGAACTATTGGTTCTGCACTTTGCGACTGACCGGAGACAAGCCCCGCCCCATCTGGTCCAGAATCATTCTGTGCATGTGGTGCAGAGAAATAAAACTTGGGTAAGGCACTTCGGATGGGGGAGGCATGCACTGGGACTGGGGTAAGGCACTTCGGCTTGGGGAGGCGTACACTGGGACAGGGGTAAGGCAATTTGGCTGGGGGAGGCGTACACTGGGACTGGGGTAAGGCACTTTAGCTGGGGTGGGGGCATGCACTGAGACTGAGGTAAGGCATTTCGGCTGGGAGATGCATGCACTGGGACTGCGGTAAGGCACTTTGGCTGGGTGATGCATATACTGGGACTGGTGTAAGGCACTCCGGCTGGGGGAGGCCTGCACTGGGACTGACGTAAGTCACTTCGGCTGGTGGAGGCGTGCACTGGGACTGGGGTAAGGCACTTCGGCTGGGGGAGGCATGCACCGGGACTGGGGTAAGGCACTTCGTTTGGAGGAAACTTCCACTGCGACTGGAGTAAGGCACGTTGGCTGGGGGAAGCATGCACTGCGACTAGGGTAAGGCACTTTGATTGGGGGAGGCATATACTGGGACTGGGGTAAGGCACTTTGGTTGGGTGAGGCATATATTCGGGTAAGGCTCTTCGCCTGGGGAGGCATATACTGGGACTGGGGTAAGGCACTTTGGCTGGGGGAGGAATGCACTGGGACTGGATAAGGCACTTTGGCTTGGGGAGGCATATACTGGTACTGGAGTAAGGCACTTCGACTGGGAAGGATGCACTGGGACTGGGGCAAGACACTTTGGCTGGCAGTCGCTGTCTTCTGGGAGCTCTGCCTCTGTTGTTTCAGGAAGTCAAAGTGGATCAAGTTACAATTTGCAAAGTAAATGAGACGTTGGGATGGGTGGTTTCAGTTACACATTCGAGTGACACCTCAGGCTGTGGCTTATCTTCCAAAGGAACCAATCATGGAAAAAGGTTGGAGCATGGCGGCCATTTTTGCAGTACAAATATGCACGTCCTTTATTAAATCGCTCCCTCCCTCCACCCATCTCTGCCCCCTGTCTCACCCACCGCGCATGCTCAGCTCACACTGCCTGGCTGATTGACGGCAGCTCCCGACCAATAGGGAGAGCAGTTGTGGAGCTGGAGGTCTGGGTGGGCGGTTAGTCTTCCAACCAATCAGCGTGTGCATGGGGTGCGGCTTGTGGCCCCTGTATTGTGTAGGGTTAATCACATAGGGTTAATTATGATATTTCGACATTTACAGTTTGTTTCTGCTTCATGCCTCGTGGAATGTTGTTGATGCAGAGAGAGAGAGAGAGAGAGAGAGACCTTGATGCACACACCATCTTGTTTATGGGACGGTCGGCGCCTCGAGGTCTCATGTTTTGTGGAAGAACAGCTGGGGCCTTACTGATTTGGAGTTGGCCATAAACCACATGCACCCATGTTTGTTCAATAGTATAAAGGAATGGAACTGTCCAGTAGCTCTTTGAACTTCACCTTGGACCGTGATTCGCGAGTGGTGCCGGGACCCCTAAGGCTCCAGACAAGCCGTCGTTGCGGAGTTCCCGATGGTCCGAAGGCTGTGAGCTTTGTTGCATCTTATCAGACTTCTCTTTTCTTCTTAAACTGTATTATGTTTATTTTCCCTCAGTAAACGGTGTTTTATCTTTACTTCATTTGTCTTGTCTCTTATTAAACATTCATCCAGATCCCGAACCTGGGTCTATTATTATCGATCCAAAAAATGTTGGCGTCACGAACAGGATCTGGTAAAATGTTTAAGAGAAAAGACAAGGAGCAGTCTCCTCCTGCGGGAGAGAAGTATAGAATACCAGGGTGGAGCACGAGGGATGAGGGTTTTGGCTCTCTTGCCAATGTGCTAGCCCAGTTTGCACCCCTGCAACATTGGGATAAGCAGTTATTGGAACAGAGCAAAGATAGACCCGTACCCCACGCGGTACTGTCTCTCCTGGAGGAAGCGGGCGTCCCACAGGAGAAAAGTAGCCCCCCACAAATGGGATGGATTTTGTTGACAGCATTAAGGACGATGTGTGAACAACTTAAGGAAAGTGAGGCAGAAAACCTAGAGATAAAAACAGCTGTTCAAGTTTTTGAAAGTCAAAACTCTTCTCTCACTGAAGCGGTCCACACTGCACAATAATGGGTGGTCAAGCTCAATGAACAATCAGAAACTTTAATATGCCATCTGGTGAAAGTACAAAATTATTAAAAAGCCAGACGATGGAAATTACAGATAGATCGGTCAAAGGTACGTGCATTGGTAGCTGGACCCACTTGGGATCCGGCTCATTGGGAAGGAGACGTCTGGTACTCCTCTGACTCAGAATATGAGTGAACAGATGGAGAGGGGGGAACGGGAGGGAACTAAAAACCCTCCCCCATACGATCTGAGCACGAAAGCTAGACCCCTTATGACAAATAAGGCGAAACAGCAAGATGGGGAACAGCTGGTAACCACCAGAGGGGTGCGTGACTTCACCACTAGTGAGTTACAAGAAATAGGGTCTCGATTTCGCAAAAAACCCGGGAAATCATTGTCAGAATGGCTAATCCGGATTTGGGATCAGGGAGCATCAGGCGTAATACTTAACCCTGAAGAGTTAACAAAACTGAGGACTATGATTACGGACCACTATATCACAGCAATGCTACGGAATGTCCAGGGAACAAGTCGCTATGGGACATGGTTATTATAGGGGTCCAGCAAAAATATCACTCTCCGTTGATTGGGAAGGGGAGGTAAAACCTTGGAGTACTGTGGCAGAGGGTGCAATACAATTGTGCAACATGGCAACACAGGGAGGAATATATCACCAACAATATGGGGGGCCAGATCAGGAGCTCTTTACGGCATTAATGCAGAACAGGCTGATGAAGAGTGGCCCTCCTATGATGAGGGGTGCACTACTCGCATTATTGGGACCAGCCCAAGGGCAGCGGGTGGGGGACGCTTTCCTGTTGTTAGGACAGTTAGAGGATGTAGAAGATAGTGTGCGAGAGTCGAGAACGGCTAATGTAGAGGGGGATCAGGACCAGCGACAAGGTTCGACCTCTGGGAAAGATATAGGGTCAGGAAAGAAAAAAAAAATTTTTGCGGAGGGACATGTTCGCGGCTTTACTGAAAGCAGGTGTCACAAAGGAGAAAATTGATGGAATCCCAACAGGAGCAATGTATTCTATGTGGAAGCAACGCTGCGTCCCGGGAACAGGGAAGGGAAAAAGGAGGGAGGTAAGGGAGACTAAGTCGGATAGCGACAAGTCTGCGGATGCGGAGAAACCACCTCCCACTAGCCTATATCCCAGCGTAGAAGAGCTGTGGAAGGCTAGTAATCCCCTCGAATGGGGTGTGGCCAGGATCCGGGAGTACTCCCCGTTAGAACCACATCAACCCAAGTTCCCGGGGATCTGAGGCCACACATTCCGATTACGATACAGTGGCGGGGCAGGGGCGAACATACAAAGAGATGTTGCTTTACTAGACACAGGGGCAGAAGTTACTATTATCCATGGAAACCCTAGGAAACACACAGGGACCCGTGTGATGATTAATGGGTTCGGAGGGGCAGAAACGCCCGCTGTCCGAACAACTATCAGAATGGCGTTGGGAAATGGGCCTCCGCGCTGGGTAACGGTCTTAATATCGGCAGTAAAGGAACATATTATTGGGATGTACCTTTTAAAGGGAATCACACACAACACCTCGTTTGGGCGATTCTCATTCGGGATATGGGCGATCACTGAGATTGCAGGGAAGCAAAGTAGGAACCAGTGGTAATACCATGGCCATCGCATATAGTGACTATGAAACAGTACCGCATACCTGGGGGACACAAAGAAATAGGGGAAACCATACAAGGGCTCTTGGAGGCAGGAATCATTAGACATGTGGTGTCCCCCTACAATAGCCCTGTTTGGCATGTGCAGAAATCCGACAAAAGTTGGAGGATGACTGCGGATTACTGACAACTGAACAAATGTGCCCCTCTCCTGGCAACTGCTGTCCCAGATGTAGTAACTATAACAGAGCGGCTGTCTCAAGAAGGTGCGGAGTGGTATGCGGTTACCGACCTGGCCAATGCCTTTTTCTCCATTCCAATAGCGAAAGAATCCCAGGACCAGTTTGCATTCACTTGGGAAGGGAGACAATACACGTTTAAAGGCCTACCTCAAGGTTACCGAGATAGCCCTAACCTATGCCAAGGATTGGTGGCCCGGGACCTGGACATGTGCACGTTGGCTCCTAATGCCTCACTGGCACACTACATCGATGATGTACTAATAAGGGGTCCCACCGAGGCTGTGGTGTCAGAAGCCCTAGCTACTTTAGTCCAACACATGCGAGATATGGGCTGTGAGACAAATCCGAAGAACATGCAGGGCCCTAGCCAGTTTGTCCCGTTTCTGGGGATCCAATGGTCTCGGGGTGAGCGCGTCATACCCGAGCCTGTGAAGAATAACATTCAAGAAATGGCCACCTCCACGAATAAAACTGAGACACAACGGTTCGTGGGACTATTGAGTTACTGGAGGAGACACAACCCTCACCTCACGATGCTTTTAAAACCGTTGTATGCCGTAACACGAAAAAAGGCCCACTTCGAGTGGGGAAAGGAACAACATGCAGCCAAAGAAGCCGTAGCTCAAGCTTTACCCCTAGCCCCACGAGTGCCTGGACAGCCTTTCGAGCTCCAGGTATCCGTTACCAATGATACTGCAGTATGAAGTTTGTGGCAGGTTCAACATGGCACTCGTATATCGTTCGGGTTATGGTCTAGAAAATTGACAGATGCTGCTGCTCGTTACACTCCATTTGAGAAACAATTATTAGCATGTTATTGGGCCCTTACAGAATCAGAAGGAAAGACAGGGGACGACAAAGTTAGTTTAAGACCAGACCTACCCATATTATCCTGGGTTCTCTCAGAAAATGAGACACACAAGGTCGGGCGAGTGAAGCAAAGATCCATAGTGCGCTGGAAATGGTATATCGCAGAGAGAGCAAGTAAAGGGAAAGAACGAATCACCCGGCTACATGACATGTGGCTGAATACCCACAAACAGTTGAGAGTGAACTTACGCAGTCGTCTGTCTGTTTAACCAAAGAGTCACCGATCCCCTGGGGCGTGTCTTTTGAACAGTTAACACCCGAAGAACGTAGCCATGCCTGGTTCACAGGTGGCTCAGCGGTCTGGCGAAATGGCTTTCGGCGATGGCGAGCCGCTGCCTTCAATACAAAAACCCAGACAATTGTGCATGATGAGGGCGTGGGAGGCTCCAGCCAGCAAGCAGAACGAGCAGCTGTAGTCCTTGCGTTAGAAGAGGAACAGCAACAAGTACACATATATACTGACGCATGGGCAGTAGCCAATGGCATGGCGGGCTGAATGCGAAACTGGCATGAACATAACTGGCAAATAACTGGGAAAGACTTGTGGGGAAAGTACCTATGGGAACAAATATGGTCCAAAGCCCAGAAAATGAAAATAACTGTATATCATGTGGACACTCACATGAAAAATACTTCAAAGACCTCTAAATATAATAACACCGTTGATAATATAGCCCGGGTACGGGCTGTCAAAGAGGCGGAAGAGGAAGAATATGGCTTAGGCAAGTGGGTCCACCACAAATCTAGATATTTGGGCATTCAGGGTACGATACAGTGGGCACGAAATGGGGGGGTTACATTTGACTACGGACGGTGTTAATCAGATCATAAACACCTGCGAAATTTGTCAAAAGGTGAAGCATTTCCCCCTACAACGACAACACGGTGCCATATTAAGAGAGGGACTCAACCAGCAGAAACATGGCAAGTTGATTATGTAGGACCTTTACCATTGCAACAACGGTTTCAATATTTGCTCATTGTTGTTGATACCTATTCTATACTTTTGTTCGCTTATCCAGTGACTAAAGCGAATCAACCAAGTACAATTAAAGGACTGGAGAATTTAATCACATACTACAGTGAGCCAGCAGAAGTGCAGTCCGATAATGGGTCGCACTTCACAGGTCAAACAGTGCAACGGTGGGCGGTAGACAACGTGATCTATTGGAAATTTCACAAACCTTACTCTCCGCAAGCTGCAGGTTTAATGGAATGCATGAATGGATTACTTAAACAACAGATTAAAATATTAACTCCCACTAACACATTGCAAGGGTGGTTAAAGATCTTACCACAAGCAGTGCGCAATCTGAATCACCAACCATTGTTGGGGGGAACTCCCATAAGCCACATGTTAGGCAAAGTTAGTGTCCCTACTATTGAAAAAGAAAATCAGACTCAGGACACAGTTTGTGAAGGAGTTAAAGTGTGGGTGCAGTACCCCCAGAAACGCTTACAAGCAGGGGAAATCTTAGTGAAAGGAGAACGAAACACTTATTGTGTGCTCCTGACCGGTCAAGATTTTCCTCTCTCTGTTGACAAGGGTAAATTGACTAAACGGGGCTGAATTAATATAATTATGATTCCTCCCACAGGAATTCTGCCCAAAATGGCGACTTACCAACTCGTGCTGGCCAGCCTCTGTGTCTCGTTATCTGTGACTGTGCTACTTCCATCCTCAAACACAGCATGGGGCGGCGGATAGCTAACACTGATCGTACGCAAGACAATTACTAACCTTCCTCCCACTGTAGACCTAACTCGTTAAGCTCAATTTCTAAAAGATAATCAAAAGGTCACTGACGAATTGAGCAAACGAGGGTGTACTCTTCATACTCTGCAAGTTGCTATGAGTTACAGTGAAGGCGCCTTGGTCAGAGTTGCGACAACTGTCACTGACCTTACGGTACACCATTGGTGGGATATCTTTTACGGATGGTCCCCAAAGACATCTGCCGCTTTGAAGCTGTTACTACATCCTATCGTTGTTTTACTCATCGCGTTATTTCTGATATGTATGTATTCTTTGATGTAGATTGTGGGCGTTGTTCGCGCATACACAATATGTAACTGATGCACTACGCTTTCAACTCGATTATATTACTTAGAATGTCTAAATATCAAGATTGGATTGTATTGTATAGGGTTAATCACATCGGGTTAATTATGATATTCCGACATTACAGTGTGTATTCTGCTTCATGCCTCGTAGAATATTGTTGATCCAGAGAGAGAGAGAGACCTTGATGCGCACACCATTTTGTTTATGGGACGATCAGCGCCTCGAGGCCTCATGCTTTGTAGAAGAACCGCTGGGGCCTTACAGATTAGGAGTTGTCCATAAGCCACATGCACCCATGTTTATTCAATAGTATAAAGGAATGGAACTGTCCAGTAGCTCTTTGAATTTCACGTTAAACAGTGATTCGCGAGTGGTGCCGGGACCCCTAAGGCTCCAGACCAGCCGTCGTTGCGGAGTTCCCGACGGGCCGAAGGCCGTGAGCTTTGTTGCATCTTATCATACTTCCCTTTTCTTCGTAAACTCTATGATGTTTCCTTTCTCTCAGTAAATGGTGTTTTATCTTTACTTCATTTGTCTTGTCTCTTATTTAAAATTCATCCAGATCCCGAATCTGGATCTATTATTATCGATCCAAAGCACATGCTCGCACAAGTCTTTTACACAGGTTATACAATACAAGCAGCTTGTTGGAGCATAAAATGTTTCTGGCTTTCTCAAAAGCAATTACTTGTTTTTTTCCCACATACCCATTTCTCACCTTTACGCAATAACACATGTAGGGGCTCTAAGAGGGTGCTTAACCCGGTAGGAAGTTGCCAAAATAGTTGAGAAGTCCCAGGAACGACCTCAGCTCCATGATGTTCTGTGGCCTGGGCGCGTTCCAGATCGCCTCTGTCTTGGCGTCTGTGGGCCGAATGCCGTCCGCCGCGATCTTTCTCCCCAGAAACTCCACTTCTGTTGTCATGAAAACGCATTTCGACCTCTTCAGCCGCAGCCCTACGCGATCCATTCGCTGGAGGACCCCCTCTAGGTTTGTAGGTGCGCCACAGTGTCCCGACCCATGACCAATATGTCGTCCTGAAAGACCACTGTGCATGGTACTGACTTGAGTAGGCTCTCCATGTTTCTCTGGAAGGTCGCTGCAGCCAACCGAATTCCAAACGGGCATCTGTTGGAGATGAACAGTCCCTTGTGCGTGTTGATGCAGGTGAGGCCCTTCGAAGACTCCTCCAACTCCTGCGTCATGTAGGCCGAAGTCAGGTCGAGCTTGGTGAACGCCTTGCCTCCTGTCAGCGTCGCAAATAGGTAGTCTGCCTTAGGTAGTGGGTATTGGTCCTGTAGCGAGAAATAATTAATAGTTACTTTATAATCGCCACAAATCCTGATCGTGCCATCACTTTGGAACAATCGGGCTGGCCCACTCACTGAATTCCACTGGGGAGATGATGTCCTCGCGTTGCAGCCTGTCCAACTCGATTTCCACTCTCTCCATCATCATGTGAGGTACCGCTCGCAGCTTGTAGTGAATGGGCCGTACCTCTGGGACCAAGTGGATGAGCACCTTCGCCCCGGTAAAAATGTCTAATGCCTGGCTCAAAAAGGGAAGGATATTTTTAAGAACCTGGGTACATGAGGCCTCATCGACATGTGATAGCGCTCGGATGTCATCCCAGTTCCAGCGGATTTTGCCCAGCCAACTCCTTCCAAGCAGTGTGGGGCCATCGCCCGGGACAATCCAGAGTGGCAGTTCATGCTCCGTGCCCTCATAGGTGACCTTGACCATGGCGCAGCGCAGTACAGTGATGAGCTCTTTGGTGTACGTTCTCAGTTTCGTGTGCATGGGGCTCAGGGCTGGTATGAGTGCCTTGTTGCACCACAGTCTCTCAAACATCTTTTTACCCATGATGGACTGGCAAGCGCCAGTGTCCAGTTCCATGGCTACGGGTAACCCATTCAATTTTACATTTAGCATTATAGGTGGACATTTTGTCGAAAATATGTACAGCCCGTGTACTTCAGCATCTGCCTCCTCTCTCTGAGGCTCGAAATTGCTTTTATCCACCATGGACCGATATTCCTCTGCCACGTGGTGGTCAGCAGGTTTTGCAGAGCTTGCAGCTCGTCTGCAAGCTCGTTGGAGCAGCCCCATTGTTCCACAGCTGTTGCAAACATACCCTTTGGAGCGGCATGAATAGGCTGAATGGAAGCCTCCACAACGCCAACAAGGTGTGAATTACCTTGCATTGATCCTTCGTTGCGGACTCTGAGTCATCTGGGTCACCTGAGGCCTTCTGGCAATTGCAAATACGTGGTTTCTGCCCTGTACATTTCTGCTCACAAACACAGTTCCATATAATTTGTGAACATTGCTAGCACTTGTGTGCTGAGAGATTTGTTTGGTGTTATCACTGACGGACATAAACGCCTGTGCTATTTCAATGGCCTTACTGAGGGTCGGTGTCTCTAAAGTCAAAAGTTTTCGTCAGATGGTCTTGTGGATAATGCCCAGTACAAAAAAGTCTCCGAGCAGCTGCTCCAGGTAGCCATCATATTCACATTGTCCTGCAAGTCGCCTTAGCTCGGCGATGTAGCTCGCCACTTCCTGACCTTCAGATCGCTGGCACATGTAGAACCGATATCACGCCATCAGCACGCTCTCCCTCGGGTTAAGATGCTCCCGAACCAGTGTACACAGCTCCTCATACGACTTATCTGTGAGTTTCACTGAAGCCAGAAGATTCTTCATGAGGCTGTAGGTCGGTGCCCCGCAAACCGTGAGGAGGTCTGCTCTCCTTTTCGCAGCGCCTCCTTCTCCGTCCAGCTCATTGGCTACAAAGTAATGGTTTAGCCGTTCGACATAGGCTTCCTAGTTCCCATCCTCCAAGACCTTCTCCAGGACGCCAACAGTTTGCTGCATCCTTCCATTGGATTTGCATACTCGTCGCCAGTTATTGTGTTCCTAACAGAGATGAGACTGCACACAGGGAGGTTAAAGTAACAGTGACCTCAGTCTTTATTAAGGCATTCCAGAATGAGGAACAGGCCTTAGGGGCCGGCTTATGTACAGTGCTCCCAAGGGATGCTGGGATCCCTTGGGACTTCAGGGGATGTGCTCCCTGTTGGCAGAACATGGGAGTGCATGCTTTACAGAAACACAACACACCCCTCCCCCAACTCGGGCTCCCACCCCTCCTCTCCCCAACTCGGGCTCTCTCCCAGCTCAACTCGGGCTCCCTACCCTCCCCCACAACTCGGGCTCCCTCCCCTCCCACCCACCACACTCTGGCTCGGGCTCCCTCCCCTCCCGACTCGGGCTCCTCCACCCTCCCCTCTACTTCTGACTCGGGCTCCTACATCCTCCCCTCCCCCCCGACTCGAGCTACTCACCACACCACCCCCCGCAACTTAGGCTACTTCTCTCCCCCACAACTGGCGCCTCTCACCTCCCCCAACTGGGGTTCCACCCCACCCCCCAACTCGGGCTCCTCTCCTCCCCACAACTCAGGCTCCTCCCCTTCCCCCTCTCCCCAAATAACTTGGGCTCCCCCACTCCCCCAACTCGGGCTCTCCCCCTCCCTCTCCCTCTCCCCCAACACGGGCTCTCCCCCTCCCTCTCTCCCCCAACTCGGGCTCTCCCCCTCTCCCCCAACTCGGGCTCTCCCCCTCCACCTCTCCCTCAACTCGGGCTCCCCCTCCCCCTCTCCCCAAATTCGGGCTCCCCGTCCCTCTCTCCCCCAACACGGGCTTTCCTCCTCCCCCTCCCCCGCAATTCCGGCTCCCCCCTCCCCCTCAATCGGGCACTAACCATCTACCCCAACTCGGGTTCTTCCCCTCCCCCACTCCCCCAACTTGTGCTCTCCCCATCCCCCCTCCCCCAACTCAGGCTCTCCCTCTCCACCCCTCTCCCCCAACTCGTTCTTTCTCCCTCCCCCTCTCCCCCAACTCCGGCTCCCCCAACCCCGTCTCTCCCCCTCCGCCAACTCGGGCTCGCCCCCTCCCACCTGAAGGTACTGACTCTTGCTGGGTTCAGTTCTACACTCATTGGTTCCCCTCCCCTGAAGGTACTGACTCTGGCTGGGTTCAGTTCTACACTCACTGGTTCCTCACTGTTTGTGAAATGCTCCTGACACTTTATTAAATACACAAAGCAGAAGCCCATGAATGTGATGCGAGATCACTGACTCATGAACAGCCAGCAGTGTGGAGCCTCCTGAGGATTCGATCCCTTTACGGCCAGTATTTACAGGAGCTGGGACACGGGAAATTATACATTTGTTCACTAAAAATAGTAATTTCTAATTAATTTACAGACGCTCCCTGACCAATCCCCATTTTCCTTCCATTTGCACACGCTCCCTGACCGGTCCCCATTTCTCCATTTACGGACA
This sequence comes from Pristiophorus japonicus, assembly GCF_044704955.1. Lineage (NCBI taxonomy): Eukaryota > Metazoa > Chordata > Chondrichthyes > Pristiophoridae > Pristiophorus > Pristiophorus japonicus. The sequence continues at coordinate 35,736,640 of NC_091999.1, read as the reverse complement.
CTCCCTGATCAGTCCCCATTTCTCCCCCATTTACAGATGCTTCCTGACCAGTCCCCATTTCTCCTCCATTTACAGACGCTCCCTAACCGGTCCCCATTTCTCCATTTACAGACACTCCCTGACCGGTCCTCATTTCTCCTCCATTTACAGACACTCCCTGACCGGTCCTCATTTCTCCTCCATTTACAGACACTCCCTGACCGGTCCTCATTTCTCCTCCATTTACAGACACTCCCTGACCGGTCCTCATTTCTCCTCCATTTAGAGACACTCCCTGATCAGTCCCCATTCCACCTCCATGTACAGATGCTCCCTGACCAGTCCCCATTTCTCCATTTACGGACGCTCCCTGACCAGTTGCTATTTCTCCTCCATTTACAGACACTCCCTGACACTCCCCATTTCTCCTCCATTTACAGACGCTCCCTAACCAGTCCCCATTTACAGACACTCCCTCACCGGTCCTCATTTCTCCTCCATTTAAAGACACTCCCTGACCTGTCCTCATTTCTCCTCCATTTACAGACACTCCCTGACAAGTCCTCATTTCTCCTCCATTTACAGACACTCCATGATCAGTCCCCATTCCTCCTCCATTTACAGATGCTCCCTGACCAGTCCCCATTTCTCCATTTACGGACGCTCCCTGACCAGTTGCTATTTCTCCTCCATTTACAGACACTCCCTGACCAGTCCCCATTTCTCCTCCATTTACAGACACTCCCTGACCAGTCCCCATTTCTCCTCCATTTACAGACACTCCCTGTCCAGTCCCCATTTCTCCCCCATTTACAGATGCTTCCTGACCAGTCCCCATTTCTCCTCCATTTACAGACACTCCCTGACCAGTCCCCATTTCTCCTCCATTTACAGACACTCCCTGACCAGTACCCATTTCTCCTCCATTTACAGACACTTCCTGACCACTCCCCATTTCTCCTCCATTTACAGACACACCCTGACCAGTCCCCATTTCTCCCCCATTTACAGACACGCCGTGACCGGTCCCCATTTCTCCTCCATTTACAGACACTCCTTGACCCCTCCCCATTTCTCCTCCATTTACAGATGCTCCCTGACCAGTCCCCATTTCTCCTCCATTTACAGACACTCCCTGACCAGTCCCCATTTATCCTCCAGTTACCGACACTTCCTGACTCGCTGGGGATTTCCCAGCACTTCCTGGTGGTCCCAGAGTCTGTGTCTGAAACTGGCGGGTGGTTGTGAGGCGGCGGATAATGCGGAGTGTTGTCTCTTAAACTCCAGGAGGAAACGGGACCTTTGTGTTGTGGCTTTAAATAGATGGAACCCTGTGGGGTGGAGCAAACATTGCATCATCTGTTAGTGAAATGGATTCATTCAGGACAGGCAGCAGGGTTTCAGGAAATCACACAGTGCAGTGAGAACGGAAATAAATGTTGTGTAGATGGATTGTCAAAAGGTGTTCGATAAGATGCCGGACAGGAGGCTTGTTGACCAAATTAAGGCTCACAGTATTAAAGGGAGTGGGGCAGCGTGGAGAGGAAGTTGGGTCAAGGGCAGAAAACAGAGAGTGGCGGTTAATGGAGGTTCTTCAGACTGGGGGGATGTAAACAGTGGTGTCCCCACGGTCAGTGTTGGGACCATTGCTCTGCTCAATATAGAGAAATGATCTGGGCTTGGGTATATGGGGCACATGATCAAAATCTCCAGGGAACACCAAAAAGGGCTCATGGCTAACTGTGAAGAGGACTTTAAGTGCCTTCATTGTCAATACACAGGTTAATAATTGGGCAGGTAGATGTGAAATGAAAGTTAATGCAGAGAAATGTGCTGCGATAGATTTCAGGTGGAAGAAAAACGGAGGAAATGTATATTAAATGGTAAAACTTTCAATGGAGTAGAGGAGCAGAGAGATTTAGGGTTGTAGGATTCCAGCTAATTCCATGTCTTATTGAGGATCGAGAGACGAGTGTTATAATACAAGAACATAAGAAATAGGAGCAGGAGTAGGCCATCTGGCTCCTCGAGCCTGCTCCGTCATTCAATAAGATCATGGCTGATCTAATTCTGGCCTCAAATCCACTTCCCTGCCCGATCCCCATAACTCTTCACTCCCTGATCGCTCAAAAATATGTCTATCTCCACCTTAAATATATTCAATGATTATTATGAGAAACATTAATATTTTAAGAAATATAACTTGAGCAGATTCTCGGTGCTCTACCACATCAGAGTAAAGATGGAAGTCCCGTGTGTCCACAGTAACTGGATTGAACCTCGGGTGCCCTGAGCTTGATCTCCGGTGTCTCTAGTCCCCACTGCCCTCTTACATCAGTCACTCCTCACTTTTATACCCTGCACTGATCCACCTCTGGCACTGGACTCTTCTTTGTCTTGTCTGCTGGGTTTGGGCAGGATACGAGGAAAAGATAGCTGGAACGTCTCTAATCCGTGATTTACAAGGACACTGTCCCTGGTTCCCAGCAGTTACTTTTCCTCAGTAATTTTCTCATTATCCCGAAACTCCCCTGCCTGCTGTTAGTTGTTAGTTCTTATAGTTTCACAATTATAGGTATAAGCATCACGCGTTATATTCTAATCTATTGTGTTACTCACTCTGGTTTAAGCTTACATTCTGGTTACTCACAGACAAACCCTGTTCTTTCCCCGATCTGATTACAGATTGTAACAGTGAGTTCAGTGAATGGAATGTCTGATCAGTGTTGCCATGGTGACCTGTCTGCAGTGAATCGATTGTTTGAGTTTCTAACTCAGATTAAACTTATCTTTCCCATGATGCTCATTGAAGTCAAAGTCAATGTATTTTAGCCATTTTATGTTGATAACGTGGTTAAAGAAGCACATGGGGTCCTATGGTTTATAAATAGGGGTGTGGAGTACAAAAGCGCAGAGGTCATGTAAACCTGCACAAATCATTGGTTAGGCTGCAGTTCGAGTATTGTGTCAGGTTTTGGGGATCTTACACCAGGAAGGATATCGAGCCCATGGAGAGGGTGCAGAGAGATTCACTGAGATAATACCAGGGAAGAGAGGCTTTAGTTATCAGGGCAGATTGGAGAAACTGGGACTCTTTTCATTAGAACAAAGGGTCATTGGAGATCTGAGGGAGGTGTTCAAAGTTTGATCGGTATGTAACGAAAAACTATTTCCACCAGTCGGTGAGTCAGCAACTCGAGGGCATCAAATTCAAATCATCACCAAAAGGCTCAGACCCAGGGGTGAGCTATCGAACACACTGTACAACAATGTTCGGGACACTCACTGACCCTCCGGATCTGTGTCCAGGGGAGGAACTGATGGGTTTTCCTTATCTTTGGCTTAATTGATGTTCTCATCGAGGTGATGGATGTCAGTGTTTGGGGAAGGGTCATTCTGAGCACCTTGTGTCTGCCTAAAGCACTTCCATGGCAGGTAAAGCACGGGGTTAGATACAGAGTAAAGCTCTCTCTACACTTTCCCAACAAACACTCCCAGGGCAGGTACAGCACGGGTTAGATACAGAGTAAAGCTCTCTCTAGACGGTCCCATCAAAACTCCCAGGACAGGTACAGTACTGGTTAGATACAGTGTAAAGCTACCTCTACACTGTCCCATCAAACACTCCTAGGACAGGTACTGCACAGGATTGCTGCAATGTCAGTGCTGCCATCTTTCAGATGAGTCGTTCAACCGAGGCCTCATCAGCTCTCAACCAATATCACTCAAACAGATTCTCTGGCCATTGCTGTTCATGGCAGCTTGCTTTGTGCAAATCATCTGCTGCATTTCCTATACTACAACAGTGAATGCACTTCAAATGTACTTTGGTGTTGTTGCACTTCATTGGCTGTAAAGCACTTTGAGGTCATGTGAGGTGCTGCATAAGGTCAGTTCTTTGTTAAATGAAGGAGAAAAGATCCAAAAAAGGAACAGTTAGTAACAGGACAACAATTAGTCGCCACTTATATTGGAAAAGTCAAGGAATCGACACACTGTGTGTTGGAACCAAAGCTGATTATTTGTCAGATATCCAGAACATTAAATCCAGCCCAGTTACAGGGGAAACACAGCCCGACTGTCAAAATGAACACGATTCAGTCCTGATGTGATTCACAGCAGAATCGAACCCTGCAGTCACTTGTGAACTCGCAGGTGTCTCAACAGGTTGTATGGGGCAGTGAATCCCTTCCCACAGACGGAGCAGGTGAATGGCCTCTCCCCAGTGTGAACCAGCTGGTGTGTCAGCAGGTTGGATTTCTGAGTGAATCGCTTCCCACACTCTGAGCAAGTGAACGGCCTCTCCCCAGTGTGAACTCGCTGGTGTGTCAGCAGGTTGTATGGGGCAGTAAATCGCTTCCCACAGACGGAGCAGGTGAACGGCCTCTCCCCAGTGTGAGCGCATTGATGTTTCCTCAGATTATTTCTGCTTTTAAAGCTCTTCTCACAGTCAGAACATTTAAACGGTTTCTTATTGGTGTGAACAAGTTGGTGTGCCAGCAGGTTGGATGAACAAGTGAATCCCTTCCCACACACGGACACAGGTGAATGGCCACTCCCCAGTGTGAACTGGCTGGTGTGCCAGTAGGCTGGATGAATCACTGAATCCCTTCCCACACATGGAGCAGGTGAACGGCCTCTCCCCGGTATGTACTCGCTGGTGTCTCAGCAGGTGGGATGGCCGAGTGAATCCTTTCCCATACTCTGAACAGGTGAACAGCCTCTCCCCAGTGCGAATGCGCTTGTGAATTTCCAGCTCAGACGGGTAACTGAATCCCTTCCCACAGTCTCCACATTCCCACGGTTTCTCCATGCTGCTGGTATCTCTCCAGATTGGATGATCAGTTGAAGCCTTGCCCACACACGATACGTTTACAGATTCTCTGCGCTGTGAATGGTGCGATGTTTTTTCAGGCTGGTTAAAGCTCTTTCCAAAGGCAGTGCCATGGAACACTCTCACTCGGCTGTGTGTGTCTCAGTGCTTTTGCAGTCACACTGATGTTTGGAATATTTGCCTGCAGGCAGAACAGACAAATATTTCTCCTTCCACATTCAAAGGCCGATGATATTCATGTTGCGGTGGATCAAGTGACTCTGTGAGATCTTGGTGATGTTTGGTTCCAGTTTCCCATCTGCAAATCTTCCCCTTCTAATCCCCTGAAAAAGGCGTTTACAAAAGTCATCCCTGCTCCCCATGCTGAAATTCAAACCCATTACATCATTGCCAACATTTTTTCCTTCATGCTGAAGGTATTGACTCTGGCTGGGTTCAGTTCTACACTCACTGGGTCCTCTCCCTCTCCTCCCCTGAAGGTGCTGACTCTGGTTGGATTCAGTTCTACACTCACTGGTCCCCCTCCCTCTCCTCCCGTGAAGGTGCTGACTCTGGCTGGGTTCAGTTCTACACTCACTGGTTCCCCTCCCTCTCCTCCCCTGAAGGTGCTGACTCTGGCTAGGTTCTAGTTAGGCCACAGCTAGAGTACTGTGTGCAGTTCTGGTCACCACATTACAATTAAGATGTGATTGCACCACTCAGGGTACAAAGATTTACGAGGATGTTGCCTGGACCTGAGAATTTTAGCTATGAGGACAGATTGGATAGACTGGAGTTGTTTGTTTCGGAAAAGAGGACGCTGAGCGGAGACCTCATTGAGGTGTATAAAATTATGAGGGGCCTAGATAGAGTGGATAGGAAGGATCTATTTCCCTTAGCAGAGGGTCAATCGCTGGAGGTGCATAGATTTAAAGTAATTGGTGAAAGGTTTAGATGAGATTTGAGAATTTTTTTCACCGAGAGGATGGTGGGAGTCTGGAACTGACTGCCTGAAAGGATGGTAGCGGCAGAAAACCTCATAACATTTAAAAGTACTTGGATATGCACTTGAGGGGCCTAGATAGAGTGGATAGGAAGGATATATTGGCCTTAGCAGAGGTGTCAGCTGTGGCTCAGTGAGTCAGAAGGTTGTGGGTTCAAGTCCCACTCCAGAGACTTGAGCACAAAAAATCTAGGCTGAAACTCCAGTGTCACTGCACTGTCAGAGGGGCCAGCTTTCGGCTGAGCCTTTAAACAGAAGCCTGGTCAACTCTCTCTCTGGTGGACGTAAAAGATCTCATGGCACTATTTCGAAAAAGAGCAGGGAAGCTACACCCGGCGTCGTGGCCAATATTTATCCTTTAATCAAAATAACAAAAACAGTTCAACTGGTCATTATCACATTGCTGTCTGTGGGAGTTTGCTGGTCACAAATTAGCTGCCGCATTTCCCAAATTACAACAGTGACTACACTCCAAAGGTACTTCATTCTCTGTGAAGAGCTTTGAGACGTCCGGTGTTCGTGAAAGGCGCTATATAAATGTACGGCTTTCTTTATTGTGCCATAACCTACAGAGCTACAGACCAAGAGCTGTACAGTGGGATTAGGCTGCAGAGCTCTGTGCCAGCCGGCAGGGACATGGTGGGCCGAATGGCCTCCTTCTGTGCTGTCAATGTCTGGGATTCGATGATGTCACAGGTCTCACCAGCAGCTGAGCTGCCTGATTGGTGATTGACAGCCGAGAGTCTGCGCATGCACACCGGGAAACACGTCCGGCACAGTGCCCCCCTCGCGATCGCCATCGGTAATAGCCGCGCATGCCCAGGGGACACCAACCGCCTCCTCCCCACCACACTCGGAGCTGCGCCTGTGCACTCGGATCCTGTGGTGTGGAGTCGGCGCGGCGCCTTCTGGGGAAAGGCGTTTGTGTCCGTTAAAGTGCCGCGAGCGGTGATGCAAAGCGACTTTCCTCCACTCCGATTGGGTAGAGAATTGCGCGGGGGAGCGGGGGGGATAGGGAGAGAATAAAGGGAAATCTAAACCCGAGAGTCCGCCCATCCGGGTCCCCAAGACCAGTTTCCACCAGTTTGGCGGAGCGCGCTCGAGGGACATGTGACCGGGCCTGATTGACGGGAGCTTCCGACCAATGCGGAGCGAGCGGGCCGGGGCTGGAGGAACGAGCCAGCGGCGGGTCCTCCAACCAATTGGGGAGCCCGAGGGGCGGATTTGTGCCGCTGATTGTCTGAGCCGCATGGCGCGACCTTGTGCAGTCCCTTGTTGAGGGCCTGGGGCCAGGGGAGGCTATGGGCCTTAATTGTGGGCCCTTTTGGACACATCATCATCATCATCATAGGCAGTCCCTCGGAATCGAGGAAGACTTGCTTCCACTCCTGAAGTGAGTTCTTTGGTGGCTAAACAGTCCAATACGGGAACCACAGACTGTGCCACTGGTGGGTGGGACAGGTTTGCTGCACACTCCTTCCGCTGCCTGCGCTTGACCTCTTCATGCTCTCGGCATTGAGACTCGAAGTGCTCAATGCACTCCTGGATGCACATTTTCCATCCAGGGCAGTCTTTGGCCAGGGACTCCCAGGTGTCAGTGGTGATGTCGCACTTTATCAGGGAAGCTGTAAGGGTGTCCTTGTAACATTTCTGCTGCCCACATTTGGCTCGTTTGCCGTGGACACAAGGCTCTGGGGCTCACAACCCACTGGCTCACATTTTAATGCAGATTTTTTAAATTCATCATTTTAATATAGACTTGTTAAATTCATGAATAAAAGCAGACAAACCCCGTACTTCTGTGGAATAGTCGGGAGGAGGCCAGCATCGCGAAACCTGTGCGGACGCGGGAGTACAAAGGGCAGCAGTCAGGAGGAGGCCAGCATCGCGAGACCTGAGCGGACGCGGGAGTACAAAGGGCAGCAGTCAGGAGGAGGCCAGCATCGCGAGACCTGAGCGGACGCGGGAGTACAAAGGGCAGCAGTCAGGAGGAGGCCAGCATCGCGAGACCTGTGTGGACGCGGGATTACAAAGGGCAGCAGTCAAGAGGAGGCCAGCATCGCGAGACCTGAGCGGACGCGTGACTACAAAGGGCAGGAGTCAGGAGGAGGCCAGCATCGCGAGACCTGAGCGAACGCGGGAGTACAAAGGGCAGCAGTCAGGTGGAGGCCAGCATCGCGAGACCTGAGCGGACGCGGGAGTACAAAGGGCTGCAGTCAGGTGGAGGCCAGCATCGCGAGACCTGAGCGAACGCGGGAGTACAAAGGGCAGCAGTCAGGAGGAGGCCAGCATCGCGAGACCTGAGCGGACGCGGGAGTACAAAGGGCCACAGTCAGGAGTAGGCCAGCATCGCGAGACCTGTGCGGACGCGGGAGTACAAAGGGCCACAGTCAGGAGGAAGCCAGCTGCAGCAGGAACATAAAGTCAAAAAAAAAATCGAAATCGAAGTGTGACGTCACAGCCAAGCAGGTAAGTGATTGGCTGGTGGATATGTGACTTTTTTTTCTTTAAGAAATCTTTGGTATTGTTGTAGGTTTGGAACTGCAATTAAATATATGTGATCTTTATTATCTGAGGAGAACCAGTTAATTAAATCGGCTGTGTGCTGAAACAGTTTGGGTGGAGATAAGGAATAATAAAGGGAAAAGTCACTTGGTGGGTGTATTCTATAGGCCCCCGAACAGCAGCAACTCTGTTGGTCAGAGTATAAACCACGAAATAGTGGGGGCTTGTAAAAAGCAAACAGCAATAATCATGGGTAATTTTAATCTCCATATTGATTGGACAAATCAAATTGGTCAGGTAGCCTTGAGGAAGAGTTCATCGAGTGCATAAGGGACGGGTTCCTTGAACAGTATATAACGGAACCAAGCAGGGGGTAAGCTATCTTAGATCTGGTCCTGTGTAATGAGACAGGATTAATAAACAATCTCCAAGTAAAATATCCCCTCGGAATCAGTAGCATGATTCAATTTCAAATTCAGATGGCAGGGGGATGGGATCCTATGTAGGGAGGCAGAGGGAAATAAAAGGGAGACAGAGGCAAAAGAGAGAAAGGAGAATAGTAAAAGTGGAAGGCAGAGAATCCCAAGGGCCACATTACAGCAAAATTATAATGGGACAATGTGTGTTAAAAAGACAAAGCTGAAGGCTCTGTGTCTTAATGCAAGGAGTATCCATAAAAAGGTAGATGAATTAACTGTGCAAATAGATGTTAACAGTTATGATGTGATTGGGATTACAGAGACGTGGCTCCAGGATGACCAGGGCTGGGAACTCAACATCCACGGGTATTCAACATTAAGGAAGGATAGAATAAAAGGAAAAGGAGCTGGGGTAGCATTGCTGGTTAAAGAGGAGATTAATGCAATAGTTAGGAAGGGCATTAGCTTGGATGATGTGGAATCTATATGGGTAGAGCTGCAGAACACCAAAGGGCAAAAAACGTTAGTGGGAGTTGTGTACAGACCTCAAACAGTAGTAGTGATGTTGGGGAGGGCATCAAACAGGAAATTAGGGGTGCATGCAATAATGGTGCAGCAGTTATCATGGGTGACTTTAATATGCATATAGATTGGGCTAACCAAACTGGAAGCATACGGTGGAGGAGGATTTCCTGGAGTGCATAAGGGATGGTTTTCTAGACCAACATGTCGAGGAACCAACTAGGGGGAAGCCATCTTAGACTGGGTGTTGTGTAATGAGCGAGGAATGTGTAATGTGAGGCCCCTTGGGGAAGAGTGACCATAATATGGTGGAATTCGACATTAGGATGGAGAATGAAACAATTAATTCAGAGACCATGGTCCAGAACTTAAAGAAGGGTAACTTTGAAGGTATGAGGCGTGAATTGGCTAGGATAGATTGGCGAATGATACTTAAGGAGTTGACAGTGGATGCGCAATGGCAGACATTTAGAGACTGCATGGATGAACTACAACAATTGTCCATCCCTGCCTGGCGTAAAAATAAAAAGGGAAGGTGGCTCAACCGTGGCTATCAAGGGAAATCATGGACAGTATTAAAGCCAAGGAAGTGGCATGCAAATTGACCAGAAATAGCAGCGAACACAGGGACTGGGCTAAATTTAGAACTCAGCAGAGGAGGAAAAAGCTTTGATTAGGGCAGGGAAAATAGAGTACGAGAAGAAGCTTGCAGAGAACATTAAAACGCACTGCGTAAGCTTCTATAGATATGTAATGAGAAAAAGATTAGTAAAGACAAACGTAGGTCCCCTGCACTCAGAATCAGGGGCAGTATTAACGGGGAACAGAGAAATGGCAGAACAATTGAACAAGTACTTTGGTTTGGTATTCACTAAGGAGGACACAAACAACCTTCCGGATATAAAAGGGGTCAGAGGGTCAATAAGAAGGACGAACTGAGGGAAATCCTTATTAGTTGGGGACTTGTGTTGGGGAAATTGATTGGATTGAAGGCCGATAAATCCCCAGGGCCTGATGGACTGCATCCCAGAGTAGGTAAGGAGGTGGCCTTGGAAATAGCGGATGCATTGACAGTCATTTTCCAACATTCCATAGACTCTGGATCAGTTCCTATGGAGAGGAGGGTAGCCAATGTAACCCCACTTTTTAAAAAAAGGAGGGAGGGATAACAGGGAATTAGCGAACAGTAAGCCTGACATCGATGGTGGGTAAAATGATGGAATCAATTATTTAGGATGTCAAAGCAGCGCATTTGGAAAGAGGTGACATGATAGGTCCAAGTCAGCATGGATTTTTGAAAGGGAAATCATGCTTGACAAATCTTCTGGAATTTTGTGAGGATGTTTCTAGTAGAGTGGACAAGGGAGAACTAGTTGATGTGGTGTATTTGAACTTTCAGAAACCTTTCGACAAGGTCCAACACAAGAGATTAATGTGCAAAGTTAAAGCACATGGCATTGGCGATAGTGTGCTGACGTGGATTGAGAACTGGTTGGCAGACAGTAAGCAAAGAGTAGGAGTAAATGGGTACTTTTCAGAATGACAGGCAGTGACTAGTGGGGTACCGCAAGGTTCTGTGCTGGGTCCCAATCTGTTTACATTGTACATTAATGATTTAGACGAGGGGATTAAATGTAGTATCTCCAAATTTGCGGATGACACTAAGTTGGGTGGCAGTGTGAGCTGCGAGGAGGATGCTATGAGGCTGCAGAGTGACTTGGATAGGTTTGAGTGGGCAAATGCATGGCAGATGAAGTATAATGTGAATAAATGAGGTTATCCACTTTGGTGGTAAAACAGAGAGACAGACTGTTAGCGTTAGTGTTTTCTCAGAAGAATCAGTCAACACTCAGAGTCGGTTCCAATGCTGATGCGGCTTTTATTATGCTCAGCGGCGAGGAAAAACTCAGGGCCGTATCCCGGTTTCTCTCCACCGAACAAATGGTTACATGCACCTTTATATGTTTCACAACAGTTACAAAACAGTTTACTACAGCTACACAGCCCATCACGGCTGGACACAAGCCAATCACAACGATTATAGATTACAGAAAGGTTCTTTTAACCCAATAGAATTCCCCTAGTATCCAGGGAACCATATGTTCGGTTATTGACAGCTTGGGCTGATCGATGACTTTATAGGTTCTCTCCCTAGTTCTTTCATCTGGGAGAAATAATTGGTTTATAACCTTGTTTACAGGAGATGGTTTCCCTCTTATCTTTCTTCCTGGGGAATGAATTGGTTTATGACCTTGTTCACAGAAGATGGTTTCCTTCTTATCTCTGTCTTCCCGCATCCCAGGCATTCCTACAGTGGGCCTCACAGGGTTATTGCTTGGTCATTGAACGTTCAACAGTTCACAGCTTGACTACCTGATTTCCCATCATGCCTGGGCAGCCATTTTATGTGTGTGTCCACTTTAAACTTATATGCGTTTAGATATATCTAGCAGGTGCCTAATGCCTAGTATTCTGGTATATTCTAAAGGTGCCTAGTCCTCATTTAACCGACCATTCGACCTTTATTAGATTTTGTGCACGGCCCGGTACTCCCTGCCTCAACGTGCTGGCCAGTCACGCGGTTTCTGGAGTCCGGGTTGCTTAAATAGAATTGACAAAGGCCAAATCCTCCTGCCCCCTTATAAAACAGGCTTGTTTAGTATCCGGGGAACGGTGATTTGTCCGTCTTCGTTGTGCGTGGTGTCTGCATGCCTGGCAGGCCATTATGCCCCATGTTATTGCTAAGATCAATTGTATCCCGACCAGTATATGAGAAATTATTCGAATCCATGGGTGGATGCTCACATTTATTCCCCAGTCCCAGACCTTTCTCCACCAACTCTGACTTTGTAAGTCTACCTCGGTATCTTCTTCCTGTACTTTGATTTTAGTTTGTAGTTGGTGGTAGAGCTTTACGGATTGACCCACTCTGAGCCTCAACTCTCGTAATACTTCGGTTAGATGTGGGATAAGGACTTGATCTGGTTCACCATAAGCCTGTAATTGATCATGGAGCTGATCGGTTACCTCAATAACTTCGGACTTCCGGCGCCTAACCTGGGTGATATGCGCTTGCCCGATCGCGACAGGTCGTAGTGGTGTAAAGCAAAAGTTTGGCTGTGGTATAGGGCACTGCAGGTCATTATACTGGAATGAACGCTCAGTAGTAGAGACGCAGTATCTTCCCTTCCCTCCGTAGCCTGCCCTCGCGAAGTGCATGTGTGCGGGCACTATTTCTAGTACACACCCGTCGGTTCGGTTAAACCCGCACTCGTCTCGCTCCTCTCTGCCCACCGGTGAGGGCATACTGTGATTTCCCCCTTTTGCTTGCTATCTGCTAGGGAAATCCCGGTAAGTATGTTGTTTCGACGAACGGCAGAGGTGGTGGTCAGGTAGTAGCGTATGGATACATTTTCCCGTATTATTCCGATATTCTCTTGTTGGTATAGGGGTAACGGCCCTGAGTCCGGCGTGGCTATAGGGATCATCAGGACTATCCCTATCCCGGTAGTCCTACCCATCTGGCAATCTGGAATTGCTGGGTATACTCTGGTCAGTCCCTTCAGAGTCCAATTATCCAGTGTCCCCCTTTGGTTAGCCAACTGAGCTAAATGTGAACTGTCTATCCAATTGAGTACTTCCCCGCGTTGGATCTGGTCGAGATTGTGGCGGATCTGTCCCACCATCCACAGACCATAAGCGTGACAGAGTTGCCCCTGTCTTTGCTTTCCCTGTATCTTCCTGTTCTCTATCAATGAGGTGATTGATGGTTCTGGCGTGAGCTTCCAGGACTGAGATGCCATCCAGCTGGATTTTGGCACCCTCCTTTCCTAGGTTGGCTTGGTCTTCCTGGTTTTGCTCCACCCTCTCCAATAACCCCTTCATCACCCCTCTGAGCTGTTCCACCCTCTCATTTAATCCTTGTATGTCTATCGAGTTCACTACGGAGGTCCCTGTATTGAAAACGGTAGCAACATCATTAACTTTTTCCCTCTTCATCCTGGGGGCTAACCCCTGTCCCTGGAACCTACTGGCACCCATTGCATCGGCAGCCTGCTGCATTACAACTTTACTTAATACATTGTACATCTTCCTTCACTGTTCTGTACAGTATTCCGGCATCTGGATGCCTGAAATATTGATCAGAACAGGCACAATTTCATGTTTAACATTATCATACAACAGTTCCCCCTCGTTGTACATTACAATCCCATTCTCTGGTCCCTTCGTAGTTATGGGGCAAGGCAGTTCCTCGGGCAATGTAGTGATTCTTATGGGGCGCGGTGTCGGAGGGGGTGAGAAACATACATACAATGATATTGCAGCCGCCCCTGCCTCCTCGTAATACCCACACAGCCCCATTCCCTTCTTGCGGATGACTGATTGCTGGGATTGTCCCGGAGGCGCGCAAATTATGCCGAAAGTACATTCATCAGGCCCTTTGACATCCCTCCGTTTAATGCATCTGCTCCTTATACCCGTGGAGCATTGTACACATACTCTTATTCTTATTAGGATTCTTATTAGGATTCACTTGTAACCATGCATTAAAATAAGTCCTGTCCTTGCTCCAGTCCTTGGCTGGTGGGATGCACATTCCGTCCATTAAATTAAACAAGACTCCATAGTTCAGGTAGTTGTTTATTTCCAGCATGCTCTGCTGTCCGTCGGTGTTGCCCAGGGTACGTGCATGTCGCAGGGCTATCCATATTACGAGTAGCGTCTTTCGTATTCCCATTCCGGTAAGTATTATCTGTAATTTTAAACAGACGGCCTGGTCTTCACCAGGGGTTAAGTTTTTTGCTCTACGAGTGTCCTTGTCACCCTGCAAAATCAGAAGCACAAGGTTATAATCGAACCATTTCGAGCTGAATCCGTAGGGCGTGCGCCCGTGTCTTTACCCACTTAAATATTACCCAAACTCCTATGACCAAGGCCAAAGCTATTCCTCCAAACATCGCTGTCTGCTTTACCGTTAGGTTGGGTTTGTGGACTACACCTACCCACCGTGGGGTACATTGGCTCTATTGCCAGAGGTGATGGTGCTATGCTGCGCACTGCACTATCCGTCTAGTCCCGTTATCTCTTCCAGCCTGTTTATCTTAGCTTTTAACTCTTCAATTTGTTTTATTGAATATCTATTTCTTTATTGTATCAGGCAAGTATTATTACATAAGCTAGTTCTGTTTTTATTTTTGTTTCCTCTGTTAGGTGAGTCTTTTTTTTCCTATCAAGAAATCCAAATTAATAATGTTCAGTATAAAACGGCTGTCAATAGAAAGGGTTAACTCCTTTCCAGGTTTGTAAGAAGACCTGATGTCATTACGTGACTTCACGTAATCATCTGAAAAAAAAAGTCTTTGTGCCTTCAAAACTGGCTTCGAAATTAGGAATCCGTTAAAAGCAGCATAAATCATTAGAGTAAACTCCAATGTTTTCTTAACTTCTAATTCAAGTACTTGCCAAAGATTTTTTTTTTAATTGTTTTAAAACAAGACCACACATACAATAGCAATTTTGTTTGCTGAAATTCAATTCTGTTTTTTTTTTATTTCTCTCTTTCTCCTCGTTATCTTCAAAACCCTTCTGCTTGTTTAGACTGTTCGGGACATTTTTGATAAACACTGTCCATTTTGGAAATCTTTTCAAACTGCATTGAAACTTTTTCATAATTGAAAATTCGAATCCATGTAGAGTGTTTTTTACTTATTCCAATTTTTATTTTTCCTTCTAATTAAACCAATATCTTTTTCACAGCAAACATCAACTAGTATTTAGTAAGTTATGTCTTTTTCCATTTAGTCCGTTACATCTTTTTTTTTCTTTCTTCAAATTAGGTTTTGTATTTTACACGGAGGGTTCGTAACTCCATAAAGTTGTTAATTTAAAATCATTTGTTTACTTTCAAAGTGGCGTCTTTATCTTTTCATTTTTTTCATAACTGGAATGGAGTCCAGCTTTGAGAGTTTGAGAACTGCCTTTCGTTATCTCAAAATGCTCCAGTTTCAAAGTCGTTACTAAAGCTTGCTGTTTTTTAACATTTTCCAAAAGTTCCTTTTCGCACCTTCGCAGATAGCTCGTCACTCGCCCAGGAGTTTGACCTGATCAGATTTAATTTAATCTTTTTCTTTTTTTTAAATCCACCTCAGTATTTCCTGTGCCTTCTCTGAATATCTCAAAATCCCAATTTAAACTTTGTAATTTCAATCTTTATTTAAAACTTTTTTTTTTTAGAAGCTCTTTTTTTTAAAGCATTCTTTATCTCATTCCGAGACTAAATTTATGTCTTTCAACCCAATCAATCATTGCATGTTTTCTTTCGGCAAGTAAGTGAGCGTGTCAAATAAATATTTTGCTCAACAAACCTATCCTTTATTTGTTTATTTTCCTAGCTCCGTAACTTATCATCCGAATAAATCCACACCTGCGTTTCTAACTTAAATGTCTTAAAACTTCCCACATACAGGACAACATTACAAAGGGTTAAAAAAAGACTTTCACTCTGTTTCTAAAATAAACAGACACTTGCATTCCTCTTCCAACCAGGCTTTCGGAACATGAAAACATAAAAAAATTAATTCTGCAGTCAAAAATCACACAGACACTTCTCACTCAACGATCAGACATTTACAACAGTCTCTCTTCTTGTTTTGGCTGGCTCTATTTTTGGATCCATGACCTTTCAGGGAATTCGTAGTTTTATCTAAATAATTCCTCACATAACTAGTTCCTGAGGATTCCACCCTGCTTTAATCATTTTTTCAATTAGCTTCTTTTGTTTTTCCGCCAGGTGGCGGGTAAGCGACCCTTCTGGTCCCCACTCGAGTTTACTTGTTTTCATGGCCATTCCTGGGCAGGACTAGTACCGTTAGGAATCTACTCTCAGAGGTCCGCTTTCTTTCTAGCGCGACTTGTAGTAAACTGTCTCTTGGCGACTGTCAGGTCACAAGTTCTGCTGTTACACAAATTTATACAATTCTTAAAAACGCGGTTAAGCAATTCCCGCAGTGCTCTACGTATCCTTAACGACTACCTACCACCGCTCAGCCCGTTGGTCCGACCCTGTTCACAGGTTTGGATTCCGTTAGCCGCTGTACACCGCTTGGTTCTACCTCGGGGTATTTCAAATTATACTACTGGGTCTGGAAGATGTCTCTCGGTATCACGATCCCATGGTCTAAATGTGTTCCCTACGCCTACTTGGTTCCTGGCCGTCATGTGGGACCAAAGTCCTCTTAATTCAGGCTCAGGCTAGGCGTTTGAGATATTAGACCGTCTCCTCATGTCGATCAACCAGCTTCCACCTTCCGCACCCTTTATACTTAAAAATTGTTTTTTATACTCGCCCGGGTTTTTTCCAAAGGCGTCCAGCGACTCCGGAAAATCCCGTCGACTATGCCATTGTTACCGTTAGTGTTTCCTCAGAAGAATCACTCAACACTCAGTCTGTTCCAATGCTGATGAGGCTTTTATTACGCTCAGCGGGGAGGAAAAACTCAGTACCGTATTCAGGTTTCTCTCCACCGAACAAAGGGTTACATGCACCTTCATATGTTTCACAACAGTTACAAAACAGTTTACTGCAGCTACACAGCCCATCACGGCTGGCCACAAGCCAATCACAACGATTATAGATTACATATAGGTTCTTTTAACCCAATAGAATTCCCCTAGTATCCAGGGAACCATATGTTCGGTTATTGTCAGCTTGGGCTGATCGATGACTTTATAGGTTCTCTCCCTTGTTCTTTCATCTGGGAGAAATAATTGGTTTATAACCTTGTTTACAGGAGATGGTTTCCCTCTTATCTTTCTTCCTGGGGAATTAATTGGTTTATGACCTTGTTCACAGGAGATGGTTTCCTTCTTACCTCTGTCTTCCCGCATCCCAGGCATTCCTACAGTGGGCCTCACAGGGTTATTGCTGGGTCATTGAACGTTCAACATTTCACAGCTTGACTACCTGATTTCCCATCATGCCTTGGCAGCCATTTTATGCGTGTGTCCACTTTAAACTTATATGCGTTTAGATGTATCTAGCAGGTGCCCAATGCCTAGTATTCTGGTATATTCTAAAGGTGCCTACCTCCTACAACACAGACTATTATCTGAATGGTGACAGATTAGGAAAAGGGGAGGTGCAACGAGACCTGAGTGTCATGGTACATCAGTCATTGAAGGTTGGCATGCAGATACAGCAGGCCTTTAAGAAAGCTACTGGCATGTTGGCCTTCATAGCTAGGGGATTTGAGTACTGGGCAGGGATGTGTTACTACAGTGTACATGGCCTTGGTAAGGCCACACTGGAGTATTGTGTACAGTTTTGGTCTCCTAACTTGAGGAAGGACATTCTTGCTATTGAGGGAGTGCAGCGAAGGGTCACCAGACTGATTCCCGGGATGGCGGGACTGACATATCAAGAAAGATTGGATCAACTGGGCTTGTATTCACTGGAGTTCAGAAGAATGAGAGGGGATCTCATAGAAACGTTTAAAATTCTGACGGGTTTCGACAGGTTAGATGCAGGAAGAATGTTCAAAATGTTGGGGAAGTCCAGAACCAGGGGTCACAGTCTAAGAATAAGGGGTAAGCCACTTACGACAGAGATGAGGAGAAACTTCTTCACTCAGAGTGGCGAACCTATTGAATTCTCCACCACAGAAAGTTGTTGAGGCCAATTCACTCAAAATATATTCAAAAAGGAGTTAGATGTAGTCCTTACTGCTAGGGGGATCAAGGGGTATGGCGAGAAAGTAGGAATGGGGTACTGAAGTTGCATGTTCAACCATGATGGAATACAATGTCGGAAAGTGTGAGGTCATCCACGTTGGGGAAAAAAAACAAAAATTGGGAATACTATTTGAATGGGGAGAAATTACAACATGCTGCGGTGCAGAGGGACGTGGGGGTCCTTGTGCATGAATCCCAAAAAGTTAGTTTGCAGGTGCAGCAGGTAATCAGGAAGGCGAATGGAATGTTGGCCTTCATTGCGAGAGGGATGGAGTACAAAAGCAGGGAGGTCCTTCTGCAACTGTATAGGGTATTGGTGAGGCCGCACCTGGAGTACTGCGTGCAGTTTTGGTCGCCTTACTTAAGGAAGGATATACTGGCTTTGGAGGGGGTACAGAGACGATTCACTCGGTTGATTCCGGAGATGAGGGGTTTACCTTATGATGATAGATTGAGTAGACTGGGTCTTTACTCGTTGGAGTTCAGAAGGATGAGGGGTGATCTTATAGAAACATTTAAAATAATGAAAGAGATAGACAAGATATCGGCAGAGAGGTTGTTTCCACTGGTCGGGGAGACTAGAACTAGGGGGCACAGCCTCAAAATACGGGGGAGCCAATTTAAAACCGAGTTGAGAAGGAATTTCTTCTCCCAGAGGGTTGTGAATCTGTGGAATTATCTGCCCAAGGAAGAAGTTGAGGCTAGCTCATTGAATGTATTCAAGTCACAGAAAGATAGATTTTTAACTAATAAGGGAATTAAGGGTTATGGGGAGCAGGCGGGTAAGTGGAGCTGAGTCCACGGCCAGATCAGCCATGATCTTGTTGAATGGCGGAGCAGGCTCGAGGGGCTAGATGGCCTACTCCTGTTCCTAATTCTTATGTTATGTTCTTATGAACTCGTTGAATTGCGGTGCAGGCTCGAAGAGCCAAATGGCCTATTCATGCACCTATTTTCTATATTTCTATGATCTCTAACCAGCGTACTAAGCTTAAATAAAGGGGACTATGAAGGGATGAGGGCTGAGTTGGCTAAAGTGGACTGGGAAAATAGATTAAAGTGTAGGATGGTTGGTGTACATTTCAGGAGATATTTCACAACTTTCAAGAAAAATATATTTCAGTGAGGAGGAAAGGGTGTAAGAGAAAAGATAGCCATCCGTTGGTAACATCCTGATCATTTGACCCAATATCGTTTCTCACTATGGCGGTGATTCCATCCTTTATCATCATAGCTACCCCACCTCCTTTTCTTTTCTGTATTTCCTTCTGGATTGTCAAGTACCCCGAAATGTTAAGTTCCCAGTCTTGGTCAACTTGCAACCATGTCTCTGTAATGGCTATGAGACCATATCCATTTGTAACTGGTGTTGGTGCTAAACCCTGACTAAGAACCTAGAGCTCCCACGTTTGCAGCTCTGGGACTTTTTCACGGGAACAGGCTCAGGTTGGCAGCCTTTGTAAAGGAACGCTGCAGATCTGTGCACCGCTATCGCTGTTCGTCGAGCCATAGAGCGCATGTGTGGTCACCTTTTAAAATCAAAACAGAGTGCTTGGAACTTCAGGGACCCAGCCAGAGTCAGCACCATCAGGGGAGGAGAGGGAGGGGAACCAGTGAGAGCAGAAGTGAACCCAGTCAGAGTCAGCACCATAAGGGGAGGAGTGGGAGTGGAACCAGTGAGTGTCGAACTGAACCCAGCCAGAGTCAGCACCATCAGCGTAGGAGAGGGAGTGTAGAACTGAAACCAGCCATAGTTTGTGGGGAAAACTGGGAATGGACGATAAAATGTCTTGAGACGTGCGATGTGTTTGGATTTCAGCACAAGGAGGAGGCAGCGGTTTACAGCTTTGGAGGAACAACAGAGGAAAAAATGTTCCATAAAAGCTAGGATTTACTGTTCTGAATTTTTTTTGTGTACTTATGGTGATGAGATCTGTAAACTCCTTTTACAAGGTATTCAAAGGATTTGGAGATGGAAAACTCAAACCAAACATCACACCAAGATCTGATGGAGTCACTCGATTCCTCAGGACCTGAATATCATCGGCCTTTCAATATAGGAGGAGAAATGTTTGTCTCTTCTGCCTGTGGGAAAAATTGCAAACATCAGTGTGACTGGAGAAGCACCGAGGCACACACACCCGAGTGAGTGTTCCAGTGCACTGAATGTGAAAAGAGCTTTAACCAGTTACACAGCCTGAAAAAACATCACAGCATTCACATCGGGGAGAACCGTACACGTGTTGTGTGTGTGGACCAGGCTTCAACTGAGCGTCCAACCTGGAGAGACACAAGGATACCCACACCATGCAGAAACCGTGGAAAGTTGGAGACTGTGGGAGGGGATTTAGTTCACCGTCTAACCTCGATATTCATCAGCGCAGTCACACCGGGGGAAGGGATTCACTCAGCCATCCAGCCTGCGAACACACCAGGGAGTTCACACCGGGAAGAGGCCGTTCACCTGCGCCCAGTGTGGCAGGGGATTCACTTGGTCATCCCACTTGCTGAAACACCAGCTAGTTCACACTGGGGAGAGGCTTTCCACTGCTCAACTTAGCGTGTGCCCCATAGCATCTCTCTCACCTTCGATGTGTGAATAGAGCATCATGGCTGCAAACCTGGTTTTAATTTAAATTTGAATCCACTCAGGAAATGTATTTGACAAAAGATGAACAAGTAGACCGATCGCATCAATTAATTGGCAAAGCTTTAGATTCACCAAAATGAACAAATAAACACATCAGAGCCCAATAGTCCAGCTCTGTATTCACAGGAGAATGTCTGTTATCTAACTGATCGCTTGGACAGAATATAGAAAGACCATAAGTCCAAGAACCTGTAGAATCTGTTGTAAATATCTTTCAAATCCTGACTGGTACAATCTCTCTGTTTCCTTTCAATTGAAATGACTGTAAGATGAGAGGTGTTTCAGAGGAGTGGTCAGTGAGGGTGGAGAATAAGGGTGAAAGGAGTTGGGATGAAGATGGTTGGAGACAGAGGTGCAAGAGGAGCTGGGATGCGGGGGTTGGTGAATAGTAGTGTCTCAATTTCACTGAATAAAATATAATTACTGTCACCAATACGAGTTAAGTCAAAGCTTTCTGAACTTAGGTGTGAAAGGGCGAATTGGCACAGACCCAAAAACTCAACAAATTGACTTGACAGATAGTAATTAATCAATATTTTGTTCAGTGGAACTGGGGTCCGGAGATCTCTGGCCAACTCGTTTTACTCAGCCAGGCTATCAATCCAGGATGGAGAATTTCTGGGAGATGTAGGAATAATCTACCTGTAATTGAGCGATGGGTTTGCTAAGCATGGCTAACCTGACAGAGTGTGCCAGGAACAATGAACATGTGAAGCTTCTCGCTACCACTCACTTGACATCATTCCTTGCGAGACCAGAAGGTGACTCGTACTGAAAAGCGGTCGATTGGGTTCAGGGTCAAATTGACGAGGGCAAGTTCCAATTTGACAAAGGGAAGCGTATATTGGTTTACGCAACCCACCTCTGTGCGCAGACTTGAGAAATTAACAGGTGAGGGAGGAGAAGCATAAGGAACAGACGAGACAGAGAGGGGAAAAGATCTAAGGTGCAAGTTAACCCAGCCGAGAACTATGCAAAGGAAGGACAAAACAGAATTAGAGAATAAGTTGCTGAGATGACAATTTAAAAGGTGAAAAAAAGAAACTTAAAGTTGAAACCAACACTGAAGCTGTCAGTGTCTGTGCCGAGAAAAATAAAGCACAAGATTACTGAGTGAAAGGAATCTGAAAGGATGCTGGAATTTAAGTTTGTGTGAATTATATTAGAGTGGAAGTTTTCCTGACCATGACTGTTTAAGAATTTACAGTATTCCTTTTGTCTGAAAGTCTGTCTTTGAAAAAAGCATCTGTTATGTTTGTTGTAGCTTCACCCACTTTTCTCTGCATGGAGCTAAAAGCCATTTAACCCTTTGTTGTCTTGGATATTGGGAGTTTTACGGAAGTGTGGATGTGTTGAGTATGTTCATTTCAATTCAGATTATGGAACTAGTAGCAGTGGATCTTTGTGATTTACATTTTGAGGTTAAAGACGCTGCTATGGATATATTTTGACTGGGGCAAGCTGTGCCACTCTGAAAGTCAGGCGAGTTTGTTTTACAAAAGATAAGCTTCAGCCTTGAAGTTACGGTAGCCATGTGCCTGATGCTTGTTTTGAAATTTCCAAAGCACTTTGTTTTTTCACATTTAAACAAATTAAATCAATGTTTGACTGGTCATAGTCAGTATTTTTAGTCATTTGGAAAAGCACCTGAAGGTAACAATGATGTAATTTACTGTGTTCTGTAAGCATGTGCTATTTTATTTTATTTTATCTGTTCTGTATTGTTTAGTTAATAATATATTGGTCTGAATTAAATTGGAGCTATTTAAATTAACTTAGCTATGTTTTATTCAAGGTTAATAATGATAGCTTTACTAATGATTCTGCTGTTTTAACTGATTTTTAATTATTAAGGAAGTTATGAAGTTCCAAACTTAAAAAAAAAGAACCAAATCTTGATTTAAAACAAACTTCTGTTTGTTCACTTGAGTGTAACGAATTCAGTCTTCTGTTTATAATCAATTTATTCTTTACCATCAGCATGAAAAGCAATTTACAAGTGGAATATAGTCACAGATGGAGCATGTGGAACCAGGCACGGGTATCTCCATGCTAACGAACAGAGGAAAAAGCTTACATTTATAGACTGTTTTCTTATCAAACTGGAGCCGGCATTGCCTAATATGGTAGTCTCTGGCTACTGCATAGTCCAGAGACACAAGTTTACATCAGCAACACATTTAGAAGCATTGCGACCTGGCCACGGTGATCATAAACCACTAGTTCTGGACTTTTCTTATCCTAACAATATTTCTAATCCATTCTATTATGAATATCGAAGCCTGGTTGGTCACAAAACAACAGCTGTTGCTCAGTGAAATCTGTCTCTCTCTGCCTAATACTACGAACCACATTTATCCCACTATCAAATGAATTAAACATAAACCCCTTTCAGAAGCTGAATTAACCAGGGTCCACGTGTCAACCTGTCCCAGAGGTTTTTTTATGGGTTACATTACCTGTTGAAAAAGTGTTTTATATCCTTCTTTGTCTTTACTAATCCTGGTTTCCTCTCAGTGTCCTTCCCTTTCCTTATATTTTCAATGTCTCTTATTGACTTCCTTACAGCATAATGCAATGACCAGAATCCCTGAAGCTATTATCCATGCTATCACCAATCCCAGCTGGAAAAATCTAATTAGATACTTCTTTCCTCTATTCCTGATTCTCAGGTCTCGGGATTGCCCGTTCTGTCTCTCTCTTCCTCTATATGATTTGCACTGTGTGTTTCTGGGATGTCCTAATTCGCTTAATTATGAGCTTTAAAGCCAGAAACAGGGAGAATATAGTGTCCTATGTGTGGAATGACTTGAATGGCTTCATCCTCCAGAGGCAGTCTTGTCTGCAGATAAGTTGCGTCATGATGATGCACCAGAACCAACGTTTAGCACCGATACATGTGTTCCTCGGTGGAATCAAGCTAAAGTGATGTTCTTGTATGGGGCATCGGGTTGAACCCACAGTCATATACGTGACAGTAGTAGTCACACAATACTGTCCTTTTCCTTTATACACGGTATTAGTTTGGCCTTCGCCCCACTTACTTATTTCAATCTGGCATTCTGGAGATTCTTTGTTGAGGGTGAACCCACAAGCTGGAACATCTACAAACCAATGTTGTCCCTTTCAGAGTACAACACTGCATATCTGGTGCTATCCAAGTTCCTCCCCTCTCAATCAGATATCTTGGATATTCCTCATACTGTTTATGGATCGGACCTAGCTCAGTCTTCCACCCTTGCAAACAGTTCTACCCTAGACACCGGCCAAGGTTTCATTTCATTTCCATTTTTCCTCAGCAAAGGCAAGACCAATCCCACTGGTCTAATATCTTCACTTCTTTCTTCTTCCCTACGAGCCAAAATCCCCATTCCTATTGTCGGCATCACATCAAAGCCTATGACTTGGTTCCCCTAAACCATTTTCTCAGTTGTTCTTCATGAATAAACAAAGGGATTTGATTACTCTCTCTCTTGTCCAGTTCCTACTCTATCACATTCATCATAAATGTCACAGAGGCTACACATGATACCTCCAGTAAGCCACATCGTGTTCCCATTCACTTTCTATATCTATTCTGTTTACTCCTGCTAACCTTGCTGTAGCTCTTATTCTGAGCTATCCTGTCAGCTCTCACTTTCCTTCTGATTTGAACTGATTCTCCTTGTATTCTCCATCTTCCTCATCCCTTGGTTCCTGTTTTCTATTCTTTACTAACACATCCTTTACTAATTCTCTTCCCATTTTGTCTATTAATTGTGAATATCTCCCTTCACATAATCTAGTTGATAGATTCAAGCTCATGTTTAAAACTTTTGATTTCAATGAACAATTTAAAAACACATATTGTTATATAATACATTTCCTGATTCAGTTACTTCTAGTCCATTAAAATGTGGGTTCTTTTACTGGATGGGACAGGTCGAGTTCTTTTTGCGAGGTGAGATGTCATTTTATTTAAGTCTCAGATATGATGATCACTATCAACGTTTGTACTTGGCAAACCAATAGTTAACATTACTGATCAACATACGACATTTCTTACTTTAAAATAACCTGCCGTCATTACCTTTTAAGTTTGTATTGAAGTATTTTATAATGTTTTTGAATTACTTATTGTCCTGGAGTGATACTAACTCTTTAAGTGAACACTATTAATTTAGTGTTTGGGGTCAGGATGTGTCCCAACACACCTGGTTCAGGGGAGTCTTCCTGGTCTCCCAATATTCCCAAGGAGCAGGCTTTAGGGTTCTTTCTCTATTACCATCAAAATTATGCTTTTGCGGGTCTATACCTCGGTTTATCACTGATTCCAAAACTAACCCTTTTGAGGTCCTCTGTTTCCTACTGGAGATCGCCTCTCACTTGGATCCATGTTTTGTTATGGAGCTTGTAAGGTCTGGCCTCCTTATCTCCCACCTTCAACTTGTAGCTGATCTGTACACAGCCATGGCCACCTTGTCCAGACAGAGTCAGGCTGACTTTTTCTGTTTTTAGCCTCTCTACAAGCTTGCTTTGTTCAGTATTAGTGGAGGCCTTGAAACTGACGACCATTCCAGCTGTAAGGAAATCCTAATTTGGTCAGCATTCTCGCTCCTGTTAATTCTAATGCCTCTGACAGGTAGCAGTGTGTTTAACTCCATCCTGATTATTTCAACGTCGGTTTCTCTATGGAGAATGTGTCACGGCTGTGATGGTTTAAAAAGTTGTCTCACTCTCCTGAGCCACATTAGCCATTTCATGTTGTGCTGTTGTCGATAACTGAGCATGCCTGAGACTCGTTCACATACACACGCAGTGGTATCCCAATATCATGTCACATGTGACAGCTGATCCAAGCCATTTGAGATGATCTTATCAAAAGATCGTGGGGTGTCTGAAGATCTTTGCTCATCTCCCTCGGCATGGTCCCGATGTCTCGGATAGTGGCCAGACGATCAAATTCAGTTTTCTTATTGTTCAGTGTAGGCAATGAAACAAACATCTCACAGAGAAATCTTAGCAATTTCCTACACTTCCCTGACTTTAACAAGAATTTACATTTACACCAGATTTTACCCAGGAGATTTATGACAATTCGCCCAGGAACAATGAGTGAAGAAACATTTCTATTTGGAGGTGTAACTGTCGATATCTGAACGGAATATATGGAATTAAGGACAGTAAAGTAAACGGGATATATGAAAATGTATAAGCCATGGTAGAATAGCTGGGAGAATGTCAGACTGCACATAGTGCAACATCAGCATAGTTAACAGTCTTTCCCAAGGTTTCAAGTCACTAATCCTGCCAATCACATAAATTGTAACATGAAATGAATATACGGATAAATCTGCAGTATTGCAAGGTCTCAGTTAGTAGTCACACCACTAGATTGAAACATTCAGAGGCAATACTTGAGCTTTCGTAAAAACATCTCATATAGATTGACTAATGAGTGGCTGAGTTAGAATGTCAATCTAATTGTATTTTGTTATCTGATTTCAAAACTGTATAACTGTTGTCACTTTACGATGTAACTTCACCTATCCGTAGGGAGTGTGTACGCTCTATCCAGAGGTTATATTTTCTGTCTGATAGGTCCTGCCGGCCGGTAAAATAAAGACTGCTTTGTTCAAAACACAAGATGTATTCGACTCAGTAATTTTATGGAACCAGATTGAGAGAAAAGAATCTACATTTACATTTGGTGTCAGAAGTGGGATCTCAACGGACAACTGCCGAAAACTTGCGAATTAAGAGCCAGACTAACCTTGGACGAGACAGGGGGAGAGTGGCCACTGGAGTGAGTATGATTTCAATACTGTTCCAGTTTCCCCCGGTTTCAAAAGTCTGAGAAAAGTTTAGCCACTCGCTGGTCCTCGGGTAGTGTCTGAACGAGATTCATAACAATTTGGCGAATACCTTCTAAATTTAGAAATAAGTGTTCAATTCAGGTACGACATCGACCTTGTATATCACTTGGTCCGTCTAGGCACTGATAGAATTTAAACTGCGCAGTGACGCGAAAGGATAGGGAAATTTGGAGACTAAAAGAAATTAAATAAGGCTCATAATAAATCAAATTTAGAAAATTAGGCTCACAGAGAATAAAATGGGGAATTAAATAGAGGATAGGTGTTCAATTCAGGTACGACGTCGACCTTGTATAGCACTTGGCCCGTCTAGGCACTGATTGAATTTAAATCCCGCAGCAACTCGGAAGGTCGGGCCGACACAAACGCGCAGCGGCGCTGATGCGCAAACGATGTGAGACGCGCAGCGGCGCGAGCGTGCGGCCAAGAGGAGGAGGGCCGTCGCGAACGCGCAGCGGCGCTGATGCACAACTACGCGAGATGCACAGCGGCGCGAGCGTGCAGCCGAGTAAAGGAGCGCTGACGCAGACGCACGGCAGCGTGAACACGTGGTGATGTGGGACGTGCGGCAGCACGCGCCCGAGTAAACGTGGGCCGACGCGAACGCGCAGCAACGCGAACCGCGAAAGTCAGTGCTTGTGTCAGTAAATCTTTGTCAGTATTTGAGTCTTTGTTTATCTTAATTATTCTAATCGCACGGCGATGCGAACCACGGGGCGACGCGGGAGTCTTAAGTATCGCACGACGACGTGAACCGCGGGGCGATGCGGATCAGTGTTAGATTTAGTAAAGCCTTTGTTTAGTGTTTTAAATCGCGCGGCGACGCGAACTGCGGGGCGACGCGGATCAGTGTTAGAGTCTTTGTTTATCTTAAGTATTCTAATTGCGCAGCGACGCGAACCGCGGGGCGACGCGGGAGCCTTAAGTGTTCTAAATTGCGCGGCGACGCGAACCGCGGGGCGACGCGGATCAGTGTTAGCATTAGTAAAGTCTGTTTATTTGGAGTTGGTTAAAAGTCAGTGTTAGTTTCCGTAAAGTCTGTGTTTATTTTAAGTTTGTTTAAATTGCACGACGACACAAACGCGTAATGACACTGTAATACGAGGGGCAGCGTGAAAATGGGTAATCAGTTGGATAAAACAACAGATGCGGATAGTCCGCTACAAAAGTTACGTGAGGAATTCCCTGAAAGAGCTGAGGACTTTAGAAAATTATTAGGAGCCCTGAAAAAATTATTAGGATATGACCAGTGGCCTCTAGGTGGCACTAGAAGCGTAGAGGTAGAAAAAAAGCACAGGGATTAATTTGGATAAGGGGACGAGGAAAAGGGGACAAAAATTTAATTGCAACATGGCGACACTATTGTCAAAAATTGAAAGATGCATCACTTCTGTCAAGTTGGCAAATAAATGCTATTAAATTGTGACTCTCATTGACAGAGGGAATACATGTTAAAACTGTAGACGTCTTAAAAAAAGAATGTGTACACGAGAAACTTGCTAAGAGATCCTCTGGGATCTCTGAGAAATGTATTGACCGACTACGTAGTAAAATGGCTGGCTTTGTGTTAACCGAGGCTGATGATGAAATTATGGCCCTTATGGCCAGCATACCAGATCGGAAAAAAGAACCTATCAAATTTATAGATTATCTACGAACAACTTTTTCAGTTTATAATGCAGAATCAAGGGACCTGTGGGCATTAGTAAAGCAAACCTTGAGCCCAACTGAACACACCCGATTTCTAACTCACCGAGGACTTGCTACTCATGATGCATTGTTGATTGCTCACCCTAACGATATCCAGGATCGCCTAAACGCTATGTTCAATGCTCTCACCACGACCCTTCAGAAGCCCATCAGTATGGCCACAGTATTAGAAACTAAACCCAAGCGTGAAGAAACTCCAGATGAATTTATGGAAAGATTTATTGAAATGTATGGGAGTCAATCAGGAGATAATGCCTTCAGGGCAGGAGAGGATTCTCCTCAATTTTGCGCTATCCTACTTCAGTGCTTGCCCTATACGATTGCTCACGCTATTCGGACAAATAATATGAATTGGGCAGATAACAGTAAAGCCCAGATGGAAAGGGCAGTTAGATATTATTGGCAGGAAAAGAAAGGGGAGGGGGGAGGTGCGCCCCCAACCCGAGTCAAGACTGAATACGTGACTAGAAAGGAAGAGCCGCCTCAGGTGGAAGGACCAAAACCCGACCCAAGGGGATACCAGATGGAACCGCAGTATTGCGTGCCTGGTTGGGTGGATAAACAGGGATACGGTTATATCGAACACCCAAATGGCCCGGGCCCTGCTAATTACGGACCGCCCTACTGTCCCCGGCCTGGTATGGGAAGAGGTCGGGGCTGGGAAAGAAGAGATGGATGTTTTAATTGTGGGCAGGAAGGACATTGGATTAAAAATTGCCCCTACCGTCAGCGTGGAAAAGGAAGAGGAGGGAAAGGAGGGGGGCAAGGGGGGAGAGGAGAATTTTACACTAACTTCTCCCAGAACAACCCCTTTGGTCACTTGTCCCCCGATTGACCACACAGCTTGATTGTGCAGGGATCCTCCCCGGAGGACGAACCAATGATATTGTTAAAAATTCTGAATGAGTGGGAACCCTTTTTGATAGATACGGGAGCCTTCATGTCTTCTGTACAATCAAAGCTTAAACTCCCTGCCCCTACTGAAACACAGGAACTTTCATGATTCCTGGGACAAATCTCGACATTCCCGGTGTCAGAACCAGTTAAAGTGGGTTACCAGGAAGAATCGGTAGAACATCGATTTGTCATCACTACCAATCTGGACTGTAACTTGATGGCTAGTGACCTCCTCTGCAAATTCCAGTTGCATTTGGAGTGTGGAGATGAAGGGATCATCGTAAAACAGGGAACCCTTAAGCAGCAGTGTTATACCACTAGAACCCCTCAGTGGTGGTCTCTGGACCTGCCGCAGGCACCCTATCACATAACCCTAGCATACTATCCCAGCGGAAAGAATCAGGACGTGCAGAACTTTTATCAGGATCACGAAGGGGAAGTGAAGGGAATTCTATTAAGGGCTAGAGTGACTGGACCGGAAGGAGAGGCAGATTTTGTGGAAATGGATAAGAATCTGTGGAAACAGCCCCTAACAATGGCACCGCATATTGCTCGTGAAGTATTAGCCCCTCACCATGCTAAAGATTTGGGAGTTATGGTACGCAAGGCCATAGATGAGGCTGAGCCTACCTGCCGGGATGTGCAAATCGTAAAGCATGGCCAAACAGTCCAATTTCATGGGGACGCCGAGAAGGTCTTAACGACTCTACAGCATCATACTGGCTCGGACATACCTGACTAT
This sequence comes from Pristiophorus japonicus, assembly GCF_044704955.1. Taxonomy (NCBI): domain Eukaryota; kingdom Metazoa; phylum Chordata; class Chondrichthyes; family Pristiophoridae; genus Pristiophorus; species Pristiophorus japonicus. The sequence goes on along the minus strand of NC_091999.1, from coordinate 35,706,815 downwards.
GGGGATCCTCATGTGTGGGCAGAGGACCCTTCCCATGTGGGTTATACTCCCATTGAGATCCCAGTGAAGGGCAATGTTGACTGGCCCTCTATCCGACAGTACCCACTGAAATCACAGGCAATACCTAGTATCCACCGATTGATTAAGGGGCTAATGGAACAGGGGATTTTGGTTCGAAGCCAGTCCCCGTGTAATACTCCTATACTGGCAGTGCCTAAGCCAGGCAGACCAAACGAATACCGTTTGGTCCAAGACCTGCGAGCTATCAATGCTATCGTCCAGCCCCTGGATGCTCTGGTTCCCAACCCAGCAACAATACTGTCTTTAATCCCAGCAGACGCCAAGATCTTCACAATAATAGACCTCCAACACGCCTTCTTTGCTTTACTGCTAGCCCAGGCGAGTCAGTACCTATTTGCCTTCACTTACCAGGACAGCAATATACCTGGGCAAGACTTCCCCAAGGGTTCATCCACTCCCCAACCTTATTCTCAAGGTGCCTGCAGAAACAGTTACAATCTCTCACGCTGACTAAGGGATCTCCTTTAATTCAGTATGTGGACGATTTACTGGTATCCAGCGTAGATGAACCAAGTAATAGAGAGGATGCTAATCAGTTATTGAATTACTTGTCCTCCCTGGGATACATAGTATCCCCGTCAAAGTTCAAAATTGGCCAGTCTCAAGTAAAATTTCTTGGGATCATTTTAACAGGCACACACCGAGCCTTGGAGGCATGTCGAATCAAACCCATCTGCCAGTTTCCAGTCCCTAGCACGGCTAGACAGATGCGGCAGTGGTTGGGGATGATACATTACTGTAGATCCTGGATTCCTAATGCTGCCCTGATGACCAAGCAGCTCACACCGTACACTACCAAGGAAGGCAACTTTAAATTAGAAACCACAGACATCCAAGCCTTTAAGGAACTAAAAACAGCCCTGCTGCAAACTCCGGCTTTGGGATGGCCCCTCTACGACCGTCCCTTTCAATTGTATTGCACAATCATTAAAGATTGTGCTACTGCTGTTTTAACTCAGAAACACGGGGATAAACATAGGCCTGTTGCTTACTACTCTTCTAAAATAGATCCCGTTGCCTTCGGACACCCCGTATGTACTCAAATATTAACTGCTATCTACAATAGCCTACAATCTGCCGCCAACCTTACCCTTCAGCAGGATAGTGTTGTATCTACTTCTCACTCCGTAGCTGCCCTTTTGGGCCAACTGCAAACTCAACATCTTACCATGGCTAGGCAAAGTAGATATGAGATCTACCTACTAAATAATCCAAGGCTGACCTTTCGATACTGTACTGCCATCAATCCGGCTTGTTTTCTTATCGAGCCACCCCAAGATGAGGAAGAACCCTGTCATGATTGTTTATCCTTAATTCAGGAGGCCACATCAGTCAGGGAGGATTTAGTTGATGTACCAATGGAGGATCCAGACTGTATTATGTATGTCGATGGAAGTTCTTCCATTGACCCAGAAGGCAGACGAAATTCTGGATACGCCATAGTAAACCAGGAGAATCAGATCGTGGAATCTGCCGCCTTTGAGACCGCCTATTCCGCCCAACAAGCTGAACTATTTGCCCTTACCAGAGCCTGTATCCTGGCTAAAGACCTCAAGGTTAATATCTATACCGACTCTGGGTATGCCTTTGGCATAGCCCATGATTTCGGACAATTATGGAAAAATAGGGGATTCCTAACCTCACAGGGGAGTGGGATATCTCATAAACAGTTAGTATCTGATTTGTTGCAAGCCCTCATGCTCCCCAAACGTATTGCCATTGTCAAATGTACCGCCCACACTACCGGAAAATCTCTGGTTGATATAGGGAATCGTTGTGCTGACCAAGAGGCCAAACAGGCCTCTCGTGGACAACAGATGGTAGTGCCCAGAATGATGAGTCAGACTAAAAATCCTGCGAAGGATAAGTTAGCCTCGGAAAAACCAATGCCAACCATCCAAGATGTTATAAAAGCACAGGAGGACGATCCTGAAAAAGATAAACTGTTATGGAAAGATTATGGATGTACCTATGACAATGTCTCTAAACTCTGGACCACTCCCGCGGAACAGACTTGCATGTCTGACGAGTTGGCCTCATGGGTTATAGAATGTCTGCATTTTGCTACTCATTGTGGAGCAAGGGCAACAAGTGATACGCTTTTGGCTACTTGGTGGCACCCAAGACTTCAGGCGTTGGCCCAAAAAACTAGTCGTTGCCTTGTTTGCCAACAGCATAATCCAGGGAAGGGAGTCCCCTGTGATTGGGGTAAGACGCCCCTACCAGAAGGTCCCGTTGAGACCTTGCAGTTGGACTACATTGAGTTGCAAAGGGTTCAGTGTTATAAATATGTGTTAGTAATAGTGGATGTATTCAGCAAATGGATTGAAGCTTATCCTACCCTAGAGAATAAAGCTCAAACTGTTGTTAAAGTGTTAATGAGGGAAATTGTTCCTAGATATGGTATCCCTGCTCGACTGAGTTCCAATAATGGCCCTCACTTTATTGGCCAAGTTAACAAAGAATTCTGCTCCCAGATGCACATCAACCAGCAGCTGCATTGCGCCTACCGACCCCAAGCTGCGGGACTGGTTGAACGTGCTAATCAAACTCTGAAAACCAAACTTGCAAAACTAGTAGCATCAACTGGACTAAACTGGCTTAAACTCCTTCCCATAGCCCTATTCCAGATACGCACTACCCCAACTGGTAAAACTAGGCTGACCCCCGCTGAAGTCATTTATGGTAAACCCCTAAGGACCCCTTGGAATCAGAATGTCCCCTCCACTGTCCAATTCCACCACATGACTGAGGAGATGACCACATACATTCTTTCCTTAACTCAGGCTCTGCGAGAAGCCCACAACCAGGTTCGAGGGGCTCACCTTGACCTCCCAGTTTTACCCGAATCATCCCTCGTGGTTCCAGGGAAGTATGTTCTGATTAACAAATGGGTTTGAAAAGGATTGGAGCCGCGATGGGAGGGCCCTTTTCAGGTGTTACTCACTACCCCTACTGCAGCTAAGATAGAAGGGAAAAGTGCCTGGGTTCACCTGCACCACTGCAAGCTCATCACCCTTTAAACAAATTTTGCTAGTTAGTCTAATTCCTGTTTCTGTTCCAGATCTCCTCTTCCCCATAGCTGAACAAGGCAGTTGAAGGAGGACCAGTTTGAACTTTTACCCGTAAGACAGCCAAAGACACTGACGGAGACCTGAAGAAGGGAGACGGGAAAACGGAACTCTTTTAATCAGCAAAATAATTGGACTATTTATCAAAATCCTGAGCCATAAGATGAGACTGTGTCTGTATGCCACTGTCTGCATAATAGTGTTGATATATGACAGTTTTGGCACATGGGAAGGAAGACAAAGGCGAGAGCTCCATGTAAACATGTTTTTATATATGTCTTACGTTTATGCGGAAAAAGGGCACTTCACTAGATGCTGGGTGTGTCACATATCCCTATACATTCCAAAGGGGGAATTCCTTTGCGCACCGTTCCACTGACCCTAACTGAGACTGTTAGATGGATTCAAAACCAAACTATAATAAAAGGAGAGGGGCCAATACAAGTACAAATGATGAAAGGCGGGTCAAAAGAGGGATCACGGAGACCAGGAGGAGTAACATACCGTTACCACCTGAACAAACACGGGGAGGTCACCAAGTGGGAGGGTATTGGAGATCCCATTAGTCAGACGTTCCAGGGATGGCACCAACCAACCTACAACCGGGAAAAGGAATCCCCATTCATAGCTCTGATCAATATCTCAAGGATTGGGAGGCCAACAGGGGGCATATGTCTAATTCGAAATGATACCAGTACCAGGGGACAAGTCGTAGGGTATAGCAATTGCCCACACAGTCTCAACCTCACCACAGGTGCACGGGTTACCATTCACTCTCATGATCCAAATAACACAGACGGGAGGTTGTGGGCCCAGTCCTGGGACCCGGAGACAATATATCAGAAAGCAGCCTTTAACGGCACGTATTTCGTGTGCAGTCATAAGGCATATCCTTGGTTGCCCAGGCGATGGACAGGGTCCTGCTATATGGGATATGTGGTGCCATTTATGCGACAAGTACGTACCTTGGCGGAAGTACATGCCTCCATACGAGTTATGCGAGCCATCACCCCCGCCGCCAAGTTCTTTGGGGTCCTGGTGTTCCCAGTGGGGATAAAACGTCTCATGGATGAAGTACAGAACTTAGAAACGATATTGGAACAGGTAGCTAACCACACTGCTGAGACTCTGGAGGGCATCACAGCTGAAATGGTAGCAATAAGGACCGTAGCATTACAAAACCGAATGGCCCTCGATTACCTGTTAGCTGAGAAAGGGGGAACGTGTGCCCTGATAGGATCTGAATGTTGCACTTACATTCCTGATAGTTCAGAAAACATAACCCACCTTACCGATCACATAAGGAGGAAGGTGAAGAAGTTATCCACACCAGCAAAAGAACTTAGCAGGTTTGATTGGTTTCTGGGTGGGTCATGGAGATCCTATCTAATACATGGGGCAATTGTTCTCATCGTAATAATAATTACCTGCTGTTTGATTGTTGGTTGCCTTAACCTCTGCTGTAAAGTAATGATGGCAAGGTTAGCAAACCCTCTTGTGGTCAAGGGTTCCCGGGTTATGATCCAACAAACTAGAGAACTACTCAACAATAATATGATTCTGGAAATGGAGTGTGAACGGATGAATGCAATACTCTCAGAATGATCCTACATGTTATCATAGAATGATAAAAGGAGGGATGTGGATATCTGAACGGAATATATGGAATTAAGGACAGTAAAGTAAACGGGATATATGAAAATGTATAAGCCATGGTAGAATAGCTGGGAGAATGTCAGACTGCACATAGTGCAACATCAGCATAGTTAACAGTCTTTCCCAAGGTTTCAAGTCACTAATCCTGCCAATAACATAAATTGTAACATGAAATGAATATACGGATAAATCTGCAGTATTGCAAGGTCTCAGTTAGTAGTCACACCACTAGATTGAAACATTCAGAGGCAATGCTTGAGCTTTCGTAAAAACATCTCATATAGATTGACTAATGAGTGGCTGAGTTAGAATGTCAATCTAATTGTATTTTGTTATCTGATTTCAAAACTGTATAACTGTTGTCGCTTTACGATGTAACTTCACCTATCCGTAGGGAGTGTGTACGCTCTATCCAGAGGGTATATCTTCTGTCTGATAGGTCTTGCCGGCCAGTAAAATAAAGACTGCTTTGTTCAAAGCACAAGAGGTATTCGACTCAGTAGTTTTACTGAACCAGATTGAAAGAAAAGAATCTACATTTACATAACTTTCCTGTTTTCTTCTTATATCCTCACTCATTTCCTCTCATTACATTTTATACAGTGTTCACCATTTCATTCATGAGCCCGGACGAACTTTACTGTCGAATACAATATTATCATACTGTCTTTTAACATCGATCAAACATTCCCACTTGGTCAAAGTTTAGTCCCAGTTTCTTTGTTTAATTTTATTTAACTGAACCTCTTCTTGGACCTTTTATTCTCCAAAATATGCCAGAGAGCAATTCAGTCGACAACAAGAAGGATGTTAGTTACCTTTAGCATAACAGTCGCCCCCAAAAACTTATTTCTGAATACAGTTTGGACAGAACCACAGAGACAGGACTTTTTCAAAAATAAAACTTAATTATCTCAATTTTCAACTAAATTTTCCTTCCCATGTGTTTGACCAGCGACGCTTAGCAATATATATATATATATATAATCAGTTTTAATTTCACAAACAAATTATACCCAGACTTTGTCATTTTACAAAGAAGACAAAAGTAACAATTGTGTTTGGATGCAGGTCATTTATCTTCCCCTTCGAGCAGTGTGACTTGGACAATAGGATTATATCGGATATACGACACAGAAACAGGCCATTCGGCCCAACCAGTCCAAGCCGGCGTTTATGCTCCACTCGAGCCTCCTCCCTTCTTTCCTCATCTAACTATATCCACATAACCCTCGATTCCCTTCTCCCTCATATACTTGTCTAGCCTCCCCTTAAATGCATCGATACTATTCGCTTCAAACACTCCCTGTGGCAGCGAGTTCCACATTCTCACCACTCTCCGGGTAGAGGTTTCTTCTGAATTCCCTATTTGATTTCTTGGTGACTATCTTATGTTGATGGCCTCTAATTATGCTGGTCCCCACAAGTGGAAACACTGTATCTACTCTATCAAAACCTTTCATAATTTTATAGACATTATGTCACCCCTCAGCCTTCTTTTTTCCAAGAGAAAAGAGACCCGGCCTGTCCATCCTTTCCCGATAGGTATACGATCGCCTTTCTGGTATCATCCTTGTAAATCTTCTCTGCATCCTCTCCAGTGCCTCCATATCCTTTTTATAATATGGTGACCAGAATTGCACACACAAAGTCTAACCAAGGTTCGATACAAGTTTAGCATAACTTCACCACTTTTCCATTCTATAACAATTCAATTCTATAACAATCAATCCCAATAATTTAACTCAATACTTTAAATTCTTAAGTCCAACTTTGTCAGCATGCTGCGACATTCGATGTCTGCAGATAACTGGAGATAATTTTGTTTTAACTGCTGGATCTTTTGCGATGCCATCAACCTCTTATCCAACTGGAACCGGCATTGCCTAATATGGTCGTCTTTGGCTACGGCATAGTCCAGAGACACAAGTCTGCATTTTCTTCAACATACATCAACAATGTTAGAAGCACGTAAAACACTGGTCTTCCTGTGGCAAGCACAAACCACTAGTCACTGAAATTTTCTTATTCGAACATAATATTTCTAATCTAAACATTCTATGATGAAAATATTCATGGCCAGTTGGTTGCAAACACCAACTGTTGCTCAGTGAAATCTTTCATTAATTATAACAACCACATTTTCCCCGATATGGAATGAACTAAACATGAACACCTTTCAGAAACTGAATTAACCGAGTTCCCTATGCCAACACCCCTCACATCTTCCATTCACTTCAACTGAAAGGAAAATGCCAGATTTTATCAGTCGGGATTTGAAAGATATTTACAACAGATGCTAGATATTCTTAGAGTTAGCATTGTTCTCTATTCTGTCTACTCGAGGAGTTTGATAACAGACTTTCTCCTGTGAATGTAGAGCTGGAATATTGGACCGGGATATATTTACTTGTTCATCTTGTTGACTCGAAACCATTGCCAATTATTTGATGTGATCTGTATTTTCTTAAATACATTTCCTGAGTGGATTCAAATTTAAATTGAACCCAGGTTTGCAGGCGTGATGCTCCATTCACACATCGAAGGTGAGAGAGATGCTGTGGGGCACACTAAGTCCAGTATCTGAAAGTGATTCACAGACTGGGTTTTGTGTTCAGGGCTCCCAGGCATGTTACCGACACCTTCCCACAATACCAAGGCTAGGAGAGGCACTCTGGAAGGTAAGGGGAACTGGCATTTGTCCACGTGAGTAACCGAAGGTATGAGAACTGAAATAATCCAGAGTTAGAAAGGAGGAAAGGCCCCAAAATGGTGCAGTCAGTAACAGGACATCAATTAGTCTCCTCTGATCTTGGAACATTAAATATCGACACACTGTTATTGAAACATCAAATATTATATTCCAGCCCAGTTATAGGGGTTATTATCATCAGAAACAAACTTTAACTGTCGGAATGGACACGATTCAGTCGGGATGTGATTAACAGCACCAATGATAGCAGAATCCAACAACTGCAGTCACTTGTGAACTCGCTGGTGTGTCAGCAGGCGGGATGACACAGTGAATCCCTTCCCACACTCCGAGCAGGTGAACGGCCTCTCCCCAGTGTGAACTCGCTGGTGCGTCAGCAGGTTAGATGACACAGTGAATCCCTTCCCACACTCAGAGCACTTGAACGGCCTCTCCACAGTGTGAACTCGCTGGTGTGTCAGCAGGTGGGATGACCGAGTGAATCGCTTCCCACACTCAGAGCAGGTGAACGGCCTCTCCCCAGTGTGAACTCGCTGGTGTTTCAGCAGATTGGATGACCAAGTGAATCCCTTCCCACACTCAGAGCAGGTGAACGGCCTCTCCCCAGTGTGAACTCGCTGGTGTTTCAGCAGGTTGGATGACAGGGTGAATCCCTTCCCACACTCAGAGCAGGTGAACGGCCTCTCCCCGGTGTGAACTCGCTGGTGTTTCAGCAGGTTGGATGACAGGGTGAATCCCTTCCCACACTCAGAGCAGGTGAACGGCCTCTCCCCGGTGTGAACTCGCTGGTGACTCAGCAGGCTGGATGACACAGTGAATCCCTTCCCACACACTGAGCAGGTGAACGGCCTCTCCCCAGTGTGAACTCGCTGGTGACTCAGCAGGCTGGATGACACAGTGAATCCCTTCCCACACTCAGAGCAGGTGAACGGCCTCTCCCCAGTGTGAACTCGCTGGTGTGCCAGCAGGTCGGATGACTGAGTGAATCCTTTCCCACATTCAGAGCAGGTGAACAGCCTCTCCCCAGTGTGAACAAGCTGGTGTTTCACCAGGCTGGATGACTGAGTGAATCGCTTCCCACACACGGGGCAGGTGAACTGCCTCTCCCCAGTGTGAATGTGTTGATGAACTTGCAGCGCAGACGGGTAGCTGAATCCCTTCCCACAGTCCCCACATTTCCACGGTTTCTCCGTGGTGCGGGTGTGCTTCCGTCTCTCCAGGTTGGATGATCAGTTGAAGTCTCCTCCACACACACAACACGTTTACAGTTTCCCCCCGCTGTGAATGGTGCGATGGTTTTTCAGGCTGTGTAACTGGTTAAAGCTCTTTCCACAATCAGTGCACTGATACACTCTCACTCGGGTGTGTGGGTCTCAGTGCTTTTTCAGTGACATTGATGTTTGTAATCTTTCCCCACAGACAGAATAAACAAACATTTCTCCTTCCACATTCAAAGGCCGATGATATTCAAGTCCTGATGAATCGAGTGACTCTATCAGATCTTGTTGTGAGGTTTAGTTTGAGTTTCCCTCCTTCTAACACCCTGCAAAAGGAGTTTACAAAAGTCGTCACTAAGTACAGGATCGAAATTCAGAAGAGACAATTCTAGTTTCTATGGAACATTCTTTCATTCTGGTGTGTGGTTTTAAGTATTGACTTCATAAAAATAATAAAGAGGGAGAAGATAGACTGAGAGTAAATTGACAAGGAACATAAATACAGTCAGAGCTTCAACAGATATATAAAAAGGAAGAGATAGCTAAAATAAACGTTGGTCCCTGAGAGGATTAAACAGGGAAATGGCAGAGACTTTAAACAAATATTTTGTGTGGTCTTTACGGTGGAAGACACTTAAAGCATCCCAATAATAATAGATAATCAAGGGGTCACAGGGAGCGAGGAACTTAAAACAATCACTATCACTGGAGAAAAAGTACGAGACAAACTATTGGGACTAAAGGTGGACGTCCCCTGGACCTGATGGCCTGCATCCTGGGGTCTTAAAAGAAGTGGCTGCAGAGAAAGTGGATGGATTGGTTGTAATCTACCAAAATTCCCTGAATTCTGGCAAGGTCCCAGTGGATTGGAAAACCTCAAATGCAACACCCCTATTCAACAAGGGAGGGAGGGAGAGAGAAAGCAGGAAACTATAGAGCAGTTAGCCTAACATCTATCATTGGGAAAATGCTGGAGGCCATTATTAAAGAAATAGTAGCAGGACATTTAGAAAATTATAATAGTCAAAAGGGTTGACAAATTTGCTGGAGTTCTTTGAGGATGTAACGAGCAGGGTGGATGAAGAGAAACCAGTAGCAGTGGTGTATTTGCATTTCCAGAAGGCATTCGATAAGGTGCCAGATAAAAGGTTACTGCACAATAAAAGAGCTCACAGGGTTGAGGGTAATATATTAGCATAGATGTGGGATTGGCTAACTAACAGAAAACACAGAGTCGGGATAAATGGGTCATTTTCAGGTTGGCAAACTGTAACTAGTGGGGTGCCACAGGGATCAGTGCTGGGGCCTCAACTATTTACAATCTATATTAATGACTTGGATGAAGGGACGGAGTGCACTGCAGCCAAATATGCTGCTGATACAAAGATAGGTGGGAAAGCAAGTTGTGAGGAGGACACAAAGAATCTGCAAAGGGTTCTAGACAGGCTCAGCCAGTGGGTAAACATTTGGCAGATGGAGTATAATGTGAGAAAATGTGAGGTTATGCACTTTGGTAGGAAGAATAAAAAAGTTAATTATTATTTAAATGGAGACTACAAAATGCTGCGGGACAGAGGGGATCTGGGGGTCCTTGTGCATGAAACACAAAAAGTTAGCATGCAGGGACAGCAAGTAAACAGGAAGGTAAATGCAATGTTGGCCTTTATTGAAGGGGAATGGAGTATAAAAGTAGAGAAGTCTTGCTACAATTGTACAGGGTGTTCGTGAGACCACACCTGGAGTACTGCATACAGATTTGGTCTCCTTATTTAAGGAGGGATATACTTGCATTGGAGGCAGTTCACAGAAGGTTCACGAGGTTGATTCCTGAGATGAGGGGGTTGTCTTATGAAGTAAACTTGAGCAGGTTAGGCCTGTACTCATTGGAGTTTCGAAGAATGAGAGGTGATCTTATTGGAACGTGTAAGATTCTGAGGGGGCTTGACAGGGTAGATGCAGAGAGGATGTTTCCCCTCGTGGGGGAATCTAGAACTAGGGTGCATAGCTTCAGAATAAAGAGTCGCGCATTTAAAACGGAGATGCGGAGGAATTTCTTCTCTGAGGGTCGTGAATCTTTGGAATTCTCCACCCCAGAGAGCTGTGGAGGCTGAGTCAGTCAATATATTTAAAGGGGAGATGGACAGATTTTTGAATTATAACGGAGTCAAGAGTAATGGGGAGCAGGCAGGAAAGTGGAGTTGAGTTCAAGATCAGATCAGCCATGATTTTATTGAATGGCAGAGCAGGCTCGAGGGATCAAATGGCCTACTCCTGCTCCTATTTCTTATTGTTTATCTGTGAACCTTGACCTGGACGTTCCAAAATGTTACTGATTTTGAGGAATGGACAAAATATCTAAGCATTGATAAATGCATCATCTCACATCTCCAACTGAGCTAACCTGCTCTAACTATGTCAGTATTTGTGTCAGCTGTGACTCAGTGGGTAACACACTTGCCTCTGGGTCACAAGGTTGTGGGTTGATGTCGCACTCCAGAGACATGAACACAAAAATCTCGGCTGATGCTCCAGTGCAGTGCTGAGGGACTGCTGTACTGTCGGAGGTGCTGTCTTTTGGATAAGATGTTAAACCGAGGCCCCGTCTGCTCCCTCAGGTGGACGTAAAAGGTCCCATTGCACTATTTCAAGCAGAACAGGGGAGTTATCCCCGATATCCTGGCCAATATTTTCCCTTAACATCAGTAAAGCAGATTATCTGGTCATTATCACATTGTAAATTGGTTGCTGCGTTTCCTACATTACGATAGTGACTACACTTCAAAAAGAACTTAATTGACTGTAAAGCCATTTGGGGCATCTGGTGGTGGTGAAAGGTGCGAAATAAATGCAAGTGTTTTTATTTTCTATATGTCTTTTATTACTCTCCCTTCTCCCATTGTGCCTCCTTTTGTCTGCTGTCACTTCCCCACCTCCTCTTCCCCACTCAACTTTACAGTTCATTTCTTGTGTACATGGTCTCTCTCTCTCTCTCCTTTCCCTCAATCTATCGCTCCCTATAAGCTGTCCATCTGCCATATCTCCCAGTTCTGATCAAATGCTCTCCCTGACCCATCACCATTTCTCCTTCCTTTATCAACAACAACTTTCATTTATATAGCGCCTTTAAGAACATAAGAGTTATGAACAGGAGTAGGCCATAGGGCCCCTCGAGCCTGCTCCACCATTCAATAACATCATGACTGATCATCAACCTCAACTCCACTTTCCCGCCCGATCTCCATATCCCTCGATTCCCCAAACACCAAAAATGTATCTATCTCAGCCTTGAAATAACTCTGTAAAATGGCCCCTGGTGCATCACAGGAGCATTATCAGATAGAATTTGACACCGATGGTCAAAGAGGCACATTTTAAAGAGGGTTAAAAAGGAAAAGAGTGGCTCAAGTAAATGTTGGTCCCCTGGAGGATGAGACTGGGGAATTAATAATGGAGAACAGGGAAATGGCAGAGACGTTGAACAAATATTTTGTATCGGTCTTCACGGTAGAAGACACTGAAAACATCCCAATAGTGGATAATCAAGGGGCTATAGGTAGGGAGGAACTTAATACAATCACTATCACGAATGAAGTGGAACTCGGTAAAATAATGGGACTAAAGGTGGACAAGTCCCCTGGACCTCATGCCTTACATCCCAGGGTCTAAAGAGAAATGGCTGCAGAGATAGTGGATGCATTGGTTTTAATCTACCAAAATTCCCTGGATTCTGGGCCTGTCCCAGCAGATTGGAAAACCACAAATGTAACGCCCCTATTTAAAAAAGGAGGCAGACAAAAAGCAGGAAACTACAGACCAGTTTGCCTAACATCTGTCGTTGGGAAAATGCTGGAGTCCATTATTAAGGAAGCAGTAATGGGACATTTGGAAAAGCATGATTCAATCAAGCAGAGTCAGCATGGTTTTATGAAAGGGAAATCATGTTTGACAAATTTGCTGGAGTACTTTGAGGATGTAACGAGCAGGATGGATAAGGGGGAACCAGTGGATGTGGTGTATTTGGATTTCCAGAAGACATTCGATAAGGTGCCACATAAGATGTTACTGCACAAGATAAAAGCTCACTGGGTTAGGGGCAATATATTAGCATGGATAGAGGATTGGCGAACTAACAGAAAACAGAGAGTCAGGGTAAATGGGCCTTTTTCCATTTGGCAAACAGTGATTAATGGGGTGCTGCAGGGATTGGTGCTGGGTCCTCAACTATTAACAATTTATATTAATGACATGGATGAAGGAACAGAGTGTAATGTAGCCAAGTTTGCTGATGATACAAAGATGGATGGGAAAGCAAATTGTGAGGAGGACACAAAAAATCTGCAAAGGCTCAGTGAGTGGGCAAAAAATTGGCAGATGGAGTATAATGTGGGAAACTGTGAGATTATCCACTTTGGCAGAAATAATAGAAAAGCAAATTATAATTTAAATGGAGAAAAATTGCAAAGTGCTGCAGTACAGATAGACCTGGGGGTCCTTGTGCATGAAACACAAAAAGTTAGTATGGAGGTACAGCATATAATCAGGAAGGCAAATGGAATGTTGGCCTTTATTGCAAGGGGGATCGAATTATAAAGCAGAGAATCCTGCTACAACTGTAGAGGGTATTGGTGAGGTCACACCTGGAGTACTGCGTGCAGTTTTAGTCTGCTTATTCAAGGAGGGATATACTTGCATTGGAGGCTGTCAGAGAAGGTTCACGAGGTTGATTCCGGATGTGAGGGGGTTGTCTTATGAAAATAGGTTGGGCCTATACTCATTGGAGTTCAGAAGAATGAGAGGTGATCTTATTGAAACATATAAGATAATGAGGGGGCTCGATAAGGTGGATGCAGAGAGGATATTTGCATCCACTCATTGGGGAAACTAAAACTAAAGGACATAGTCTTAGAATAAGGGGCCACCCATTTAGAACTGAGATGGGGAGAAATTTCTTCTCTCAGAGGGTTGTAAGTCTGTGAAATTCTCTGCCCCAGAGAGCTGTAGAGGCTGTGTCATTGAATATATTTAAGGTGGAAATAGACAGATTTTTGAACAATAAGGGAGTAAAGGGTTATGGGGAGCGGGCAGGGAAGTGGAGCTGGGTCTTATGGAATGGCGGAGCAGGCTCGACGGGCCAAATGGCCCACTCCTGCTCCTATTTCTTACGTTCTTAGGGTGTTAAAGGAGGAGGGAGAGGTTTAGGGAGGGAATTCTGGAGCTTCAGGCCTAGGCAGCTGAAGGCATGGCCACCAATGGTGGTGTGATTAAAACCAGGAATGTGCAGGAGGCCAGAAATCCTGGAGGGTTGTAGGGCTGGAGGAGGTTACAGAGATAGGGAGGGGCGAGCGCACGGAGGGATTTGAAAACAAGGATGAGAATTTTTAAATTGAGCTTCGTGCCCAGTCGTCATTTCTCCTTCCTTTACAGACGCTCCCTGACCACTCTCCATTTCTCCTTCCTCTACAGACGCTCCCTGACCACTCTCCATTTCTCCTTCCTTTACAGACGCTCCCTGATCACTCTCCATATCTCCTTCCTTTACAGACGCTCCCTGACCACTCTCCATTTCTCCTTCCTTTACAGACGCTCCCTGACCACTCTCCATTTCTCCTTCCTTTACAGACGCTCCCTGACCACTCTCCATTTCTCCTTCCTCTACAGACGCTCCCTGACCACTGTCCATTTCTCCTTCCTTTACAGACGCTCCCTGATCACTCTCCATTTCTCCTTCCTTTACAGACGCTCCCTGACCATTCTCCATTTCTGCTTCATTTTTTGAAATATTTAAAGATTTTAATAAATCTTTGAAGGTCGCAGGACAGGTTAACAAAGCTGTTAATAAAGCGTAAATGATCCTGGCTTTATAAATCGAGGCACAGAGTACTAAAGCCGGGAAGTTATGCTAAAGCTATATAAAACACTAGCTCGACCCCAGCTGGAGGATTGGGTCCAATTCTGGGCACACTTCAGGAAGGACGCAAAGGCTTTGGAGAGGGGACAGAAGAGATTTACTGGAATGGTGCCAGGGATGAGGAACTTCATTTATGTGGAGACTGGAGAAGCTGGGATTGTTCTCCTTGGAGCAGAGAAGGTGAAGACGAGATTTGATAGAGGTGATAAAAATCATGAAGATGAGATAGAATAAATAGAGAAACTGTTTCTATCGGCTGATAACCAGAGGGCACAGATTTGAGGCGATTGGCAAAAACAGAGGTCACATGAGGAAAACCATTTTCCCACAAGGAGTGGTTAGGGTTTGGAATGCACTGCCTGACGGAGCGGTGGAGACAGAGTCAATAGTGGCCTTCAAAAGTGAACTGGACAAAGACTTGAAGCAGAATGATATTGCAGGGATTTGGGGAAAGAGCGGGGGAAGTGGGATAACCGGATTGCTCCCCGAAAGTATCGGCGCAGACTCGATGGGCCGAATGGCCCCCTTCTGTGCTGCAATATTCTGTGATTCTAGAATTCTTTACAGACGCTCCCTGCTCAGTCACCATCGCTCCTTCATTTACAGACGCTCCCTGGTCCATTACTGTTTCTCGTTGATTTACAGACACTCCCTGAGAGTTTGACGCAGACACAGCGCATGCACTGACCGCTCCTTCTGGCTGGAGCGGACCCAGGACTTGGCAGGCAGGGGGAGAATGTTCCCCGGTTTATATCCCCCCCCGCCCCGGTGTGGCGAGAATGTTCCCCGGTTTATATCCTCCCCTCCGGTGTGGGGAGAATGTTCCCCGGTTTATATCCCCCCCCGCCCCCGGTGTGGCGAGAATGTTCCCCGGTTTATATCCCCCCCGCCCCGGTGTGGGGAGAATGTTCCCCGGTTTATATCCCCCCCGCCCAGGTGTGGGGAGAATGTTCCCCGGTTTATATCCCCCCCCGCCCCACTCCCCCGGTGTGGGGAGAATCTTCCCCGGTTTATATCCCCCCCCCCCCCCGGTGTGGGGAGAATGTTACTCGGTTTATATCCCCACCCCCCGGTGTGGGGAGAATGTTCCCCGGTTTATACCCCCCCCCCCGGTGTGGGGAGAATGTTCCCCGGTTTATATCCCCCACCCCCCGGTGTGGGGAGAATGTTCCCCGGTTTATATCCCCCCCACCGATGTGGGGAGAATGTTCCCCGGTTTATATTCCTCTCCCCGGGAGATTTGGATGTCCTTGTGCAAGAAACACAGAAAGCGAACATGCAGGGACAGCAAGCAGTAAGGGGGTGGAGTATAAGAGTAAGGATCTATTGCTACAATTGTACAGGGCCTTGGTGAGACCACACCTGGAGTACTGGGCGGTTTCGGTCTCCTTATCTAAGGAAAGATATACTTGCCTTGGAGATGGTGCAATCGAGGTTCACAAGATTGATTCCTGGGATGAGAGAGCTGTCTTACGATTGAGAGATTGTGTAGAATGGACCGATACTCTCTGGAGTTTAGACGAATGAGAGGGGATCTCATTGAAACATACAAGATTCTGAAGGGTATTGACAGGGTAGATGCCGAGAGCTCGATTCCCCCGGGCTGGAGTGACTAGAACTTGGGGGCTCAAGATAAGGGGGAGGCCATTTAAGACAGAGATGGGAAATTTCTTCACTCAGAGGGTTGTGAAACTTTGGAATTCTCTGTCCCAGAGGGCTGTGGATGCTCAGTCTATTCAAGGCTGAGATAGATAGATTTTTGGACTCTCGGGGAATCAAGGGATATGGAGATCAGGTGAGAAAGTGGAGTTGAGGGCGATGATCTTATTGAATGGCGGAGCAGGCTCGAGGGGCCGTATGACCTACTCCTGCTCCTATCTCGGATATTCTAACATTGACATCTAAGGGGCTCTAGATTTATTAGTCCCACCCTTTATCTTAAGGGAACATACTTGCTCTGAACCCTCACTATCTCCTCCTTGAATGCCTTCCACTGCTCTGACACTAATTTACCTTCAAGTAGCTGTTTCCAGTCCACTTTGGTTAAATCACATCTCTGCTTCGTAAAATTAGCTTTACCCGAATTGAGAACTTTTGTTCCTGGTCCATCTTTGTCCTTTTCCATAACTACCCTAAATCTAACTGAATTATGATCACCAGCACCAAAATACTCTCCCACTGATACCCCTTCCACCTGCCCAAGCTTCATTCATTAAACCGAAGTCCAGAACCACCCCCTCTCTTGTTGGGCTTGCTACGTAATGGCTAAAAAAGTTCTCCTGAATGCATTTTAAGAATTCTGCTCCTTCTATATCTTTCACACTAATTCTATCCCAGTTAATATTTGGGTAGTTGAAATCCCCGACTATTATTGCCCTATTATTTTTTGCACGTATCAGAAATGTGCCGACATCTTTGCTCTTCTGTCTCCCTCTGACTGTTTGGGGGTCTATAGTACATCCCCAGCAGTGTGATCGCCCCTTTTTTGTTCTTCACTTCTCCCATGTGGCCTCATTTGATGATCCTTCGAACATATCATCCCTCTCCACAGCTGGAATTGTTTCTTTAATCAACACTGCGACGCGCCCGCCTTTTTTGATCCCCGTCTCTATCTCGTCTTAAAACCCAGTAACCAGGAATGTTGAGCTGCCATTCCTGCAGTTCTTTTAGCCGTGTTTCACTAATAGTTACAATATCATACCCCCACATGTCTGCCTGTGCCCTCAGCTTATCTGCCTTAATCCCTAGACTCCTTGCACTGGCATTGAAGTATTTCTAGATTGATTCCTGGGATGAGAGGGCTGTCTTATGATGAGAGTTTGTGTAGAATGGGCCTTTACTCTCTGGAGTTTAGACAAATCAGAGGTGATCTCATTGAAACAAACTGGCACTGGCATTTAGCGCTGCCAATCTCCCTTATTGTCTATTTTCTAGCCTTTGTTTCCTCTGCCTTCCAAACACTAGCAAAACCCCAGTGAGGATATTGTCCGGTCCTGTTGAGGTGCAACCTGTCCGGCTTGTACTGGTCCCACCTCACCCAGAAACGCTCCCAATGCCTCAGAAATCTAAAGCCCTCCCTCCTGCACCAAACTCCAGCCATGCATTCATCTGCTCTATCCTCTTATTTCTGTACTCACCAGCACGTGGCACCAGGAGTAATCCGGACATTACTACCTTTGAGGTCCTGTTTTTTTAATCTCTTTCCTAGCTCCCTAAAACCTGCCAGCAGGATCTCATCCCTCTTTCTACCTATGTCATTGGTCCCGATATGGACCACAACCTCTGGATGTTCATCCTTCCCCCCTCAACAATGTCCTGCAGCCGCTCAGTGACATTCTTGACCCTGGCACCAGGGAGGCAACATACCATCCTGGCATCATGTCTGTGCCTGCAGAAGCACTTGTTTGTTCCCCGAACTATCAAATCCACTGCCACTATTGCTCTTCCACTCTTCTTCCTCCCCGCCCTGTGCAGCTGAGCCACCCACGGTGTCGTGGACATGGCTCTGGCTGCACTCACCAGAGAAACCATCGCCGTCATCAGTATCCAGAACTGAAAACCGGTTAGCGAGCGAGATGCACTCAGGGGACTCCTGTCCTACTCTTGCCCCATAACGCAGAAAATTTTTTCAACCCATGTTTATTTCTTTCGAAAGTTACAAGTAAATCTGCTTCCAGCACCCTAACAGGCAGTGCATTCCAGGCCAGTACATCTCGCTGCTTCATTAGTCCCCTCATGTAGCATCTGGTTAATTTGTCAATCACATTCAATCTGTGCCTCTGGTTACTGAACTTTCTGACACTAAAATTTGTTTCTCCTTATTAAGAGGATTGGAGGGCTGGAGGAGGTTACAGAGATAGGGAGGGGCGAGGCCTTGGAGGGATTTGAACAAGAGGATGAGAATTTTAAAGCCTGAAGCCACCAGCCGTCTCCCCCAGTGCAGAATGTGACTCACTGCTAACAGAAAGGATTTTTGTTTACTTACAAAAGATGCATAATGAAGTGAAATCAATCTCTGTATCTTTAACGAACAGCGACATCAGGGAAATGAATGATCTTTAAACACCTGGTCCACTTGGCACTGAAATGTCTGAAACTCATAATAGGAACTCTAGGGAAACAAAATACTGACAAATGTTAAACTGTTTTGCTGACAAAAGAAATCTCGATTTAACTTTAAAAGATGAATAGTTTAACAGGGGTTCACACAGACTCACCTGATAGGCCGACTCAGGATCCACCCCTCAAGCACCGCGATTGGTTGCAGAACACGCTGCTCCCTGGGCCCTCCGGCCTCTGACCTCTCTTCCTGTTGGTTCCCAGGGCAATCAATCACCACTCGCCAACATTACACTGCCAGATTAAGTTGAGAGGCTCAGAGGAAGAAATAAAATGGGGCCGTATATCTGAGTTAAGAAATAAAATTAGAGAAGCATGATTAAATTTATGAACAAAACTATTTAAAGTCAAATCAAATGAATTGTTGCATTGAATACATCCTTCTGGGCCAAGTGGGAAACAAGTGATGTGTGGGCTGTGCAGAGTGTCTGTGCCCATTTACACAGCGTGTCCCTGGCTCCCCGCTCCAAGTGCACATGTTGCAGCTCACATCCAACTGACTGGATAAACCTCGCCCGTCTAAACCCCATCACACAAATATCAGCATTTGATGTTTAGTTCTGCTCAACCTTTAAAAAACATCGGTTAGGCCTCAGCTGACACATTGTGCTCAATTCTGGGCACCACACTTTCAGAAGGGTATCTACACCTTAGAGAGGGACCAGAAGAGATTTACTAGAATGGTACGAAGGAGGAGGGACTTCAGTTATGTGGAGATACTGGTGAAGCTGCGGTAATTCTCCTTGGAGCAGAAAAGGTTAAGAGGAGACTTGATAGAGTGTTCAAAATCATGAACGGTGTTGATAGACTAAATAAGGAGAAACACTTTCCAGTGGCAGAAGGGTCGGTAACCAGAGGACACAGAGTTCAGGTGATTGGTAAAAGAAGCAGAGGCGACATGAGGAACCATTGTATAAGCAGCGAGTTGTTGCAATCTGGAATGCACTGCCTGATAGGGCGGTGGAAGCAGATTCAATAGTGGCTTTCAAAAGTGAATTGGATAAATACTAAAGGGACAATATTTGCAGAGCTATGGGGAAAGAGCAGGGGAGTGGAACTAACTGGATAGCTCCACCATCGAGCCAGCACAGACACGATGGGCTGAATGGCCTCCTGCGCTTTCATTCTATGAAAATGGCGGATAATCTTATCCAGAATGCTGCGACCACATATCCCCAGAAAACCAAGACCGCCCATTTCCACCTGTGTAATATCGGCCGTCTCCACCACTGCCTCAGCTCACCCTCTGCTGAAACCCTCGTCCATTCCTCGGTTACCTCAAAACTTGACTATTCCAACACACTCCTGGCTGGCTTCCCACATTCTACCCCGCGTAATCTTCACCTCATCTAAAACTCGGCTCCCCGTGTCCTAACTCGCACCAAGTCTCGTTCACCCATCACCCCCTGTACTCACTGACCGACATTGGCTCCCGGTTAAGCAACGCTTCGATTTCAAAATTCTCATCCTGGTTTACAAATCCCTCCATGGCCTCGCCCCTCCCTATCTCTGTAATCTCCTCCAGCCCCACAACCCCCAGAGATGTCTGCGCCCCTCTAATTCTGCCCTCCTGAGCATCCCTGATTGTAATCGCTCCACCATTGGTGACCTTGTCTTCTGTTGCCGAGGCCCCAAGCTCTGGAACTCCCTCCCGAAACCTCTGTGCCTCCTTCCTGAAGGTAGTGACTCTGCTGGGTTCAGTTCTACACTCACTGGTTCCCCTCCCCTGAAGGTGCTGACTCTGGCTGGGTTCAGTTCTACACTCACTGGTTCCCCTCCCCTGAAGGTACTGACTCTGGCTGAGTTCAGTTCTACACTCACTGGTTCCCCTCCCCTGAAGGTGCTGACTCTGGCTGGGTTCAGTTCTACACTCACTGGTTCCCCTCCCCTGAAGGTACTGACTCTGGCTGGGTTCAGTTCTACACTCACTGGTTCCCCTCCCCTGAAGGTACTGACTCTGGCTGGGTTCAGTTCTACACTCACTGGTTCCCCTCCCCTGAAGGTGCTGACTCTGGCTGGGTTCAGTTCCACACTCACTGGTTCCCCTCCTCCCCTGAAGGTACTGACTCTGGCTGGGTTCAGTTCTACACTCACTGGTTCCCCTCCTCCCCTGAAGGTACTGACTCTGGCTGGGTTCAGTTCTACACTCACTGGTTCCCCTCCCCTGAAGGTACTGACTCTGGCTGGGTTCAGTTCTACACTCACTGGTTCCCCTCCCCTGAAGGTGCTGACTCTGGCTGGGTTCAGTTCCACACTCACTGGTTCCCCTCCTCCCCTGAAGGTACTGACTCTGGCTGGGTTCAGTTCTACACTCACTGGTTCCCCTCCTCCCCTGAAGGTACTGACTCTGGCTGGGTTCAGTTCTACACTCACTGGTTCCCCTCCCCTGAAGGTACTGACTCTGGCTGTGTTCAGTTCTACACTCACTGGTTCCCCTCCCCTGAAGGTACTGACTCTGGCTGGGTTCAGTTCCACACTCACTGGTTCCCCTCCCCTGAAGGTGCTGACTCTGGCTGGGTTCAGTTCTATACTCACTGGTCCCCCTCCCCTGAAGGTACTGACTCTGGCTGGGTTCAGTTGTGCACTCACTGGTTCCCCTCCCCTGAAGGTACTGACTCTGGCTGGGTTCAGTTCTACACTCACTGGTTCCCCTCCCCTGAAGGTACTGACTCTGGCTGGGTTCAGTTCTGCACTCACTGGTTCCCCTCCCCTGAAGGTACTGACTCTGGCTGGGTTCAGTTCTACACTCACTGGTTCCCCTCCCCTGAAGGTACTGACTCTGGCTGGGTTCAGTTCTGCACTCACTGGTTCCCCTCCCCTGAAGGTGCTGACTCTGGCTGGGTTCAGTTCCACACTCACTGGTTCCTCTCCCCTGAAGGTGCTGACTCTGGCTGGGTTCAGTTCTACACTCACTGGTTCCCCTCCCCTGAAGGTACTGACTCTGGGTGTCTGTGCTCCCCTCACCACTTTATACACTCTGACCCTCCCTATATATCTGTAATATCTCCCTGTTTTGGTGATGGGCTCTCCCTGACCACTCACTCCCTGACTCTCACCATTTCAGGGAATCACACGGCACAGAATGAGGCCATTCGGCCCATCGAGCCTGTCCGACTCACTGAAAGACCCACTCCCTGCACCTGCCCCAAAACAGAAAATGTTCCCTTTGACCATTGCTGGTTTTGAAAGTTATTATTGATGTCCCAGAATTGAGGCCAACCCTCAATATCTGAGTGTAACTAGTGAGTGATAAAGGTTGACCAGAACTTGCTTGTTGTACTCTATACTGCTATTAATGCTGGAACAGATTGATCAGCGGACCCTGCCCCTCACAGCTTTGTGTTCACCTGCAAATTGCACCATTTGCTTTAGAATGTCTCCCATTTTTCCTCTTTCCCAAATCCCAGCTGGCGGTCGGTGACCCCGCTGACCCCTGGCCTGTCACCGCGGGTCAAGCCTGGGGTCAGCCTCTGGGCTGTGATTGGCCCTGGGCCCTACACCACGTGTTTATGACGCTCACCAGCCCCACGCGCGGCTCCAATTCCTACCCCGTGCCGACAACCGACATCATCCGGGCTCCGCCAACTGTCGCCACCGCCGCCCGCACATGCTCAGTGCGGGATATCCGGGCTCAGCCCCGCCCCTCGTACACTCCGATTGGTTGGAGGACCCACCACCGCTCGGTCCACCAGCCCCGCCCCTGGTACAGTCTGATTGGTTGGAAGACCAATTGCCCGCTCGGTCCTCCAACCCCGCCCCTGCTCTTCCTATTGGCCCGGAGGCGCCGTCAATCACCCGGGCAGTGTGAGCCGAGCATGCGCGGTGGGGCGGCTGTGTCTGAGAGATGGGCGGAGGGAGAGAGCGGGTTAATAAACCCCGGGGGGCCGCGGGCTTCACACACCGAGTGCGGTCCCAGGCCCCGCCCGCCCGAGAGACAACACTCCGCATTATCCGCTTCACACACACCCGCTGTGGGCCTCAGGCCCCGAACAACAACCTGCGGCTCCGGCCTTTCCCCGAGCGGGGCCCCCGGGGAGGTGGGCTCTGGGCCCGTGCGGGGCCCCCGGGGAGGTGGGCTCTGGGCCCGTGCGGGGCCCCCGGGGAGGTGGGCTCTGGGCCCGTGCGGGGCCCCCGGGGAGGTGGGCTCTGGGCCCGTGCGGGGCCCCCGGGGAGGTGGGCTCTGGGCCCCCGGGGAGGTGGGCTCTGGGCCCGTGCGGGGCCCCCGGGGAGGTGGGCTCGGGGCCCCCGGGGAGGTGGGCTCTGGGCCCGTGCGGGGCCCCCGGGGAGGTGGGCTCTGGGCTCGGGGCGGTGGGCTCTGGGCCCGTGCGGGGCCCCCGGGGAGGTGGGCTCTGGGCCTGTGCGGCGACCCCGGGGAGGTGGGCTCTGGGCCCGTGCGGGGCCCCCGGGGAGGTGGGCTCTGGGCCCGTGCGGGGCCCCCGGGGAGGTGGGCTCTGGGCTCGGGGCCCCCGGGGAGGTGGGCTCTGGGCCCGTGCGGGGCCCCCGGGGAGGTGGGCTCTGGGCTCGGGGCCCCCGGGGAGGTGGGCTCTGGGCCTGTGCGGGGCCCCCGGGGAGGTGGGTTCTGGGGGAGATTAGATTGTTAAGCACCCCCTGTCCACACAATGGGAAAGTGTTTGAGGAACAAGTATTTCTGGAGAGACTTTTAATCCATTGAACATTTACAGATTTTTTAATTTGTTCCGGGCTGTGGCCGTTGCTGCCAAGGCCGGCATTTATTGGCCATTCCTAATTACACTGGAGAAGTTGGTGGGGAGTCACCTACTTGAACCGCTGCAGTCCGTGTGGGGAAGGTACTCCCACAGTGCTGTTAGGGAGCCAGTTCCAGGATTTTGACCCAGTGACGATGAAGGAACGGCGATATATGACCAAGTCCAGATGGTGTGTGACTTGGAGGGGAACTTGCAGATGATGCTGTTCCCATTCACCTGCTGCCCTTTTCCTTCTGGGTGGTAAAAGCCATGGGACAGGTTGGGTGGCAGGTTCCCTTCCATCAGAACATCAGGATTGGGAGCAGGAGTCAGCCATATGGTCCTTCGAGCCTTCTCCGCCGGTCAATATGACCATGGCTGATCTTCGACCTCAACTTGACTCTCCCGCCCGATCCCCAGATCGCTGAAGGACATTAGTGCACCAGTTGGGATTTTAGTGACAATCCGGCAGCTTTCATGGTGACTGTTTTTCTAGAGCCTGCCCCACAAATTCCCCGATTTATTAAGCTCAATTTTACAATCAGCCTTTGTGTTTTTCTGGGTTCTCTCTCACTCCCTTTTATTTGTTTTATATTCATTTTACAGGTTATTAGAAGGGGAGGATTTGTAGACAGGAAATTTAACTCCAACATCACATCAAGATCGGCCGGTCTATTCATCGGGACCTGAATATCAAACATAACATGGAAGCAAAAAGCAGAGTTGACAGCGGGGAGAAACCGTACACGTGTTGTGTGTGTGGACGAGGATTCAGCCGATCCTGTGGCCTGGCCAAACACAAACGCAGTCACACTGGGGAGAAACCGTGAAAATGCGGGGACTGTGGGAAAGGATTCAATTACCCGTCTGAGATGGAAACTCATCAAAACAATCACACTGCGGGGGAGGCTGTTCAGCTGCTCCGTGTGTGGGAAGAGATTCACTCAGTCATGAGATAGTTACGCACCAGCGAGTTCACACTGGGGAGAGACCTTCACCTGTTCCGTGTGTGGGTCAGGATTAATTTCTTCAACCCACCGACTGAGACACCACTTGTTCACACCAATGTGAGACCTTTTAAATGTTCTGCCTGTGAGAGGAGCTTTAAAAGCAAAAAGGAACTGCGGACACACCAGCGCACTCACACTGGGGAGTGGCAGTTCACCTGCTCTGTGTGTGGAAACACATTCAACAGTAATTACTGTCGTGTTTGCAAGCACTCGAGTAATGACTCCACGAGGTAAGGTATTGCACTTGCACTGTTGTGACCTTAGTCCTTTTATTGCAGCATCTGAATGAGGTTACAGTAAGGTGGGCTCCCTTTTATACCTGCGGTGTGCAGGTGACCTCTAGGTCTCCACCTGTTGCACCCTCTGGTGGTACAGGCAGATTGTATACAGTGAAAAGATACATTCATAGGTCTTATGTAACTGTACATTGAGTGTACAGGGTATATACACGCACAACAATTACCACCTTCTGAGACACCAGCGAGATCAGACCGGGGAGAGGCCGTTCACTTGCTCCATGTGTGGGAAGGGATTCACTCGATCATTCAGCCTGCTGAGACACCAGCGAGTTCACAAGTGACTGCAGGGTTTGGATGCTGCTGTTATTGCTGCTGTTAATCACATTCAGGACTGAACCATGTTCATTCCACTGTGGAACTCCGCTGACCCAGCTGAAGGTTGTAAGCTCAGGGAGTGGGACCTCCAGGAGTGCAGTGTAAGAAAGCTGGGTTTCGGTATCCTGACAAATATATGGCGCGGTACCAGAGGAATCCTTACTGGTTAGGATCTGGAATGCACTACGTGAGAGGGTGGTGGAGGCAGACTCAATCGCGGCTTTCAAAAGGGAATTGTGTAAGTACCTGAAAGAAAAAGATTTGCAGGGCTACGGGGAAAGGGCGGGGGAGTGGGACTAGCTGAAGGGCTCTTGCAAAGAACTGGCACAGACTTGATGGGCCAAATGGCCTCCTTCTGTGCTGTAACCACTCTGATTCTCTACTAAGGAACCGTCCAGCGTAGGACGAGGGGTGAATGATGCCTGATTCCCTGAACTGTTTCACATTGAAACCAGTTCAGATCCGGATCAATTCAGTTTACAGAAGAATAGAGAGAAATATCTCCCCCAACTGAGGGAGACAAAAGCAGCCATTAGAGAAGCTCAGAAATCTTTGGAAAAGAAGAGAGTGCTCAATTATGGTAATCATTGCAAAAGCTTTTCCAGCTACGTCAGGAGGCAGAAGACGGTTAAAGATGGTTCAGTGCAGGGGTGGGCCATTATTTGGGCTGGAGGGCCACTGAACAAGTTTTGCTGAGCTGTTGAGGGCCGCCCACCAATGTTCCCCCTAAGATGGGCCGCCGCACGGTCACGCATCAATCGCGGGGTCCCGCGCAGGGTGCTCACCAGCTCCCCCCGCTGGAAGAGACACCGTGCAGCAGATTTAAAGGGACCGCTCACCAGCTCCCCCCGCTGGAAGAGACACCGTGCAGCAGATTTAAAGGGACCGCTCACCAGCTCCCACCGCTGGAAGAGACACCGTGCAGCAGATTTAAAGGGACCGCTCACCAGCTCCCACCGCTGGAAGAGACACCGTGCAGCAGATTTAAAGGGACCGCTCACCAGCTCCCACTGCTGGAAGGGACACAGTGCAGCAGATTTAAAGGGACCACTCACCAGCTCCCACCGCTGGAAGGGACACGGTGCAGCAGATTTAAAGGGACCGCTCACCAGCTCCCATCGCTGGAAGGGACACCGTGCAGCAGATTTAAAGGGACCACACACATTGGTGAGAACAAAGTGCTAAATTGGTAAATTTGAAACAGTCCCACTCTTGGGGCCCAAATTTGACCAGTAGAGATTTCTGGCGAACTCACCAGAGGTGCGCTGCTTTTCTACACCGATTAGGGCGCCAAAAATCTTCAGGCCGAGTTTGGCCGCTCCCCAGCCTCTCCTCGATGGAGGCGCAGCCAGGTCCCGGTGCTGAAAACAGTGCCGGGACCTCTGCACATGCGCGCTAGAGTGTGCACGCATGTGCAGTAGCTCCTCGCCCCCAGAATCTCTGCGTGTGCTCTGCAGGCTGTGTGGGACGGGCCCGAAGCGCGCTGCCCGTATTTCTGGCCCAATGGGCTCCCTCATCGGCGGCCCGCTGAAGGTAGGACTTATATTTTTTGTGTGTTTATTCATTTATTGATTGATTGTGGTCCATTTTTTATTTCGCGCTCTGGGTTGTAAGAGATCTCTTGAGACCCCAGTTTAAGTTCACTAAAGAGATTCTGAGCTTTCTCTGAGTTTTGACTGCACATACATGCAAGTTGAGTTGCAGTCAGTGGGAGGTTGAGGGTATATCACCAGGAGCAGATCTACACAGTGAGAAAGAACCGATTCTCCCACCCTTTTATTTCTTATTGATTGATTGCTTATTACATAGAAACATAGAAAATAGATGCAGGAGTCAGCCATTCGAGCCTGCACCACCATTCAATAAGATCATGGCTGATCATTCACCTCAGTACCCCTTTCCTGCTTTCTCTCCATACCCCTTGATCCCTTTAGCCGTAAGGGCCATATCTAACTCCCTCTTGAATGTATCCAATGAATTGTCATCAACAACTCTCTGCAGGAGAGAATTCCACAGGTTAACAACTCTCTGAGTGAAGAAGTTTCTCCTCATCTCAGTCCAAAATGGCTTACCCCTTATGTCTCCTGGTTCTAGACTTCCCCAACATCGGGAACATTCTTCCTGCATCTAACCTGTCCAGTCCCGAAAGAATTTTATATGTTTCTATGAGATCCTCTCTCATCCTTCTGAACTCGTGAATACAGGCCCAGTCGATCCAGTCTCTCCTCATATGTCAGTCCTGCCATCCCAGGAATCAGTCTGGTGAACCTTTGCTTCAATCCCTCAATAGCAAGAACGTCCTTCCTCAGATTAGGAGACCAAAACTGAACACAATATTCCAGGTAAGGCCTCACTCAGGACCTGTACAACTGCAGTAAGACCTCCCCCCCCTGCTCCAATACTCAAATCCCCGAGCTATGAAGGCCAACATACCATTTGCCTTCTTCACCGCCTGCTGTACCTGCATGCGAACTTTCAATGACTGATGTACCTTGACACCCAGGTCTCGTTGCACCTCCCTTTCTCCTAATCTGCTGCCATTCAGATAATATTCTGCCTTTGTGGTTTTGCCACTAAAGTCGATAACCTCAGTTATCCACATTATACTGCATCTGGCATGCGTTTGCCCACTCACCGAACCTGTCCAAGTCACCTTGCAGCCTCTTAGCCCTCCTCACAGCTCACACTGCCACTTAGCTTAGTGTCATCTGCAAACTTGGAGATATTACACTCAATTCCTTCAACTAAATCATTAATGTATATTGTAAATAGCTGGGGTCCCAGCACTGAGCCCTGCAGCACTCCACTAGTCAATGCCTGCTATTCTGAAAAGGACCCGTTTATCCCGACTCTCTGCTTCCTGTCTGCCAACCAGTTCTCTATCCATGTCAGTACATTACCCCCAAAACAATGTGCTTTAATTTTGCACACCAATCTCTTGTGTGGGACCTTGTCAAAAGACTTTTGAAAGTCCAAATACACCACATCCACTGGTTCTCCCTTGTCCATGCGACCAGTTACATCCTCAAAAAATTCCAGGTTTGTCAAGCATGATTTCCCTTTCATAAATCCATGCTGACTTGGACCGATCCTGTCACTGCTTTCAAAATGCATCTTTAATAATTGATTCCAACATTTTCCCCACTACTGATGTCAGACTAACCGGTCTATAATTACCCGTTTTCTCTCTCCCTCCTTTTTTAAAAAGTGGTGTTACATTAGCTACCCTCCAGTCCATAAGAACTGATCCAGAGTCAATAGACTGTTGGAAAATGATCACCAATGCATCCACTATTTCTCAGGCCACTTCCTTAAATACTCTGCAGTTCAGACTATCAGTCCCCGGGGATTTATTGGCCTTCATTCGCATCAATTACTTTGGTCTTGGTGCTTCAGATGCAGGATTCCTTCTAATTTTTATTTGTTAATTAATTGCTTATTACTTTTTGTGCTTTGTTTCATGCTTTGTAAATCTTGGTGCTAGGTGCAGGTCCTCTCAGCTTCCTTGTATTTTTTATTTGTTATTGAATGTTTATTTTTGTGCTTTGTTTGGTGCTTGGTGCTTTAAATGTACTGCTTTGTTTAGTGCTTGGTGCTTTCTCAACTCCCCACAAGGTTTTTCTGTGTGGCCAGATATGCTGGCCTAAGTTAGTTTGGAGTAACTATTAGCTGTTCAAACTAGCTTAATGACATCACTGCAGTACCTAGCAACCAAGCTCCCTGAGCCCTGCTCATTATGGGCAAGGTTTAGCATTTGATGGGACAATGTAGAGGGAGCTTTACTCTATATCTAACCCTTGCTGTAGCTGCCCTGGAAGTGTCTGATGAGAGAGTGTACAACATAAGAACAAATGAACATAAGGAATAGGAGCAGGAGCAGGCCATACTCGAGCCTGCTTCACAACCCAACACGATCATGGCTGATCCGATCATGAACTCAGGACCACTTCGCTGCCCTCTCCCCATAACCCCTTATTGGTTAACAAACTGTCTATCTCTGTCTTAAATTTATTCAATGACCCAGCTTCCACAGCTCTCTGAGGCAGCGAATTCCACAGATTTACAACCCTCCGAAAAGAAACTGCCACCAAAGCAAGTATATCCTTTCGTAAATATGGAAACCAAAACTGCACGCAGTATTCCAGGTGTGCCTTCACCAATATCCTGTATAACTGTAGCAAGACTTCCCTGTTTTTATACTCCATCCCCTTTGCAATAAAGGCCAAGATTTCATTGGTCTTCCTGCTCACTTGCTGTACCTGCATACTAACCTTTTGTGTTTCATGCACAAGTACCTCCAGGTCCCGATTTACTGCAGCACTTTGCAATTTTTCTCCATTTAATTAATAACCTGCTCTTTGAATTTTTCTGCCAAAGCACATGACCTCACATTTCCCAACATTATACTCCATCTACCAAATTTTTGCACGATCATTTAGCCTGTCTATGTTCTTTTGCAGATTTTTTGTGTCCTCCTCACACGTTGCTTTTCCTCCCATCTTTGTATCGTCAGCAAATGTGGCTATGTTACACTCGGTCCTTTCTTCCACATCGTTAATATAGATTGTAAATAGTAGGGGTCCCAGCACTGATCCCTGCGACACCCCACTAGTTACTGATTGCCAACCCGAGAATGAACTATTTATCCTGACTCTGTTTTCTGTTAGTTAGCCAATCCTCTATCCATGGTAATATATTACTCCCAACCCCGTGATATTTTATCTTGTGTGTAACCTTTTATGTGGCATCTTGTCAAATGCCTTCTGGAAGACCAAATACATCACATCCACTGGTCCCCTTTATCCACCCTGTTTGTTACATCCTCCAAGAATTCCAACAAATTTGTCAAACATGACTTCCCTTTCATAAATCCATGGTGACTGCCTGACTGAATTGTGCTTTTCCAAATGTCCTGCGACTACTTCTTTAATAATGGACTCCAACATTTTCCCAAACACAGATGTTAGGCTAACTGGTCTATAGTTTCCTGCTTTTTGTCTGCCTCCTTTTTTAAATAGAGGGGTTACTTTTGCAGTTTTCCAATCTGCTGGGACCTCCCCAGAATCCAGAGAATTTTGGTAAATTACAACCAATGCATCCACTATCCCTACCATTACTTCTCTTAAGACCCTAGGATGCAAGCCATCAGGTCCAGGGGATTTATCCACCTTTAGTCCCATTATCTTAATGAACACCACCTTCTTAGTGATTGTGATTGTGTTACGTTCCTCCCCCGCTATAGCCCCTTGACTATCCGCTGTTGGAATATTGTTTGTGTCCTCTACCGTAAAGACTGATACAAAATATTTGTTCAGAGTTTCTGCCATCTCCATGTTCCCCATTACTAATTCCTTGGTGTTGTCCTCCAAAAGACCAACATTTACTTTAGCCACTCTTTTCCTTTTTATATACCAATAGAAACTCTTGCTATCTGTTTTTATATTTCGTGCTAGTTTACTTTCATAGTCCATCGTCCCTTTCTTAAATTTTTTATAAATTCTTTGATGGCTTTTAAAAGATTCCCAATCTTCTGTCCTCCCACTAGTTTTGGCCACTTTGTATGCCCTTTTAATTGGATACCGTCCTTTATTTCTTTAGTTGCCATTGATGGTTATCTTTTCTTTTACAGCTTTTTCTCCTCACCGGAATGTATTTTTCTTGAGAGTTGTGCAATATCTCCTTAAATGTACGCCACTGTTCATCAAACATCCTACACTTTACTCTATTTTCCCAGCCCACTTGAGCCAACTCTGCCCTCATACCAACATAGTTTCCTTTATTTAAGATTAGTACGCTGGTTAGAGATCCAACTTTCTCACCCTCCATCTGAATTTGAAATTCAGATCATGCTATGATCACTCATTCCAAGAGATCCTTTACTAGGAGATTGTTTATTAATCCTGTCTCATTACACAGGACCAGATCTAAGATAGCCTGCCCCCTGGTTGGTTCCGTTACATACTGCTGAAGGAACCCTTCTCTTCTGCACTCTATGAACTCTTCCTCAAGGCTACCCTGACCAATTTGATTTGTCCAATCAATATGGAGGTTAAAATCACCCATGCTTATTGCTGTTCCCTTTTTACAAGCCCCCACTATTTCCTGGTTTATACTCTGACCAACACAGTTGCTACTGTTAGGGGACCTATAGACTACGCCCACCAGTGACCTTTTCCCTTTATTATTCCTTATCTCCACTCAAACTGTTTCTACAACCTTATCATTTGAGCCAATATTGTTTCTCATTATTCCATCCTTTATCAATAGAGATGCCCCACCTCCTTTTCCTTTCTGCCTGTCCTTCCTGATTGTCTAGTAGCCCTGAATATTTAATTCCCAGACCTGGTCACCTTGCAACCACGTCTCTGTAATGGCTATCAGATCATACCCATTTGTATTTATTTGTGCCGTCAACTCATCTATTTTGTTGCAAATGCTCCGTGCATTTCGAGAAAGTGCCTTTAAGATTGTTTTTTTACCCTTTTTTCCCCCACTTGTTTCCTCTCTCCTTCAAACTCACTTTCTTTAATTTTGCTTTCTAATTCCAGCTTTACTCCCCTCCCTAATGAATCTATTTTCAGGTTCCCATTCCCCTGCCAAGCTAGTTTAAAATCTCCCCAACAACACTAGTAACCCCCGTCCCTGCGAGGATATTGGTCCCGGCTCTGTTGAGGTGCAACCCGTCCGCCTTGTACCGGTCCCACCTCCCCCAGAAGCTGTCCCAATGCCTCAGGAAACTAACGCACTCCAGCCTGCACCATCTCTCCAGCCACGTATTCATCTGCTCTATCCTCCTATTTCTGTACTCACTCGCTCGTGGCATCGGGAGT
Organism: Pristiophorus japonicus; assembly: GCF_044704955.1. NCBI lineage: Eukaryota > Metazoa > Chordata > Chondrichthyes > Pristiophoridae > Pristiophorus > Pristiophorus japonicus. Next base: position 35,674,890 of record NC_091999.1, on the reverse strand, counting down.
AATCCAGAGATTACTAGCTTTGAGGTCCTGCTTTTTAATCTCTCTCCGAGCTCCGTAAACTCTGCCTGCAGGACCTCACCCCTCTTTCAACCTGTGTCATTGGTCCCAGCGGAAGGAGCACACAACAACCCAAGCACTTCAACAAACCGGCACTTCAACCAACGTACTTTCAACCACCGTCTGTCCAACCTGCGACAGATACTGTAGCCCCCGCATTGGACTTAACAGACATCTGAGGCCTCATTTGTAATGTGGAAGCAAGTCATCCTCGACTCCAAGGGACTGCCTTTGATGATGATGGTTTATATCAGACAGGAGGGGATTGGTGTCAGTTACTGTGGGGTGGGTTTATTATCAGACAGGAGGAAATTGGTGTCAGTGACTGTGTAGGAGGAGTCTCCAGCTTCAACTACTCGAGCTCCATATTTCGGAGCTTGAGCGGCGGCTGGAGTCAATACGGTGCATCCGCGAGGCTGAGAGCTCCGTGGATAGCACCTTTTAGGAGGTGGTCACCCCACAGATTAAAAGCGTGCAGGCAGAGGGGAAGTGGGTGACCACCACACAGAGTAAGAACGCTAGGCAGGTAGTGCAGGAGTCCCCCAGTGAGTCCATCTCACTTTCAAACCAATATTCACTTCTGAGCCTCTGGGGAGTGCCTCTGGGGAGTGCAGCTCGAGCCAATTCCAAGGCACCACGGGTGGCTCAGCTGCACAGGGGAGAAGGATGAAGAATAAAAGAGCTGTAGTGATAGGAGTTTCTGTAGTTAGGGGAGCAGAAAGGCGTTTCTCTGGCCGCAGGCCTGACTCCAGAATGGTATGGTGCCTCCGTGGTGCCAGGGTCAGGGATGTGACAGAGCAGACGCAGGGAATTCTGGGGGAGGGAAAGAGGGTAAACAGCTAGAGGCCATGGTCCACATCAGGACCAGCACTTTTGGTAGAAAGAGGGATGAGGTTCTACAGGCAGAATTTAGGGAGCTAGGAAGAAAATTAAAGAGTAGGACCTCAAAGGTAGTAATCTCCGGATTACTACCAGTGCCACGTGCTAATGAGTACAAGAACAGAAGGACAGAGAGAATGAACGCGTGGCTGGAGAATTGGTGTAGGAGGGAGGGCTTTAAATTCCTGAGGGATTGGGACCATTTCTGGGGGAGATGGGACCTGTACAAACCGGACGGGTTGCACCTCAACAGTGCCGGGACCAATATCCTCGCGGGGAGCTTTGCTAGTGCTGTTGGGGAGAGTTTAAACTAGCTTGGCAGGGGGATGGGAACCTGAGAAAACATTCAATAGGGAAGGAAGTAAAGCAGAAATTGGATAGCAAGAATTTAGAAATCGAATCTGTAAAACAGGAAACAAGAGTTAGTAAGTAGTAATCAAGGAGGGCTTCCTGTGCTAAATGGTATATACTTTAATGCAAGGAGTATAGTGAGTAAGGCAGATGAGCTAAGAGCACAACTAGATACTTGGGAGTATTACATTATAGCCATTACAGAGACATGGTTGAAAGAGGGGCAGGTTTGGCAGATCAATATTCCTGGTTACAGGATTTTTAGACAAGAGAGAGAGGGGGGTAAAAAGGGTTTCGCGGTATTGATTAAAGAAACTATTACAGCGGTGAGGAGGGATAGTTAAGAGAGATCATCAAATGAGGCCACATGGGTCGCATTTAAAAATAAAAAATGGGTGATCGCACTGCTGGCCGTGTATTATAGATCCCCAAACAGTGGGAGGGAGATAGAGGAACAAATATGTCGGCAAATTGCTGTGAAGTATAAAAACCATAGGGCAGTAATAGTAGGGGAGTTTAACTATCCTAATATTGATTGGGGCAAATATAGTGCGAAGGGTATAGAGGGTACGGAATTCTTAAACTGCATTCAAGAGAACTTTTTTAGTCAGTATGTAACAAGCCCAACACGAGAGGGATCGGTTTTGGATTTAGTTTTGGGGAATGAAGCTGGGCAGGTTGAAGGGGTATTAGTGGGAGAGCACTTGGGTGCCAGTGACCATAATTCAGTCAGATTCAAGTTAGTTATGGATAAGGACAAGGATAGGCCTCGAATAAAAGTCCCAAATTGGGGAAAAGCTAACTTTGCTAAGTTGAGGAGTGATTTGGCCACAGTGGACTGGAAACTGCTACTTGTAGGTAAATCAGTGTCGGAACAGTGGGAGGCATTCAAGGAGGAGGTCTGGAAGGCTCAGGCCAAACATGTGACTTTAAAGAAAAAGGGTGGAATAACAATTCTAGAACCCGCTGGATGTCTAGGGACTTACAGGGGAGGGTAAAGAAAAAACGGGAAGCTTATGTCATACACCAACGGCTAAATACTGTAGAATCTTTGGAGGAATATAGAAAGTTAAGAGGTAAAATTAAAAAGGATATTAGGAATGTTAAGACAGAGCATGAAAAATACTTGGTTAGTGTCATGTATCTCACATTACTGTATATAACTATCTTACCATGCTATACATGACTGTAACTGGATATGACATTTAACAATAAGCATACCTTACCACCAGGGGTGCACTTGCAGGAGACACTCCATACCTGTCCCACTGTGGTATATAAAGGGAGGTCTCAGGCAAGTGCAGCACTGGAGAGCTGGAATTAAAGGTGCAGGTCCTGAGTGACCTTGACTTCAGCCTGTGTCTCGTGTAAGTCAGTACATTAGAGTCAGGACTTAACAGTGGCGACGAGTTACAGGATCACAGAATCCACAGAATGGCGACCAACAGCTCAAATGAGAAATACAATGCTGGAGACAATTGGGATGGCTTTATAGAAAGGCTCCAGCAAAGCTTTGTGACCAAAGACTGGTTGGGCGACGATAAGGCAGACAAGAGAAGAGCCCATCTCTTGACCAGCTGTGGCTCGAAAACATACGCTTTAATGAAAGACCTGCACCCGAGAAACCAGCAAGCAAGTAGTTTGAGGAGTTGAGCACACTGGTGAGAGACCATCTGAAGCCAGCGAGCAGCCTACACATGGCCAGACACAGGTTCTACAACTACAGACGTTGTGTGGGCCAAAGCATACCCGACTTCGTGGCAGAGCTTCAGAGGCTGGCTAGTTCATGTGAGTTCCCCGATAAACTAAGGAGAGAAGTACTGAGAGACTTTTTTATTGAAGGAATAGGCCACGCAGGCATATTCCAAAAGTTTATAGAGACTAAGAACTTGACTCTAGAGGCAGCAGCACTGGTCGCACAGATGATCTTGGCAGACAAAGAAGAAACGAGGCTGATCTATACTTCGGGTACGACAACCAACGAGGCATCAGAACAAGGGGTTCAGATTGTGAAACAAACCGCTACCCCCACACACAGACAAAGGCAGGAGAGAGCAGGCTTTCAACAGCAGACAGTGGCGCCAGAAGCCATCAAAATCAAGGGCCACATGAACGGCCGATCACACCTCATCAACCCTCAATGCGAGCAATCAACAACAGATTGAGAGAAGCTCAAGGGAGATCAGCCAGACGCAGCTCATCCTTCAGAAACAATGGAAACGGTCGGTGTTGGAGATGTGGGGGCAGGCACTCAACCAGGGGGTGTCGATTTCAGCATGCCATTTGCAGAAACTGCAACTACACAGGGCATCTGGCTCACATGTGCAGAAAAACAGCAGCTCGGCTGGTATACGAATCGGAAGAGTCGGAAAGCGGACCAGAAAATGGTTGGAACAGTGCACGGGACGCCGAGGTACAGCGGGTTAACATGATCAACGTCCACTGTTCTTACACCAAGACGCCTCCAATTATGATGAGGGTTCTACTCAACGGGATACCCATCAACATGGAACTGGACACGGGGGCCAGTCAATCCCTCATGAGCGTTCAACAATTTGAACAGCTGTGGCTGCACAAAAGCAACAGACCGAAACTCTCAAAGATCGACACCAAACTAAGGACCTATACTAAAGAAATCGTCCCAGTCCTTGGCAGCGCCATGCTCTCAGTCACACACAAAGGGATGGTGCACCAACTTTCCCTGTGGATTGTCCCCGGGGATCTCCCAGACCTGTTGGGGAGAAGCTGGCTAGCAGAACTTAATTGGAAATGGGATGATGTTCACGCCATGTCGTCAGAGGAACGGACCTCCTGCTCAACAGTTCTAAGCCGTTTTGAACATCTCTTTCAGCCAGGTGTGGGCACCTTCAAAGGGGCTAAAGTTAGAATCTACATCACACAGGATGCTAGACCGGTCCATCACAAGGCCAGAGCTGTGCCCTATGTGATGAGGGAAAAGATTGAAAAAGTACTGGACCGGCTTCTGCGGGAAGGCATTATCTCACCCGTGGAATTTAGCGACTGGGCAAGTCCCATCGTCCCCATCATGAAGCCTGATGGATCCGTGCGGATCTGTGGGGATTACAAGTCTACCATAAACAGAGTCTCCCTACAGGACCAATACCCGCTGCCCAGAGCAGAGGACCTATTTGCCACGTTGGCTGGAGGAAAACTTTTTTCGAAACTTGACCTCACATCTGCTTATATGACGCAAGAACTGACCGAAGAGTCTAAGCTACTCACCACCATCAACACACATCGAGGCCTTTTTGTGTACAATCGATGCCCATTCGACATCAGGTCGGCAGCTGCTATATTCCAGTGCAGCATAGAAATTCTGCTCAAGTCCATCCCGGGGATGGTTGTGTTTCAAGATGACATACTCATCACGGGCAGGGACACCGACTCTCGCCTCCGCAATCTTGAGGAAGTACTAAGTCGATTGGATCGGGTAGGCCTAAGAGTTAAGTTATCCAAGTGTCTGTTTTTCACGCCTGAGGTTGAAATTTTGGCCAGAAGGATTGCCGCTGATGGAATCTGCCCAACCGAATCCAAAACCGAAGCGATTTGCCTGGCACCCAGGCCCCAGAATGTCTCGGAACTGCGCGCCTTTCTCGGGCTACTCAATTACTTTGGGAACTTTATGCAGAACTTGAGCACGCTGCTGGAGCCTCTCCATGTGCAACTCAGAAAGGGGTGCGATGGGTTTTGGGGAGACGCCCAAGACGCTTCAATAAGGCACGCAACTGTCTATGTTCCAAGAGTGTTTTAGCCTTTTTTGACACATGTAAAAAGTTAGTCCTTACGGGGTCGGGTGCGTTTTACAGCATGTCAATGATGTGGGTAAATTGCAGCCCGTTGCTTATGCCTCCATGTCACTTTCGCGGGCGGAGCGTGGGTACGGTATGGTTGAGAAGGAGGCGCTCGCGTACATGTACGGTGTCAATAAGATGCACCAATACCTTTCCAAGGCAAAGTTTGCGTTAGAAACTGACCACAAACCTCTCACGTCCCTACTATTCGAGTGCAAGGCGATCAACGGCAACACCTCGGCGCGCATTCAGTGGCATACGACTACACGATAAGGCACAGACCAGGCACAGACAACTGTGCCGACGCGCTTAGCAGGCTACCCCGGCGACCACAGAAGGGTCCGACAAACAGGACTGTGAGATGGTCATGTCAATCAATGCCTTTGAATCCACAGGTTCGCCCATTACGGCTCGCCAAATCAGAGCCTGCACGACCAGCGACCCACGTTATCTTTAGTTAAAAGATGCATTTTAACCGGTGACTGGGCAGAGGCTCACGATGCCTACCCCGAGGTGGTCAAACCCTTCCGTAGGCGCATGCATGAACTCTCACTGATGTGGGGCAGCCGAGTAGTTATGCCCTTACGAGGCAGGGAGGCGTTTGTCCAGGAGCTCCATCGCGAGCACCCGGGAATCGTCCTTATGAAGGCCAAAGCCAGATCTCATGTCTGGTGGCCTGGCATTGACGCGGAATTGGAGCTCTGCGTCCGTCGGTGCACCTTTTGTGCCCAACTCAGTAATGCCCCCAGGGAGGCCCCCCTAAGCCCCTGGCCCACCAAACTGTGGTCGCGGGTACATGTAGAGTATGCGGGTCCATTCATTGGCAAAATGTTCCTTGCAGTCGTTGATGCATTTTCAAAATGGATCGAGTGCACCATTTTAAAATCGAGCACCACTGTGGAGAGCCTTAGAACCATGTTTGCAACGCAGGGCATTCCTGACATATTGGTCAGTGATAATGGTCCGTGCTTCACCAGCGCAGAATTTCACAATTTTATAGTTGACCATGGTATAAATCACCTTTCACGAATGCACCTTTCAAGCCGGCCTCCAATGGCCAGGCAGAGCGAGCAGTGCAGATCATTAAACAAGGCATGCTCATAATCCAAGGTCCCACGCTGCAGAGCCGCCTGTCACAACTGCTGCTGGCATACAGATCTCGTCCGCATTCATTGACTGGGGTTCCCCCCACGCAACTATTGATGAAACGAACCTTAAAGACCAGGCTCTCGTTAATCCTCCCAGACATGCATGAAATTATTGAGGCTAAGCGGAAAAAGCTAACTGAGTACCATGACTGAAATTTGAAGAGGAGGTGGAATGAAATAGGGGACAAAGTGTTTGTGCTAAACTATGGCCGGGGTCCCAAATGGCTTGCAGGGACAGTAACAGACAAAGAGGGAAACAGGCTACTGGTTGTACAAATGGACAATGGCCAAACCTGGCGTAGGCATGTAGACCAAGTAAAAAGTAGATTCACTGATAACACTGAAGAACCAGAGGCAGACTACAACATGGAACTTACACCACACCTGGTGGACAGACAAGTGGAACAACCTGAAGAAAGGGCAGTCTCAACAGACAGCCCAGACGAGATACCAGCAATCACACCGAACGAAAAACAGGCACCAAGGCAAACAACTGAACCACAACAAGACGCTCCACACGAGAGCGCAGACCACCTAGAGACTGAATCTATAAAGGCAATAAGACCTTGGGGGAGGGTGATGTCATGTATCTCACATTATTGTATATAACTATATTTTACCATGCGAGACATGACTGTAACTGGATATGACCTGTAACAATAAGCATACCTTACCACCAGGGGTGCACTTGCAGGAGACACTCCATACCTGTCCCACTGAGGTATATAAAGGGAGATCTCAGGCAAGTGCAGCACTGGAGAGCTGGAATTAAAGGTGCAGGTCCTGAGTGACCTTGACTTCAGCATGTGTTGTCGAAGTCAGTACATTAGAGTCAGGACTTAACAGTTAGTAAACTTAAGGAAAGCCGAAAGAAGTTCTATAAATATATTAAGAGCAAGAGGATAACTAAAGAAAGGGTAGGGCCTATTAGAGACCATGAAGGTAATCTTTGTGTGGAGGCGGAAGATGTTGTTATGATTCTTAATGAATACTTTGCGTCTTGTTTTCACAAAGGAAAGGGGCAATGCAGATATTGTTATCGAGGAGGAGTGTGAAATTCTGGATGAAATAAACAGTGAGTGAGGAGTATTAAGGGGTTTAGCAGCTTTGGAAGTAGATAATTCCCCAGGCCCAGATGAAATGCATCCCAGGCTGTTGAGTGAAGCAAAAGAGGAAATAGCAGATCCCTTGACCATCATTTTCCAGTCCTATTTGGATTTTGGCATGGTGCCAGAGGACTGCTAATGTGGTATCCTTGTTTAAGGAGGGAGAAAGGGATAGGCCGAGTAATTACAGGCCTGTCAGCCTAACCTCAGTGGTGGGAAATTATTGGAAAAAATCCTGTGAGGGGATAAATCTACATTTGGAAAGGCAAGGACTAATTAGGGACAGTCAGCAGAGACTATTTCAGGGAAGATTGTGTTTGACTAACCTGATTACCTCCTCAAAAAATTCAACCAAGAGGGTCGATGAGGGTAGTGCACACAATGCAGTGAATATGGCCTTCAGCAAAGCTTTTGATAAGGTCCCACATGGTAGACCGGTCACGAAGGTTAAAGCCCATGGGATCCAGAGCAAAGTGGCAAGTTGGATCCAAAATTGTCTTTGAGGTAGGAAGCAAAAGGTAATGATTGATGGATGTTTTTGTGACTGGAAGGATGTTTCCAGTGGAGTTCTGCAGGGCTCAGTCATGGGCCCCTTGCTTTTTGTGGTATATATCAATGATCTAGATTTGAATCTAGGGAGTAAGATTAAGACATTTATAGATGACACTAAAATTGGCTGTGCGGTTGATAATGAAGAGGATAGTCATGGACTGCAGGAGGATATCAATCTACTGGTCAGGTGGGCAGAGCAGTGGCAAATGGAATTTAATTCGGAGAAGTGTGAGGTAATGCACTTTGGGAGGGCTAATAAGGAAAGGGTATACACATTAATGTTTGAAGATCAGTCCCTCAAAACTGTCACCAAGCTCATGGTCTATAGGGCTTTAGTGATACCCGCCCTCCTGTATGGCTGAGAGACGTGGACCATGTACAGTGGACACCTCAAATCGCTGGAGAAATACCACCAGCAATGTCTCCACAAGATCCTGCAAATCCGCTGGGAGGACAGACGCACAAACATTAGCTTCCTCATCCAGGCCATTGAAGCACTGACCACACTTGATCAGCTCCGCTGGGCAGGCCACACAGTTCGCATGCCAGACACGAGACTCCAAAGCAAGCGCTCCACTCGGAACTCGTCCACGGCAAACAAGCCAAAGGCGGGCAGAGGAAACGTTACAAGGACACCCTCTAAGCCTCCCTGATAAAGTGCGACATGCCCACTGCCACCTGGGAGTCCTTGGCCATAGACCGCCCTAAGTGGAGGAAGTGCATTCGGGAGGGCGCTGAGCTCCTTGAGTATCATCGCAGAGAGTATGCAAAAATCAAGCGCAGGCAGCAGAAGGAGCGTGCGGCAAACCAGGCTCCCTGCCCACCCTTTCCCTCAACGACTATCTGTCCCACCTGTGACAGAAACTGTGGGTCTCATATTGGACGGTACAGCCACCAAAGAACTCAGGCTAAGAGTGGAAGCAAGTCTTCCTCGAACCCGAGGGACTGCCTATGATGATGATGATGATGATACACATTAAGTGGTAGATGATCAAAGGGACCTTGGAGTGCTTGTCCACAGATCCCTGAAAGTAGCAGGCCAGGTGGATAAGGTGGCAGACTGAATGCTTGCCTTTATTGGCTGATGCACAGAATACAAGAGCACGGGGGTTATGCTTCAATTGTATAATACTCTGGTTAGGCCACAGCTGGAGTTCTGGTTGCTGTATTATCGGAAGGATGTGATTGCACGAGAGAGTGTGCAGAGGAGATTTACGAAGGATGCTGCCTGGAATGCAGCATCTTAGCTGTGAGGGCAGATTGGATAGGCTGGGTTTGCTCTCATTGGAACAGTGGAGGCTGAGAGGAGACCTCATTGAGGTGACAACATTTTGAGAGGCCTGGATATAGTGGATAGCAAGGGTCTATTTCCCTTGGTGGAGGGGTCAATTACGAGGGGGCATAGTTTTAAGGTGGTTGGTGGAAGGCTCAGAGGGGGTTTGAGCGGAGGCTTCTTCAAGCAGAGGGTTCTGTGGGTCTGGAACTCACTGCCTGGAAGGATGGTGGATGCAGAAACGCTCACCACATTTAAAAGGTGCTTGGATGGGCACTTGAAGTGCCGCAATCTGCAGGGTTACGGACCTGGAGCTGGTAATTGGGATTAGACTGGATAACCTCCTGTTGGCTAGCGCAGATACGATGGTAAGTACTGCAGCGAATTGAATATGGCCAGGGTGATTTCCTGGACTCGTTTCGATCGCCTGGATGGGACAGAGAGGAATTTTCTCAGATTTCTTTTCCCCAATTGGCCTGGGTTTTTAATCTGGTTTTTGCCTGTCCCAGGAGATCACATGGCTCTGGTTGGGGTGGAGTGTAGAATGTTTCAGTGTAAGGGGTGTCGCAGTTGTGTGAGGCGGACTGGTTGGCCCGGGTGCTCTTTACCTTTCCGCCATTGTTCATTGCTCACAGGTTTATATGTAACCTTCAGGGCTGCTGACCGAGGGCCGTGCGGCTCTTTATCGGTCGCCGTGGACACGATGGGCCGAAATGGCCTCCTGCACTGTAAATTTCTACGTTTCAACCAATTACTTTAAATCTATGCCCCTAGTTATTGACCCCTCTGCTAAGGGGAATAGGTCCCTCCTAACCACTCCATCTAGGCCCCTCATCATTTTATAAACCTCAATAAGGTCTCCCCTCAGCCTCCTCTGTTCCAAAGAAAATAACCCCAGCCTATCCAATCTTTCCTCATAACTAAAATTTTCTAGTCCCGGCATCATCCTGGTAAATCTCTTCTATACCCTCTCTTTTCTGTAATGTGATGACCACAATTGCACGCAGTATTCTAGCTGTGGCATAACTAGTGTTTTATACAGTTCAAGCTCTTGTATTTAATGTCTCAGCTAATAAAGTCTAGTATCCCGTATGCCGCATTAACCACTTTATCGACCTGTCCTGCTACCTTCAGGGATCTGTGGATAAGCACGCCAAGGTCCCCCTGTTCCTCTACACTTCTCAGTGTCCTACCATCTATTGTGTATTCCCTTTCCTTGTTAGCCCTCACCAAATACATTACCTCACACTTCTGCGGATTGAATTCCATTTGCCACTGCTCTGCCCACCTGACAGGTCCATTGATACCTTCCTGCAGTCTGCAGCTTTCTTCTTCATTATCAACCACACGGCCAATTTTCGTATCATCTGCAAACTTCATAGTCATACCCTTTTACATTCAAGTCTAAATCATTGATGTATACCAGAAACATCCTTCCAGTTACAAAAACACCCATTGACCATTAACCTTTGCTTCCTACCTCAGCCAATTTTGGATCCAAGTATACACTTTGCCTTATATCCCATGGGCTATTACTTTCCTGACCAGTCTGCCATGTGGGATCTTATCAAAAGCCTTGTTAAAATCCATGTACACAACGTCAAACACAACACCGTCATCGACCCTCCGTGTGACCTCAAAAAATGCAATCAGGTTAGTCAGACACGACCTTCCATTAACAAATCCGTACTGAATGTCCCTGACTAATCCGGCTCTTTCTGAATGAAGATTTATCCTGTCCTCAGAATTTGTTCCAATAATTCAAAGTCCAAACTGGGGGAAGTGAATTTTATTTTGTCATGCTATCGAGATTGGGGCCAGAGGGACAATAAATAAAAATAGGTTATTTTAAAAATCGGTGATCAGACCTGCAGTATGATCAAAATCTCCAGATGACGCCAAAAATGGGGAGCGTGGGGCTCTGTGAAGAGGACTGTAAGTGAGCTCAGTCTGAATACACAGGTTTGTAAATGGGCTGGATGAATAGCAGGTGAAATTTAGTGCAGAGAAATCTGATGCAAAACATTTTGGAAGAAAAATGGAGGAAATGTACATTAAATGGTAACATTTTAAAAGGAGTGGAGGAGAGAGATTTGGGGATGTAAAAGTCCCTTTTCTTATTAATGAGCAAGTTCCAGAGTCCAGTGTCAGCAACTTTAATACCTTAATAAGAAATATAAGATGAGCAGTTTCTCCGTCATCCACCGTATCTTATACTGATCCACCAATCAGAGTAAAGATGCAGGTCCCGCGTGTCCACAGTACCTGACACCAGGTCAGCCCGCTGGATGGAACCTCGGGCGCCCTGGGCTTGATCTCCGGTGTCTCCAGTCCCCACTGCCCCCTTACATCAGTCTCCCCTCACTTTTATACCCTTCACTGATCCACCTCAGGCACCGGACTCTTCTTTGTCTTCTCTGCTGGGTTTGGGCAGGAAGTGAGGAAAAGACAGCTGGAACTTCTCTAATCTGTGATTTACAAGGACACTTTCCCTGGTTCCCAGCACTTACTTTTCTTCAGTAATTTTCTCATTATGCCTAAACTACCCTGCCTGCTGTTAGTTCTTATAGTTTCACAATTATAGGTATTAACATCTCACATTATAATCTAATCTATTCTATTACTCACACTGGTTTAAGCTTGGAAGAAGCACTGAGGGTAGCAAGGGCACAGAATGTACTCTGGGTGGGGAACTTCAATGTCCATTACCAAGAGTGACTCGGTAGTACCACTACTGACTGAGCTGGTCGAGTCCTGAAGGAAATATCTGCCAGACTGGGCCTGCAGCAGATGGTGAGAGAACCAACACGAGGAAAAAACCTACTTGACCTGGTCCTCACCAATCTACCTGTCACAGATACGAACAAAGACGGACAGGTAAAGACCATCAGGTACATCCAGCCTGTCCCACATGGAGCTGCCTCTGTCTATGACAGCATTGGTAGCAGTGACCACCGCACACAGTCATTGTGGAGACAAAGTCACACTGAACACACTCTCAAATGTGTTGTGTGGCACCATCACCGTGCTAAACGGGATAGATGCAGAACAGATCTAGCAGCTGAAAAAGGGGCACCCTCAGGGTACTGTGGGCCATCAGCAGCAGCAGCATTGTATTCCACCACAATCTGTAACCTCATGGTCTGGCATCTCCCTCACTCTAACATTAAAATCAAGTCTGGTTCAATTAGGAGTGCAGAAGAGCATGCCAGGAGCAGCACCAGGCGGACCGAGAAATGAGGTACCAGCCTGGGGAAGCTGCAACACAGGACTACATGTATACTAAGCAGCGAGAGCAGCATGGTATAAACAGGGCCAAGCAATCCCACAATCAATGAATCAGATCAAAGCTCTGCAGTCCTCCCACATCCAGTCGTGAATGAACACAAGAACATACATAACAACTAGGAGCAGGAGTAGGTCATACGGCCCCTCGAGCCTGCTCCGCCATTCAATAAGATCACGGCTGATTTTCTACCACAACTCCACTTTCCTGCACTGTCCCCATATCCCTTGATTCCCTTAATATCCGATGCTGGGTTCAGTTCTACACTCACTGGTTCCCCTCCCTTTCCTCCCCTGAAAGTGCTGACTCTGGCTGGGTTCAGTTCTGCACTCATTGGTTCCCCTCCCCTGAAGGTGCTGACTCTGGCTGGGTTCAGTTCTACACTCACTGGTTCCCCTCCCCTGAAGGTACTGACTCTGGCTGGGTTCAGTTCTACACTCATCAGTTTCTCTCTAATATGTGACCCATGTGCCCAAACTCCATGTGTGAACCTCGACAGTGAGTGTCGACTGGCTATTCCACTGTCGTCACCTAAGGCCTCACACGTGCATTTTCCAGCAAGGCCACCGGACCCTCCTCCCAATGGCTCAGTGGATAAAGGCATGTAGGATCTGTTCCCCATCCCCCCTCCCCAACTGTAAAATGGATTGTCGAATGCAATATAAAACCGACAGACGGTGGGACGGGTTAATAAAAAACAAACCTCAGTACAAACACCCAGAGGGTGGGCTATACAGTAAGGGGTTCATTCAAACATTGCAGCAAAACGATGACTCATTGAGAGACTGGAAGGACATCCTCAGAGACAATGATACAGGACACCTGCCATCGATCTAATCAACACAGTCAATAGCACCAGACGCCGGCCATGCACACCTTCAATGGTCCCTGGTCCCCGTCAAGAAGGAAGAGGGACATTCACACATTCCTCAACTGTGGAGCCAGATCTGTTCCCAAGGAAGGTTTGCATTGTACTACACAGCAGGAGAGCTGATCGTGCCCCTGTCTGGGCCAGGGTGTGGAATACACTGATGATCAAGAGGTTATTAACCATCGGAAGAGTCGACAGGGGAACAGCAGGAAATATGTTTGATGCTGTGATTATGAAGCCCCATAAAAAGAGGACCACTTCGGAGCGAGGGCAGTGCAGTGAAGGAGGATGCAGGGTGGTCACCTGGTCCCGGCCTACAATCCACACCACAACCACCAGCTGTGTGGGTGATTATAAGTTTCAGTCAAACCGTCGGGGAATTTGTCCGAGTCGTTTTATAATCACAGTCGAATCGCAGAAGGGTGTTAAACTGTGATATTTCCTGTTAGGTTTCAGGTAACCTTGTGTAGGGGGTTTGTATTATGGGTTCGATGTTATTCCGGTTGTAATCTCAGGGAGGTTGTGTACTGGGGAATAACGCAAGTTCAATAAATAGACAAGTTTAAGTTTGAGCCAAAATCCTGTGCCGAGTGTATTTTGTTCTTATAAATCCTGAAGTCAAGAACTGTTGGTGAGGGTTTACCGAATCTCTCACAGGCACCACCCAGTGTGACTGAGTCATAGTTCCACCATTCAATTAGATCGTGACTGATCAGTATCTTATCTCCGTCTACCTGCCTTGGTTCCATCACTCTTAATACCCTTGCCCAAGAAGAATCTAGCAATCACAGTTTTGGAATTTTCAATTGGGCCCCAGCCTGAGTTTTATGGGGAACAGAGTTGCAGATTTCCACAAGCGTTAAGAAGATAAGAAACAGGAGCAGGAGTAGGCCATACGGTCCCTCGAGCCTGCTGCACCATTCAATAAGATCCAGGATGATCTTGTACTTCAGCTCCACTTTCCCGCACTATCCCCATATCCCTCGATTCCTTTAGTGTCCAAACAGCTTTCTACCTCTGCTCTGAATATACTCACACTCACAGGTTCCCCTCCCCTGAAGGTGCAGACTCTGGCTGTGTTCAATTCCACACACACTGGTTCCTCTCCCACCCCTCTCCAGCAGGCAGAGTTTAGGGAGTTTGGAGAGAGATTAAAAAGCAGGATCTCAAAGCTAGTAATCTCTGGATTCCTCCCGATGCCACGAGCTAGTGAGTACAGAAATAGGAGGATGGAGCAGATGTACACGTGACTGGAGAGATGGTGCAGGTGGGAGGGCTTTAGTTTCCTGAGGCACTGGGACCACTTCTGGGGGAGGTGGGATGGTACAAGCCGGACGGGTTGCACCTCAACAGAGCCGGGACCAATATCCTAGTGGGGTGGTTTGCTAGTGCTGTTGGGGAGAGTTTAAACTAGCTTGGCAGGGGGTGGAAACCTGAAAATAGATTCAGTAGGGAGGGGAGAAAATCTAGAATTAGAAAGCAAAATTAAAGAAAGTGAGTTTGAAGGAGAGAGGAAACAAGCAGGAAAAAAATGCAAAAAAACAAACTGAAAGGCAGTTTGTCTAAATGCATGTAGCATTTGTAACAAAATAGATGATTTGACGGCACAAATAGATACAAATGGGTATGATCTGATAGGCATTACAGAGACGTGGTTGCAAGGTGACCAGGTCTGGGAATTAAATATTCAGCGGTACTGGACAATCCGGAAGGACAGACAGAAAGGAAAAGGAGGTGGAGTAGCTCTATTGATGAAGAATGGAATCACTGCAATAGTAAGAAACGATATTGGCTCAAATGATCAGGATGTTGAAACAGTTTGGGTGGAGATAAGGAACGATAAGCAGAAAAAGTCACAGGTGGGTGTAGACTATAGGCCCCGTAACAATAGCTACTCTGTTGGTCAGCGCATAAACCAGGAAATAGTGGGGGCTTGTAAAAAGGGAACAGCAATAATCATGGGTGATTTTAATCTCCATATTGTTTGCACAAATCAAATTGGTCAGGGTAGCCTTGAGGAGGACTTCATAGAGTGCATAAGGGATGGGTTCCTTGAGCATTATGTAACGGAACCAACCAGGGGGCAGGCTATCTTCGATCTGGTCCTGTGTAATGAGACAGGATTAATAAACAATCTCCTAGTAAAGGATCCCTTGGAATGAGTGGTCATAGCATGATCTGAATTTGAAATTCAGATGGAGGGTGAGAACGTTAGATCTCTAACCAGCGTACTAATCTTAAATAAAGGAGACTATGCAGGTATGAGGGCAGAGTTGGGTAAAGTGGACTGGGAAAATAAATTAAACTGCAGGACGGTTGATGAACAGTGGTGTACATTTAAGGAGATATTGCACAACTCTCAAGAAAAATATATTCCATGAGGAGGAAAGGGTGTAAAAGAAAAGATAGCCAGCCGTGGCTAACTAAAGAAATAAAGGAAGGTATCCAATTAAAAAGAAGGGCATACAAAGTGGCCAAAACTAGTGGGAGGACAGAAGACTGGGAAGCTTTTAAAAGCCAGCAAAGAATGACTAAAAAAATGATTAAGAAAGGGAAGATAGACTATGAAAGTAAACTAGCACAAAATATAAAAACGGATAGCAAGAGTTTCTATAAAAAGGAAAAGAGTGGCTAAAGTAAATGTTGGTCCCTTAGAGGACGAGATCACGGAATTAGTAATGGGGAACATGGAGATGGCAGAAACTCTGAACAAATATATTCTATCAGTCTTTACGGCCGAGGACACTAACAATATCCCAACAGTGGACAGTCAAGGGGCTACAGGGGGGAGGAACTTAACACAATCACTAAGAATGTGGTACTCAGTAAGATAACGGGATTAAAGGCAGATAAATCCCCTGGAGATGATGGCTTGCATCCTCGGGTCTTAAGAGAAGTCGCAGCAGGGACAGTGGATGCATTGGTTGTAATTTACCAAAACTCCCTGGATTCTGGGGAGGTCCCAGCGATTGGAAAACTGCAAATGTAATGCCCCTTATTTAAAAAAGGAGGCAGAAAAAAAGCAAGAAACGCGAGACCAGTTAGCCTAACTTCTGTGGTTGGGAAAATGTTGGAGTCCATTATTAAAGAAGCAGTAGCAGGATATTTGGAAAAGCAAAATTCGGTCAGGCAGAGTCAGCATTGATTTATGAAGGGGAAGGCATGTTTGACAATTTTGCTGGAATTCTTTGAGGATGTAACAAAACAGGGTGGATGAAGGGGAACCAGTGAGTGTGTTGTATTTGGACTTCCAGAAGTCATTTGACAAGGTGCCACGTAAAAGGTTACTGCACAAGATAAAAGTTCACTGGGTTGGGGGCAATATATCAGCAAGGATAGAGGATTGGCTAACTAACAGAAAACAGAGAGTCGGATAAATGGTTCATTCTCTGGTTGGCAACCAGTAACTAGTGGGGTGCTGCAGGGATCAGTGCTGGGACCCCAACTATTTACATTCTATATTAAAGGACTTGAAAGAAGGGACTGAGTGTAACGTTGCCAAGTTTGCTGACGATACAAAGATGGGAGGAAAAACAATGTGTGAGGACACATAAAATCTGAAAAAGGACATAGACAGGCTAAGTGAATGAGAAAAAAATTGGCAGACAGAGTATAATATTAGAAAGTGCGAGGTCATGCACTTTGGCAAAAAAAAATCCAAGAGCAAGTTATTATTTAAATGGAAAAGATTGCAAAGTGCTGCAGTACAGCGGGATCTGGGGGTACTTGTGCATGAAACACAAAAGGATAGTATGCAGTTACAGCAAGTCATCAGGAAGGCGAATGGAATCTTGGCCTTTCTGATCCATGTTTATGAAAGGATATACTTGCTTTGGAAGATCAGAGAAGGTTTCGGGGATGAGGGGGATGACTTATGAGGAAAGGTTGAGTAGTTTGGGCCTCTACTCATTGGAATTCAGAAGAATGAGAGGTGATCTTATTGAAACGTATAAGATTATGAGGGGGCGGGACAAGGTGGAGGCAGAGAGGATGTTTCCACTGATGGGGGAGACTCGAACTAGAGGGCATCATCTTAGAATAAGGGGCCACCCATTTAAAACTGAGATGAGGAGGAATGTCTTTTCTCAAAGGGTTGTAAATCTGTGGAATTTCCAGGAGCTGTTTCCAGTCCACTTCAGCTGAATCACATCTCAGCTTAGTAAAATTGGCTTTTCCCCAATTGAGAACTTTTATTCCTGGTCTATCTTTGTCCTTTTCCATAACTACGCTAAATCTAACTGAATTATGATCACGAGCACCAAAATGCTGTCCCACTGATACCCCTTCCTCTGCCCAGCTTCAGTCCCTGATACTAAGTCCAGAACTTCCCCCTCTCTTGTTGGGCCTTGCTACATCCTGGCTCAAAGGTTCTGCTGGTTGCTGACCCCTCTGCGAAGGGAAATAGGTCCTTCCTGTCCACTCTATCTAGTCCCCTCATAATTTTATACGCCTCATTAAGGTCTCCCCTCAGCCTCCTCTGTTCCAAAGAAAACAAACTATTAAGAGGGATGGTGGGCTGGAGGAGGTTACAGAGATAGGGAAGGGTGAGACCCTGGAGAGATTTGAACAAGAGGATGCGTATTTTAATGGCTGATTAGCCATCTCGCCCAGCACAGAATGTAACTCACTCCCAACAGGAAGGATGTTACTTTAACTATTACGAATGCATCATGCGGGGAAATCAATCTCTGTCCCTTTAACTAACAGCGACATGGAAAAGGGGAAATTAATGACCTTTAAACACCTGGTCCACTTGGCACTGAAGTGTCTGAAACTCATAATAGAAACTCCAAGAAAACAAAATGCTGACAAATGTTGAACTGTTTTGTTGACAAAAGAAATCTCGATTTAACTTTTAAAAGATGAATAGTTTAACAGGGTTCACACTGACTCACCTGACAGGCCGACTCAGGATCCATCCCTCAAGCACCGTGATTGGTTGCAGAACACGCTGCTCCCTGGGCCCTCCGGCCTCTGAGCTATCTTCCTATTGGTTCCCAGGGCAATCAATCATCACTCGCCAACATTACGCTGCCACATTAAGTTGAGGGGCTCGGAGGAAGAAATAAAATGTGGCCGTGAATCTGAGTTAAGAAATAAAATTAGACGAGCATGATGATATAAACAAGGATAGACAATATAAACTAAAGGGTATAATCCTAAAGCGGGTGCATGAACAGTGAGACATGCGGGTATATGTGCACAAATCACTGAAGGTTGGAAGACAGATTGAGAAAGCAGTTAAAAAAACTTACAGGATCCTGGACATCACAGAGTACAAAAGCAAGGAGGTTATGATGAACCTTTGTAAAACACTGGTTCGGCCTCAACTGGAGCATTGTGTCCAATTCTGGGCACCGCACATTAGGATGTGAAGGCCTGAGAGTGGGTGCAGAAAAGATTGACAAGAATGATTCATGAGATGAGGGACTTCAGTTCCGTGGATTGACTGGAGAAGCTGGGGTTGTTCTCCTTGGAGCAGAGAAGGTTGAAAGGAGAATTGATCGAGGTGTTCAAAATCATGAGGGGTCCGGACAGAGTAGATAGAGAGATACTGTTCCCATTGGTGGAGGGGTCGAGAACCAGAGGAGACGGATTTAAGGTGATTGGCAGAAGAACCAAAGGCGACATAGAAAAAATGCTTTTGCGCAGCGAGTGGTTAGGATCCAGAAAGCACGGCCTGAAACGGTGATAGAGGCAAACTCAATCACAGCTTTCTAAAGGGAATTGGATAAGTATCTGAAATAAAACATTTGCAGGACTGGGGAAAAGGGCGGGGCAGTGGGACTAGCTGGGAGCAGGCAAGGGTTCGACGGGCCGAATGGCCTTCCGTGCTGTAACCATTTTCTGATTGTGTGAGCAGAACCACTCTGTTCCCTGACTCAATCTAAAGCCTTCCTGATTGTGAGCATCTCTGTTAAACCTGCCCTGCACCTTCACTGCTCCAAGGAGAACCACCCCAGATGCTGCAGCCATCATCTTATTGAATGGCAGCAGGCCCGAGGGGCCAAAGGGCCGACTCATCTCCTATTTCTGATGTTCTCATGTATTCATGTCACTGGTCCCCATCCTGCACCTGCTCCCTGCAGTAAGATGGCCGCCGCACATGCTCCCTGCCCTGCAGTGGGACAATGGAAAGCTTTGTGACATTGAGGAAGCCCCGCCCCTGTGGCTCCCTGCTCCCCGAAGCAGGCTGACCTCGGCCAAACTCCCCACAATCCCCGACAGTAACCAAGGCCTACTCCCCCCGAAGGTACCACGTAACCGCCACCCGCCGACTTGGCGGCCAAATCTTCCTGCTCACAATCAGGAAGGCTTTAGATTGAGTCAGGGAACAGAGTGGTTCTGCTCACACAATCAGAGAATGGTTACAGCACGGAAGGCCATTCGGCCCATCGAACCCTTGCCTGCTCCCAGCTAGTCCCACTGCCCCGCCCTTTTCCCCAGTCATGCAAATGTTTTCTGTGAGTATGTGAGTCTGCAAGGAGGCTGCACGTGCTGCTCATCCATCATCCGCGGCAGCGGCAAAACATTGTCTGTTCGTCTGTCTGCGGCCAATCTCCTACAATAGGCTGGCCCAGCGCCTGTACACAACACCGCACCGCCTCACCCGGCCCACCAAGCTCAAAAGCCGTGAGCAGAGCCCGCCAACAAACCGCCCGCTGCACTCAGCCCGCAGCTAATGGCAAGGCACCAACCCAACCAGCACATGCTGCTCCGCACCAATCAGGGGGGGGGGGCGCGGCACCAATCAGTCAGTGGTTCCCCTCCTCTGAAGGTACTGACTCTGGCTGGGTTCAGTTCTACACTCACTGGTTCCCCTCCCCTGAAGGTACTGACTCTGGCTGGGTTCAGTTCTACACTCACTGGTTCCCCTCCCCTGAAGGTACTGACTCTGGCTGGGTTCAGTTCTACACTCACTGGTTCCCCTCCCCTGAAGGTACTGACTCTGGCTGGGTTCAGTTCTACACTCACTGGTTCCCCTCCCCTGAAGGTACTGACTCTGGCTGGGTTCAGTTCTACACTCACTGGTTCCCCTCCCCTGAAGGTACTGACTCTGGCTGGGTTCAGTTCTACACTCACTGGTTCCCCTCCCCTGAAGGTACTGACTCTGGCTGGGTTCAGTTCTACACTCACTGGTTCCCCTCCCCTGAAGGTACTGACTCTGGCTGGGTTCAGTTCTACACTCACTGGTTCCCCTCCCCTGAAGGTACTGACTCTGGCTGGGTTCAGTTCTACACTCACTGGTTCCCCTCCCCTGAAGGTACTGACTCTGGCTGGGTTCAGTTCTACACTCACTGGTTCCCCTCCCCTGAAGGTACTGCCTTTGGCTGGGTTCAGTTCCAGACACTGACATCATTCACTTTGTTCCTGTATCAAGATGGCCGCGCATGCGCTGTGCTGCTCACTGAATCAAGATGACCGAACGCTGACCTGCCTTCCTGTACGAAGATGGCCGCAGTTAGCCTGGGCCTGTGACCGGGAGAAAGCCCCGAAGCTGCAACCGCCGATATTCCGGTTATTATTCCGGGCTTGCGGCGGGCACCGGTTGTTTATGAAGCCTCCCCGGCTCTCCGCTGGTCCGTTACTCCGCTCCCTCCCGTTGAAAAGGACACTTCTGAGCATCTTATCCAAAACATGTCTTCTCCGCCATTACAAGCCTCGCGCATGCTCCAAACACAGCCAGGGCCCGCGCCTGCGCACTGAGCTCCTGTAGTTTGGGTGCGGCACATTCTCCATCGCGGTGCATGCTCGGTACATAAGACCATGAGAAATCGTAGCAGGAGTGGGCCACTCGGACCCCCCGAGCTTGCTCCCCATTCAATAACATTTGACGGGACAGTCTCGGGGGAACTTTACTCTGTATCGAATCCGTGCTCTACCTGTTCTGCAGTGTTTGATGGGACAGGTTGGAGAGTGATTTAATCTTCAGGTAACCCGTCCTGTACCTTCCCAAGGATTGTTGGGACAGTAAAGACGGAGAAATTACTCTCTATTTATCCCGTTCAGTTCCTGCCGTGGACAATGCTGAGGGTGCTTTACTCTACATCTAACCTGTGCTGTGCATGCGCTGGGAATGTCTGGTGGGACAGAGCAGAGGGATCCTTACTGCGTATTTAGCCTGTGCTGTCCTGCCCTGGGAGTGTTTAATGGGTCAGCCTTCAGGGAGCTTTAAATTGTGACAAAACCTTGCTGTACATGCCCTGGGATTCTTTAGGACACTGCAGAAGGAGCTTTACTCTGCATATAACCCGTACTGTACCTGCCCTGGGACTGTGTCGAGAGAGATTTACTCCATGTTTAAACCGTGCTGTACTTCACATTAGTGTTTGATGCAGCAGATTAGAGGGAAATTTACTCGGTAACTACCCTCTTTTGTACCTGCCCTGTGAGTGTTTGATGTGTCAGCATAGAGGGAGCTTTAGTCTGTGTCTAACCCATGTTGTACTTGCCCTGGGAGTGTTTAATAGGACAGTGCAGAGGGAGCTTTATTTGGTATCTAACCCGCGCTGTACCTGCCCTGGGAGTGTTTGTCGGGTCAGTGTAGAGGGAGAAATTACTCTGTATTTATCCCGTTCTGATCCTGCCATGGAGTGTTTGTGTAAGATATACTCCGGGTCTGACTATGCTGTACCTGCCCTGGGATTGTTTGATGCTACAGTGTAGAGGGAGTTTTATTCTCTATCTTTCCCGTGCTGTAATTGCCCTTGAATGGTTGGAATATGGTAGGGGGACATCTACTCCATATCTAACTTGTGTTGTACCTGCCCTTGGAATATCTGGTGGGATAGTGTTTAGGGAGCTTTACTCTGTATCTCAGCAAGGCAAATATATCCTTCCTTAGATAAGGAGATGAAAACTGTGCAAAGTACTCCAGGTGTGGTCTCATCAAGGCCCTGTACAATTGTAGTGAGAGATTAGAGACAGAATTACACTATCTAAATTATGCTGTACCTGCCCTTGGAATGTTTATTTGGAGAGTGCAGATGGAGCTTTGCTTAATATCTAACTAATGCAGTACCTGCTCTGCGAATGTACTGTGCAATAGTATATAGGGAGATTTAATCTGTATCTAACTCGTGCTGTTCCTTCCTTGGAATGGTTAGGACAGGGTAGAGGGAGATGTACCCTGTATCTAACCTGTGCTGTACCTGCCCTGGGAGTGTTTGTTGCGGCATTGTAAAGTGAGCTTTACTCTGTATATACGCCGTGCTGTACCTGCCCTGTGATTTGATGCAACAGTGTAGAGGAAGTTTTATTCTGTATCTAACCAATGCAGGATCTACTCTGAAATATTGGGACAGGGTAGCAGGAGATATTCTCCATATTTAACCTGTGTTGTACCTACCCTTGGAATGTCAGGTGGTACAGTGTCGAGGAAGCTTTACTCTGTATCTAAGCAAGGCAAGTATATCTTTCCTTCGATTAGGCGACCAAAACTGTGCACAATTGTAAAGAGAGATTAGAAAGAGAATTACACTCGATCGAAATTGTGCTGTAGCTGTTCTAGTAATGTTTATTAGGACAGTGTAGAGGGAGCTTTACTTAGTGTCGAACCAATGCAGTACCTGCCCTGGGAGTGCTTGATAGAACAGTGTAGAGGGAGATTTACTTTATATCTAACAAATGCTGTATCTGCAATGGAATGGCTGGGTCAGGGTCGAAGGAGATGTACTCGATATCTAACCTATGCTGTACCTGACCTGGAAGTGTTTGATGGGCTGGTGCAGACGGAGCTTTACTCTGCATCGAACCTGTGTTGTACCTGCCCTGGGAGTGTTTGGGATAATGCAGACTGTGATTTACTCTGTACCAACCCTGGTAGGGTTTGGGACAGAATTGAGTGAGATTCATACTGTATCTAACCCGTGCATTACGGGTAGTCCTGACATAAGTACTTGTGAAAAAGCTAAAATCTATCACTAAGCACATAGTAAGTAATAACAGGATTGGGCAGAATCAACACGGATTTATGAAAGGGAAATTGTACTTGACAAATCTGTTAATGTTTTTTGAGGTTGTAACCAGCAGGATAGATAAGGGGGGACCATTGGATGTGGTGTAATTAGATTTACAGAAGGCATTCGATGAGGTGCCACACACGAGATTATTAAACAAAATTAGGGCTCATGGGATTGGGCGTAATATACAAGCAAGGATTAAGGATTGGTTAACGGACAGAAAACAGAGAGTAGGAATAAACGGGTGATTTTCGGGTTGGCAGGCTGTAACTGGTGGGGTGCTGCAAGGATCGGTGCTTGGGCCCCAGCTATTCACAATCTATATCAATAATTTGGATGAGGGGACCAAATGTAATATATCGAAGTTTGCTGAGGATACAAAGCTAGTTGGGAATGTAAACTTAGAAACATTAGAAAATAGGTGCAGGAGTAGATCATTCGGCCCTTCTAGCCTGCACCACCATTCAATGAGTTCATGGCTGAATATGCAACTTCAGTACCCCATTCCTGCTTTCTCGCCATACCCCTTGATCCCCCGAGTAGTAAGGATTTCATCAAACTCCTTTTTGAATATATTTAGTGAATTGGCCTCAACAACTTTCTGTGGTAGAGAATTCCACAGGTTCACCACTCTCTGGGTGAAGAAGTTTCTCCTCATCTTGGTCCTAAATGGCTTACCCCTTATCCTTAGTCTGTGACCCCTGGTTTTGGACTTCCCCAACATTGGGAACATTCTTCCTGCATCTAACCTGTCAAAACCCATCAGAAATTTATACGTTTCTATGAGGTCCCCTCTCATTCTTCTGAACTCCAGTGAATACAAGCCCAGTTGATCCAGTCTTTCTTGATAGGTCAGTCCCGCCATCCCGGGAATCAGTCTGGTGAACCTTTGCTGCACTCCCTCAATAGCAAGAATGTCCTTCCTCAGGTTAGGAGACCAAAACTGTACACAATACTCCAGGTGTGTCCTCACCAAGGCCCTGTACAACTGTAGCAACACCTCCCTGCCCCTGTACTCAAATCCCCTCGCTATGAAGGCCAACATGCCATTTGCTTTCTTAACCGCCTGCTGTACCTGCATGCCAACCTTCAATGACTGATGTATCATGACACCCAGGTCTCGTTGCACCTCCCCTTTTCCTAATCTGTCACCATTCAGATAATAGTCTGTCTCTCTGTTTTTACCACCAAAGTGGATAACCTCACATTTATCCACATTATACTTCATCTGCCATGCATTTGCCCACTCACCTAACCTATCCAATTCGCTCTGCAGCCTCATAGCATCCTCCTCGCAGATAAATGGATATATACAGGCTCAGTGATTGGGCAAGAACATGGTAAATGTAATATAATGTGAAGAAATGTTAAGTTAGACACTGACAGTAAAAATAGAAAGGCAGAGTATTTTTTTAAATGGTGAGATTGGGAAACATTTTGATCAGAGGGACCTGGGTGTTCTTGTACACAAATCGCTAAAAGTTAATATGCAGGTGCAGCAAGCAATTAAGAAAGCAAATGGTATATTGACCTTTATTACAGAAAGATTTGAGTATTTACGTCTTACTGCAATTATACAGGGCCCTGGTGAGACCACACCAGGAGTATTGTGTACAGCTTTGGTCTCCTTACCTCAGGAAAGATAAACTTACTGTAGAGGGAGTGCAATGAAGATTCACCAGACTGATTCCTAGAATGGGGGATTGTCCGATGAGAGATTGAGTAGCCTAGGCCTATATTCTCCAGCGTTGAGAAGAATGAGAGGTGACGCCCGCATCCCATGAACAAATTTTTCAAAAGAGAAGTGAGATGTTTAAATTTGATCAAGGACACCAGCCAAATTAATAGAGACACTCCCTGTCCTTCATGACCTGTGTCCAGGGGAGAAGCTGATGGGTTTAACTGATCATCTTTGGGTTAAATGTTTAGTTCATCGAGCTGAGCAGCTCATGCATCAACAAACACTCTCCAGTCGGGCACAGCATGGGTCAGATACAGAGTGAACCCATCGGGCACTCCCCGACACAGATACTGAGGGACAGGGAGTGTCCGGGACACTGACATTTCTCACTCAATAAGGTATAAATTGATCCTGTACGTCTCTGCATTAATCTTGGGCTTCATACCGCTCGAATCCTGCTCCTGTCTCCCTTTCTGTAACAGCACTGATCTCAACCCAGCCCATAATGAGCAGGGCTCAGGTAGGGTGGTTGCTCGGCACTGCAGTGATGTCATAAAGCAGGGCCATCCAGCCCAGCTGGTCGTCTCTTTGTACCTTTAAAGGTGGAGAGCTGGGACATCCTGTCTCAACACACATCCCCCTGTTCATACTGAGAATACCCGGGGAAGGCTCAAGGCCAAGAGTGTGGGACGCAACCAAGGGGGAAAGAGGAGGAGAGAAGGGGAGGTAAATCAAGGAGTGGGGACCGAGGGCCACCAAGCTTCACTTTTAGAGCCTGTAGACTTCAGGAGGGATCAGTGAATTCTGTAGTTTCAGGATCCAGGGAGAGAACAAGGAGCAGATGGGGAGACTGGTGTGGATTCCAGCACAGTGAGGATGTAGGGGGAGGAAGATTGTCTCGGGCCGTGCATTAGGGGTGTAGGAGGGACAAGAGAGGAAAGGTCAGAGGAGCAATTACTGCAGCAGTGTCCATCAATGGTGAGAGAGAGAAGGTGGGGGTCAGAGTGTGCCCTGGACAGGCCGGTAAACTGTTTGTTTGCTGTGACCAGCTTTCCCTCTGTCACAAATAGCCTCCTGTAGCCCAGTGACACAAACAGCCCATTAAACACCACCAATGTCCTTTGGTCTGGTGAGGTCTCCCTTTGTGAAACATCGGCTGTTGTTAAAGCTTCTTATTATGACTCGCTCACAGTGAGACAGTATCCACTATCTATTTTATTCCATGGGCTTCATCTTTGCTGGTATTGGTAACACGCTCAGGATCACGAAACACAAAACCTCGTCTGTTAATCACTTTCAGCTACTGGACTTAGCGTGTGCCCCACAGCATCTCTCTCACCTTCAATGTGTGAATAGAGCATTACGCCTGCAAAGCTGGTTTAAGTTTATATCCAGGCAGCAAATCTATTTAAGAAAAGACTGTAGGCCGATGAGACACTGTTCAGGTGCCAGTGTGCTGCTGGTTTGACCGGCATTGTGCCTGCAATGGAAGATAACTGAACATTTCTCCCAGTGTAACATTTGCTCTAATGAAATGTGTCTTTTAATAAGCCTCGTGTCCTTGCTCACGTCTGCTGCAATTGTGCAGAACGAGGATGTGTGGATGATGGTGTTTGTATGGAGATGTGAAACAAGGTAATGGTATCTGTGTGTGGCAGTGACACAGCCTTGTGGTCACAGGCAGAACCATGCACCGATATCCTTGTGGTAATAGTTTGAGCAGGGTCAGTTCATGAACGCTCAAGCTAAGAGGTGCCAGGGATCGGGATCAGAGGCAGTAAATAACATCTAAATATAAATTCCGATGTAGTTTATCCTCATTTATTGCTATTTTCATAGCTTTTGCTGAATGTGGCCCATGCCTCGTGCCAGGATATTGGATCAGGCCCACCATAGAAAATGAGTTTGACACCTTGAGGTAGACAATGTCAACCGGATTCCCCCATCCACCAACCTAACAATTTCTTTAGAAACTCAAGCTAGTTTTAATATGTGACCTTGTTTACCAGAATCCATGTTCAGTATCTGTAATGGCCCCTTCCCTTTCCCCATGATCGAAAACAGCATCTCTCAGGATCCCTTCAAGCACCTTCCCAGTGATCGAGGTCACGTTGATGGGCCTTCAGTTCCTGAGCTCTGACTTGTGCTCAATTTGGAAAATGGGAACTACATGTGCTACCTTCCAATCTCAGGGAACAACCCATGACTCTACTGAGCTGTTGGAGATCTGGGCAAGGGGCTGGTAGAGCACCCGTCCCATCTCTTTAAACACCCTTGGGTGGATATCATCCGCACCTTACATGTCAAGGTTAACCCGCACGGTGACTTTGCTGACAGTGAAGAGTGATTAGAAAGACCAAAGTGCCGTTTGCACCTCTCAGTGTGACCCTGAAGGACTGTGTCCATCCTGAAGTTCTTCCCCCATACGATCG
The DNA here is from genome assembly GCF_044704955.1 of Pristiophorus japonicus. Lineage (NCBI taxonomy): Eukaryota > Metazoa > Chordata > Chondrichthyes > Pristiophoridae > Pristiophorus > Pristiophorus japonicus. The sequence continues at coordinate 35,647,480 of NC_091999.1, read as the reverse complement.
TCCGCCCAGATTTTCCTCACTGAGCTCCAGCCAGGTGATGATAAACACTCGGGAAAGACAAAAATCTGCAGCAATGTGTTGAAAGCAACACGAATTTATTTGTCTATATCCCAAATATTAAACTCCAGTCCAGTTACAGGAGTTATTAACATCAGCGGAAACAAACCCCAACTGTCAGAATGAACATGGTTCAGTCAGGATGTGATTAACAGCAGCAATAACAGCAGATCGCAACCCCTGCAGTCACTTGTGAACTCTCTGGTGCCTCAACAGATATGATGACCAAGTGAATCCCTTCCCAAACTCAGAGCAGGTGAACGGCCTCTTCCCGGTGTGAACTCGCCGATGTGTTTCCAGCTAGGACGGGCAGTTGAAACGTTTCCCACAGTCTCCACATTTACACAATTTCTCCCCAGTGTGACTGCCCTTTTGTCTCTCCAAGTTGGATGATAAGCTGAGCATTGACCACACACAGAGCACGTGTACCGTTTCTCCCCGCTGTGAATGGTGCTTTTTGCTTCCATGGTCAAAGGCTGATGATATTCTGTTCCCGATGAATCGAGTGACTCCGTCAGATCTTAATATGATGTTTGGTTTGAGCCTCCCGTCGACAAATCCTCCCCTTTTAATCCCCTGTAAAGTGAATTTCAGACAGGAAAAAGGGTGGGTGAGAGAGAATCCACAAAAACACAAAGGCATGTTGAGAAATTGAGCTGAATGAACTTGGTCATTTGTAGGGCCAGCACTAGAAATAGCAACCATGAAAGCTGCCAGTTTGTACTAAAACCCAACTGGTTCATTAATGTCCTTCAGGGAAGGGAACCCATCTCCATTGACAGCCCCACATGGGGAATTGTTGATCTCACTGGGCCCAGAATAACTGGGGGTGAAACCCAGCAGCTTCTCCTCCATCGCTACTCCAGCTCAAACTGATGCAAGAAACAGACCCACACAGGAGGCCAGGTCTCCAAAGCATCGTTCTAACATTTGCAGCATAGTTGGGAGGCGATCTACTCTAAATTGCCCCAGATTTGGAAATCTGAGAGTCTAGATTTTGCTTTGTACCGGAATCCAGGTCAGCGATTGGAGCATGGGCAGGACCATCGGAATGGCCCAGGTACAGCAGGCGATGCGGCAAGCAGCAGAGGAGTGGTGAGGTCCGGGTGGAGTAGCGGCGAGAGATCGGGGCTGAGAGATTGGGGCCCACAAGGGGCGAGAGTTCGGAGCAGAGAAATTGGGGCCAAGGAGAGCCGAGAGTTCGGGGCTGAGAGATTGGGGTCAAGGAGAGGCGAGAGTTCGGAATTGAGAGATTGGGCCCACGAGAGGAGAGAGTTCGCGGCGGAGAGATTGGGCCCACGGGAGGCAAGAGTTCAGTGCGGAAAGATTGTGGCCAGGACAGGCGAGAGTTTGGGGTGGAGAGATTGTGGCCCACGAGAGGCATGAATTCGGGGCCCTGAAGAGGCAAGGGCCCAGCGACAGCATGGGCCAGACCACACTGTGATCTATGGGCAGTAGGAGTATGTGCACCAAATCTGTGCAGCAGTCGTCTTGTATAACCCTTGCCACTGGACCAAGACCTCGCTCTGTCCAGCCCGTGTGACGGCTGGTGTACAATGGATACACACTTTAAAATAATCCACGCACAAGCATCTTCTACGCTTCAATATGTAGTTCGGGACCTGGAATATCAGGTCTCATATTGAAACATCTGTGAACTCATCCCTTTTTGGTGTGCAAATGGGTCATCCTCGATTCAAGGGACTGCCTAATACTGCACAGGAGGCCAGGGAGCGACTTCCGCATCCAGCACCCACCCTGCTACAGAGCGGCTGGGAATTACTGGGCCTGCTGTATAAATGGAACCAGTTGTTTTCATGGTTTGGGGGAGGCGCTGCCCCCGGGGTTTGCTGGTGCCGGGCTCGGCTCTCTGACTCGGGGCAGGGGGGAGCCGCACTCGGTGCTGCCCGGGGCGGGGGAGGGGGCCGCAATCGGTGCTGCCCGGAGCGGGGTGGGGGGCCGCACTCGGTGCTGCCCAGAGCGGGGTGGGGGGCCGCACTCGGTGCTGCCTGGGCAGGGCGGGGGGGCCGCACTCGGTGCTGCCTGGGCAGGGCGGGGGGGCCGCACTCAGTGCTGCCCAGAGCGGGGTGGGGGGCCGCACTCGGTGCTGTTCGGGGCCTGAGAGCTGCACTCGGTGGTGCCCGGGGCCTGAGAGCCACACTCGGTGTTGCCCGGGGCCCAAGGGCCACACTCGGTGTTGCCCGGGGTCTGAGAGCCACACTCGGTGTTGCCCGGGGTCTGAGAGCCACACTCGGTGCTGCCCGGGGCCTGAGAGCCACACTCGGTGTTGCCCGGGGTCCGAGGACCACACTCGGTGTTGCCCGGGGTCTGAGAGCCACACTCGGTGCTGCCCGGGGCCTGAGAGCCACACTCGGTGTTGCCTGGGGCCGTGCTCTCTCTGCTCAGTCCCAGGGAGCCTCTCCGCACAGGGAGGCGCTCTCTGGGAACCAGCCCTTCCCACGCGTTGCCTCCCTGCTGATGGAGATAGGGCGTATTCCCCCAAGCGGAGTGCTCTGGGCACAATCATTCGCCATTGTCAGGGAGTGGTACAGCACAGAAGGCCATGCGACCCATCGTGTCTGTGCCGGCTCTTTGGTGGAGCTGTTCAATGGTTCTCACTGCTCTGCTCTTTACCCATAGCTCAGCATATTTTTCCCGGCAAGTATTTATCCAATTGCCTTTTAAAAGTTACTATTGAATCTGCTTCCACCACCCTTTCAGACACTGCATTCTGGATCGTCACAATTCACTGGGTAATAAATGATCCCACATCTCACCTCTCGTTATTTTGCCAATCATCGGAAGTCTGACCCCTCTGGTTTCCTTACCTAATGCCGCTGGAAAGAATTTCCATATTTACTCTTTCTGGTAAATCATTCTTAATTTTGTACATCTCCGTCAAATCTCCTTTTACCCTTTCCTACTCTCTGGAGAAAACTTCACCAGGCTCTCCACATCACGGAAGTCCCACATCCCTGGCACCGTTCCTTCTGCACCTGCTCTAAAAGCTTGGCATCATTCCGAAATTTTGGAGCCCAAACTTGAACACAATTCTCCAGCTGATGCCGAACCAGTTTTTTTATAAAGGTTTGGCAAACTAAGCATCAAATGCTGATATTTTTCTAATGGGGTTTAAAGGGCGAGGTTCATCCAGTCAGTTGGATGTGTCAATGAGACTGCGAACCTCAAGAAGCGCATTTGGAGTGGAGAGCCAGGGATATGCTGTGTAACTGGGTGCAAACACTCCTGCACTCCCCACACATCACTTGTTTCCTATTTGGCATAAAAGTAACGTGTTAGTTGCAACAATTCATTTGATTTGATTTCAAATAGTTTAGTATAGAAATTGAATTATGTTTCTATGATTTTTTTCCCCCCAACTCAGATTCACGGCCTCAATTTTTCGCTTTGACTGTGTACAGTCACAGAATTCCAACTCTGTGACTGTACATTGCAATTCCAACCCTGGGACTGTACATGGGGATTCTAACCCTGGGAGTGTATGTGGACATTCTAACCCTAGGGGAGAGTACATGGGGATTCTAACCATGGGACTGTATATGGGGATTCTAACCCTGGCATTGTACATGGGGATGCTAACACTGGCACTGTACATGGGGATTCTAACCCTGGGACTGTACATGGAGATTCTAATCCTGGGACTGTACATGGGGATTCTAACCCTGGGACTGTACATGGGGATTCTAACCCTAGGACTGTATAGAGGTTTTCTAACCCTGGGACTGTACATGGGGATTCTAACACTGGCACTGTACATGGGGATTCTAAACCTGGCACTGTACACGGAGATTCTAACCATGGAACTGGATATCGTGTCCAGGCATTCGGACCCCCTTTGGAGACGACCAGGCCTCTACTTCCCCGCAGTGCTCCAGGTGTGGTCTAGCCAGGGCTTTGTGCAGCTGCAGAGGGCTGGCAACGCCCATGGAATAGTACCAAGAGAGGTAGCTTGGTAGTGACTTTCATTTTAAACTTTAAATCAACTTGGGAAACTGAAAAATAACTTGGGAAAATGTTTTTAAAACTCCAGAAGAAATATTTAAAACTTCTGAAAAAACTTTTAACCAACGTGGAAGAACTTTCAAGAATTCTTTTCTTTTAATTTTTTTTTAAATTAAGGAATTGAATAGTGCACCCCAATCGAACTAGAAAATAGTTTGATGTGTTTTATTGGCATCATTTTCAGTCATTTGAAACTGGGTTACACACGACGATACCTGGCGAGCAGGTGTGCCTCCGACCAGGTGTCCTGGACATCAACCTCCCGCCTCCTGCATCCCTCCAGAGGCGGGATTTCATCCCTTCATTTATTTGTTTATTTGTCTATATCCCAAATATTAAACTCCAGTCCAGTTACAGGAGTTGTCATCAGCAGAAACAAACCACAATTGTCAGAATGAACATGGTTGAGTCAGGATGTGATTAACAGCAGATTTCAACTCCTGCAGTCAGTTGTGAACTCGCTGGTGTCTCAGCAGGGTGGATGACCGAGTGAATCCCTTCCCACACTCAGAGCAGTTGAATGGCCTCTCCCCAGTGTGAACTCGCTGGTGTGTCAGCAGGTGAGATGGCTGAGTGAATCCCTTCCCACACTCAGAACAGGTGAACGGACTCTCCCCCATGTGAACTCGCTGGTGTGCCAGCAGGTCGGATAACCGAAAGAATCCTTTGCCACACTCAGAGCAGGTGAATCGCCTCTCCCCATTGTGAACTTGCATATGTGTCAGCAGGGTGGATGAGTGAGTGAATCCCTTCCCACACTCAGAGCAGGTGAATGGCCTCTCCCCAGTGTGAACTCGCTGGTGTGTCAGCAGGTGGGATGACTGAGTGAATCTCTTCCCACACACGGAGCAGGTGAATGGCCTCTCCCCAGTGTGAATGCGTCGATGAATTTCCAGTTCTGATGGCGACCTGAATCCCATCCCACAGTCCCCACATTTCCACGGTTTCTCCATGGTGCGGGTATCCTTGTGACTCTCCAGGTTGGATGATCAGTTGAAGCCTCGCCCATACACACAACACGTTTACAGATTCTCCACGCTGTGAATGGTGCGATGTTTCATCAGGCTGTGTAACTGTTTAAAGCTCTTTCCACAGGCAGTGCACTGGAACACTCACTCGGGTGTGTGTGTCTCGGTGCCTTTCCAGTCACACTGATATTTACAATATACAACAGGCAGGACAGACAAACATTTCTCCTTCCACTTTCAAAGGACGATGATATTCAGGTCTTGATGAATTGATTGACTCCGTCAGATCTTGACGCGGTTTGGTTTCTGTTTCCTGTCTGAAAATCTCCCCTTCTAATACGCTGTAAAATGAGATAACAAAACTCATCACTGTCAGTACAAGACACAAATTCAGAATAGACACATCTCGGGACCAAGTTTCGACAGGAGTTGCTCCTATTGTTTTGGAGTATCCTATAAATCACAATTCTCCACGTTTAGTTTGTTCCACTTTCAGTCAGTTAGTTCAGTTTCTTTTTCCAGCCACCTGAACCATTTTGGCCAGTTAAGCAAGTTTAGACAGCGAAACGTTACTCCAAACTAACTTAGGCCTGAGTCAGTGCCCACTTTTGTTCGCTCAGAAAAACCTTGAGGACATTTTATAAATCAGGCGCCGGTAGCCAGAGATGGCGGGCGGGGGAGGGGTTGTGGAGGGAAGGGAAGTTAGAGGATTTTCCAAAGCATTAAACACTTCACTTTTAAAAATAAAGAACCGTCACTAAGAAAGCAATAAAGAAAGGAAAGATAGATTACGAAAGTAAACTTGCGCAAAACATAAAAACAGCTAGTAAAAGCTTTTACCGATATATAAAATGGAAGAGAGTGACTAAAGTAAATGTTGGTCCCTTAGAAGATGAGAAGGGAGATTTAAGAATGGGAAATGTGGAAAAGGCTGAGACCTTAAACAATTATTTTGCTTCGGTATTCACAGTGGAAGACACAAAAACCATGCCAAAAATTGCTGGTCACGGGAATGTGGAAAGGGAGGACCTTGAGAGAATCACTATCACTAGTGGGGTAGTGCTGGACAGGCTAATGGGACTCAAGATAGACAAGTCCCCTGATCCTGATGAAATGCATCCCAGGGTATTAAAAGAGATGGCGGAAGTTATAGCAGATGCATTCGTTATAATCTACCAAAATTGTCTGGACTCTGGGGAGGTACCAGCGGATTGGAAAGCAGCTAATGTAATGCCTGTTTAAGAAAGGGGGCAAACGAAAGGCAGGTAGCTATAGGCCGGTTAGTTTAACATCTGTAGTGGGGAAAATGGTTGAAACTAACATTAAGGAAGAAATAGCGGGACATCTAGATAGGAACAGTGCAATCAAGCAGACGCAACATGGATTCATGAAGGGGAAATCATGTTTAACTAATTTACTGGAATTCTTTGAGGATATAACGAGCATGGTGGAAAGAGGTGTACCGATGGATGTGGTGTATTTAGATTTCCAAAAGGCATTTGATCAGGTGCCACACAAAAGGTTACTGCAGAAGATAAAGGTACGCGGAGTCAGAGGAAATGTATTAGCATGGATAGAGAACTGGCTGGCTACCAGAAAGCGGAGATTCGGGATAAATGGGTCCTGTTCGGGTTAGAATTCGGTGGTTAGTGGTGTGCCACAGGGATCGGTGCTGGGACCACAACTGTTTACAATATACATAGATGACCTGGAAGAGGGGACAGAGTGTAGTGCAACAAAATTTGAAGATGACACAAAGATTAGTGGGAAAGCGGGTTGTGTCGAGGACACAGAGAGGCTGCAAAGAGATTTAGATAGGTTAAGCGAATAGGCTAAGGTTTGGTAGATGGAATACAATGTTGGAAAATGTGAGGTCATCCACCTTGGAAAAAAAACAGTAAAAGGGAATATTATTTGAATGGGGAGAAATTACAACATGCTGCGGTGCACAGGGACCTGGGGGTCCTTGTGCATGAAACTCTTTTTGGAGTTTATCTGCAAAACAAAAACACATTAAACCGTGCCACCCGACCTGGGTGACACACCAGATATTTACAAGGCCCTTTTTTTTTTTTCCTTTTGTTGTTTTTTTTTGTGTTTTTCTTTTGTTTTTGGTTTTTTTTTGGGCGCTAAAATCAATTTTTTTCCAGTGCCCCCTATAAAAGGGGAGGGGGACACGAAAAGCACCGGCAATTAAAATTAATTAAACTTTAAAACGTAAAATCAAATTAAAATTTGGTAGCCGGGCGTGATGATGCACTCCAGTCCCTCCGGTGCCCACCTCTCGCGGAAGGCCACGAGCGTACCGGTGGACACCGCGTGCTCCATCTCCAAGGACACCCTGGACCGGATGTAAGAGCGGAAGAGAGGCAGGCAGTCAGGTTGAACGACCACCTCGACCGCCCGCTGCCTGGACCGACTGATGGCACCCTTGGCCGTGCCCAGGAGCAGTCCTACGAGGAGGCCTTCGGACCTACCCGCTCCCCTCCGCACAGGGTGCCCAAAGATCAGGAGAGTGGGACTGAAGTGCAGCCAGAATTTCAGGAGCAGCCCCTTCAAATAATGGAACAGGGGCTGCAACCTCGTGCACTCAATAAAAACATGGAACACGGACTCCTCCAAACCGCAGAAATTGCAGGCGGCCTGGGAGTCCGGGAACCGGCCTAAAAATTTATTGCACGGCACTGCTCCGTGCACCACCCTCCAGGCCAAGTCCCCGATGAATAGTGGGAGGACCCCTGCGTAGAGTGCCCTCCATCGGGGACCCCCGCCTCCTCTGGACGGCAAGATGGTACGCCATGGCGTGTCCGGACGGCCTGCGAGGATGGCAAAGTTGATAGTGTGCAGGAGCAGCCCGTACAGGAAACCCCTCCGCGGGGAACTGAAAGGCATGGAGGGGATTTCCCCGAGGTGGCTCAAGTTGTGGGGCGCGGGCCACCGAGGGAGGTTCCGGGGTTTGACGCTGATGAGGAATTCCGTCCGGACGGGGGTCAGTTCGGACGGGATCTCCCCACGAGCTTGAGCCTCCTCGATGCACCTAACGGAGTCAGGGCCCAGAGCTGTTTTTAGCGACTCAATGGCATCGGCCGCGTGGCGGACGTCGGCTGAATTTAGGCGCCGCACCAGCTTGTATGGCACCATCCAGCCCGCTCCTCCACCATCGAGCAGGTCCCTGACCCTGGTCACCTCACCAGCCACAGCCCTCTCTTCCGACCACCGCATAAAACATCGGTCGTGGAGGTACGGATACCCGAGCAGCGGCACCTGCACGACGGCCGCCACTCCAGCTGGCGGAGAGCTGCGCTTGGTGGAGACTTTGTTCCAGACCCTGATGAGTTCCCTGTAAAAGACAGGCAGCTCCCGGAGGGCGGTCCTGGCACCCCCCAAGTTCACAAACAGGAGCTGCGTGTCGTAATTGAGGTCGCGCTGCTGGCGGAAGAAATACGTCACCAGAGCACACCACCTATGAGGGGGCTCGACGTAATGGTATCTCTCCAGGGTCTGAAGATGGAAAGTCGCGAGCTGGGCGCTGACGCACACCAACGACTGACCGCCCTCCTCAAGCGGGAGACTCAAGACCGCAGCAGAGACCCAGTGCTTCCTGTTGTTCCAGAAGAAGTCCACCAGCTTCTTCTGTATCTTGGCGACAAACGCAGGGGGAGGGGTCAAAGTGACCAGCCGGTACCATAACATTGCGGCCACCAGCTGGTTTATGACTGGCGCTCGACCCCTGTAGGACAGCACTCGGAGCAGTCCTGTCCAGCGCCCTAGGCGAGCGGCGACCTTGGCCTCCAGCTCCTGCCAATTCGCCGGCCAGGCTCCCTCGTCGGGTATAAGGTAGACTCCCAGATAGAGGAGATGGGTCGTGCAAAGGCAAAAGGCCTGAGCTCCTCCGGCAGGGAGTCCACCCGCCACTGACCCACCAGGAGTCCGGAACATTTCTCCCAGTTGATCCTGGCGGAGGAGGCGGCCGAGTAAATCTCCTGGCACTCACGCATCCTCCGCAGGTCAGCGGGATCCTCTACCGCGAGGAGCACGTCATCGGCGTAAGCCGAGAGGACGACCTCCAAGCCCGGCCCTTGCAGAGCCAGTCCCGTCAACCTCGTCCGCAAGAGGCGCAGGAAAGGCTCCACGCAAACGGTGTATAACTGGCCGGACATGGGGAATCCCTGGCGCACCCCTCTCCTAAAGCGAAGGGGCGCCGTCAAGAACCCGTTAACCTTAATCAGACACTCCGCGGCGGCATACAAAAGTCGGATCCGGGCGACGAAATGCGTCCTGAACCCGAAAGCGCGCAGAGTTCCGAGCAGATAGTCGTGATCCACCCTGTCGAACGCCTTCTCTTGGTCGAGGGATAGGAAGGCGACCGACAGACCAGCCTCCTGGGAACAATGGATGAGGTCCCGGACCAGATGGATGTTATCGTGGATTGTCCGGCCCGGGACCGTGTAGGACTGGTCGGGGTAGATCATGTGGTCCAGCACGGCACCAAGGCGAGCAGACATCACCCTGGCGAAGATTTTGTAGTCCGTGCTGAGGAAGGAGACCGGGCGCCAGTTCTTAAGGAGGCGGAGATCGCCCTTCTTAGGCAGCAGGACGATGACTGCCCTGCGCCAAGAGAGGGGCATCTCCCCGGTCACCAGACTTTCCCCGAGGACCCGCGCGTAGTCTCTCCCCAGGACGTCCCAGAACGCCCTGTGGAACTCCACGGTCAGCCCGTCCAGCCCCGGGGATTTTCCCCTCGAGAGCCGGTCGAGGGCACCGGTCAGCTCCGCCAGGCTTAGCGGAGCTTCCAGATTTTCGGCGCCCTCCGGGCTGACCTTCGGCAGATCATCCCACAAAGCTCTACGCGCTTCCTCGCTGGGCGGATCCGGAGAGAACAGAGCCCCGTAATATTCATGGGCCCTGTTGTTGACGCCCTCCGGATCCGAGCCGAGAGAGCCGTCATCGGCCAGCAGCGTCAAGAGCTGCTTACGGACACTCTGCCTTTTTTCCAGCGAGTAGAAGAAGGGGGAGCCGCGGTCCAGATCCCGCAGGAACCGGATCCGCGACCTCACGAACGCGCCTCGGGACCCGACGAGCTGCAGGTCCTTCAGCGCGGCCTTCTTCGCTTCGTACACCGTCCGCAGGGCCGGGTGCTGGACGACTTGACCGATACGGGCTTCCAGGTCGAGCACCTCTTTTTCTAGGTGCCCGACTCTGGCCGCCCGCCTCTTGGTCGACCCCCTCGCGTACTCTTGACAGAAGACGCGGACGTGAGCCTTGCCCACGTCCCACCATAGCCTCAAGGAGGGGAAGCCCCCCTGCTTCCTTCTCCAGTCGGACCAGAATCGACGGAACGAGTCCTGGAACCGCACGTCCTCCAGCAGCCGGTTGTTAAAGTGCCAGTACGCGGACCCCGTCCTCGCGCGTAGCGAAGCGAGCTCCGCCCACACCAGGTGGTGGTCCGAACATGGCACCGGCCGCATGGAGGCTGCCGGGACGCAGGAAACGTACGCCCGAGACACGTAAAGACGGTCGGCTCTAGACCATCCTACTCCAGGCCTCACCCAAGTAAAGGCGCTGGAGTCGAGGTGGAGATTTCGCCAGACGTCCACCAAGTCGAAGGACCCGATCAGGTCCCTCAACTTCTCCATCGCCGTCATGCACTGCGGGGCACCGGAGCGATCCCTCGCCTCGAGGGTGCAGTTAAAATCCCCCCCGAGGACAATGCAGTCGCCGACGTCGACGGAGCCAAGAAGAGCGGACACCTCTTCAAAGAAGAGCGTTTGCTGCGGGCCGGGCTGAGGGGCGTACACGTTCACGAGATGGAGCGGCACGTCCCCCAGGCGAACCGTTACGTGCAGCAAGCGGCCTGGCACGGGCTCCTTGACCCCCAAGATCTCCGGCTGAAAATGCGGGCCCAGCAAGATGGCCAGCCCACTAGAACTGGCGGTGAGGTGGCTCATGCAGACCTCTCCTTGCCATTCCAGGAGCCATGTGGCTTCGTCTCCCGGAACGGTGTGGGTTTCTTGCAGGAAGCACACCGCATATTTCCCCTCCCGCAGGAGCGAAAAATTGTCAAATCTATGGCGTGCCCCTCTGCCGCCGTTGATGTTGAGGCTGGCTATGGTTATCTTCATGGCAAAAGCATAGTGCAACCTCTACCTAACCTATTGTGGGGGAGGGAGCGGAGTCGTTTGTTGACCTCCACTCCTTCAGTAGCCCAGCAAGGAACTTTTTGAGCCGGCACAGATCAAGACCCTGAGCCTTTGATAAGGGCCCGCCCGCGGCCATGGTTTTAGCGGCGGCGCGGACGGACGCAACGAGCAGCCCCGGCTCGGACCATCTTTCCAGGGCCAGACGAGCTTGGTCGCGGCGACCCCGGCACTGGACCAAAAAGTCCTGGAGTTTCTCTACGGGAATGAGGAGGGTCTCAGTGGCGGCCGCGAGCAGATCCACCGCCTGACTGGCGATGGACTCGAGATCTTCACCCGCGTCCTCCACCAAGTCCCCGTCCCCCTCCGGGAGGTCGCCGCTAGCAGCCGGCCCGTCGACCGCACGAGGTACGGCAAACGGCCCGGCCGCTCCATCTGGCCCTGGCTCTGCCCCGATCCCACCCCCAGGATCGTCGGCAGAGGAGTCCCCACTGGGCTCTTTTAAAATTGGTGCTGGGTCGGGAAGCGACAGCGGAAGGGGTTCCTCCTCCGCCCCAGGAGCCGATTTGGAACACGGAGAGACCTGGTTTAGAAAATTCTCCAGGTCCACCAAGTCCCTCAGCTCCAAAGTAGGGGGCGAGGGTTGTTGTTCTTCCCCCTCCCCGCCGCCTCCCCCCAGCCCAGCGTGTACGGATTCATTAAATTTTCCTATTTTTTCAATTTCTACCGATTCGAGCAAATCCCGGGGGAAGTTGCGTATTGGCTGGGCGGGCTCAGGTTCGGCCTTTTCGGCCCCGCCCGCCTCAGTCCCCGGGACGCTCGACCCGGCGGCTACGCATTCTTCCTCTGGCCCCACGCCCCCCACGACAGGCAGATCTTCCACGCCCTCCCCAGGAGGCAGCGGCTGGGTAGCCTCGCCTGCCTCACCCACCCGGGGAAAGACTCCTCGCGCCTGCAGCGCAATTTGGGGGCGCTGGTGGGGGACGCGGGACACGCGGCGGGCACCGCCTCCTCCGCGGAGGGATGTTGTTCCCCCTCCGCCTCATTGGGGCGGTGCCTCTTTTTGTTCCTGGGGGCGCGCGGAGTCAGGGAGACCTCCATGTCTGCCGAGGCCTCCCGCTCCTACCCCCCCTTTTCCTTTTCTTGCCCGCGCCCGGGCCCCTCTGCGGTATTGGTCAAGGGCTCGGGCACGGGCTCAGGGCACCCCGCGCTCGCCGGTGACTGGGTTGGGCTGAGCGCGGTGGTCAAATTATCTGGCGCACTGAGGGGACCCGCCTCTAGATGTTTCTTCTTGTTCCGCGCCTTCTTTCCGCTCGGACGCTCTCCCTCCCCCCCGCCGGAGGCCCTGAAAACAAAGGCCTCCGACGATGCCCGCGCACCCATGGCTCCCGGCACGCGGACGCAACTAGGGGGAGGGGTGGCGGCGGCGCCAGCCTTGGCCGCCTTCGGTGGTTTGGCGGCCTTGGAGGCGGGGCAGATCTTACGAACATGCCCCACCTCCCTGCAGGCATGGCACCGCACGCCGTCCGACGTCCAGAAGACGCGGTAGGCAGTCCCCTCGTGCACCACATTAAAATTCCCCTCCGTCGTGTCCTCCCGCGCCAGCCGGACAAAGAGCTGGCGGCGGAAGGAGAACACGTGGCGCAGGCTGTTCTCCCTGAGGCCGAGCGGTATGGGGTTGATCCCCGACCTTACCTCCCCCAGTTGGTGTAGGTGAGGGAGGAGGAGCTCAGCGGGAACAAAGGGCGGGACGTTTGAAATGATGACCCTCTGCGCGGTGGCCTCGAGAGGGTCCACCGGCAGGAACGTCCCGCCCACCGTGAGCCCCTTTTCAAGGGCCAGGGACACCGCCCGCTCCGACCCCAGGAAGAACACGGCCTTCCCAGACATCTTGGAGGCTGCGACAATGGCCGAGGGGCCGACTACCCCAGCCATCGCCCGCACGCACTCCTCGATGCTCATTGTGGGGTGAGTGTAGCTCTTGACCCCGTGTTTTTTAGTAATGAGTCTGAAAGGTGGCAGGGCAGCGGGTGGCGCAGGAGGGGCCGTGGAAGTGGTTGCCACCTGCGCATACGTCCTTGCTGGCCCTGGCACCGGCGTGGATGGGGTCGCCATCACGGGGTCCCTTTAAGGGCTACACCCACCCCAAAGTCACAGGCCTTAATGGTCTTTAATGGCCTCGTATATTAACTGAGCAGAGGAGCCCTTAACGAGGCACCTCTCCCCTCGTTGACAATTGGGGAGAGGCCTTGCTCCCTCTGCTCAGTTGTCTTAATTGGGTTTTGTTTTTTAAAATTAGGAAGAAAAGGGGCCTCAGAGAGAGAGGGGAGAAACAGAGGGTAACGGAGAAAGAGAGAGCGGGGTGGGAAGGGGGGGGGGGCTGCGAGGGCAGGTCTCCCCTCGCAGCTGTGGGTGGGTGCACTCCCCAGATGGCAAAACACAAAAGTCTTTGGGTGGTCTTCAGGTGGGGGGAGAAGATGTCTTCACCTGGGGTAGCTGGAGCCACCAGGCACTCCTAACGATCTTTAATTGGGTGATTGAGAAAAACAACAATCTTCAGCCTGGTAGCTCCAGCTATCCCAGGCTAGGCAAATGTGGGGGGTGGGGGGGGTTCCAATTGTGGGGGGGGCCTAGTTGTAAGCACGGCCCCCACGCACACTACCACACACACACACACACACCCCCCGCGATGTTCCGGCCCTCAGTGGTCTTCTTTCCTCCCCCCACCGATACAACAAAGTCTGTTTGGGGAAATGCACCCACACCCACCTGTAGAAATGTTGGGTCTCCCTCCTTCCACACTGGATGTTGTTGGTTTTTCCACCTCTCTCCAACTCCTTGCAGAATGGTAAAAAAGATGTTAAAGTTTTCTGTTCTCCTCCTCTCCCTCTGGATAAAAGTTGGTGTTGAAGCCCCTTCCTTCCTTCTCTTCCTGGCTGGTCTCAGGGCTCTCCAGGCAGGAGCAAAAGATGATAGCTGCTCCTCTCACTGCTCTCAGCTCCAACTGAGCAGGACACGCCTCCACTGCTCCACGATTGGTTCCTTGTGCATGAAACTCTTTTAAGTTTATCTGTGAAAACATAAAACATTAAACGGTGCCACCCGACCTGGGTGACACTCCAGACATTTACAAGGCCCTTTTTTTTTCCCCCTTTTTTGTGTTTTTTTTTTGTGTTTTTTCTTTTTTTTTTGTTTTTTTTTTGGGCACTAAAATCACAATTTTTCCCCAGTGCCCCCTATAAAAGGGAAGGGGACACTAAAAGCACCGGCAATTAAAACAAATTAACTTTAAAACGTAAAATCAAATTAAAATTTGGTTGCCGGGCGTGATGATGCACTCCAGTCCCTCCGGTGCCCACCTCTCGCGGAAGGCCGCGAGCGTATCGGTGGACACCGCGTGCTCCATCTCCAAGGACACCCTGGACCGGATGTAAGAGCGGAAGAGAGGCAGGCAGTCAGGTTGAACGACCCCCTCGACCACCCGCTGCCTGGACCGGCTGATGGCACCCTTGGCCGTGCCCAGGAGCAGTCCTACGAGGAGGCCTTCGGACCTACCCGCTCCCCTCCGCACAGGGTGCCCAAAGATCAGGAGAGTGGGACTGAAGTGCAGCCAGAATTTCAGGAGCAGCCCCTTCAAATAGTGGAACAGGGGCTGCAACCTCGTGCATTCAATAAAAACATGGAACACGGACTCCTCCAGACCGCAGAAATTGCAGGCGGCCTGGGAGTCCGTGAACCGGCTTAAAAATTTATTGCACGGCACTGCTCCGTGCACCACCCTCCAGGCCAAGTCCCCGATGAATAGTGGGAGGACCCCTGCGTAGAGTGCCCTCCATCGGGGACCCCCGCCTCCTCCGGACGGCAAGATGGTACGCCATGGCGTGTCCGGACGGCCGGCGAGGATGGCAAAGTTGAGGGTGTGCAGGAGCAGCCTGTACAGGAAACCCCTCCGCGCGGAACTGAAAGGCACGGCGGGGATTTCCCCGAGGCGGCTCAAGTTGTGAGGCGCCGGCCCCCGAGGGAGGTTCCGGGGTTTGGCGCCGATGAGGAATTCCGTCCGGACGGGGGTCAGTTCGGACGGGATCTCCCCACGTGCTTGAGCCTCCTCGATACACCTAACGGAGTCAGGGCCCAGAGCTGTTTTTAGCGACTCGATGGCATCGGCCGCGCGGCGGACGTTGGCAGAATTTAGGCGCCGCGCCAGCGTGACTGGCGCCATCCAGCCCGCTCCTCCGCCATCGAGCAGGTCCCTGACCCTGGTCACCTCACCAGCCACAGCCCTCTCTTCCGACCGCCACATAAAACCTCGGCCGTGGAGGTACGGATTCCCGAGCAGCGGCTCCTGCAGGACGGCCGCCACTCCAGCCGGTGGAGAGCTGCGCTTGGTGGAGACTTTGTTCCAGACCCTGATGAGTTCCCTGTAAAAGACAGGCAGCTCCCGGAGGGCGGTCCTGGCACCCCCCAAGTTCACAAACAGGAGCTGCGTGTCATAATTGAGGTCGAGCTGCTGGCGGAAGAAATACCTCGCCAGAGCACACCACCTAGGAGGGGGCTCGACGTAAAGGTATCTCTGCAGGGTCTGAAGACGGAAAGTCGCGAGCTGGGCGCTGACGCACACCAACGACTGACCGCCCTCCTCAAGCGGGAGACTCAAGACCGCGACAGAGACCCAGTGCTTCCTGTTGTTCCAGAAGAAGTCCACCAGCTTCTTCTGTATCTTGGCGACAAACGCAGGGGGAGGGGTCAAAGTGACCAGCCGGTACCACAGCATTGCGGCCACCAGCTGGTTTATGACTAGCGCTCGACCCCTGTAGGACAGCACTCGGAGCAGTCCTGTCCAGCGCCCTAGGCGAGCCGTGACCTTGGCCTCCAGCTCCTGCCAGTTCGCCGGCCAGGCTTCCTCGTCGGGGCTAAGGTAGACTCCCAGATAGAGGAGATGGGTCGTGCTCCAGGCAAAAGGCCTGAGCTCCTCCGGCAGGGAGTCCACCCGCCACTGACCCACCAGGAGTCCGGAACATTTCTCCCAGTTGATCCTGGCGGAGGACGCGGCCGAGTAAATCTCCTGGCACTCACGCATCCTCCGCAGGTCAGCGGGATCCTCTACCGCGAGGAGCACGTCATCGGCGTAAGCCGAGAGGACGACCTCCACGCCCGGCCCTTGCAGAGCCAGTCCCGTCAACCTCGTCCGCAAGAGGCGCAGGAAAGGCTCCACGCAAACGGCGTATAACTGGCCGGACATGGGGCATCCCTGGCGCACCCCTCTCCTAAAGCGAAGGGGCGCCGTCAAGGACCCGTTAAAATTAATCAGACACTCCGCGGCGGCGTACAAAAGTCGGATCCGGGCGACGAAATGCGTCCCGAACCCGAAAGCGCGCAGAGTTCCGAGCAGATAGTCGTGATCCACCCTGTCGAACGCCTTCTCTTGGTCGAGGGATAGGAAGGCGACCGACAGACCAGCCTCCTGGGAGCAATGGATGAGGTCCCGGACCAGATGGATGTTGTCGTGGATTGTCCGGCCCGGGACCGTGTAGGACTGGTCGGGGTGGATCATGTGGTCCAGCACGGCACCAAGGCGAGCAGACATCGCCCTGGCGAAGATTTTGTAGTCCGTGCTGAGGAGGGAGACCGGGCGCCAGTTCTTAAGGAGGCGGAGATCGCCCTTCTTAGGCAGCAGGACGATGACTGCCCTGCGCCAAGAGAGGGGCATCTCCCCGGTCGCCAGACTTTCCCCCAGGACCCGCGCGTAGTCGCTCCCCAGGACGTCCCAGAACGCCCTGTGGAACTCCACGGTCAGCCCGTCCAGCCCCGGGGATTTTCCCCTCGAGAGCCGGGCGAGGGCACCGGTCAGCTCCGCCAGGCTTAGCGGAGCTTCCAGATTTTCGGCGCCCTCCGGGCTGACCTTCGGCAGGTCCTCCCACAAAACTCTACGCGCTTCCTCGCTGGACGGATCCGGAGAGAACAGAGCCCCGTAATATTCACGGACCCTGTTGTTGACGCCCTCCGGATCCGAGACGAGAGAGCCGTCGTCGGCCAGCAGCGTCAAGAGCTGCTTACGGACACTCTGCCTTTTTTCCAGCGAGTAGAAGAAGGGGGAGCCGCGGTCCAGATCCCGCAGGAACCGGATCCGCGACCTCACGAACGCGCCTCGGGACCCGACGAGCTGCAGGTCCTTCAGCGCGGCCTTCTTCGCTTCGTACACCGTCCGCAGGGCCGGGTCCTGGACGACTTGACCGAGACGGGCTTCCAGGTCGAGCACCTCTTTTTCTAGGCGCCCGACTCTGGCCGCCCGCCTCTTGGTCGACCCCCTCGCGTACTCTTGACAGAAGACGCGGACGTGAGCCTTGCCCACGTCCCACCATAGCCTCAAGGAGGGGAAGCCCCCCTGCTTCCTTCTCCAGTCGGACCAGAATCGACGGAACGAGTCCTGGAACCGCACGTCCTCCAGCAGCCGGTTGTTAAAGTGCCAGTACGCGGACCCCGTCCTCGCGCGGAGCGAAGCGAGCTCCGCCCACACCAGGTGGTGGTCCGAACACGGCACCGGCCGCATGGAGGCCGCCGGGACGCAGGAAACGTACGCCCGAGACACGTAAAGGCGGTCGACTCTAGACCATCCAACTCCAGGCCTCACCCAAGTAAAGGCGCTGGAGTCGGGGTGGAGATTTCGCCAGACGTCCACCAAGTCGAAGGACCCGACCAGGTCCCTCAACTTCTCCATCGCCGTCATGCACTGCGGGGCACCGGAGCGGTCCCTCGCCTCGAGGGTGCAGTTAAAATCCCCCCCGAGGACAATGCAGTCGCCGACGTCGACGGAGCCAAGAAGAGCGGACACCTCTTCAAAGAAGCGCGTTTGCTGCGGGCCGGGATGAGGGGCGTACACGTTCACGAGATGGAGCGGCACGTCCCCCAGGCGAACCGTTACGTGCAGCAAGCGGCCTGGCACGGGCTCCTCGACCCTCAAGATCTCCGGCTGAAAATGCGGGCCCAGCAAGATGGCCACCCCACTAGAAATGGCGGTGAGGTGGCTCATGCGGACCTCTCCTTGCCATTCCAGGAGCCACGTGGCTTCGTCTCCCGGAACGGTGTGGGTTTCTTGCAGGAAGCACACCGCATATTTCCCCTCCCGCAGGAGCGAAAGATTGTCAAATCTACGGCGTGCTCCTCTGCCGCCGTTGATGTTGAGGCTGGCTATGGTTATCTTCATGACAAAAGCATAGTGCAACCTCTACCTTAACCTATTGTGGGGGAGGGAGCGGAGTCTTTTGTTGAACTCCGCTCCCTCCGCAGCCCAGCGAGGAGTCCCTCGAGCTCGCGCAGCTCAAGGTGCTGCTCCTTTGTCAAGGGCCCGCCCGCGGCCAAGGTTTTAACGGCGGCGCGGACGGACCCCTTGATCAGCTCCGGCTCGGACCATTTTTCCAGGGGCAGTCGGGCTTGGTCGCGGCGACCCCGGCTCTGGGCCAAAAAGTCCCGGAGTTCCTTTGCAGGAACGAGGAGGGCCTCAGCGGCGGCCGCGAGCAGATCCACCGCCTCCCTGGCGGTGGTCTCTAGGTCTTCACCCGCGTCCCCCACCGAGTCCCCGTCCTCCTCCGGGAGGTGGCCGCCAGCAGCCGGCCCATCGACCGCACAAGGTACGGCAAATGAACCGGCCGCTCCAACCGGCCCTGGCACTGCCCCGATCCCACCCCCAGGATCGTCGGCAGAGGAGTCCCCACTGGGCTCTTTTAAAAATGGTGCTGGGTCGGGAAATGACAGCGGAAGGGGTTCCCCCTCCGCCCCAGGAACCGGAGAACAAGGAGAGACCCGGCCATAGGAAATCCCCAGGCCCTCCAAGTGCTCCAGCTCCAAAGTAAGGGGCGAGGGTGGGTGTTCCTCCCCCTCCCCGCTGCCACCCCCCGGCCCAGCATCTACAGTGTCATAATTATTTGTTTCATTCTCTGCCGGGTCGAGCAAATCCCGGGGGAAGTTGGGTAATAGCTGGGCGGGCTCAGGTTCGGCCTTTTCGGCCTCGCCCGCCTCAGTCCCCGGGACGCCCGGCCCGGCGGCTACGCATTCCTCCGCGGTCCCCACGCCCCCCACGACAGGCAGATCTTCCACTCCATCCCCGGGAGGCAGAGGCTGGGCAGCCTCAACTGTCTCACCCTCCCCGGGGAAAGACTCCTCGCGCCTGCAGCGCAATTTGGGGGCGCTGGTGGGGGACGCGGGACACGCGGCGGGCACCGCCTCCTCCGCGGAGGGATGTTGTTCCCCCTCCGCCTCATTGGGGCGGTGCCTCTTTTTGTTCCTGGGGGCGCGCGGAGTCAGGGAGACCTCCATGTCTGCCGAGGCCTCCCGCTCCGCCCCCCCCTTTTCCTTTTCTTGCCCGCGCCTGGGCCCCTCTGTGGTGGTATTCAAGGGCCCGGGCACGGGCTCGGGGCACCCCGCGCTCGCCGGTGACTGGGTTGGGCTGAGCGCGGTGGTCAGACTTTCCGGCGCACCGAGGGGACCCGCCTCGAGATGTTTCGCCTTCTTCCGCGCCTTCTTTCCGGTCGAACGCTCTCCCTCCCCCCCGCCGGAGGCCCTGAAAACAAAGGCCTCCGACGATGCCCGCGCACCCATGGCTCCCGGCACGCGGACGCAACTAGGGGGAGGGGTGGCGGCGGTGCCAGCCTTGGCCGCCTTCGGTGGTTTGGCGGCCTTGGAGGCGGGGCAGTTCTTACGAACATGCCCCACCTCCCTACAGGCATGGCACCGCACGCCGTCCGACCTCCAGAAGACGCGGTAGGCAGTCCCCTCGTGCACCACATTAAAGTTCCCCTCCGTCGTCTCCTCCCGCGCCAGCCGGACAAAGAGCTGGCGGCGGAAGGAGAACACGTGGCGCAGGCTGTTCTCCCTGAGGCCGAGCGGTATGGGGTTGATCCCCGACCTTACCTCCCCCAGTTGGTGTAGGTGAGGGAGGAGGAGCTCAGCGGGAACAAAGGGCGGGACGTTTGAAATGATGACCCTCTGCGCGGTGGCCTCGAGAGGGTCCACCGGCAGGAACGTCCCGCCCACCGTGAGCCCCTTTTCAAGGGCCAGGGACACCGCCCGCTCCGACCCCAGGAAGAACACGGCCTTCCCAGACATCTTGGAGGCTGCGACAATGGCCGAGGGGCCGACTACCCCAGCCATCGCCCGCACGCACTCCTCGATGCTCATTGTGGGGTGAGTGTAGCTCTTGACCCCGTGTTTTTTTGTTATTAGTCTGAAAGGTGGCAGGGCAGCGGCTGGCGCAGGAGGTGCCGTGGATGTGGACACCGCCTGCGCATACGACCTTGCTGGCCCTGCCACCGGCGTGGATGGGGTCGCCATCACGGGGTCCCTTTAAGGGCTACACCCACCCCAAAGTCACAGGCCTTAATGGTCTTTATTAGGCCTCTTGTAGATTGACTGAGCAGAGGAGCCCTTAATGAGGTACCTCTCCCCTAGTTGGCAATTGGGGAGGGGCCTTGCTCCCTCTGCTCAGTTGTCTTAAATGTTTTTTTTTAAATTAAATTTGGAAGGAAGGGCTCTCAGAGAGAGAGGGGAGAAACAGAGTAGCAGAGAAAGAGAGAGGGGGGTGGGAAGGGGGGGGGGGCTGCGAGGGCAGGTCTCCCCTCGCAGCTGTGGGTGGGTGCACTCCCCAGATGGCAAAACACAAAAGTCTTTGGGGTGGTCTTCAGGTGCGGGGAGAAGATGTCTTCACCTGGGGTAGCTGGAGCCACCAGGCACTCCTAACGATCTTTAATTGGGTGATTTAAGAAAAACAACAATCTTCAGCCTGGTAGCTCCAGCTATCCCAGGCTAGGCAAATGTGGGGGGTGGGGGGGGTTCCAATTGTGGGGGGGGCCTAGTTGTAAGCAAGGCCCCCACACACACTACCACACACACACACACCCCCCGCGATGTTCCGGCCCTCAGTGGTCTTCTTTCCTCCCCCCACCGAAACAACAAAGTCTTTTGGGGAAATGCACCAACACCCACCTGTAGAAATGTTGGGTCTCCCTCCTTCCACACTGGATGTTGTTGGTTTTTCCACCTCTCTCCAACTCCTTGCAGAATGGTAAAAAAGATGTTAAAGTTTTCTGTTCTCCTCCTCTCCCTCTGGATAAAAGTTGGTGTTGAAGCCCCTTCCTTCCTTCTCTTCCTGGCTGGTCTCAGGGCTCTCCAGGCAGGAGCAAAAGATGATAGCTGCTCCTCTCACTGCTCTCAGCTCCAACTGAGCAGGACACGCCTCCACTGCTCCACGATTGGTTCCTTGTGCATGAAACTCTTTTAGGAGTCTACCTGCAAAACATAAACAACATTAAACTGTGCCACCCGACCTGGGTGACACAGCAGACATTTTCAAGGCCCCCTTTTTTTTTGGTTTTTGGTTTTTTTTGGGGCGCTAAAATCAAATTTTTCCAGTGCCCCCTATAAAAGGAGAGGGGGACACTAAAAACACCGGCAATTAAAACAAATTAAACTTTAAAACGTAAAATCAAATTAAAATTTGGTTGCCGGGCGTGATGATGCACTCCAGTGTCTCCGGTGCCCACCTCTCGCGGAAGGCCGCGAGCGTACCGGTGGACACCGCGTGCTCCATCTCCAAGGACACCCTGGACCGGATGTAAGAGCGGAAGAGAGGCAGGCAGTCAGGTTGAACGACCCCCTCGAACGCCCGCTGCCTGGACCGGCTGATGGCACCCTTGGCCGTGCCCAGGAGCAGTCCTACGAGGAGGCCTTCGGACCTACCCGCTCCCCTCCGCACAGGGTGCCCAAAGATCAGGAGAGTGGGACTGAAGTGCAGCCAGAATTTCAGGAGCAGCCCCTTCAAATAATAAAACAGGGGCTGCAACCTCGTGCATTCCATAAAAACATGGAACACGGACTCCTCCAGACCGCAGAAATTGCAGGCGGCCTGGGAGTCCGTGAACCGGCTTAAAAATTTGTTGCACGGCACTGCTCCGTGCACCACCCTCCAGGCCAAGTCCCCGATGAATAGTGGGAGGACCCCTGCGTAGAGTGCCCTCCATCGGGGACCCCCGCCTCCTCCGGACGGCAAGATGGTACGCCATGGCGTGTCCGGACGGCCGGCGAGGATGGCAAAGTTGAGGGTGTGCACGAGCAGCCCGTACAGGAAACCCCTCCGCGCGGAACTGAAAGGCACGGAGGGGATTTCCCCGAGGCGGCTCAAGTTGTGAGGCGCCGGCCCCCGAGGGAGGTTCCGGGGTTTGGCGCCGATGAGGAATTCCGTCCGGACGGGGGTCAGTTCGGACGGGATCTCCCCACGTGCTTGAGCCTCCTCGATACACCTAACGGAGTCAGGGCCCAGAGCTGTTTTTAGCGACTCGATGGCATCGGCCGCGCGGCGGACGTTGGCAGAATTTAGGCGCCGCGCCAGCGTGACTGGCGCCATCCAGCCCGCTCCTCCGCCATCGAGCAGGTCCCTGACCCTGGTCACCTCACCAGCCACAGCCCTCTCTTCCGACCGCCACATGAAGCCTCGGCCGTGGAGGTACGGATTCCCGAGCAGCGGTTCCTGCAGGACGGCCGCCACTCCAGCCGGCGGAGAGCTGCGCTTGGTGGAGACTTTGTTCCAGACCCTGATGAGTTCCCTGTAAAAGACAGGCAGCTCCCGGAGGGCGGTCCTGGCACCCCCCAAGTTCACAAACAGGAGCTGCGTGTCATAATTGAGGTCGAGCTGCTGGCGGAAGAAATACCTCGCCAGAGCACACCACCTAGGAGGGGGCTCGACGTAAAGGTATCTCTGCAGGGTCTGAAGACGGAAAGTCGCGAGCTGGGCGCTGACGCACACCAACGACTGACCGCCCTCCTCAAGCGGGAGACTCAAGACCGCGACAGAGACCCAGTGCTTCCTGTTGTTCCAGAAGAAATCCACCAGCTTCTTCTGTATCTTGGCGACAAACGCAGGGGGAGGGGTCAAAGTGACCAGCCGGTACCACAGCATTGCGGCCACCAGCTGGTTTATGACTAGCGCTCGACCCCTGTAGGACAGCACTCGGAGCAGTCCTGTCCAGCGCCCTAGGCGAGCGGCGACCTTGGCCTCCAGCTCCTGCCAGTTCGCCGGCCAGGCTTCCTCGTCGGGGCTAAGGTAGACTCCCAGATAGAGGAGATGGGTCGTGCTCCAGGCAAAAGGCCTGAGCTCCTCCGGCAGGGAGTCCACCCGCCACTGACCCACCAGGAGTCCGGAACATTTCTCCCAGTTGATCCTGGCGGAGGACGCGGCCGAGTAAATCTCCTGGCACTCACGCATCCTCCGCAGGTCAGCGGGATCCTCTACCGCGAGGAGCACGTCATCGGCGTAAGCCGAGAGGACGACCTCCACGCCCGGCCCTTGCAGAGCCAGTCCCGTCAACCTCGTCCGCAAGAGGCGCAGGAAAGGCTCCACGCAAACGGCGTATAACTGGCCGGACATGGGGCATCCCTGGCGCACCCCTCTCCTAAAGCGAAGGGGCGCCGTCAAGGACCCGTTAACCTTAATCAGACACTCCGCGGCAGCGTACAAAAGTCGGATCCGGGCGACGAAATGCGTCCCGAACCCGAAAGCGCGCAGAGTTCCGAGCAGATAGTCGTGATCCACCCTGTCGAACGCCTTCTCTTGGTCGAGGGATAGGAAGGCGACCGACAGACCAGCCTCCTGGGAGCAATGGATGAGGTCCCGGACCAGATGGATGTTGTCGTGGATTGTCCGGCCCGGGACCGTGTAGGACTGGTCGGGGTGGATCATGTGGTCCAGCACGGCACCAAGGCGAGCAGACATCGCCCTGGCGAAGATTTTGTAGTCCGTGCTGAGGAGGGAGACCGGGCGCCAGTTCTTAAGGAGGCGGAGATCGCCCTTCTTAGGCAGCAGGATGATGACTGCCCTGCGCCAAGAGAGGGGCATCTCCCCGGTCGCCAGACTTTCCCCCAGGACCCGCGCGTAGTCGCTCCCCAGGACGTCCCAGAACGCCCTGTGGAACTCCACGGTCAGCCCGTCCAGCCCCGGGGATTTTCCCCTCGAGAGCCGGGCGAGGGCACCGGTCAGCTCCGCCAGGCTTAGCGGAGCTTCCAGATTTTCGGCGCCCTCCGGGCTGACCTTCGGCAGGTCCTCCCACAAAACTCTACGCGCTTCCTCGCTGGACGGATCCGGAGAGAACAGAGCCCCGTAATATTCACGGACCCTGTTGTTGACGCCCTCCGGATCCGAGACGAGAGAGCCGTCGTCGGCCAGCAGCGTCAAGAGCTGCTTACGGACACTCTGCCTTTTTTCCAGCGAGTAGAAGAAGGGGGAGCCGCGGTCCAGATCCCGCAGGAACCGGATCCGCGACCTCACGAACGCGCCTCGGGACCCGACGAGCTGCAGGTCCTTCAGCGCGGCCTTCTTCGCTTCGTACACCGTCCGCAGGGCCGGGTCCTGGACGACTTGACCGAGACGGGCTTCCAGGTCGAGCACCTCTTTTTCTAGGCGCCCGACTCTGGCCGCCCGCCTCTTGGTCGACCCCCTCGCGTACTCTTGACAGAAGACGCGGACGTGAGCCTTGCCCACGTCCCACCATAGCCTCAAGGAGGGGAAGCCCCCCTGCTTCCTTCTCCAGTCGGACCAGAATCGACGGAACGAGTCCTGGAACCGCACGTCCTCCAGCAGCCGGTTGTTAAAGTGCCAGTACGCGGACCCCGTCCTCGCGCGGAGCGAAGCGAGCTCCGCCCACACCAGGTGGTGGTCCGAACACGGCACCGGCCGCATGGAGGCCGCCGGGACGCAGGAAACGTACGCCCGAGACACGTAAAGGCGGTCGACTCTAGACCATCCAACTCCAGGCCTCACCCAAGTAAAGGCGCTGGAGTCGGGGTGGAGATTTCGCCAGACGTCCACCAAGTCGAAGGACCCGACCAGGTCCCTCAACTTCTCCATCGCCGTCATGCACTGCGGGGCACCGGAGCGGTCCCTCGCCTCGAGGGTGCAGTTAAAATCCCCCCCGAGGACAATGCAGTCGCCGACGTCGACGGAGCCAAGAAGAGCGGACACCTCTTCAAAGAAGCGCGTTTGCTGCGGGCCGGGATGAGGGGCGTACACGTTCACGAGATGGAGCGGCACGTCCCCCAGGCGAACCGTTACGTGCAGCAAGCGGCCTGGCACGGGCTCCTCGACCCTCAAGATCTCCGGCTGAAAATGCGGGCCCAGCAAGATGGCCACCCCACTAGAAATGGCGGTGAGGTGGCTCATGCGGACCTCTCCTTGCCATTCCAGGAGCCACGTGGCTTCGTCTCCCGGAACGGTGTGGGTTTCTTGCAGGAAGCACACCGCATATTTCCCCTCCCGCAGGAGCGAAAGATTGTCAAATCTACGGCGTGCTCCTCTGCCGCCGTTGATGTTGAGGCTGGCTATGGTTATCTTCATGACAAAAGCATAGTGCAACCTCTACCTTAACCTATTGTGGGGGAGGGAGCGGAGTCTTTTGTTGAACTCCGCTCCCTCCGCAGCCCAGCGAGGAGTCCCTCGAGCTCGCGCAGCTCAAGGTGCTGCTCCTTTGTCAAGGGCCCGCCCGCGGCCAAGGTTTTAACGGCGGCGCGGACGGACCCCTTGATCAGCTCCGGCTCGGACCATTTTTCCAGGGGCAGTCGGGCTTGGTCGCGGCGACCCCGGCTCTGGGCCAAAAAGTCCCGGAGTTCCTTTGCAGGAACGAGGAGGGCCTCAGCGGCGGCCGCGAGCAGATCCACCGCCTCCCTGGCGGTGGTCTCTAGGTCTTCACCCGCGTCCCCCACCGAGTCCCCGTCCTCCTCCGGGAGGTGGCCGCCAGCAGCCGGCCCATCGACCGCACAAGGTACGGCAAATGAACCGGCCGCTCCAACCGGCCCTGGCACTGCCCCGATCCCACCCCCAGGATCGTCGGCAGAGGAGTCCCCACTGGGCTCTTTTAAAAATGGTGCTGGGTCGGGAAATGACAGCGGAAGGGGTTCCCCCTCCGCCCCAGGAACCGGAGAACAAGGAGAGACCCGGCCATAGGAAATCCCCAGGCCCTCCAAGTGCTCCAGCTCCAAAGTAAGGGGCGAGGGTGGGTGTTCCTCCCCCTCCCCGCTGCCACCCCCCGGCCCAGCATCTACAGTGTCATAATTATTTGTTTCATTCTCTGCCGGGTCGAGCAAATCCCGGGGGAAGTTGGGTAATAGCTGGGCGGGCTCAGGTTCGGCCTTTTCGGCCTCGCCCGCCTCAGTCCCCGGGACGCCCGGCCCGGCGGCTACGCATTCCTCCGCGGTCCCCACGCCCCCCACGACAGGCAGATCTTCCACTCCATCCCCGGGAGGCAGAGGCTGGGCAGCCTCAACTGTCTCACCCTCCCCGGGGAAAGACTCCTCGCGCCTGCAGCGCAATTTGGGGGCGCTGGTGGGGGACGCGGGACACGCGGCGGGCACCGCCTCCTCCGCGGAGGGATGTTGTTCCCCCTCCGCCTCATTGGGGCGGTGCCTCTTTTTGTTCCTGGGGGCGCGCGGAGTCAGGGAGACCTCCATGTCTGCCGAGGCCTCCCGCTCCGCCCCCCCCTTTTCCTTTTCTTGCCCGCGCCTGGGCCCCTCTGTGGTGGTATTCAAGGGCCCGGGCACGGGCTCGGGGCACCCCGCGCTCGCCGGTGACTGGGTTGGGCTGAGCGCGGTGGTCAGACTTTCCGGCGCACCGAGGGGACCCGCCTCGAGATGTTTCGCCTTCTTCCGCGCCTTCTTTCCGGTCGAACGCTCTCCCTCCCCCCCGCCGGAGGCCCTGAAAACAAAGGCCTCCGACGATGCCCGCGCACCCATGGCTCCCGGCACGCGGACGCAACTAGGGGGAGGGGTGGCGGCGGTGCCAGCCTTGGCCGCCTTCGGTGGTTTGGCGGCCTTGGAGGCGGGGCAGTTCTTACGAACATGCCCCACCTCCCTACAGGCATGGCACCGCACGCCGTCCGACCTCCAGAAGACGCGGTAGGCAGTCCCCTCGTGCACCACATTAAAGTTCCCCTCCGTCGTCTCCTCCCGCGCCAGCCGGACAAAGAGCTGGCGGCGGAAGGAGAACACGTGGCGCAGGCTGTTCTCCCTGAGGCCGAGCGGTATGGGGTTGATCCCCGACCTTACCTCCCCCAGTTGGTGTAGGTGAGGGAGGAGGAGCTCAGCGGGAACAAAGGGCGGGACGTTTGAAATGATGACCCTCTGCGCGGTGGCCTCGAGAGGGTCCACCGGCAGGAACGTCCCGCCCACCGTGAGCCCCTTTTCAAGGGCCAGGGACACCGCCCGCTCCGACCCCAGGAAGAACACGGCCTTCCCAGACATCTTGGAGGCTGCGACAATGGCCGAGGGGCCGACTACCCCAGCCATCGCCCGCACGCACTCCTCGATGCTCATTGTGGGGTGAGTGTAGCTCTTGACCCCGTGTTTTTTTGTTATTAGTCTGAAAGGTGGCAGGGCAGCGGCTGGCGCAGGAGGTGCCGTGGATGTGGACACCGCCTGCGCATACGACCTTGCTGGCCCTGCCACCGGCGTGGATGGGGTCGCCATCACGGGGTCCCTTTAAGGGCTACACCCACCCCAAAGTCACAGGCCTTAATGGTCTTTATTAGGCCTCTTGTAGATTGACTGAGCAGAGGAGCCCTTAATGAGGTACCTCTCCCCTAGTTGGCAATTGGGGAGGGGCCTTGCTCCCTCTGCTCAGTTGTCTTAAATGTTTTTTTTTAAATTAAATTTGGAAGGAAGGGCTCTCAGAGAGAGAGGGGAGAAACAGAGTAGCAGAGAAAGAGAGAGGGGGGTGGGAAGGGGGGGGGGGCTGCGAGGGCAGGTCTCCCCTCGCAGCTGTGGGTGGGTGCACTCCCCAGATGGCAAAACACAAAAGTCTTTGGGGTGGTCTTCAGGTGCGGGGAGAAGATGTCTTCACCTGGGGTAGCTGGAGCCACCAGGCACTCCTAACGATCTTTAATTGGGTGATTTAAGAAAAACAACAATCTTCAGCCTGGTAGCTCCAGCTATCCCAGGCTAGGCAAATGTGGGGGGTGGGGGGGGTTCCAATTGTGGGGGGGGCCTAGTTGTAAGCAAGGCCCCCACACACACTACCACACACACACACACCCCCCGCGATGTTCCGGCCCTCAGTGGTCTTCTTTCCTCCCCCCACCGAAACAACAAAGTCTTTTGGGGAAATGCACCAACACCCACCTGTAGAAATGTTGGGTCTCCCTCCTTCCACACTGGATGTTGTTGGTTTTTCCACCTCTCTCCAACTCCTTGCAGAATGGTAAAAAAGATGTTAAAGTTTTCTGTTCTCCTCCTCTCCCTCTGGATAAAAGTTGGTGTTGAAGCCCCTTCCTTCCTTCTCTTCCTGGCTGGTCTCAGGGCTCTCCAGGCAGGAGCAAAAGATGATAGCTGCTCCTCTCACTGCTCTCAGCTCCAACTGAGCAGGACACGCCTCCACTGCTCCACGATTGGTTCCTTGTGCATGAAACTCTTTTAGGAGTCTACCTGCAAAACATAAACAACATTAAACTGTGCCACCCGACCTGGGTGACACAGCAGACATTTTCAAGGCCCCCTTTTTTTTTGGTTTTTGGTTTTTTTTGGGGCGCTAAAATCAAATTTTTCCAGTGCCCCCTATAAAAGGAGAGGGGGACACTAAAAACACCGGCAATTAAAACAAATTAAACTTTAAAACGTAAAATCAAATTAAAATTTGGTTGCCGGGCGTGATGATGCACTCCAGTGTCTCCGGTGCCCACCTCTCGCGGAAGGCCGCGAGCGTACCGGTGGACACCGCGTGCTCCATCTCCAAGGACACCCTGGACCGGATGTAAGAGCGGAAGAGAGGCAGGCAGTCAGGTTGAACGACCCCCTCGAACGCCCGCTGCCTGGACCGGCTGATGGCACCCTTGGCCGTGCCCAGGAGCAGTCCTACGAGGAGGCCTTCGGACCTACCCGCTCCCCTCCGCACAGGGTGCCCAAAGATCAGGAGAGTGGGACTGAAGTGCAGCCAGAATTTCAGGAGCAGCCCCTTCAAATAATAAAACAGGGGCTGCAACCTCGTGCATTCCATAAAAACATGGAACACGGACTCCTCCAGACCGCAGAAATTGCAGGCGGCCTGGGAGTCCGTGAACCGGCTTAAAAATTTGTTGCACGGCACTGCTCCGTGCACCACCCTCCAGGCCAAGTCCCCGATGAATAGTGGGAGGACCCCTGCGTAGAGTGCCCTCCATCGGGGACCCCCGCCTCCTCCGGACGGCAAGATGGTACGCCATGG
Organism: Pristiophorus japonicus; assembly: GCF_044704955.1. Classification (NCBI taxonomy): domain Eukaryota; kingdom Metazoa; phylum Chordata; class Chondrichthyes; family Pristiophoridae; genus Pristiophorus; species Pristiophorus japonicus. The sequence continues at coordinate 35,618,069 of NC_091999.1, read as the reverse complement.
CGTGTCCGGACGGCCGGCGAGGATGGCAAAGTTGAGGGTGTGCACGAGCAGCCCGTACAGGAAACCCCTCCGCGCGGAACTGAAAGGCACGGAGGGGATTTCCCCGAGGCGGCTCAAGTTGTGAGGCGCCGGCCCCCGAGGGAGGTTCCGGGGTTTGGCGCCGATGAGGAATTCCGTCCGGACGGGGGTCAGTTCGGACGGGATCTCCCCACGTGCTTGAGCCTCCTCGATACACCTAACGGAGTCAGGGCCCAGAGCTGTTTTTAGCGACTCGATGGCATCGGCCGCGCGGCGGACGTTGGCAGAATTTAGGCGCCGCGCCAGCGTGACTGGCGCCATCCAGCCCGCTCCTCCGCCATCGAGCAGGTCCCTGACCCTGGTCACCTCACCAGCCACAGCCCTCTCTTCCGACCGCCACATGAAGCCTCGGCCGTGGAGGTACGGATTCCCGAGCAGCGGTTCCTGCAGGACGGCCGCCACTCCAGCCGGCGGAGAGCTGCGCTTGGTGGAGACTTTGTTCCAGACCCTGATGAGTTCCCTGTAAAAGACAGGCAGCTCCCGGAGGGCGGTCCTGGCACCCCCCAAGTTCACAAACAGGAGCTGCGTGTCATAATTGAGGTCGAGCTGCTGGCGGAAGAAATACCTCGCCAGAGCACACCACCTAGGAGGGGGCTCGACGTAAAGGTATCTCTGCAGGGTCTGAAGACGGAAAGTCGCGAGCTGGGCGCTGACGCACACCAACGACTGACCGCCCTCCTCAAGCGGGAGACTCAAGACCGCGACAGAGACCCAGTGCTTCCTGTTGTTCCAGAAGAAATCCACCAGCTTCTTCTGTATCTTGGCGACAAACGCAGGGGGAGGGGTCAAAGTGACCAGCCGGTACCACAGCATTGCGGCCACCAGCTGGTTTATGACTAGCGCTCGACCCCTGTAGGACAGCACTCGGAGCAGTCCTGTCCAGCGCCCTAGGCGAGCGGCGACCTTGGCCTCCAGCTCCTGCCAGTTCGCCGGCCAGGCTTCCTCGTCGGGGCTAAGGTAGACTCCCAGATAGAGGAGATGGGTCGTGCTCCAGGCAAAAGGCCTGAGCTCCTCCGGCAGGGAGTCCACCCGCCACTGACCCACCAGGAGTCCGGAACATTTCTCCCAGTTGATCCTGGCGGAGGACGCGGCCGAGTAAATCTCCTGGCACTCACGCATCCTCCGCAGGTCAGCGGGATCCTCTACCGCGAGGAGCACGTCATCGGCGTAAGCCGAGAGGACGACCTCCACGCCCGGCCCTTGCAGAGCCAGTCCCGTCAACCTCGTCCGCAAGAGGCGCAGGAAAGGCTCCACGCAAACGGCGTATAACTGGCCGGACATGGGGCATCCCTGGCGCACCCCTCTCCTAAAGCGAAGGGGCGCCGTCAAGGACCCGTTAACCTTAATCAGACACTCCGCGGCAGCGTACAAAAGTCGGATCCGGGCGACGAAATGCGTCCCGAACCCGAAAGCGCGCAGAGTTCCGAGCAGATAGTCGTGATCCACCCTGTCGAACGCCTTCTCTTGGTCGAGGGATAGGAAGGCGACCGACAGACCAGCCTCCTGGGAGCAATGGATGAGGTCCCGGACCAGATGGATGTTGTCGTGGATTGTCCGGCCCGGGACCGTGTAGGACTGGTCGGGGTGGATCATGTGGTCCAGCACGGCACCAAGGCGAGCAGACATCGCCCTGGCGAAGATTTTGTAGTCCGTGCTGAGGAGGGAGACCGGGCGCCAGTTCTTAAGGAGGCGGAGATCGCCCTTCTTAGGCAGCAGGATGATGACTGCCCTGCGCCAAGAGAGGGGCATCTCCCCGGTCGCCAGACTTTCCCCCAGGACCCGCGCGTAGTCGCTCCCCAGGACGTCCCAGAACGCCCTGTGGAACTCCACGGTCAGCCCGTCCAGCCCCGGGGATTTTCCCCTCGAGAGCCGGGCGAGGGCACCGGTCAGCTCCGCCAGGCTTAGCGGAGCTTCCAGATTTTCGGCGCCCTCCGGGCTGACCTTCGGCAGGTCCTCCCACAAAACTCTACGCGCTTCCTCGCTGGACGGATCCGGAGAGAACAGAGCCCCGTAATATTCACGGACCCTGTTGTTGACGCCCTCCGGATCCGAGACGAGAGAGCCGTCGTCGGCCAGCAGCGTCAAGAGCTGCTTACGGACACTCTGCCTTTTTTCCAGCGAGTAGAAGAAGGGGGAGCCGCGGTCCAGATCCCGCAGGAACCGGATCCGCGACCTCACGAACGCGCCTCGGGACCCGACGAGCTGCAGGTCCTTCAGCGCGGCCTTCTTCGCTTCGTACACCGTCCGCAGGGCCGGGTCCTGGACGACTTGACCGAGACGGGCTTCCAGGTCGAGCACCTCTTTTTCTAGGCGCCCGACTCTGGCCGCCCGCCTCTTGGTCGACCCCCTCGCGTACTCTTGACAGAAGACGCGGACGTGAGCCTTGCCCACGTCCCACCATAGCCTCAAGGAGGGGAAGCCCCCCTGCTTCCTTCTCCAGTCGGACCAGAATCGACGGAACGAGTCCTGGAACCGCACGTCCTCCAGCAGCCGGTTGTTAAAGTGCCAGTACGCGGACCCCGTCCTCGCGCGGAGCGAAGCGAGCTCCGCCCACACCAGGTGGTGGTCCGAACACGGCACCGGCCGCATGGAGGCCGCCGGGACGCAGGAAACGTACGCCCGAGACACGTAAAGGCGGTCGACTCTAGACCATCCAACTCCAGGCCTCACCCAAGTAAAGGCGCTGGAGTCGGGGTGGAGATTTCGCCAGACGTCCACCAAGTCGAAGGACCCGACCAGGTCCCTCAACTTCTCCATCGCCGTCATGCACTGCGGGGCACCGGAGCGGTCCCTCGCCTCGAGGGTGCAGTTAAAATCCCCCCCGAGGACAATGCAGTCGCCGACGTCGACGGAGCCAAGAAGAGCGGACACCTCTTCAAAGAAGCGCGTTTGCTGCGGGCCGGGATGAGGGGCGTACACGTTCACGAGATGGAGCGGCACGTCCCCCAGGCGAACCGTTACGTGCAGCAAGCGGCCTGGCACGGGCTCCTCGACCCTCAAGATCTCCGGCTGAAAATGCGGGCCCAGCAAGATGGCCACCCCACTAGAAATGGCGGTGAGGTGGCTCATGCGGACCTCTCCTTGCCATTCCAGGAGCCACGTGGCTTCGTCTCCCGGAACGGTGTGGGTTTCTTGCAGGAAGCACACTGCATATTTCCCCTCCCGCAGGAGCGAAAGATTGTCAAATCTACGGCGTGCCCCTCTGCCGCCGTTGATGTTGAGGCTGGCTATGGTTATCTTCATGACAAAAGCATAGTGCAACCTCTACCTTAACCTATTGTGGGGGAGGGAGCGGAGTCTTTTGTTGAACTCCGCTCCCTCCGCAGCCCAGCGAGGAGTCCCTCGAGCTCGCGCAGCTCAAGGTGCTGCTCCTTTGTCAAGGGCCCGCCCGCGGCCAAGGTTTTAACGGCGGCGCGGACGGACCCCTTGATCAGCTCCGGCTCGGACCATTTTTCCAGGGCCAGTCGGGCTTGGTCGCGGCGACCCCGGCTCTGGGCCAAAAAGTCCCGGAGTTCCTTTGCAGGAACGAGGAGGGCCTCAGCGGCGGCCGCGAGCAGATCCACCGCCTCCCTGGCGGTGGTCTCTAGGTCTTCACCCGCGTCCCCCACCGAGTCCCCGTCCTCCTCCGGGAGGTGGCCGCCAGCAGCCGGCCCATCGACCGCACAAGGTACGGCAAATGAACCGGCCGCTCCAACCGGCCCTGGCACTGCCCCGATCCCACCCCCAGGATCGTCGGCAGAGGAGTCCCCACTGGGCTCTTTTAAAAATGGTGCTGGGTCGGGAAATGACAGCGGAAGGGGTTCCCCCTCCGCCCCAGGAACCGGAGAACAAGGAGAGACCCGGCCATAGGAAATCCCCAGGCCCTCCAAGTGCTCCAGCTCCAAAGTAAGGGGCGAGGGTGGGTGTTCCTCCCCCTCCCCGCTGCCACCCCCCGGCCCAGCATCTACAGTGTCATAATTATTTGTTTCATTCTCTGCCGGGTCGAGCAAATCCCGGGGGAAGTTGGGTAATAGCTGGGCGGGCTCAGGTTCGGCCTTTTCGGCCTCGCCCGCCTCAGTCCCCGGGACGCCCGACCCGGCGGCTACGCATTCCTCCGCGGTCCCCACGCCCCCCACGACAGGCAGATCTTCCACTCCATCCCCGGGAGGCAGAGGCTGGGCAGCCTCAACTGTCTCACCCTCCCCGGGGAAAGACTCCTCGCGCCTGCAGCGCAATTTGGGGGCGCTGGTGGGGGACGCGGGACACGCGGCGGGCACCGCCTCCTCCGCGGAGGGATGTTGTTCCCCCTCCGCCTCATTGGGGCGGTGCCTCTTTTTGTTCCTGGGGGCGCGCGGAGTCAGGGAGACCTCCATGTCTGCCGAGGCCTCCCGCTCCGCCCCCCCCTTTTCCTTTTCTTGCCCGCGCCTGGGCCCCTCTGTGGTGGTATTCAAGGGCCCGGGCACGGGCTCGGGGCACCCCGCGCTCGCCGGTGACTGGGTTGGGCTGAGCGCGGTGGTCAGACATTCCGGCGCACCGAGGGGACCCGCCTCGAGATGTTTCGCCTTCTTCCACGCCTTCTTTCCGGTCGAACGCTCTCCCTCCCCCCCGCCGGAGGCCCTGAAAACAAAGGCCTCCGACGATGCCCGCGCACCCATGGCTCCCGGCACGCGGACGCAACTAGGGGGAGGGGTGGCGGCGGTGCCAGCCTTGGCCGCCTTCGGTGGTTTGGCGGCCTTGGAGGCGGGGCAGTTCTTACGAACATGCCCCACCTCCCTACAGGCATGGCACCGCACGCCGTCCGACGTCCAGAAGACGCGGTAGGCAGTCCCCTCGTGCACCACATTAAAGTTCCCCTCCGTCGTCTCCTCCCGCGCCAGCCGGACAAAGAGCTGGCGGCGGAAGGAGAACACGTGGCGCAGGCTGTTCTCCCTGAGGCCGAGCGGTATGGGGTTGATCCCCGACCTTACCTCCCCCAGTTGGTGTAGGTGAGGGAGGAGGAGCTCAGCGGGAACAAAGGGCGGGACGTTTGAAATGATGACCCTCTGCGCGGTGGCCTCGAGAGGGTCCACCGGCAGGAACGTCCCGCCCACCGTGAGCCCCTTTTCAAGGGCCAGGGACACCGCCCGCTCCGACCCCAGGAAGAACACGGCCTTCCCAGACATCTTGGAGGCTGCGACAATGGCCGAGGGGCCGACTACCCCAGCCATCGCCCGCACGCACTCCTCGATGCTCATTGTGGGGTGAGTGTAGCTCTTGACCCCGTGTTTTTTTGTTATTAGTCTGAAAGGTGGCAGGGCAGCGGCTGGCGCAGGAGGTGCCGTGGATGTGGACACCGCCTGCGCATACGACCTTGCTGGCCCTGCCACCGGCGTGGATGGGGTCGCCATCACGGGGTCCCTTTAAGGGCTACACCCACCCCAAAGTCACAGGCCTTAATGGTCTTTATTAGGCCTCTTGTAGATTGACTGAGCAGAGGAGCCCTTAATGAGGTACCTCTCCCCTAGTTGGCAATTGGGGAGGGGCCTTGCTCCCTCTGCTCAGTTGTCTTAAATGTTTTTTTTTTTTAAATTAAATTTGGAAGGAAGGGCTCTCAGAGAGAGAGGGGAGAAACAGAGTAGCAGAGAAAGAGAGAGGGGGGTGGGAAGGGGGGGGGGGCTGCGAGGGCAGGTCTCCCCTCGCAGCTGTGGGTGGGTGCACTCCCCAGATGGCAAAACACAAAAGTCTTTGGGGTGGTCTTCAGGTGCGGGGAGAAGATGTCTTCACCTGGGGTAGCTGGAGCCACCAGGCACTCCTAACGATCTTTAATTGGGTGATTTAAGAAAAACAACAATCTTCAGCCTGGTAGCTCCAGCTATCCCAGGCTAGGCAAATGTGGGGGGTGGGGGGGGGTTCCAATTGTGGGGGGGGCCTAGTTGTAAGCAAGGCCCCCACACACACTACCACACACACACACACCCCCCGCGATGTTCCGGCCCTCAGTGGTCTTCTTTCCTCCCCCCACCGAAACAACAAAGTCTTTTGGGGAAATGCACCAACACCCACCTGTAGAAATGTTGGGTCTCCCTCCTTCCACACTGGATGTTGTTGGTTTTTCCACCTCTCTCCAACTCCTTGCAGAATGGTAAAAAAGATGTTAAAGTTTTCTGTTCTCCTCCTCTCCCTCTGGATAAAAGTTGGTGTTGAAGCCCCTTCCTTCCTTCTCTTCCTGGCTGGTCTCAGGGCTCTCCAGGCAGGAGCAAAAGATGATAGCTGCTCCTCTCACTGCTCTCAGCTCCAACTGAGCAGGACACGCCTCCACTGCTCCACGATTGGTTCCTTGTGCATGAAACTCTTTTAAGTTTACCTGCAAAACATAAAAACATTAAACGGTGCCACCCGACCTGGGTGACACTCCAGACATTTACAAGGCCCTTTTTTCCCCTCTTTTTTTTTGTTTTTTTTGTGTTTTTCTTTTTTGGTTTTTTTTTTTGGGCACTAAATTCACAATTTTCCCCAGTGCCCCCTATAAAAGGGAAGGGGGACACTAAAAGCACCGGCAATTAAAACAAATTAAACTTAAAAAACGTAAAATCAAATTAAAATTTGGTTGCCGGGCGTGATGATGCACTCCAGTCCCTCCGGTGCCCACCTCTCGCGGAAGGCCGCGAGCGTACCGGTGGACACCGCGTGCTCCATCTCCAAGGACACCCTGGACCGGATGTAAGAGCGGAAGAGAGGCAGGCAGTCAGGTTGAACGACCCCCTCGACCGCCCGCTGCCTGGACCGGCTGATGGCACCCTTGGCCGTGCCCAGGAGCAGTCCTACGAGGAGGCCTTCGGACCTACCCGCTCCCCTCCGCACAGGGTGCCCAAAGATCAGGAGAGTGGGACTGAAGTGCAGCCAGAATTTCAGGAGCAGCCCCTTCAAATAATGGAACAGGGGCTGCAACCTTGTGCACTCCATAAAAACATGGAACACGGACTCCTCCAGACCGCAGAAATTGCAGGCGGCCTGGGAGTCCGTGAACCGGCTTAAAAATTTGATGCACGGCACTGCTCCGTGCACCACCCTCCAGGCCAAGTCCCCGATGAATAGTGGGAGGACCCCTGCGTAGAGTGCCCTCCATCGGGGACCCCCGCCTCCTCCGGACGGCAAGATGGTACGCCATGGCGTGTCCGGACGGCCGGCGAGGATGGCAAAGTTGAGGGTGTGCAGGAGCAGCCCGTACAGGAAACCCCTCCGCGCGGAACTGAAAGGCACGGAGGGGATTTCCCCGAGGCGGCTCAAGTTGTGAGGCGCCGGCCCCCGAGGGAGGTTCCGGGGTTTGGCGCCGATGAGGAATTCCGTCCGGACGGGGGTCAGTTCGGACGGGATCTCCCCACGTGCTTGAGCCTCCTCGATACACCTAACGGAGTCAGGGCCCAGAGCTGTTTTTAGCGACTCGATGGCATCGGCCGCGCGGCGGACGTTGGCAGAATTTAGGCGCCGCGCCAGCGTGACTGGCGCCATCCAGCCCGCTCCTCCGCCATCGAGCAGGTCCCTGACCCTGGTCACCTCACCAGCCACAGCCCTCTCTTCCGACCGCCACATGAAGCCTCGGCCGTGGAGGTACGGATTCCCGAGCAGCGGTTCCTGCAGGACGGCCGCCACTCCAGCCGGCGGAGTGCTGCGCTTGGTGGAGACTTTGTTCCAGACCCTGATGAGTTCCCTGTAAAAGACAGGCAGCTCCCGGAGGGCGGTCCTGGCACCCCCCAAGTTCACAAACAGGAGCTGCGTGTCATAATTGAGGTCGAGCTGCTGGCGGAAGAAATACCTCGCCAGAGCACACCACCTAGGAGGGGGCTCGACGTAAAGGTATCTCTGCAGGGTCTGAAGACGGAAAGTCGCGAGCTGGGCGCTGACGCACACCAACGACTGACCGCCCTCCTCAAGCGGGAGACTCAAGACCGCGACAGAGACCCAGTGCTTCCTGTTGTTCCAGAAGAAGTCCACCAGCTTCTTCTGTATCTTGGCGACAAACGCAGGGGGAGGGGTCAAAGTGACCAGCCGGTACCACAGCATTGCGGCCACCAGCTGGTTTATGACTAGCGCTCGACCCCTGTAGGACAGCACTCGGAGCAGTCCTGTCCAGCGCCCTAGGCGAGCGGCGACCTTGGCCTCCAGCTCCTGCCAGTTCGCCGGCCAGGCTTCCTCGTCGGGGCTAAGGTAGACTCCCAGATAGAGGAGATGGGTCGTGCTCCAGGCAAAAGGCCTGAGCTCCTCCGGCAGGGAGTCCACCCGCCACTGACCCACCAGGAGTCCGGAACATTTCTCCCAGTTGATCCTGGCGGAGGACGCGGCCGAGTAAATCTCCTGGCACTCACGCATCCTCCGCAGGTCAGCGGGATCCTCTACCGCGAGGAGCACGTCATCGGCGTAAGCCGAGAGGACGACCTCCACGCCCGGCCCTTGCAGAGCCAGTCCCGTCAACCTCGTCCGCAAGAGGCGCAGGAAAGGCTCCACGCAAACGGCGTACAACTGGCCGGACATGGGGCATCCCTGGCGCACCCCTCTCCTAAAGCGAAGGGGCGCCGTCAAGGACCCGTTAACCTTAATCAGACACTCCGCGGCGGCGTACAAAAGTCGGATCCGGGCGACGAAATGCGTCCCGAACCCGAAAGCGCGCAGAGTTCCGAGCAGATAGTCGTGATCCACCCTGTCGAACGCCTTCTCTTGGTCGAGGGATAGGAAGGCGACCGACAGACCAGCCTCCTGGGAACAATGGATGAGGTCCCGGACCAGATGGATGTTATCGTGGATTGTCCGGCCCGGGACCGTGTATGACTGGTCGGGGTGGATCATGTGGTCCAGCACGGCACCAAGGCGAGCAGACATCGCCCTGGCGAAGATTTTGTAGTCCGTGCTGAGGAGGGAGACCGGGCGCCAGTTCTTAAGGAGGCGGAGATCGCCCTTCTTAGGCAGCAGGACGATGACTGCCCTGCGCCAAGAGAGGGGCATCTCCCCGGTCGCCAGACTTTCCCCCAGGACCCGCGCGTAGTCGCTCCCCAGGACGTCCCAGAACGCCCTGTGGAACTCCACGGTCAGCCCGTCCAGCCCCGGGGATTTTCCCCTCGAGAGCCGGGCGAGGGCACCGGTCAGCTCCGCCAGGCTTAGCGGAGCTTCCAGATTTTCGGCGCCCTCCGGGCTGACCTTCGGCAGGTCCTCCCACAAAACTCTACGCGCTTCCTCGCTGGACGGATCCGGAGAGAACAGAGCCCCGTAATATTCACGGACCCTGTTGTTGACGCCCTCCGGATCCGAGACGAGAGAGCCGTCGTCGGCCAGCAGCGTCAAGAGCTGCTTACGGACACTCTGCCTTTTTTCCAGCGAGTAGAAGAAGGGGGAGCCGCGGTCCAGATCCCGCAGGAACCGGATCCGCGACCTCACGAACGCGCCTCGGGACCCGACGAGCTGCAGGTCCTTCAGCGCGGCCTTCTTCGCTTCGTACACCGTCCGCAGGGCCGGGTCCTGGACGACTTGACCGAGACGGGCTTCCAGGTCGAGCACCTCTTTTTCTAGGCGCCCGACTCTGGCCGCCCGCCTCTTGGTCGACCCCCTCGCGTACTCTTGACAGAAGACGCGGACGTGAGCCTTGCCCACGTCCCACCATAGCCTCAAGGAGGGGAAGCCCCCCTGCTTCCTTCTCCAGTCGGACCAGAATCGACGGAACGAGTCCTGGAACCGCACGTCCTCCAGCAGCCGGTTGTTAAAGTGCCAGTACGCGGACCCCGTCCTCGCGCGGAGCGAAGCGAGCTCCGCCCACACCAGGTGGTGGTCCGAACACGGCACCGGCCGCATGGAGGCCGCCGGGACGCAGGAAACGTACGCCCGAGACACGTAAAGGCGGTCGACTCTAGACCATCCAACTCCAGGCCTCACCCAAGTAAAGGCGCTGGAGTCGGGGTGGAGATTTCGCCAGACGTCCACCAAGTCGAAGGACCCGACCAGGTCCCTCAACTTCTCCATCGCCGTCATGCACTGCGGGGCACCGGAGCGGTCCCTCGCCTCGAGGGTGCAGTTAAAATCCCCCCCGAGGACAATGCAGTCGCCGACGTCGACGGAGCCAAGAAGAGCGGACACCTCTTCAAAGAAGCGCGTTTGCTGCGGGCCGGGATGAGGGGCGTACACGTTCACGAGATGGAGCGGCACGTCCCCCAGGCGAACCGTTACGTGCAGCAAGCGGCCTGGCACGGGCTCCTCGACCCCCAAGATCTCCGGCTGAAAATGCGGGCCCAGCAAGATGGCCACCCCACTAGAAATGGCGGTGAGGTGGCTCATGCGGACCTCTCCTTGCCATTCCAGGAGCCACGTGGCTTCGTCTCCCGGAACGGTGTGGGTTTCTTGCAGGAAGCACACCGCATATTTCCCCTCCCGCAGGAGCGAAAAATTGTCAAATCTACGGCGTGCCCCTCTACCGCCGTTGATGTTGAGGCTGGCTATGGTTATCTTCATGGCAAAAGCATAGTGCAACCTCTACCTTAACCTATTGTGGGGGAGGGAGCGGAGTCTTTTGTTGAACTCCGCTCCCTCCGCAGCCCAGCGAGGAGTCCCTCGAGCTCGCGCAGCTCAAGGTGCTGCTCCTTTGTCAAGGGCCCGCCCGCGGCCAAGGTTTTAACGGCGGCGCGGACGGACCCCTTGATCAGCTCCGGCTCGGACCATTTTTCCAGGGCCAGTCGGGCTTGGTCGCGGCGACCCCGGCTCTGGGCCAAAAAGTCCCGGAGTTCCTTTGCAGGAACGAGGAGGGCCTCAGCGGCGGCCGCGAGCAGATCCACCGCCTCACTGGCGGTGGTCTCTAGGTCTTCACCCGCGTCCCCCACCGAGTCCCCGTCCTCCTCCGGGAGGTGGCCGCCAGCAGCCGGCCCATCGACCGCACAAGGTACGGCAAATGAACCGGCCGCTCCAACCGGCCCTGGCACTGCCCCGATCCCACCCCCAGGATCGTCGGCAGAGGAGTCCCCACTGGGCTCTTTTAAAAATGGTGCTGGGTCGGGAAATGACAGCGGAAGGGGTTCCCCCTCCGCCCCAGGAACCGGAGAACAAGGAGAGACCCGGCCATAGGAAATCCCCAGGCCCTCCAAGTGCTCCAGCTCCAAAGTAAGGGGCGAGGGTGGGTGTTCCTCCCCCTCCCCGCTGCCACCCCCCGGCCCAGCATCTACAGTGTCATAATTATTTAATTGTTTTTCTGCCGGGTCGAGCGACTCCCGGGGGAAGTTGGATAATAGCTGGGCGGGCTCAGGTTCGGCCTTTTCGGCCTCGCCCGCCTCAGTCCCCGGGACGCCCGGCCCGGCGGCTACGCATTCCTCCGCGGTCCCCACGCCCCCCACGACAGGCAGATCTTCCACTCCATCCCCGGGAGGCAGAGGCTGGGCAGCCTCAACTGTCTCACCCTCCCCGGGGAAAGACTCCTCGCGCCTGCAGCGCAATTTGGGGGCGCTGGTGGGGGACGCGGGACACGCGGCGGGCACCGCCTCCTCCGCGGAGGGATGTTGTTCCCCCTCCGCCTCATTGGGGCGGTGCCTCTTTTTGTTCCTGGGGGCGCGCGGAGTCAGGGAGACCTCCATGTCTGCCGAGGCCTCCCGCTCCGCCCCCCCCTTTTCCTTTTCTTGCCCGCGCCTGGGCCCCTCTGTGGTGGTATTCAAGGGCCCGGGCACGGGCTCGGGGCACCCCGCGCTCGCCGGTGACTGGGTTGGGCTGAGCGCGGTGGTCAGACTTTCCGGCGCACCGAGGGGACCCGCCTCTAGATGTTTCTCCTTCTTCCGCGCCTTCTTTCCGCTCGGACGCTCTCCCTCCCCCCCGCCGGAGGCCCTGAAAACAAAGGCCTCCGACGATGCCCGCGCACCCATGGCTCCCGGCACGCGGACGCAACTAGGGGGAGGGGTGGCGGCAGCGCCAGCCTTGGCCGCCTTCGGTGGTTTGGCGGCCTTGGAGGCGGGGCAGTTCTTGCGAACATGCCCCACCTCCCTGCAGGCATGGCACCGCACGCCGTCCGACGTCCAGAAGACGCGGTAGGCAGTCCCCTCGTGCACCACATTAAAATCTCCCTCCGTCGTGTCCTCCCGCGCCAGCCGGACAAAGAGCTGGCGGCGGAAGGAGAACACGTGGCGCAGGCTGCTCTCCCTGAGGCCGAGCGGTATGGGGTTGATCCCTGACCTTACCTCCCCCAGTTGTTGTAGGTGAGGGAGGAGGAGCTCAGCGGAAACAAAGGGCGGGACGTTTGAAATGATGACCCTCTGCGCGGTGGCCTCGAGAGGGTCCACCGGCAGGAACGTCCCGCCCACCGTGAGCCCCTTTTCAAGGGCCAGGGACACCGCCCGCTCCGACCCCAGGAAGAACACGGCCTTCCCAGACATCTTGGAGGCCGCGACAATGGCCGAGGGGCCGACTACCCCAGCCATCGCCCGCACGCACTCCTCAATGCTCATTGTGGGGTGAGTGTAGCTCTTGACCCCGTGTTTCCTGGTTATAAGTCTGAACGGTGGCAGGGCAGCGGGTGGCGCAGGAGGTGCCGTGGATGTGGACACCGCCTGCGCATACGTCCTTGCTGGCCCTGCCACCGGCGTGGATGGGGTCGCCATCACGGGGTCCCTTTAAGGGCTACACCCACCCCAAAGTCACAGGCCTTAATGGTCTTTAATGGCCTCTTATGTTAACTGAGCAGAGGAGCCCTTAACGAGGCACCTCTCCCCTCGTTGACAATTGGGGAGAGGCCTTGCTCCCTCTGCTCAGTTGTCTTAATTGGGTTTTTTTTATTAATTTGGAAGGAAAGGGTTCTCAGAGAGAGAGGGGAGAAACAGAGGGTAACGGAGAAAGAGAGAGGGGGGTGGGAAGGGGGGGGGCTGCGAGGGCAGGTCTCCCCTCGCAGCTGTGGGTGGGTGCACTCCCCAGATGGCAAAACACAAAAGTCTTTGGGGTGGTCTTCAGGTGGGGGGAGAAGATGTCTTCACCTGGGGTAGCTGGAGCCACCAGGCACTCCTAACGATCCTCAATAGGGTGATTAATGACTCTTCAGCCTGGTAGCTCCAGCTATCCCAGGCTAGGCAAATGTGGGGGGGGTGGGGGGGGTTCCAATTGTGGGGGGGGGCCCAGTTGTAAGCACAGCCCCCACGCACACTACCACACACACACACACACCCCCCGCGATGTTCCGGCCCTCAGTGGTCTTCTTTCCTCCCCCCACCGATATAACAAAGTCTTTTTGGGAAATGCACCAACACCCACCTGTAGAATTGTAGAGTCTCCCTCCTTCCACACTGGATGTTGTTGTGGTTTTTCTCCTTCTCTCCAACTCCTTGCAGAATGGTAAAGTTGTTGAAAAGTTTTCTGTTTTCTCCTCCTCTCCCTCTGGTTAGAAGTTGTAGTGAAACCCCTTCCTTCCTTCTCTTCCTGGCTGGTCTCAGGGCTCTCCAGGCAGGAGCAAAAGATGATAGCTGCTCCTCTCACTGCTCTCAGCTCCAACTGAGCAGGACACGCCTCCACTGCTCCACGATTGGTTCCTTGTGCATGAAACTCTTTTAGAGTCTACCTGCGAAAACATAAACATTAAACTGTGCCACCCGACCTGGGTGACACTCCAGACATTTACAAGGCCCATTTTTTTTCCCCCCCTTTTTTGTGTTTTTTTTTTTTTTTTTTTTTTTTTTGTTTTTTTTTGGGCACTAAAATCACAATTTTTCCCCAGTGCCCCCTATAAAAGGGAAGGGGACACTAAAAGCACCGGCAATTAAAACAAATTAACTTTAAAACGTAAAATCAAATTAAAATTTGGTTGCCGGGCGTGATGATGCACTCCAGTCCCTCCGGTGCCCACCTCTCGCGGAAGGCCGCGAGCGTACCGGTGGACACCGCGTGCTCCATCTCCAAGGACACCCTGGACCGGATGTAAGAGCGGAAGAGAGGCAGGCAGTCAGGTTGAACGACCCCCTCGACCGCCCGCTGCCTGGACCGGCTGATGGCACCCTTGGCCGTGCCCAGGAGCAGTCCTACGAGGAGGCCTTCGGACCTACCCGCTCCCCTCCGCACAGGGTGCCCAAAGATCAGGAGAGTGGGACTGAAGTGCAGCCAGAATTTCAGGAGCAGCCCCTTCAAATAATGGAACAGGGGCTGCAACCTTGTGCACTCAATAAAAACATGGAACACGGACTCCTCCAGACCGCAGAAATTGCAGGCGGCCTGGGAGTCCGTGAACCGGCTTAAAAATTTGTTGCACGGCACTGCTCCGTGCACCACCCTCCAGGCCAAGTCCCCGATGAATAGTGGGAGGACCCCTGCGTAGAGTGCCCTCCATCGGGGACCCCCGCCTCCTCCGGACGGCAAGATGGTGCGCCATGGCGTGTCCGGACGGCCGGCGAGGATGGCAAAGTTGAGGGTGTGCAGGAGCAGCCCGTACAGGAAACCCCTCCGCGCGGAACTGAAAGGCACGGAGGGGATTTCCCCGAGGCGGCTCAAGTTGTGAGGCGCCGGCCCCCGAGGGAGGTTCCGGGGTTTGGCGCCGATGAGGAATTCCGTCCGGACGGGGGTCAGTTCGGACGGGATCTCCCCACGTGCTTGAGCCTCCTCGATACACCTAACGGAGTCAGGGCCCAGAGCTGTTTTTAGCGACTCGATGGCATCGGCCGCGCGGCGGACGTTGGCAGAATTTAGGCGCCGCGCCAGCGTGACTGGCGCCATCCAGCCCGCTCCTCCGCCATCGAGCAGGTCCCTGACCCTGGTCACCTCACCAGCCACAGCCCTCTCTTCCGACCGCCACATGAAGCCTCGGCCGTGGAGGTACGGATTCCCGAGCAGCGGCTCCTGCAGGACGGCCGCCACTCCAGCCGGCGGAGAGCTGCGCTTGGTGGAGACTTTGTTCCAGACCCTGATGAGTTCCCTGTAAAAGACAGGCAGCTCCCGGAGGGCGGTCCTGGCACCCCCCAAGTTCACAAACAGGAGCTGCGTGTCATAATTGAGGTCGAGCTGCTGGCGGAAGAAATACCTCGCCAGAGCACACCACCTAGGAGGGGGCTCGACGTAAAGGTATCTCTGCAGGGTCTGAAGACGGAAAGTCGCGAGCTGGGCGCTGACGCACACCAACGACTGACCGCCCTCCTCAAGCGGGAGACTCAAGACCGCGGCAGAGACCCAGTGCTTCCTGTTGTTCCAGAAGAAGTCCACCAGCTTCTTCTGTATCTTGGCGACAAACGCAGGGGGAGGGGTCAAAGTGACCAGCCGGTACCACAGCATTGCGGCCACCAGCTGGTTTATGACTAGCGCTCGACCCCTGTAGGACAGCACTCGGAGCAGTCCTGTCCAGCGCCCTAGGCGAGCGGCGACCTTGGCCTCCAGCTCCTGCCAGTTCGCCGGCCAGGCTTCCTCGTCGGGGCTAAGGTAGACTCCCAGATAGAGGAGATGGGTCGTGCTCCAGGCAAAAGGCCTGAGCTCCTCCGGCAGGGAGTCCACCCGCCACTGACCCACCAGGAGTCCGGAACATTTCTCCCAGTTGATCCTGGCGGAGGACGCGGCCGAGTAAATCTCCTGGCACTCACGCATCCTCCGCAGGTCAGCGGGATCCTCTACCGCGAGGAGCACGTCATCGGCGTAAGCCGAGAGGACGACCTCCACGCCCGGCCCTTGCAGAGCCAGTCCCGTCAACCTCGTCCGCAAGAGGCGCAGGAAAGGCTCCACGCAAACGGCGTACAACTGGCCGGACATGGGGCATCCCTGGCGCACCCCTCTCCTAAAGCGAAGGGGCGCCGTCAAGGACCCGTTAACCTTAATCAGACACTCCGGGGCGGCGTACAAAAGTCGGATCCGGGCGACGAAATGCGTCCCGAACCCGAAAGCGCGCAGAGTTCCGAGCAGATAGTCGTGATCCACCCTGTCGAACGCCTTCTCTTGGTCGAGGGATAGGAAGGCGACCGACAGACCAGCCTCCTGGGAACAATGAATGAGGTCCCGGACCAGATGGATGTTATCGTGGATTGTCCGGCCCGGGACCGTGTATGACTGGTCGGGGTGGATCATGTGGTCCAGCACGGCACCAAGGCGAGCAGACATCGCCCTGGCGAAGATTTTGTAGTCCGTGCTGAGGAGGGAGACCGGGCGCCAGTTCTTAAGGAGGCGGAGATCGCCCTTCTTAGGCAGCAGGACGATGACTGCCCTGCGCCAAGAGAGGGGCATCTCCCCGGTCGCCAGACTTTCCCCCAGGACCCGCGCGTAGTCGCTCCCCAGGACGTCCCAGAACGCCCTGTGGAACTCCACGGTCAGCCCGTCCAGCCCCGGGGATTTTCCCCTCGAGAGCCGGGCGAGGGCACCGGTCAGCTCCGCCAGGCTTAGCGGAGCTTCCAGATTTTCGGCGCCCTCCGGGCTGACCTTCGGCAGGTCCTCCCACAAAACTCTACGCGCTTCCTCGCTGGACGGATCCGGAGAGAACAGAGCCCCGTAATATTCACGGACCCTGTTGTTGACGCCCTCCGGATCCGAGACGAGAGAGCCGTCGTCGGCCAGCAGCGTCAAGAGCTGCTTACGGACACTCTGCCTTTTTTCCAGCGAGTAGAAGAAGGGGGAGCCGCGGTCCAGATCCCGCAGGAACCGGATCCGCGACCTCACGAACGCGCCTCGGGACCCGACGAGCTGCAGGTCCTTCAGCGCGGCCTTCTTCGCTTCGTACACCGTCCGCAGGGCCGGGTCCTGGACGACTTGACCGAGACGGGCTTCCAGGTCGAGCACCTCTTTTTCTAGGCGCCCGACTCTGGCCGCCCGCCTCTTGGTCGACCCCCTCGCGTACTCTTGACAGAAGACGCGGACGTGAGCCTTGCCCACGTCCCACCATAGCCTCAAGGAGGGGAAGCCCCCCTGCTTCCTTCTCCAGTCGGACCAGAATCGACGGAACGAGTCCTGGAACCGCACGTCCTCCAGCAGCCGGTTGTTAAAGTGCCAGTACGCGGACCCCGTCCTCGCGCGGAGCGAAGCGAGCTCCGCCCACACCAGGTGGTGGTCCGAACACGGCACCGGCCGCATGGAGGCCGCCGGGACGCAGGAAACGTACGCCCGAGACACGTAAAGGCGGTCGACTCTAGACCATCCAACTCCAGGCCTCACCCAAGTAAAGGCGCTGGAGTCGGGGTGGAGATTTCGCCAGACGTCCACCAAGTCGAAGGACCCGACCAGGTCCCTCAACTTCTCCATCGCCGTCATGCACTGCGGGGCACCGGAGCGGTCCCTCGCCTCGAGGGTGCAGTTAAAATCCCCCCCGAGGACAATGCAGTCGCCGACGTCGACGGAGCCAAGAAGAGCGGACACCTCTTCAAAGAAGCGCGTTTGCTGCGGGCCGGGATGAGGGGCGTACACGTTCACGAGATGGAGCGGCACGTCCCCCAGGCGAACCGTTACGTGCAGCAAGCGGCCTGGCACGGGCTCCTCGACCCCCAAGATCTCCGGCTGAAAATGCGGGCCCAGCAAGATGGCCACCCCACTAGAAATGGCGGTGAGGTGGCTCATGCGGACCTCTCCTTGCCATTCCAGGAGCCACGTGGCTTCGTCTCCCGGAACGGTGTGGGTTTCTTGCAGGAAGCACACCGCATATTTCCCCTCCCGCAGGAGCGAAAAATTGTCAAATCTACGGCGTGCCCCTCTACCGCCGTTGATGTTGAGGCTGGCTATGGTTATCTTCATGGCAAAAGCATAGTGCAACCTCTACCTTAACCTATTGTGGGGGAGGGAGCGGAGTCTTTTGTTGAACTCCGCTCCCTCCGCAGCCCAGCGAGGAGTCCCTCGAGCTCGCGCAGCTCAAGGTGCTGCTCCTTTGTCAAGGGCCCGCCCGCGGCCAAGGTTTTAACGGCGGCGCGGACGGACCCCTTGATCAGCTCCGGCTCGGACCATTTTTCCAGGGCCAGTCGGGCTTGGTCGCGGCGACCCCGGCTCTGGGCCAAAAAGTCCCGGAGTTCCTTTGCAGGAACGAGGAGGGCCTCAGCGGCGGCCGCGAGCAGATCCACCGCCTCACTGGCGGTGGTCTCTAGGTCTTCACCCGCGTCCCCCACCGAGTCCCCGTCCTCCTCCGGGAGGTGGCCGCCAGCAGCCGGACCATCGACCGCACAAGGTACGGCAAATGAACCGGCCGCTCCAACCGGCCCTGGCACTGCCCCGATCCCACCCCCAGGATCGTCGGCAGAGGAGTCCCCACTGGGCTCTTTTAAAAATGGTGCTGGGTCGGGAAATGACAGCGGAAGGGGTTCCCCCTCCGCCCCAGGAACCGGAGAACAAGGAGAGACCCGGCCATAGGAAATCCCCAGGCCCTCCAAGTGCTCCAGCTCCAAAGTAAGGGGCGAGGGTGGGTGTTCCTCCCCCTCCCCGCTGCCACCCCCCGGCCCAGCATCTACAGTGTCATAATTATTTAATTGTTTTTCTGCCGGGTCGAGCGACTCCCGGGGGAAGTTGGATAATAGCTGGGCGGGCTCAGGTTCGGCCTTTTCGGCCTCGCCTGCCTCAGTCCCCGGGACGCCCGGCCCGGCGGCTACGCATTCCTCCGCGGTCCCCACGCCCCCCACGACAGGCAGATCTTCCACTCCATCCCCGGGAGGCAGAGGCTGGGCAGCCTCAACTGTCTCACCCTCCCCGGGGAAAGACTCCTCGCGCCTGCAGCGCAATTTGGGGGCGCTGGTGGGGGACGCGGGACACGCGGCGGGCACCGCCTCCTCCGCGGAGGGATGTTGTTCCCCCTCCGCCTCATTGGGGCGGTGCCTCTTTTTGTTCCTGGGGGCGCGCGGAGTCAGGGAGACCTCCATGTCTGCCGAGGCCTCCCGCTCCGCCCCCCCCTTTTCCTTTTCTTGCCCGCGCCTGGGCCCCTCTGTGGTGGTATTCAAGGGCCCGGGCACGGGCTCGGGGCACCCCGCGCTCGCCGGTGACTGGGTTGGGCTGAGCGCGGTGGTCAGACTTTCCGGCGCACCGAGGGGACCCGCCTCTAGATGTTTCTCCTTCTTCCGCGCCTTCTTTCCGCTCGGACGCTCTCCCTCCCCCCCGCCGGAGGCCCTGAAAACAAAGGCCTCCGACGATGCCCGCGCACCCATGGCTCCCGGCACGCGGACGCAACTAGGGGGAGGGGTGGCGGCAGCGCCAGCCTTGGCCGCCTTCGGTGGTTTGGCGGCCTTGGAGGCGGGGCAGTTCTTGCGAACATGCCCCACCTCCCTGCAGGCATGGCACCGCACGCCGTCCGACGTCCAGAAGACGCGGTAGGCAGTCCCCTCGTGCACCACATTAAAATCTCCCTCCGTCGTGTCCTCCCGCGCCAGCCGGACAAAGAGCTGGCGGCGGAAGGAGAACACGTGGCGCAGGCTGCTCTCCCTGAGGCCGAGCGGTATGGGGTTGATCCCTGACCTTACCTCCCCCAGTTGTTGTAGGTGAGGGAGGAGGAGCTCAGCGGAAACAAAGGGCGGGACGTTTGAAATGATGACCCTCTGCGCGGTGGCCTCGAGAGGGTCCACCGGCAGGAACGTCCCGCCCACCGTGAGCCCCTTTTCAAGGGCCAGGGACACCGCCCGCTCCGACCCCAGGAAGAACACGGCCTTCCCAGACATCTTGGAGGCCGCGACAATGGCCGAGGGGCCGACTACCCCAGCCATCGCCCGCACGCACTCCTCAATGCTCATTGTGGGGTGAGTGTAGCTCTTGACCCCGTGTTTCCTGGTTATAAGTCTGAACGGTGGCAGGGCAGCGGGTGGCGCAGGAGGTGCCGTGGATGTGGACACCGCCTGCGCATACGTCCTTGCTGGCCCTGCCACCGGCGTGGATGGGGTCGCCATCACGGGGTCCCTTTAAGGGCTACACCCACCCCAAAGTCACAGGCCTTAATGGTCTTTAATGGCCTCTTATGTTAACTGAGCAGAGGAGCCCTTAACGAGGCACCTCTCCCCTCGTTGACAATTGGGGAGAGGCCTTGCTCCCTCTGCTCAGTTGTCTTAATTGGTTTTTTTTTATTAATTTGGAAGGAAAGGGTTCTCAGAGAGAGAGGGGAGAAACAGAGGGTAACGGAGAAAGAGAGAGGGGGGTGGGAAGGGGGGGGGGCTGCGAGGGCAGGTCTCCCCTCGCAGCTGTGGGTGGGTGCACTCCCCAGATGGCAAAACACAAAAGTCTTTGGGGTGGTCTTCAGGTGGGGGGAGAAGATGTCTTCACCTGGGGTAGCTGGAGCCACCAGGCACTCCTAACGATCCTCAATAGGGTGATTAATGACTCTTCAGCCTGGTAGCTCCAGCTATCCCAGGCTAGGCAAATGTGGGGGGGGTGGGGGGGGTTCCAATTGTGGGGGGGGGCCCAGTTGTAAGCACAGCCCCCACGCACACTACCACACACACACACACACCCCCCGCGATGTTCCGGCCCTCAGTGGTCTTCTTTCCTCCCCCCACCGATATAACAAAGTCTTTTTGGGAAATGCACCAACACCCACCTGTAGAATTGTAGAGTCTCCCTCCTTCCACACTGGATGTTGTTGTGGTTTTTCCCCTTCTCTCCAACTCCTTGCAGAATGGTAAAGTTGTTGAAAAGTTTTCTGTTTTCTCGTCCTCTCCCTCTGGTTAGAAGTTGTAGTGAAACCCCTTCCTTCCTTCTCTTCCTGGCTGGTCTCAGGGCTCTCCAGGCAGGAGCAAAAGATGATAGCTGCTCCTCTCACTGCTCTCAGCTCCAACTGAGCAGGACACGCCTCCACTGCTCCACGATTGGTTCCTTGTGCATGAAACTCTTTTAGAGTCTACCTGCGAAAACATAAACATTAAACTGTGCCACCCGACCTGGGTGACACTCCAGACATTTACAAGGCCCATTTTTTTTCCCCCCCTTTTTTGTGTTTTTTTTTTTTTTTTTTTTTTGTTTTTTTTTGGGCACTAAAATCACAATTTTTCCCCAGTGCCCCCTATAAAAGGGAAGGGGACACTAAAAGCACCGGCAATTAAAACAAATTAACTTTAAAACGTAAAATCAAATTAAAATTTGGTTGCCGGGCGTGATGATGCACTCCAGTCCCTCCGGTGCCCACCTCTCGCGGAAGGCCGCGAGCGTACCGGTGGACACCGCGTGCTCCATCTCCAAGGACACCCTGGACCGGATGTAAGAGCGGAAGAGAGGCAGGCAGTCAGGTTGAACGACCCCCTCGACCGCCCGCTGCCTGGACCGGCTGATGGCACCCTTGGCCGTGCCCAGGAGCAGTCCTACGAGGAGGCCTTCGGACCTACCCGCTCCCCTCCGCAAAGGGTGCCCAAAGATCAGGAGAGTGGGACTGAAGTGCAGCCAGAATTTCAGGAGCAGCCCCTTCAAATAATGGAACAGGGGCTGCAACCTTGTGCACTCAATAAAAACATGGAACACGGACTCCTCCAGACCGCAGAAATTGCAGGCGGCCTGGGAGTCCGTGAACCGGCTTAAAAATTTGTTGCACGGCACTGCTCCGTGCACCACCCTCCAGGCCAAGTCCCCGATGAATAGTGGGAGGACCCCTGCGTAGAGTGCCCTCCATCGGGGACCCCCGCCTCCTCCGGACGGCAAGATGGTGCGCCATGGCGTGTCCGGACGGCCGGCGAGGATGGCAAAGTTGAGGGTGTGCAGGAGCAGCCCGTACAGGAAACCCCTCCGCGCGGAACTGAAAGGCACGGAGGGGATTTCCCCGAGGCGGCTCAAGTTGTGAGGCGCCGGCCCCCGAGGGAGGTTCCGGGGTTTGGCGCCGATGAGGAATTCCGTCCGGACGGGGGTCAGTTCGGACGGGATCTCCCCACGTGCTTGAGCCTCCTCGATACACCTAACGGAGTCAGGGCCCAGAGCTGTTTTTAGCGACTCGATGGCATCGGCCGCGCGGCGGACGTTGGCAGAATTTAGGCGCCGCGCCAGCGTGACTGGCGCCATCCAGCCCGCTCCTCCGCCATCGAGCAGGTCCCTGACCCTGGTCACCTCACCAGCCACAGCCCTCTCTTCCGACCGCCACATGAAGCCTCGGCCGTGGAGGTACGGATTCCCGAGCAGCGGCTCCTGCAGGACGGCCGCCACTCCAGCCGGCGGAGAGCTGCGCTTGGTGGAGACTTTGTTCCAGACCCTGATGAGTTCCCTGTAAAAGACAGGCAGCTCCCGGAGGGCGGTCCTGGCACCCCCCAAGTTCACAAACAGGAGCTGCGTGTCATAATTGAGGTCGAGCTGCTGGCGGAAGAAATACCTCGCCAGAGCACACCACCTAGGAGGGGGCTCGACGTAAAGGTATCTCTGCAGGGTCTGAAGACGGAAAGTCGCGAGCTGGGCGCTGACGCACACCAACGACTGACCGCCCTCCTCAAGCGGGAGACTCAAGACCGCGGCAGAGACCCAGTGCTTCCTGTTGTTCCAGAAGAAGTCCACCAGCTTCTTCTGTATCTTGGCGACAAACGCAGGGGGAGGGGTCAAAGTGACCAGCCGGTACCACAGCATTGCGGCCACCAGCTGGTTTATGACTAGCGCTCGACCCCTGTAGGACAGCACTCGGAGCAGTCCTGTCCAGCGCCCTAGGCGAGCGGCGACCTTGGCCTCCAGCTCCTGCCAGTTCGCCGGCCAGGCTTCCTCGTCGGGGCTAAGGTAGACTCCCAGATAGAGGAGATGGGTCGTGCTCCAGGCAAAAGGCCTGAGCTCCTCCGGCAGGGAGTCCACCCGCCACTGACCCACCAGGAGTCCGGAACATTTCTCCCAGTTGATCCTGGCGGAGGACGCGGCCGAGTAAATCTCCTGGCACTCACGCATCCTCCGCAAGTCAGCGGGATCCTCTACCGCGAGGAGCACGTCATCGGCGTAAGCCGAGAGGACGACCTCCACGCCCGGCCCTTGCAGAGCCAGTCCCGTCAACCTCGTCCGCAAGAGGCGCAGGAAAGGCTCCACGCAAACGGCGTATAACTGGCCGGACATGGGGCATCCCTGGCGCACCCCTCTCCTAAAGCGAAGGGGCGCCGTCAAGGACCCGTTAACCTTAATCAGACACTCCGCGGTGGCGTACAAAAGTCGGATCCGGGCGACGAAATGCGTCCCGAACCCGAAAGCGCGCAGAGTTCCGAGCAGATAGTCGTGATCCACCCTGTCGAACGCCTTCTCTTGGTCGAGGGATAGGAAGGCGACCGACAGACCAGCCTCCTGGGAACAATGGATGAGGTCCCGGACCAGATGGATGTTGTCGTGGATTGTCCGGCCCGGGACCGTGTATGACTGGTCGGGGTGGATCATGTGGTCCAGCACGGCACCAAGGCGAGCAGACATCACCCTGGCGAAGATTTTGTAGTCCGTGCTGAGGAGGGAGACCGGGCGCCAGTTCTTAAGGAGGCGGAGATCGCCCTTCTTAGGCAGCAGGACGATGACTGCCCTGCGCCAAGAGAGGGGCATCTCCCCGGTCGCCAGACATTCCCCCAGGACCCGCGCGTAGTCGCTCCCCAGGACGTCCCAGAACGCCCTGTGGAACTCCACGGTCAGCCCGTCCAGCCCCGGGGATTTTCCCCTCGAGAGCCGGGCGAGGGCACCGGTCAGCTCCGCCAGGCTTAGCGGAGCTTCCAGATTTTCGGCGCCCTCCGGGCCGACCTTCGGCAGGTCCTCCCACAAAACTCTACGCGCTTCCTCGCTGGACGGATCCGGAGAGAACAGAGCCCCGTAATATTCTCGGACCCTGTTGTTGACGCCCTCCGGATCCGAGACGAGAGAGCCGTCGTCGGCCAGCAGCGTCAAGAGCTGCTTACGGACACTCTGCCTTTTTTCCAGCGAGTAGAAGAAGGGGGAGCCGCGGTCCAGATCCCGCAGGAACCGGATCCGCGACCTCACGAACGCGCCTCGGGACCCGACGAGCTGCAGGTCCTTCAGCGCGGCCTTCTTCGCTTCGTACACCGTCCGCAGGGCCGGGTCCTGGACGACTTGACCGAGACGGGCTTCCAGGTCGAGCACCTCTTTTTCTAGGCGCCCGACTCTGGCCGCCCGCCTCTTGGTCGACCCCCTCGCGTACTCTTGACAGAAGACGCGGACGTGAGCCTTGCCCACGTCCCACCATAGCCTCAAGGAGGGGAAGCCCCCCTGCTTCCTTCTCCAGTCGGACCAGAATCGACGGAACGAGTCCCGGAACCGCACGTCCTCCAGCAGCCGGTTGTTAAAGTGCCAGTACGCGGACCCCGTCCTCGCGCGGAGCGAAGCGAGCTCCGCCCACACCAGGTGGTGGTCCGAACACGGCACCGGCCGCATGGAGGCCGCCGGGACGCAGGAAACGTACGCCCGAGACACGTAAAGGCGGTCGACTCTAGACCATCCAACTCCAGGCCTCACCCAAGTAAAGGCGCTGGAGTCGGGGTGGAGATTTCGCCAGACGTCCACCAAGTCGAAGGACCCGACCAGGTCCCTCAACTTCTCCATCGCCGTCATGCACTGCGGGGCACCGGAGCGGTCCCTCGCCTCGAGGGTGCAGTTAAAATCCCCCCCGAGGACAATGCAGTCGCCGACGTCGACGGAGCCAAGAAGAGCGGACACCTCTTCAAAGAAGCGCGTTTGCTGCGGGCCGGGATGAGGGGCGTACACGTTCACGAGATGGAGCGGCACGTCCCCCAGGCGAACCGTTACGTGCAGCAAGCGGCCTGGCACGGGCTCCTCGACCCCCAAGATCTCCGGCTGAAAATGCGGGCCCAGCAAGATGGCCACCCCACTAGAAATGGCGGTGAGGTGGCTCATGCGGACCTCTCCTTGCCATTCCAGGAGCCACGTGGCTTCGTCTCCCGGAACGGTGTGGGTTTCTTGCAGGAAGCACACCGCATATTTCCCCTCCCGCAGGAGCGAAAAATTGTCAAATCTACGGCGTGCCCCTCTGCCGCCGTTGATGTTGAGGCTGGCTATGGTTATCTTCATGACAAAAGCATAGTGCAACCTCTACCTTAACCTATTGTGGGGGAGGGAGCGGAGTCTTTTGTTGAACTCCGCTCCCTCCGCAGCCCAGCGAGGAGTCCCTCGAGCTCGCGCAGCTCAAGGTGCTGCTCCTTTGTCAAGGGCCCGCCCGCGGCCAAGGTTTTAACGGCGGCGCGGACGGACCCCTTGATCAGCTCCGGCTCGGACCATTTTTCCAGGGCCAGTCGGGCTTGGTCGCGGCGACCCCGGCTCTGGGCCAAAAAGTCCCGGAGTTCCTTTGCAGGAACGAGGAGGGCCTCAGCGGCGGCCGCGAGCAGATCCACCGCCTCCCTGGCGGTGGTCTCTAGGTCTTCACCCGCGTCCCCCACCGAGTCCCCGTCCTCCTCCGGGAGGTGGCCGCCAGCAGCCGGCCCATCGACCGCACAAGGTACGGCAAATGAACCGGCCGCTCCAACCGGCCCTGGCACTGCCCCGATCCCACCCCCAGGATCGTCGGCAGAGGAGTCCCCACTGGGCTCTTTTAAAAATGGTGCTGGGTCGGGAAACGACAGCGGAAGGGGTTCCCCCTCCGCCCCAGGAACCGGAGAACAAGGAGAGACCCGGCCATAGGAAATCCCCAGGCCCTCCAAGTGCTCCAGCTCCAAAGTAAGGGGCGAGGGTGGGTGTTCCTCCCCCTCCCCGCTGCCACCCCCCGGCCCAGCATCTACAGTGTCATAATTATTTGTTTCATTCTCTGCCGGGTCGAGCAAATCCCGGGGGAAGTTGGGTAATAGCTGGGCGGGCTCAGGTTCGGCCTTTTCGGCCTCGCCCGCCTCAGTCCCCGGGACGCCCGGCCCGGCGGCTACGCATTCCTCCGCGGTCCCCACGCCCCCCACGACAGGCAGATCTTCCACTCCATCCCCGGGAGGCAGAGGCTGGGCAGCCTCAACTGTCTCACCCTCCCCGGGGAAAGACTCCTCGCGCCTGCAGCGCAATTTGGGGGCGCTGGTGGGGGACGCGGGACACGCGGCGGGCACCGCCTCCTCCGCGGAGGGATGTTGTTCCCCCTCCGCCTCATTGGGGCGGTGCCTCTTTTTGTTCCAGGGGGCGCGCGGAGTCAGGGAGACCTCCATGTCTGCCGAGGCCTCCCGCTCCGCCCCCCCCTTTTCCTTTTCTTGCCCGCGCCTGGGCCCCTCTGTGGTGGTATTCAAGGGCTCGGGCACGGGCTCGGGGCACCCCGCGCTCGCCGGTGACGGGGTTGGGCTGAGCGCGGTGGTCAAATTATCCGGCGCACGGAGGGGACCCGCCTCTTGATGTTTTGTCTTCTTCCGCGCCTTCTTTCCGGTCGGACGCTCTCCCTCCCCCCCGCCGGAGGCCCTGAAAACAAAGGCCTCCGACGATGCCCGCGCACCCATGGCTCCCGGCACGCGGACGCAACTAGGGGGAGGGGTGGCGGCGGCGCCAGCCTTGGCCGCCTTCGGTGGTTTGGCGGCCTTGGAGGCGGGGCAGTTCTTGCGAACGTGCCCCACCTCCCTGCAGGCATGGCACCGCACGCCGTCCGACGTCCAGAAGACGCGGTAGGCAGTCCCCTCGTGCACCACATTAAAATGACCTTCCGTCGTCTCCTCCCGCGCCAGCCGGACAAAGAGCTGGCGGCGGAAGGAGAACACGTGGCGCAGGCTGTTCTCCCTGAGGCCGAGCGGTATGGGGTTGATCCCTGACCTTACCTCCCCCAGTTGTTGTAGGTGAGGGAGGAGGAGCTCAGCGGAAACAAAGGGCGGGACGTTTGAAACGATGACCCTCTGCGCGGTGGCCTCGAGAGGGTCCACCGGCAGGAACGTCCCGCCCACCGTGAGCCCCTTTTCAAGGGCCAGGGACACCGCCCGCTCCGACCCCAGGAAGAACACGGCCTTCCCAGACATCTTGGAGGCTGCGACAATGGCCGAGGGGCCGACTACCCCAGCCATCGCCCGCACGCACTCCTCAATGCTCATTGTGGGGTGAGTGTAGCTCTTGACCCCGTGTTTCCTGGTTATAAGTCTGAATGGTGGCAGGGCAGCGGGTGGCGCAGGAGGTGCCGTGGATGTGGACACCGCCTGCGCATACGTCCTTGCTGGCCCTGCCACCGGCGTGGATGGGGTCGCCATCACGGGGTCCCTTTAAGGGCTACACCCACCCCAAAGTCACAGGCCTTAATGGTCTTTATTAGGCCTCTTGTAGATTGACTGAGCAGAGGAGCCCTTAATGAGGTACCTCTCCCCTAGTTGACAATTGGGGAGGGGCCTTGCTCCCTCTGCTCAGTTGTCTTAAATGTTTTTTTTTTTTAATTAAATTTGGAAGAAAGAGGCTCTCAGAGAGAGAGGGGAGAAACAGAGTAACAGAGAAAGAGAGAGGGGGGGTGGGAAGGGGGGGACTGCGAGGGCAGGTCTCCCCTCGCAGCTGTGGGTGGGTGCACTCCCCAGATGGCAAAACACAAAAGTCTTTGGGGTGGTCTTCAGGTGGGGGGAGAAGATGTCTTCACCTGGGGTAGCTGGAGCCACCAGGCACTCCCAACGATCTTTAATTGGGTGATTGAGAAAAACAACAATCTTCAGCCTGGTAGCTGCAGCTATCCCAGGCTAGGCAAATGTGGGGGGGGTGGGGGGGGTTCCAATTGTGGGGGGGGGCCTAGTTGTAAGCACGGCCCCCACACACACTACCACACACACACACACCCCCCGCGATGTTCCGGCCCTCAGTGGTCTTCTTTCCTCCCCCCACCGATACAACAAAGTCTGTTTGGGGAAATGCACCCACACCCACCTGCAGAAATGTTGAGTCTCCCTCCTTCCACACTGGATGGTTGTTGTGGTTTTTCCCCCTCTCTCCAACTCCTTGCAGAAATGGTAAAGTTGATGAAAAAGTTTTCTTTTCTCCTCCTCTCCCTCTGGATAAAGTTGGTGTTGAAGCCCCTTCCTTCCTTCTCTTCCGGGCTGGTCTCAGGGCTCTCCAGTCAGGAGCTCAAGTTGCTAGCTGCTTCCCTCACTGCTCACAGCTCCAACTGAGCAGGACACGCCTCTACTGCTTCACGATTGGTCCTTGTGCATGAAACTCTTTTAGAGTCTACCTGCGAAAACATAAACATTAAACTGTGCCACCCGACCTGGGTGACACTCCAGACATTTACAAGGCCCATTTTTTTTTTTTCCCCCCTTTTTTGTGTTTTTTTTTTTTTTTTGTTTTTTCTTTTTTTTTTTGTTTTTTTTTGGGCACTAAAATCACAATTTTTCCCCAGTGCCCCCTATAAAAGGGAAGGGGACACTAAAAGCACCGGCAATTAAAACAAATTAACTTTAAAACGTAAAATCAAATTAAAATTTGGTTGCCGGGCGTGATGATGCACTCCAGTCCCTCCGGTGCCCACCTCTCGCGGAAGGCCGCGAGCGTACCGGTGGACACCGCGTGCTCCATCTCCAAGGACACCCTGGACCGGATGTAAGAGCGGAAGAGAGGCAGGCAGTCAGGTTGAACGACCCCCTCGACCGCCCGCTGCCTGGACCGGCTGATGGCACCCTTGGCCGTGCCCAGGAGCAGTCCTACGAGGAGGCCTTCGGACCTACCCGCTCCCCTCCGCACAGGGTGCCCAAAGATCAGGAGAGTGGGACTGAAGTGCAGCCAGAATTTCAGGAGCAGCCCCTTCAAATAATGGAACAGGGGCTGCAACCTTGTGCACTCAATAAAAACATGGAACACGGACTCCTCCAGACCGCAGAAATTGCAGGCGGCCTGGGAGTCCGTGAACCGGCTTAAAAATTTGTTGCACGGCACTGCTCCGTGCACCACCCTCCAGGCCAAGTCCCCGATGAATAGTGGGAGGACCCCTGCGTAGAGTGCCCTCCATCGGGGACCCCCGCCTCCTCCGGACGGCAAGATGGTGCGCCATGGCGTGTCCGGACGGCCGGCGAGGATGGCAAAGTTGAGGGTGTGCAGGAGCAGCCCGTACAGGAAACCCCTCCGCGCGGAACTGAAAGGCACGGAGGGGATTTCCCCGAGGCGGCTCAAGTTGTGAGGCGCCGGCCCCCGAGGGAGGTTCCGGGGTTTGGCGCCGATGAGGAATTCCGTCCGGACGGGGGTCAGTTCGGACGGGATCTCCCCACGTGCTTGAGCCTCCTCGATACACCTAACGGAGTCAGGGCCCAGAGCTGTTTTTAGCGACTCGATGGCATCGGCCGCGCGGCGGACGTTGGCAGAATTTAGGCGCCGCGCCAGCGTGACTGGCGCCATCCAGCCCGCTCCTCCGCCATCGAGCAGGTCCCTGACCCTGGTCACCTCACCAGCCACAGCCCTCTCTTCCGACCGCCACATGAAGCCTCGGCCGTGGAGGTACGGATTCCCGAGCAGCGGCTCCTGCAGGACGGCCGCCACTCCAGCCGGCGGAGAGCTGCGCTTGGTGGAGACTTTGTTCCAGACCCTGATGAGTTCCCTGTAAAAGACAGGCAGCTCCCGGAGGGCGGTCCTGGCACCCCCCAAGTTCACAAACAGGAGCTGCGTGTCATAATTGAGGTCGAGCTGCTGGCGGAAGAAATACCTCGCCAGAGCACACCACCTAGGAGGGGGCTCGACGTAAAGGTATCTCTGCAGGGTCTGAAGACGGAAAGTCGCGAGCTGGGCGCTGACGCACACCAACGACTGACCGCCCTCCTCAAGCGGGAGACTCAAGACCGCGGCAGAGACCCAGTGCTTCCTGTTGTTCCAGAAGAAGTCCACCAGCTTCTTCTGTATCTTGGCGACAAACGCAGGGGGAGGGGTCAAAGTGACCAGCCGGTACCACAGCATTGCGGCCACCAGCTGGTTTATGACTAGCGCTCGACCCCTGTAGGACAGCACTCGGAGCAGTCCTGTCCAGCGCCCTAGGCGAGCGGCGACCTTGGCCTCCAGCTCCTGCCAGTTCGCCGGCCAGGCTTCCTCGTCGGGGCTAAGGTAGACTCCCAGATAGAGGAGATGGGTCGTGCTCCAGGCAAAAGGCCTGAGCTCCTCCGGCAGGGAGTCCACCCGCCACTGACCCACCAGGAGTCCGGAACATTTCTCCCAGTTGATCCTGGCGGAGGACGCGGCCGAGTAAATCTCCTGGCACTCACGCATCCTCCGCAAGTCAGCGGGATCCTCTACCGCGAGGAGCACGTCATCGGCGTAAGCCGAGAGGACGACCTCCACGCCCGGCCCTTGCAGAGCCAGTCCCGTCAACCTCGTCCGCAAGAGGCGCAGGAAAGGCTCCACGCAAACGGCGTATAACTGGCCGGACATGGGGCATCCCTGGCGCACCCCTCTCCTAAAGCGAAGGGGCGCCGTCAAGGACCCGTTAACCTTAATCAGACACTCCGCGGCGGCGTACAAAAGTCGGATCCGGGCGACGAAATGCGTCCCGAACCCGAAAGCGCGCAGAGTTCCGAGCAGATAGTCGTGATCCACCCTGTCGAACGCCTTCTCTTGGTCGAGGGATAGGAAGGCGACCGACAGACCAGCCTCCTGGGAACAATGGATGAGGTCCCGGACCAGATGGATGTTGTCGTGGATTGTCCGGCCCGGGACCGTGTATGACTGGTCGGGGTGGATCATGTGGTCCAGCACGGCACCAAGGCGAGCAGACATCACCCTGGCGAAGATTTTGTAGTCCGTGCTGAGGAGGGAGACCGGGCGCCAGTTCTTAAGGAGGCGGAGATCGCCCTTCTTAGGCAGCAGGACGATGACTGCCCTGCGCCAAGAGAGGGGCATCTCCCCGGTCGCCAGACTTTCCCCCAGGACCCGCGCGTAGTCGCTCCCCAGGACGTCCCAGAACGCCCTGTGGAACTCCACGGTCAGCCCGTCCAGCCCCGGGGATTTTCCCCTCGAAAGCCGGGCGAGGGCACCGGTCAGCTCCGCCAGGCTTAGCGGAGCTTCCAGATTTTCGGCGCCCTCCGGGCCGACCTTCGGCAGGTCCTCCCACAAAACTCTACGCGCTTCCTCGCTGGACGGATCCGGAGAGAACAGAGCCCCGTAATATTCTCGGACCCTGTTGTTGACGCCCTCCGGATCCGAGACGAGAGAGCCGTCGTCGGCCAGCAGCGTCAAGAGCTGCTTACGGACACTCTGCCTTTTTTCCAGCGAGTAGAAGAAGGGGGAGCCGCGGTCCAGATCCCGCAGGAACCGGATCCGCGACCTCACGAACGCGCCTCGGGACCCGACGAGCTGCAGGTCCTTCAGCGCGGCCTTCTTCGCTTCGTACACCGTCCGCAGGGCCGGGTCCTGGACGACTTGACCGAGACGGGCTTCCAGGTCGAGCACCTCTTTTTCTAGGCGCCCGACTCTGGCCGCCCGCCTCTTGGTCGACCCCCTCGCGTACTCTTGACAGAAGACGCGGACGTGAGCCTTGCCCACGTCCCACCATAGCCTCAAGGAGGGGAAGCCCCCCTGCTTCCTTCTCCAGTCGGACCAGAATCGACGGAACGAGTCCCGGAACCGCACGTCCTCCAGCAGCCGGTTGTTAAAGTGCCAGTACGCGGACCCCGTCCTCGCGCGGAGCGAAGCGAGCTCCGCCCACACCAGGTGGTGGTCCGAACACGGCACCGGCCGCATGGAGGCCGCCGGGACGCAGGAAACGTACGCCCGAGACACGTAAAGGCGGTCGACTCTAGACCATCCAACTCCAGGCCTCACCCAAGTAAAGGCGCTGGAGTCGGGGTGGAGATTTCGCCAGACGTCCACCAAGTCGAAGGACCCGACCAGGTCCCTCAACTTCTCCATCGCCGTCATGCACTGCGGGGCACCGGAGCGGTCCCTCGCCTCGAGGGTGCAGTTAAAATCCCCCCCGAGGACAATGCAGTCGCCGACGTCGACGGAGCCAAGAAGAGCGGACACCTCTTCAAAGAAGCGCGTTTGCTGCGGGCCGGGATGAGGGGCGTACACGTTCACGAGATGGAGCGGCACGTCCCCCAGGCGAACCGTTACGTGCAGCAAGCGGCCTGGCACGGGCTCCTCGACCCCCAAGATCTCCGGCTGAAAATGCGGGCCCAGCAAGATGGCCACCCCACTAGAAATGGCGGTGAGGTGGCTCATGCGGACCTCTCCTTGCCATTCCAGGAGCCACGTGGCTTCGTCTCCCGGAACGGTGTGGGTTTCTTGCAGGAAGCACACCGCATATTTCCCCTCCCGCAGGAGCGAAAAATTGTCAAATCTACGGCGTGCCCCTCTGCCGCCGTTGATGTTGAGGCTGGCTATGGTTATCTTCATGACAAAAGCATAGTGCAACCTCTACCTTAACCTATTGTGGGGGAGGGAGCGGAGTCTTTTGTTGAACTCCGCTCCCTCCGCAGCCCAGCGAGGAGTCCCTCGAGCTCGCGCAGCTCAAGGTGCTGCTCCTTTGTCAAGGGCCCGCCCGCGGCCAAGGTTTTAACGGCGGCGCGGACGGACCCCTTGATCAGCTCCGGCTCGGACCATTTTTCCAGGGCCAGTCGGGCTTGGTCGCGGCGACCCCGGCTCTGGGCCAAAAAGTCCCGGAGTTCCTTTGCAGGAACGAGGAGGGCCTCAGCGGCGGCCGCGAGCAGATCCACCGCCTCCCTGGCGGTGGTCTCTAGGTCTTCACCCGCGTCCCCCACCGAGTCCCCGTCCTCCTCCGGGAGGTGGCCGCCAGCAGCCGGCCCATCGACCGCACAAGGTACGGCAAATGAACCGGCCGCTCCAACCGGCCCTGGCACTGCCCCGATCCCACCCCCAGGATCGTCGGCAGAGGAGTCCCCACTGGGCTCTTTTAAAAATGGTGCTGGGTCGGGAAACGACAGCGGAAGGGGTTCCCCCTCCGCCCCAGGAACCGGAGAACAAGGAGAGACCCGGCCATAGGAAATCCCCAGGCCCTCCAAGTGCTCCAGCTCCAAAGTAAGGGGCGAGGGTGGGTGTTCCTCCCCCTCCCCGCTGCCACCCCCCGGCCCAGCATCTACAGTGTCATAATTATTTGTTTCATTCTCTGCCGGGTCGAGCAAATCCCGGGGGAAGTTGGGTAATAGCTGGGCGGGCTCAGGTTCGGCCTTTTCGGCCTCGCCCGCCTCAGTCCCCGGGACGCCCGGCCCGGCGGCTACGCATTCCTCCGCGGTCCCCACGCCCCCCACGACAGGCAGATCTTCCACTCCATCCCCGGGAGGCAGAGGCTGGGCAGCCTCAACTGTCTCACCCTCCCCGGGGAAAGACTCCTCGCGCCTGCAGCGCAATTTGGGGGCGCTGGTGGGGGACGCGGGACACGCGGCGGGCACCGCCTCCTCCGCGGAGGGATGTTGTTCCCCCTCCGCCTCATTGGGGCGGTGCCTCTTTTTGTTCCTGGGGGCGCGCGGAGTCAGGGAGACCTCCATGTCTGCCGAGGCCTCCCGCTCCGCCCCCCCCTTTTCCTTTTCTTGCCCGCGCCTGGGCCCCTCTGTGGTGGTATTCAAGGGCTCGGGCACGGGCTCGGGGCACCCCGCGCTCGCCGGTGACGGGGTTGGGCTGAGCGCGGTGGTCAAATTATCCGGCGCACGGAGGGGACCCGCCTCTTGATGTTTTGTCTTCTTCCGCGCCTTCTTTCCGGTCGGACGCTCTCCCTCCCCCCCGCCGGAGGCCCTGAAAACAAAGGCCTCCGACGATGCCCGCGCACCCATGGCTCCCGGCACGCGGACGCAACTAGGGGGAGGGGTGGCGGCGGCGCCAGCCTTGGCCGCCTTCGGTGGTTTGGCGGCCTTGGAGGCGGGGCAGTTCTTGCGAACGTGCCCCACCTCCCTGCAGGCATGGCACCGCACGCCGTCCGACGTCCAGAAGACGCGGTAGGCAGTCCCCTCGTGCACCACATTAAAATGACCTTCCGTCGTCTCCTCCCGCGCCAGCCGGACAAAGAGCTGGCGGCGGAAGGAGAACACGTGGCGCAGGCTGTTCTCCCTGAGGCCGAGCGGTATGGGGTTGATCCCTGACCTTACCTCCCCCAGTTGTTGTAGGTGAGGGAGGAGGAGCTCAGCGGAAACAAAGGGCGGGACGTTTGAAACGATGACCCTCTGCGCGGTGGCCTCGAGAGGGTCCACCGGCAGGAACGTCCCGCCCACCGTGAGCCCCTTTTCAAGGGCCAGGGACACCGCCCGCTCCGACCCCAGGAAGAACACGGCCTTCCCAGACATCTTGGAGGCTGCGACAATGGCCGAGGGGCCGACTACCCCAGCCATCGCCCGCACGCACTCCTCAATGCTCATTGTGGGGTGAGTGTAGCTCTTGACCCCGTGTTTCCTGGTTATAAGTCTGAATGGTGGCAGGGCAGCGGGTGGCGCAGGAGGTGCCGTGGATGTGGACACCGCCTGCGCATACGTCCTTGCTGGCCCTGCCACCGGCGTGGATGGGGTCGCCATCACGGGGTCCCTTTAAGGGCTACACCCACCCCAAAGTCACAGGCCTTAATGGTCTTTATTAGGCCTCTTGTAGATTGACTGAGCAGAGGAGCCCTTAATGAGGTACCTCTCCCCTAGTTGACAATTGGGGAGGGGCCTTGCTCCCTCTGCTCAGTTGTCTTAAATGTTTTTTTTTTTAAATTAAATTTGGAAGAAAGAGGCTCTCAGAGAGAGAGGGGAGAAACAGAGTAACAGAGAAAGAGAGAGGGGGGGTGGGAAGGGGGGGACTGCGAGGGCAGGTCTCCCCTCGCAGCTGTGGGTGGGTGCACTCCCCAGATGGCAAAACACAAAAGTCTTTGGGGTGGTCTTCAGGTGGGGGGAGAAGATGTCTTCACCTGGGGTAGCTGGAGCCACCAGGCACTCCCAACGATCTTTAATTGGGTGATTGAGAAAAACAACAATCTTCAGCCTGGTAGCTGCAGCTATCCCAGGCTAGGCAAATGTGGGGGGGGTGGGGGGGGTTCCAATTGTGGGGGGGGGCCTAGTTGTAAGCACGGCCCCCACACACACTACCACACACACACACACCCCCCGCGATGTTCCGGCCCTCAGTGGTCTTCTTTCCTCCCCCCACCGATACAACAAAGTCTGTTTGGGGAAATGCACCCACACCCACCTGCAGAAATGTTGAGTCTCCCTCCTTCCACACTGGATGGTTGTTGTGGTTTTTCCCCCTCTCTCCAACTCCTTGCAGAAATGGTAAAGTTGATGAAAAAGTTTTCTTTTCTCCTCCTCTCCCTCTGGATAAAGTTGGTGTTGAAGCCCCTTCCTTCCTTCTCTTCCGGGCTGGTCTCAGGGCTCTCCAGTCAGGAGCTCAAGTTGCTAGCTGCTTCCCTCACTGCTCACAGCTCCAACTGAGCAGGACACGCCTCTACTGCTTCACGATTGGTCCTTGTGCATGAAACTCTTTTAGAGTCTACCTGCGAAAACATAAACATTAAACTGTGCCACCCGACCTGGGTGACACTCCAGACATTTACAAGGCCCATTTTTTTTCCCCCCTTTTTTTGTGTTTTTTTTTTGTTTTTTCTTTTTTTTTTTTGTTTTTTTTTTTGGGCACTAAAATCACAATTTTTCCCCAGTGCCCCCTATAAAAGGGAAGGGGACACTAAAAGCACCGGCAATTAAAACAAATTAACTTTAAAACGTAAAATCAAATTAAAATTTGGTTGCCGGGCGTGATGATGCACTCCAGTCCCTCCGGTGCCCACCTCTCGCGGAAGGCCGCGAGCGTACCGGTGGACACCGCGTGCTCCATCTCCAAGGACACCCTGGACCGGATGTAAGAGCGGAAGAGAGGCAGGCAGTCAGGTTGAACGACCCCCTCGACCGCCCGCTGCCTGGACCGGCTGATGGCACCCTTGGCCGTGCCCAGGAGCAGTCCTACGAGGAGGCCTTCGGACCTACCCGCTCCCCTCCGCACAGGGTGCCCAAAGATCAGGAGAGTGGGACTGAAGTGCAGCCAGAATTTCAGGAGCAGCCCCTTCAAATAATGGAACAGGGGCTGCAACCTTGTGCACTCAATAAAAACATGGAACACGGACTCCTCCAGACCGCAGAAATTGCAGGCGGCCTGGGAGTCCGTGAACCGGCTTAAAAATTTGTTGCACGGCACTGCTCCGTGCACCACCCTCCAGGCCAAGTCCCCGATGAATAGTGGGAGGACCCCTGCGTAGAGTGCCCTCCATCGGGGACCCCCGCCTCCTCCGGACGGCAAGATGGTGCGCCATGGCGTGTCCGGACGGCCGGCGAGGATGGCAAAGTTGAGGGTGTGCAGGAGCAGCCCGTACAGGAAACCCCTCCGCGCAGAACTGAAAGGCACGGAGGGGATTTCCCCGAGGCGGCTCAAGTTGTGAGGCGCCGGCCCCCGAGGGAGGTTCCGGGGTTTGGCGCCGATGAGGAATTCCGTCCGGACGGGGGTCAGTTCGGACGGGATCTCCCCACGTGCTTGAGCCTCCTCGATACACCTAACGGAGTCAGGGCCCAGAGCTGTTTTTAGCGACTCGATGGCATCGGCCGCGCGGCGGACGTTGGCAGAATTTAGGCGCCGCGC
This sequence comes from Pristiophorus japonicus, assembly GCF_044704955.1. Lineage (NCBI taxonomy): Eukaryota > Metazoa > Chordata > Chondrichthyes > Pristiophoridae > Pristiophorus > Pristiophorus japonicus. The sequence continues at coordinate 35,581,715 of NC_091999.1, read as the reverse complement.
CAGCGTGACTGGCGCCATCCAGCCCGCTCCTCCGCCATCGAGCAGGTCCCTGACCCTGGTCACCTCACCAGCCACAGCCCTCTCTTCCGACCGCCACATGAAGCCTCGGCCGTGGAGGTACGGATTCCCGAGCAGCGGCTCCTGCAGGACGGCCGCCACTCCAGCCGGCGGAGAGCTGCGCTTGGTGGAGACTTTGTTCCAGACCCTGATGAGTTCCCTGTAAAAGACAGGCAGCTCCCGGAGGGCGGTCCTGGCACCCCCCAAGTTCACAAACAGGAGCTGCGTGTCATAATTGAGGTCGAGCTGCTGGCGGAAGAAATACCTCGCCAGAGCACACCACCTAGGAGGGGGCTCGACGTAAAGGTATCTCTGCAGGGTCTGAAGACGGAAAGTCGCGAGCTGGGCGCTGACGCACACCAACGACTGACCGCCCTCCTCAAGCGGGAGACTCAAGACCGCGACAGAGACCCAGTGCTTCCTGTTGTTCCAGAAGAAGTCCACCAGCTTCTTCTGTATCTTGGCGACAAACGCAGGGGGAGGGGTCAAAGTGACCAGCCGGTACCACAGCATTGCGGCCACCAGCTGGTTTATGACTAGCGCTCGACCCCTGTAGGACAGCACTCGGAGCAGTCCTGTCCAGCGCCCTAGGCGAGCGGCGACCTTGGCCTCCAGCTCCTGCCAGTTCGCCGGCCAGGCTTCCTCGTCGGGGCTAAGGTAGACTCCCAGATAGAGGAGATGGGTCGTGCTCCAGGCAAAAGGCCTGAGCTCCTCCGGCAGGGAGTCCACCCGCCACTGACCCACCAGGAGTCCGGAACATTTCTCCCAGTTGATCCTGGCGGAGGACGCGGCCGAGTAAATCTCCTGGCACTCACGCATCCTCCGCAGGTCAGCGGGATCCTCTACCGCGAGGAGCACGTCATCGGCGTAAGCCGAGAGGACGACCTCCACGCCCGGCCCTTGCAGAGCCAGTCCCGTCAACCTCGTCCGCAAGAGGCGCAGGAAAGGCTCCACGCAAACGGCGTATAACTGGCCGGACATGGGGCATCCCTGGCGCACCCCTCTCCTAAAGCGAAGGGGCGCCGTCAAGGACCCGTTAACCTTAATCAGACACTCCGCGGCGGCGTACAAAAGTCGGATCCGGGCGACGAAATGCGTCCCGAACCCGAAAGCGCGCAGAGTTCCGAGCAGATAGTCGTGATCCACCCTGTCGAACGCCTTCTCTTGGTCGAGGGATAGGAAGGCGACCGACAGACCAGCCTCCTGGGAGCAATGGATGAGGTCCCGGACCAGATGGATGTTGTCGTGGATCGTCCGGCCCGGGACCGTGTATGACTGGTCGGGGTGGATCATGTGGTCCAGCACGGCACCAAGGCGAGCAGACATCGCCCTGGCGAAGATTTTGTAGTCCGTGCTGAGGAGGGAGACCGGGCGCCAGTTCTTAAGGAGGCGGAGATCGCCCTTCTTAGGCAGCAGGACGATGACTGCCCTGCGCCAAGAGAGGGGCATCTCCCCGGTCGCCAGACTTTCCCCCAGGACCCGCGCGTAGTCGCTCCCCAGGACGTCCCAGAACGCCCTGTGGAACTCCACGGTCAGCCCGTCCAGCCCCGGGGATTTTCCCCTCGAGAGCCGGGCGAGGGCACCGGTCAGCTCCGCCAGGCTTAGCGGAGCTTCCAGATTTTCGGCGCCCTCCGGGCTGACCTTCGGCAGGTCCTCCCACAAAACTCTACGCGCTTCCTCGCTGGACGGATCCGGAGAGAACAGAGCCCCGTAATATTCACGGACCCTGTTGTTGACGCCCTCCGGATCCGAGACGAGAGAGCCGTCGTCGGCCAGCAGCGTCAAGAGCTGCTTACGGACACTCTGCCTTTTTTCCAGCGAGTAGAAGAAGGGGGAGCCGCGGTCCAGATCCCGCAGGAACCGGATCCGCGACCTCACGAACGCGCCTCGGGACCCGACGAGCTGCAGGTCCTTCAGCGCGGCCTTCTTCGCTTCGTACACCGTCCGCAGGGCCGGGTCCTGGACGACTTGACCGAGACGGGCTTCCAGGTCGAGCACCTCTTTTTCTAGGCGCCCGACTCTGGCCGCCCGCTTCTTGGTCGACCCCCTCGCGTACTCTTGACAGAAGACGCGGACGTGAGCCTTGCCCACGTCCCACCATAGCCTCAAGGAGGGGAAGCCCCCCTGCTTCCTTCTCCAGTCGGACCAGAATCGACGGAACGAGTCCCGGAACCGCACGTCCTCCAGCAGCCGGTTGTTAAAGTGCCAGTACGCGGACCCCGTCCTCGCGCGGAGCGAAGCGAGCTCCGCCCACACCAGGTGGTGGTCCGAACACGGCACCGGCCGCATGGAGGCCGCCGGGACGCAGGAAACGTACGCCCGAGACACGTAAAGGCGGTCGACTCTAGACCATCCAACTCCAGGCCTCACCCAAGTAAAGGCGCTGGAGTCGGGGTGGAGATTTCGCCAGACGTCCACCAAGTCGAAGGACCCGACCAGGTCCCTCAACTTCTCCATCGCCGTCATGCACTGCGGGGCACCGGAGCGGTCCCTCGCCTCGAGGGTGCAGTTAAAATCCCCCCCGAGGACAATGCAGTCGCCGACGTCGACGGAGCCAAGAAGAGCGGACACCTCTTCAAAGAAGCGCGTTTGCTGCGGGCCGGGATGAGGGGCGTACACGTTCACGAGATGGAGCGGCACGTCCCCCAGGCGAACCGTTACGTGCAGCAAGCGGCCTGGCACGGGCTCCTCGACCCCCAAGATCTCCGGCTGAAAATGCGGGCCCAGCAAGATGGCCACCCCACTAGAAATGGCGGTGAGGTGGCTCATGCGGACCTCTCCTTGCCATTCCAGGAGCCACGTGGCTTCGTCTCCCGGAACGGTGTGGGTTTCTTGCAGGAAGCACACCGCATATTTCCCCTCCCGCAGGAGCGAAAAATTGTCAAATCTACGGCGTGCCCCTCTGCCGCCGTTGATGTTGAGGCTGGCTATGGTTATCTTCATGACAAAAGCATAGTGCAACCTCTACCTTAACCTATTGTGGGGGAGGGAGCGGAGTCTTTTGTTGAACTCCGCTCCCTCCGCAGCCCAGCGAGGAGTCCCTCGAGCTCGCGCAGCTCAAGGTGCTGCTCCTTTGTCAAGGGCCCGCCCGCGGCCAAGGTTTTAACGGCGGCGCGGACGGACCCCTTGATCAGCTCCGGCTCGGACCATTTTTCCAGGGCCAGTCGGGCTTGGTCGCGGCGACCCCGGCTCTGGGCCAAAAAGTCCCGGAGTTCCTTTGCAGGAACGAGGAGGGCCTCAGCGGCGGCCGCGAGCAGATCCACCGCCTCCCTGGCGGTGGTCTCTAGGTCTTCACCCGCGTCCCCCACCGAGTCCCCGTCCTCCTCCGGGAGGTGGCCGCCAGCAGCCGGCCCATCGACCGCACAAGGTACGGCAAATGAACCGGCCGCTCCAACCGGCCCTGGCACTGCCCCGATCCCACCCCCAGGATCGTCGGCAGAGGAGTCCCCACTGGGCTCTTTTAAAAATGGTGCTGGGTCGGGAAACGACAGCGGAAGGGGTTCCCCCTCCGCCCCAGGAACCGGAGAACAAGGAGAGACCCGGCCATAGGAAATCCCCAGGCCCTCCAAGTGCTCCAGCTCCAAAGTAAGGGGCGAGGGTGGGTGTTCCTCCCCCTCCCCGCTGCCACCCCCCGGCCCAGCATCTACAGTGTCATAATTATTTGTTTCATTCTCTGCCGGGTCGAGCAAATCCCGGGGGAAGTTGGGTAATAGCTGGGCGGGCTCAGGTTCGGCCTTTTCGGCCTCGCCCGCCTCAGTCCCCGGGACGCCCGGCCCGGCGGCTACGCATTCCTCCGCGGTCCCCACGCCCCCCACGACAGGCAGATCTTCCACTCCATCCCCGGGAGGCAGAGGCTGGGCAGCCTCAACTGTCTCACCCTCCCCGGGGAAAGACTCCTCGCGCCTGCAGCGCAATTTGGGGGCGCTGGTGGGGGACGCGGGACACGCGGCGGGCACCGCCTCCTCCGCGGAGGGATGTTGTTCCCCCTCCGCCTCATTGGGGCGGTGCCTCTTTTTGTTCCTGGGGGCGCGCGGAGTCAGGGAGACCTCCATGTCTGCCGAGGCCTCCCGCTCCGCCCCCCCCTTTTCCTTTTCTTGCCCGCGCCTGGGCCCCTCTGTGGTGGTATTCAAGGGCTCGGGCACGGGCTCGGGGCACCACGCGCTCGCCGGTGACGGGGTTGGGCTGAGCGCGGTGGTCAAATTATCCGGCGCACGGAGGGGACCCGCCTCTTGATGTTTTGTCTTCTTCCGCGCCTTCTTTCCGGTCGGACGCTCTCCCTCCCCCCCGCCGGAGGCCCTGAAAACAAAGGCCTCCGACGATGCCCGCGCACCCATGGCTCCCGGCACGCGGACGCAACTAGGGGGAGGGGTGGCGGCGGCGCCAGCCTTGGCCGCCTTCGGTGGTTTGGCGGCCTTGGAGGCGGGGCAGTTCTTGCGAACGTGCCCCACCTCCCTGCAGGCATGGCACCGCACGCCGTCCGACGTCCAGAAGACGCGGTAGGCAGTCCCCTCGTGCACCACATTAAAATGACCTTCCGTCGTCTCCTCCCGCGCCAGCCGGACAAAGAGCTGGCGGCGGAAGGAGAACACGTGGCGCAGGCTGTTCTCCCTGAGGCCGAGCGGTATGGGGTTGATCCCTGACCTTACCTCCCCCAGTTGTTGTAGGTGAGGGAGGAGGAGCTCAGCGGAAACAAAGGGCGGGACGTTTGAAACGATGACCCTCTGCGCGGTGGCCTCGAGAGGGTCCACCGGCAGGAACGTCCCGCCCACCGTGAGCCCCTTTTCAAGGGCCAGGGACACCGCCCGCTCCGACCCCAGGAAGAACACGGCCTTCCCAGACATCTTGGAGGCTGCGACAATGGCCGAGGGGCCGACTACCCCAGCCATCGCCCGCACGCACTCCTCAATGCTCATTGTGGGGTGAGTGTAGCTCTTGACCCCGTGTTTCCTGGTTATAAGTCTGAATGGTGGCAGGGCAGCGGGTGGCGCAGGAGGTGCCGTGGATGTGGACACCGCCTGCGCATACGTCCTTGCTGGCCCTGCCACCGGCGTGGATGGGGTCGCCATCACGGGGTCCCTTTAAGGGCTACACCCACCCCAAAGTCACAGGCCTTAATGGTCTTTATTAGGCCTCTTGTAGATTGACTGAGCAGAGGAGCCCTTAATGAGGTACCTCTCCCCTAGTTGACAATTGGGGAGGGGCCTTGCTCCCTCTGCTCAGTTGTCTTAAATGTTTTTTTTTTTAAATTAAATTTGGAAGAAAGAGGCTCTCAGAGAGAGAGGGGAGAAACAGAGTAACAGAGAAAGAGAGAGGGGGGGTGGGAAGGGGGGGACTGCGAGGGCAGGTCTCCCCTCGCAGCTGTGGGTGGGTGCACTCCCCAGATGGCAAAACACAAAAGTCTTTGGGGTGGTCTTCAGGTGGGGGGAGAAGATGTCTTCACCTGGGGTAGCTGGAGCCACCAGGCACTCCCAACGATCTTTAATTGGGTGATTGAGAAAAACAACAATCTTCAGCCTGGTAGCTGCAGCTATCCCAGGCTAGGCAAATGTGGGGGGGGTGGGGGGGGTTCCAATTGTGGGGGGGGGCCTAGTTGTAAGCACGGCCCCCACACACACTACCACACACACACACACCCCCCGCGATGTTCCGGCCCTCAGTGGTCTTCTTTCCTCCCCCCACCGATACAACAAAGTCTGTTTGGGGAAATGCACCCACACCCACCTGCAGAAATGTTGAGTCTCCCTCCTTCCACACTGGATGGTTGTTGTGGTTTTTCCCCCTCTCTCCAACTCCTTGCAGAAATGGTAAAGTTGATGAAAAAGTTTTCTTTTCTCCTCCTCTCCCTCTGGATAAAGTTGGTGTTGAAGCCCCTTCCTTCCTTCTCTTCCGGGCTGGTCTCAGGGCTCTCCAGTCAGGAGCTCAAGTTGCTAGCTGCTTCCCTCACTGCTCACAGCTCCAACTGAGCAGGACACGCCTCTACTGCTTCACGATTGGTCCTTGTGCATGAAACTCTTTTTGGAGTTCACCTGCAAAAACATAAAACATGTATCCGTGCCACCCGACCTGGATGACACACACAAGACATTTACAAGGCCCCTTTTTTATTTATTTTTTTGTGTTTTTTTTTTGGGGCACTAAATTCAAATTTTTCCTTTTTCCAGTGCCCCCTATAAAAGGAGAGGGGGACACTAAAAGCACCGGCAATTAAAACAAATTAAACTTTAAAACGTAAAATCAAATTAAAATTTGGTTGCCGGGCGTGATGATGCACTCCAGTCCCTCCGGTGCCCACCTCTCGCGGAAGGCCGCGAGCGTACCGGTGGACACCGCGTGCTCCATCTCCAAGGACACCCTGGACCGGATGTAAGAGCGGAAGAGAGGCAGGCAGTCAGGTTGAACGACCCCCTCGACCGCCCGCTGCCTGGACCGGCTGATGGCACCCTTGGCCGTGCCCAGGAGCAGTCCTACGAGGAGGCCTTCGGACCTACCCGCTCCCCTCCGCACAGGGTGCCCAAAGATCAGGAGAGTGGGACTGAAGTGCAGCCAGAATTTCAGGAACAGCCCCTTCAAATAATGGAACAGGGGCTGCAACCTTGTGCACTCTATAAAAACATGGAACACGGACTCCTCCAGACCGCAGAAATTGCAGGCGGCCTGGGAGTCCGTGAACCGGCTTAAAAATTTGTTGCACGGCACTGCTCCGTGCACCACCCTCCAGGCCAAGTCCCCGATGAATAGTGGGAGGACCCCTGCGTAGAGTGCCCTCCATCGGGGACCCCCGCCTCCTCCGGACGGCAAGATGGTGCGCCATGGCGTGTCCGGACGGCCGGCGAGGATGGCAAAGTTGAGGGTGTGCAGGAGCAGCCCGTACAGGAAACCCCTCCGCGCGGAACTGAAAGGCACGGAGGGGATTTCCCCGAGGCGGCTCAAGTTGTGAGGCGCCGGCCCCCGAGGGAGGTTCCGGGGTTTGGCGCCGATGAGGAATTCCGTCCGGACGGGGGTCAGTTCGGACGGGATCTCCCCACGTGCCTGAGCCTCCTCGATACACCTAACGGAGTCAGGGCCCAGAGCTGTTTTTAGCGACTCGATGGCATCGGCCGCGCGGCGGACGTTGGCAGAATTTAGGCGCCGCGCCAGCGTGACTGGCGCCATCCAGCCCGCTCCTCCGCCATCGAGCAGGTCCCTGACCCTGGTCACCTCACCAGCCACAGCCCTCTCTTCCGACCGCCACATGAAGCCTCGGCCGTGGAGGTACGGATTCCCGAGCAGCGGCTCCTGCAGGACGGCCGCCACTCCAGCCGGCGGAGAGCTGCGCTTGGTGGAGACTTTGTTCCAGACCCTGATGAGTTCCCTGTAAAAGACAGGCAGCTCCCGGAGGGCGGTCCTGGCACCCCCCAAGTTCACAAACAGGAGCTGCGTGTCATAATTGAGGTCGAGCTGCTGGCGGAAGAAATACCTCGCCAGAGCACACCACCTGGGAGGGGGCTCGACGTAAAGGTATCTCTGCAGGGTCTGAAGACGGAAAGTCGCGAGCTGGGCGCTGACGCACACCAACGACTGACCGCCCTCCTCAAGCGGGAGACTCAAGACCGCGACAGAGACCCAGTGCTTCCTGTTGTTCCAGAAGAAGTCCACCAGCTTCTTCTGTATCTTGGCGACAAACGCAGGGGGAGGGGTCAAAGTGACCAGCCGGTACCACAGCATTGCGGCCACCAGCTGGTTTATGACTAGCGCTCGACCCCTGTAGGACAGCACTCGGAGCAGTCCTGTCCAGCGCCCTAGGCGAGCGGCGACCTTGGCCTCCAGCTCCTGCCAGTTCGCCGGCCAGGCTTCCTCGTCGGGGCTAAGGTAGACTCCCAGATAGAGGAGATGGGTCGTGCTCCAGGCAAAAGGCCTGAGCTCCTCCGGCAGGGAGTCCACCCGCCACTGACCCACCAGGAGTCCGGAACATTTCTCCCAGTTGATCCTGGCGGAGGACGCGGCCGAGTAAATCTCCTGGCACTCACGCATCCTCCGCAGGTCAGCGGGATCCTCTACCGCGAGGAGCACGTCATCGGCGTAAGCCGAGAGGACGACCTCCACGCCCGGCCCTTGCAGAGCCAGTCCCGTCAACCTCGTCCGCAAGAGGCGCAGGAAAGGCTCCACGCAAACGGCGTATAACTGGCCGGACATGGGGCATCCCTGGCGCACCCCTCTCCTAAAGCGAAGGGGCGCCGTCAAGGACCCGTTAACCTTAATCAGACACTCCGCGGCGGCGTACAGAAGTCGGATCCGGGCGACGAAATGCGTCCCGAACCCGAAAGCGCGCAGAGTTCCGAGCAGATAGTCGTGATCCACCCTGTCGAACGCCTTCTCTTGGTCGAGGGATAGGAAGGCGACCGACAGACCAGCCTCCTGGGAGCAATGGATGAGGTCCCGGACCAGATGGATGTTGTCGTGGATCGTCCGGCCCGGGACCGTGTATGACTGGTCGGGGTGAATCATGTGGTCCAGCACGGCACCAAGGCGAGCAGACATCGCCCTGGCGAAGATTTTGTAGTCCGTGCTGAGGAGGGAGACCGGGCGCCAGTTCTTAAGGAGGCGGAGATCACCCTTCTTAGGCAGCAGGACGATGACTGCCCTGCGCCAAGAGAGGGGCATCTCCCCGGTCGCCAGACTTTCCCCCAGGACCCGCGCGTAGTCGCTCCCCAGGACGTCCCAGAACGCCCTGTGGAACTCCACGGTCAGCCCGTCCAGCCCCGGGGATTTTCCCCTCGAGAGCCGGGCGAGGGCACCGGTCAGCTCCGCCAGGCTTAGCGGAGCTTCCAGATTTTCGGCGCCCTCCGGGCCGACCTTCGGCAGGTCCTCCCACAAAACTCTACGCGCTTCCTCGCTGGACGGATCCGGAGAGAACAGAGCCCCGTAATATTCACGGACCCTGTTGTTGACGCCCTCCGGATCCGAGACGAGAGAGCCGTCGTCGGCCAGCAGCGTCAAGAGCTGCTTACGGACACTCTGCCTTTTTTCCAGCGAGTAGAAGAAGGGGGAGCCGCGGTCCAGATCCCGCAGGAACCGGATCCGCGACCTCACGAACGCGCCTCGGGACCCGACGAGCTGCAGGTCCTTCAGCGCGGCCTTCTTCGCTTCGTACACCGTCCGCAGGGCCGGGTCCTGGACGACTTGACCGAGACGGGCTTCCAGGTCGAGCACCTCTTTTTCTAGGCGCCCGACTCTGGCCGCCCGCCTCTTGGTCGACCCCCTCGCGTACTCTTGACAGAAGACGCGGACGTGAGCCTTGCCCACGTCCCACCATAGCCTCAAGGAGGGGAAGCCCCCCTGCTTCCTTCTCCAGTCGGACCAGAATCGACGGAACGAGTCCTGGAACCGCACGTCCTCCAGCAGCCGGTTGTTAAAGTGCCAGTACGCGGACCCCGTCCTCGCGCGGAGCGAAGCGAGCTCCGCCCACACCAGGTGGTGGTCCGAACACGGCACCGGCCGCATGGAGGCCGCCGGGACGCAGGAAACGTACGCCCGAGACACGTAAAGGCGGTCGACTCTAGACCATCCAACTCCAGGCCTCACCCAAGTAAAGGCGCTGGAGTCGGGGTGGAGATTTCGCCAGACGTCCACCAAGTCGAAGGACCCGACCAGGTCCCTCAACTTCTCCATCGCCGTCATGCACTGCGGGGCACCGGAGCGGTCCCTCGCCTCGAGGGTGCAGTTAAAATCCCCCCCGAGGACAATGCAGTCGCCGACGTCGACGGAGCCAAGAAGAGCGGACACCTCTTCAAAGAAGCGCGTTTGCTGCGGGCCGGGATGAGGGGCGTACACGTTCACGAGATGGAGCGGCACGTCCCCCAGGCGAACCGTTACGTGCAGCAAGCGGCCTGGCACGGGCTCCTCGACCCCCAAGATCTCCGGCTGAAAATGCGGGCCCAGCAAGATGGCCACCCCACTAGAAATGGCGGTGAGGTGGCTCATGCGGACCTCTCCTTGCCATTCCAGGAGCCACGTGGCTTCGTCTCCCGGAACGGTGTGGGTTTCTTGCAGGAAGCACACCGCATATTTCCCCTCCCGCAGGAGCGAAAAATTGTCAAATCTACGGCGTGCCCCTCTGCCGCCGTTGATGTTGAGGCTGGCTATGGTTATCTTCATGACAAAAGCATAGTGCAACCTCTACCTTAACCTATTGTGGGGGAGGGAGCGGAGTCTTTTGTTGAACTCCGCTCCCTCCGCAGCCCAGCGAGGAGTCCCTCGAGCTCGCGCAGCTCAAGGTGCTGCTCCTTTGTCAAGGGCCCGCCCGCGGCCAAGGTTTTAACGGCGGCGCGGACGGACCCCTTGATCAGCTCCGGCTCGGACCATTTTTCCAGGGCCAGTCGGGCTTGGTCGCGGCGACCCCGGCTCTGGGCCAAAAAGTCCCGGAGTTCCTTTGCAGGAACGAGGAGGGCCTCAGCGGCGGCCGCGAGCAGATCCACCGCCTCCCTGGCGGTGGTCTCTAGGTCTTCACCCGCGTCCCCCACCGAGTCCCCGTCCTCCTCCGGGAGGTGGCCGCCAGCAGCCGGCCCATCGACCGCACAAGGTACGGCAAATGAACCGGCCGCTCCAACCGGCCCTGGCACTGCCCCGATCCCACCCCCAGGATCGTCGGCAGAGGAGTCCCCACTGGGCTCTTTTAAAAATGGTGCCGGGTCGGGAAATGACAGCGGAAGGGGTTCCCCCTCCGCCCCAGGAACCGGAGAACAAGGAGAGACCCGGCCATAGGAAATCCCCAGGCCCTCCAAGTGCTCCAGCTCCAAAGTAAGGGGCGAGGGTGGGTGTTCCTCCCCCTCCCCGCTGCCACCCCCCGGCCCAGCATCTACAGTGTCATAATTATTTGTTTCATTCTCTGCCGGGTCGAGCAAATCCCGGGGGAAGTTGGGTAATAGCTGGGCGGGCTCAGGTTCGGCCTTTTCGGCCTCGCCCGCCTCAGTCCCCGGGACGCCCGGCCCGGCGGCTACGCATTCCTCCGCGGTCCCCACGCCCCCCACGACAGGCAGATCTTCCACTCCATCCCCGGGAGGCAGAGGCTGGGCAGCCTCAACTGTCTCACCCTCCCCGGGGAAAGACTCCTCGCGCCTGCAGCGCAATTTGGGGGCGCTGGTGGGGGACGCGGGACACGCGGCGGGCACCGCCTCCTCCGCGGAGGGATGTTGTTCCCCCTCCGCCTCATTGGGGCGGTGCCTCTTTTTGTTCCTGGGGGCGCGCGGAGTCAGGGAGACCTCCATGTCTGCCGAGGCCTCCCGCTCCGCCCCCCCCTTTTCCTTTTCTTGCCCGCGCCTGGGCCCCTCTGTGGTGGTATTCAAGGGCTCGGGCACGGGCTCGGGGCACCACGCGCTCGCCGGTGACGGGGTTGGGCTGAGCGCGGTGGTCAAATTATCCGGCGCACGGAGGGGACCCGCCTCTTGATGTTTTGTCTTCTTCCGCGCCTTCTTTCCGGTCGGACGCTCTCCCTCCCCCCCGCCGGAGGCCCTGAAAACAAAGGCCTCCGACGATGCCCGCGCACCCATGGCTCCCGGCACGCGGACGCAACTAGGGGGAGGGGTGGCGGCGGCGCCAGCCTTGGCCGCCTTCGGTGGTTTGGCGGCCTTGGAGGCGGGGCAGTTCTTGCGAACGTGCCCCACCTCCCTGCAGGCATGGCACCGCACGCCGTCCGACGTCCAGAAGACGCGGTAGGCAGTCCCCTCGTGCACCACATTAAAATGACCTTCCGTCGTCTCCTCCCGCGCCAGCCGGACAAAGAGCTGGCGGCGGAAGGAGAACACGTGGCGCAGGCTGTTCTCCCTGAGGCCGAGCGGTATGGGGTTGATCCCTGACCTTACCTCCCCCAGTTGTTGTAGGTGAGGGAGGAGGAGCTCAGCGGAAACAAAGGGCGGGACGTTTGAAACGATGACCCTCTGCGCGGTGGCCTCGAGAGGGTCCACCGGCAGGAACGTCCCGCCCACCGTGAGCCCCTTTTCAAGGGCCAGGGACACCGCCCGCTCCGACCCCAGGAAGAACACGGCCTTCCCAGACATCTTGGAGGCTGCGACAATGGCCGAGGGGCCGACTACCCCAGCCATCGCCCGCACGCACTCCTCAATGCTCATTGTGGGGTGAGTGTAGCTCTTGACCCCGTGTTTCCTGGTTATAAGTCTGAATGGTGGCAGGGCAGCGGGTGGCGCAGGAGGTGCCGTGGATGTGGACACCGCCTGCGCATACGTCCTTGCTGGCCCTGCCACCGGCGTGGATGGGGTCGCCATCACGGGGTCCCTTTAAGGGCTACACCCACCCCAAAGTCACAGGCCTTAATGGTCTTTATTAGGCCTCTTGTAGATTGACTGAGCAGAGGAGCCCTTAATGAGGTACCTCTCCCCTAGTTGACAATTGGGGAGGGGCCTTGCTCCCTCTGCTCAGTTGTCTTAAATGTTTTTTTTTTTAAATTAAATTTGGAAGAAAGAGGCTCTCAGAGAGAGAGGGGAGAAACAGAGTAACAGAGAAAGAGAGAGGGGGGGTGGGAAGGGGGGGACTGCGAGGGCAGGTCTCCCCTCGCAGCTGTGGGTGGGTGCACTCCCCAGATGGCAAAACACAAAAGTCTTTGGGGTGGTCTTCAGGTGGGGGGAGAAGATGTCTTCACCTGGGGTAGCTGGAGCCACCAGGCACTCCCAACGATCTTTAATTGGGTGATTGAGAAAAACAACAATCTTCAGCCTGGTAGCTGCAGCTATCCCAGGCTAGGCAAATGTGGGGGGGGTGGGGGGGTTCCAATTGTGGGGGGGGGCCTAGTTGTAAGCACGGCCCCCACACACACTACCACACACACACACACCCCCCGCGATGTTCCGGCCCTCAGTGGTCTTCTTTCCTCCCCCCACCGATACAACAAAGTCTGTTTGGGGAAATGCACCCACACCCACCTGCAGAAATGTTGAGTCTCCCTCCTTCCACACTGGATGGTTGTTGTGGTTTTTCCCCCTCTCTCCAACTCCTTGCAGAAATGGTAAAGTTGATGAAAAAGTTTTCTTTTCTCCTCCTCTCCCTCTGGATAAAGTTGGTGTTGAAGCCCCTTCCTTCCTTCTCTTCCGGGCTGGTCTCAGGGCTCTCCAGTCAGGAGCTCAAGTTGCTAGCTGCTTCCCTCACTGCTCACAGCTCCAACTGAGCAGGACACGCCTCTACTGCTTCACGATTGGTCCTTGTGCATGAAACTCTTTTGAGTTTATCTGTGAAAACATAAAACATTAAACGGTGCCACCCGACCTGGGTGACACTCCAGACATGTACAAGGCCCATTTTTTTTTTTCCCCCTTTTTTGTGTTTTTTTTTTGTTTTTTCTTTTTTTTTTGTTTTTTTTTTTTTGGGCACTAAAATCACAATTTTTCCCCAGTGCCCCCTATAAAAGGGAAGGGGACACTAAAAGCACCGGCAATTAAAACAAATTAACTTTAAAACGTAAAATCAAATTAAAATTTGGTTGCCGGGCGTGATGATGCACTCCAGTCCCTCCGGTGCCCACCTCTCGCGGAAGGCCGCGAGCGTACCGGTGGACACCGCGTGCTCCATCTCCAAGGACACCCTGGACCGGATGTAAGAGCGGAAGAGAGGCAGGCAGTCAGGTTGAACGACCCCCTCGACCGCCCGCTGCCTGGACCGGCTGATGGCACCCTTGGCCGTGCCCAGGAGCAGTCCTACGAGGAGGCCTTCGGACCTACCCGCTCCCCTCCGCACAGGGTGCCCAAAGATCAGGAGAGTGGGACTGAAGTGCAGCCAGAATTTCAGGAGCAGCCCCTTCAAATAATGGAACAGGGGCTGCAACCTTGTGCACTCAATAAAAACATGGAACACGGACTCCTCCAGACCGCAGAAATTGCAGGCGGCCTGGGAGTCCGTGAACCGGCTTAAAAATTTGTTGCACGGCACTGCTCCGTGCACCACCCTCCAGGCCAAGTCCCCGATGAATAGTGGGAGGACCCCTGCGTAGAGTGCCCTCCATCGGGGACCCCCGCCTCCTCCGGACGGCAAGATGGTGCGCCATGGCGTGTCCGGACGGCCGGCGAGGATGGCAAAGTTGAGGGTGTGCAGGAGCAGCCCGTACAGGAAACCCCTCCGCGCGGAACTGAAAGGCACGGAGGGGATTTCCCCGAGGCGGCTCAAGTTGTGAGGCGCCGGCCCCCGAGGGAGGTTCCGGGGTTTGGCGCCGATGAGGAATTCCGTCCGGACGGGGGTCAGTTCGGACGGGATCTCCCCACGTGCTTGAGCCTCCTCGATACACCTAACGGAGTCAGGGCCCAGAGCTGTTTTTAGCGACTCGATGGCATCGGCCGCGCGGCGGACGTTGGCAGAATTTAGGCGCCGCGCCAGCGTGACTGGCGCCATCCAGCCCGCTCCTCCGCCATCGAGCAGGTCCCTGACCCTGGTCACCTCACCAGCCACAGCCCTCTCTTCCGACCGCCACATGAAGCCTCGGCCGTGGAGGTACGGATTCCCGAGCAGCGGCTCCTGCAGGACGGCCGCCACTCCAGCCGGCGGAGAGCTGCGCTTGGTGGAGACTTTGTTCCAGACCCTGATGAGTTCCCTGTAAAAGACAGGCAGCTCCCGGAGGGCGGTCCTGGCACCCCCCAAGTTCACAAACAGGAGCTGCGTGTCATAATTGAGGTCGAGCTGCTGGCGGAAGAAATACCTCGCCAGAGCACACCACCTAGGAGGGGGCTCGACGTAAAGGTATCTCTGCAGGGTCTGAAGACGGAAAGTCGCGAGCTGGGCGCTGACGCACACCAACGACTGACCGCCCTCCTCAAGCGGGAGACTCAAGACCGCGACAGAGACCCAGTGCTTCCTGTTGTTCCAGAAGAAGTCCACCAGCTTCTTCTGTATCTTGGCGACAAACGCAGGGGGAGGGGTCAAAGTGACCAGCCGGTACCACAGCATTGCGGCCACCAGCTGGTTTATGACTAGCGCTCGACCCCTGTAGGACAGCACTCGGAGCAGTCCTGTCCAGCGCCCTAGGCGAGCGGCGACCTTGGCCTCCAGCTCCTGCCAGTTCGCCGGCCAGGCTTCCTCGTCGGGGCTAAGGTAGACTCCCAGATAGAGGAGATGGGTCGTGCTCCAGGCAAAAGGCCTGAGCTCCTCCGGCAGGGAGTCCACCCGCCACTGACCCACCAGGAGTCCGGAACATTTCTCCCAGTTGATCCTGGCGGAGGACGCGGCCGAGTAAATCTCCTGGCACTCACGCATCCTCCGCAGGTCAGCGGGATCCTCTACCGCGAGGAGCACGTCATCGGCGTAAGCCGAGAGGACGACCTCCACGCCCGGCCCTTGCAGAGCCAGTCCCGTCAACCTCGTCCGCAAGAGGCGCAGGAAAGGCTCCACGCAAACGGCGTATAACTGGCCGGACATGGGGCATCCCTGGCGCACCCCTCTCCTAAAGCGAAGGGGCGCCGTCAAGGACCCGTTAACCTTAATAAGACACTCCGCGGCGGCGTACAAAAGTCGGATCCGGGCGACGAAATGCGTCCCGAACCCGAAAGCGCGCAGAGTTCCGAGCAGATAGTCGTGATCCACCCTGTCGAACGCCTTCTCTTGGTCGAGGGATAGGAAGGCGACCGACAGACCAGCCTCCTGGGAACAATGGATGAGGTCCCGGACCAGATGGATGTTGTCGTGGATTGTCCGGCCCGGGACCGTGTATGACTGGTCGGGGTGGATCATGTGGTCCAGCACGGCACCAAGGCGAGCAGACATCGCCCTGGCGAAGATTTTGTAGTCCGTGCTGAGGAGGGAGACCGGGCGCCAGTTCTTAAGGAGGCGGAGATCGCCCTTCTTAGGCAGCAGGACGATGACTGCCCTGCGCCAAGAGAGGGGCATCTCCCCGGTCGCCAGACTTTCCCCCAGGACCCGCGCGTAGTCGCTCCCCAGGACGTCCCAGAACGCCCTGTGGAACTCCACGGTCAGCCCGTCCAGCCCCGGGGATTTTCCCCTCGAGAGCCGGGCGAGGGCACCGGTCAGCTCCGCCAGGCTTAGCGGAGCTTCCAGATTTTCGGCGCCCTCCGGGCCGACCTTCGGCAGGTCCTCCCACAAAACTCTACGCGCTTCCTCGCTGGACGGATCCGGAGAGAACAGAGCCCCGTAATATTCACGGACCCTGTTGTTGACGCCCTCCGGATCCGAGACGAGAGAGCCGTCGTCGGCCAGCAGCGTCAAGAGCTGCTTACGGACACTCTGCCTTTTTTCCAGCGAGTAGAAGAAGGGGGAGCCGCGGTCCAGATCCCGCAGGAACCGGATCCGCGACCTCACGAACGCGCCTCGGGACCCGACGAGCTGCAGGTCCTTCAGCGCGGCCTTCTTCGCTTCGTACACCGTCCGCAGGGCCGGGTCCTGGACGACTTGACCGAGACGGGCTTCCAGGTCGAGCACCTCTTTTTCTAGGCGCCCGACTCTGGCCGCCCGCCTCTTGGTCGACCCCCTCGCGTACTCTTGACAGAAGACGCGGACGTGAGCCTTGCCCACGTCCCACCATAGCCTCAAGGAGGGGAAGCCCCCCTGCTTCCTTCTCCAGTCGGACCAGAATCGACGGAACGAGTCCTGGAACCGCACGTCCTCCAGCAGCCGGTTGTTAAAGTGCCAGTACGCGGACCCCGTCCTCGCGCGGAGCGAAGCGAGCTCCGCCCACACCAGGTGGTGGTCCGAACACGGCACCGGCCGCATGGAGGCCGCCGGGACGCAGGAAACGTACGCCCGAGACACGTAAAGGCGGTCGACTCTAGACCATCCAACTCCAGGCCTCACCCAAGTAAAGGCGCTGGAGTCGGGGTGGAGATTTCGCCAGACGTCCACCAAGTCGAAGGACCCGACCAGGTCCCTCAACTTCTCCATCGCCGTCATGCACTGCGGGGCACCGGAGCGGTCCCTCGCCTCGAGGGTGCAGTTAAAATCCCCCCCGAGGACAATGCAGTCGCCGACGTCGACGGAGCCAAGAAGAGCGGACACCTCTTCAAAGAAGCGCGTTTGCTGCGGGCCGGGATGAGGGGCGTACACGTTCACGAGATGGAGCGGCACGTCCCCCAGGCGAACCGTTACGTGCAGCAAGCGGCCTGGCACGGGCTCCTCGACCCCCAAGATCTCCGGCTGAAAATGCGGGCCCAGCAAGATGGCCACCCCACTAGAAATGGCGGTGAGGTGGCTCATGCGGACCTCTCCTTGCCATTCCAGGAGCCACGTGGCTTCGTCTCCCGGAACGGTGTGGGTTTCTTGCAGGAAGCACACCGCATATTTCCCCTCCCGCAGGAGCGAAAAATTGTCAAATCTACGGCGTGCCCCTCTGCCGCCGTTGATGTTGAGGCTGGCTATGGTTATCTTCATGACAAAAGCATAGTGCAACCTCTACCTTAACCTATTGTGGGGGAGGGAGCGGAGTCTTTTGTTGAACTCCGCTCCCTCCGCAGCCCAGCGAGGAGTCCCTCGAGCTCGCGCAGCTCAAGGTGCTGCTCCTTTGTCAAGGGCCCGCCCGCGGCCAAGGTTTTAACGGCGGCGCGGACGGACCCCTTGATCAGCTCCGGCTCGGACCATTTTTCCAGGGCCAGTCGGGCTTGGTCGCGGCGACCCCGGCTCTGGGCCAAAAAGTCCCGGAGTTCCTTTGCAGGAACGAGGAGGGCCTCAGCGGCGGCCGCGAGCAGATCCACCGCCTCCCTGGCGGTGGTCTCTAGGTCTTCACCCGCGTCCCCCACCGAGTCCCCGTCCTCCTCCGGGAGGTGGCCGCCAGCAGCCGGCCCATCGACCGCACAAGGTACGGCAAATGAACCGGCCGCTCCAACCGGCCCTGGCACTGCCCCGATCCCACCCCCAGGATCGTCGGCAGAGGAGTCCCCACTGGGCTCTTTTAAAAATGGTGCCGGGTCGGGAAATGACAGCGGAAGGGGTTCCCCCTCCGCCCCAGGAACCGGAGAACAAGGAGAGACCCGGCCATAGGAAATCCCCAGGCCCTCCAAGTGCTCCAGCTCCAAAGTAAGGGGCGAGGGTGGGTGTTCCTCCCCCTCCCCGCTGCCACCCCCCGGCCCAGCATCTACAGTGTCATAATTATTTGTTTCATTCTCTGCCGGGTCGAGCAAATCCCGGGGGAAGTTGGGTAATAGCTGGGCGGGCTCAGGTTCGGCCTTTTCGGCCTCGCCCGCCTCAGTCCCCGGGACGCCCGGCCCGGCGGCTACGCATTCCTCCGCGGTCCCCACGCCCCCCACGACAGGCAGATCTTCCACTCCATCCCCGGGAGGCAGAGGCTGGGCAGCCTCAACTGTCTCACCCTCCCCGGGGAAAGACTCCTCGCGCCTGCAGCGCAATTTGGGGGCGCTGGTGGGGGACGCGGGACACGCGGCGGGCACCGCCTCCTCCGCGGAGGGATGTTGTTCCCCCTCCGCCTCATTGGGGCGGTGCCTCTTTTTGTTCCTGGGGGCGCGCGGAGTCAGGGAGACCTCCATGTCTGCCGAGGCCTCCCGCTCCGCCCCCCCCTTTTCCTTTTCTTGCCCGCGCCTGGGCCCCTCTGTGGTGGTATTCAAGGGCTCGGGCACGGGCTCGGGGCACCACGCGCTCGCCGGTGACGGGGTTGGGCTGAGCGCGGTGGTCAAATTATCCGGCGCACGGAGGGGACCCGCCTCTTGATGTTTTGTCTTCTTCCGCGCCTTCTTTCCGGTCGGACGCTCTCCCTCCCCCCCGCCGGAGGCCCTGAAAACAAAGGCCTCCGACGATGCCCGCGCACCCATGGCTCCCGGCACGCGGACGCAACTAGGGGGAGGGGTGGCGGCGGCGCCAGCCTTGGCCGCCTTCGGTGGTTTGGCGGCCTTGGAGGCGGGGCAGTTCTTGCGAACGTGCCCCACCTCCCTGCAGGCATGGCACCGCACGCCGTCCGACGTCCAGAAGACGCGGTAGGCAGTCCCCTCGTGCACCACATTAAAATGACCTTCCGTCGTCTCCTCCCGCGCCAGCCGGACAAAGAGCTGGCGGCGGAAGGAGAACACGTGGCGCAGGCTGTTCTCCCTGAGGCCGAGCGGTATGGGGTTGATCCCTGACCTTACCTCCCCCAGTTGTTGTAGGTGAGGGAGGAGGAGCTCAGCGGAAACAAAGGGCGGGACGTTTGAAACGATGACCCTCTGCGCGGTGGCCTCGAGAGGGTCCACCGGCAGGAACGTCCCGCCCACCGTGAGCCCCTTTTCAAGGGCCAGGGACACCGCCCGCTCCGACCCCAGGAAGAACACGGCCTTCCCAGACATCTTGGAGGCTGCGACAATGGCCGAGGGGCCGACTACCCCAGCCATCGCCCGCACGCACTCCTCAATGCTCATTGTGGGGTGAGTGTAGCTCTTGACCCCGTGTTTCCTGGTTATAAGTCTGAATGGTGGCAGGGCAGCGGGTGGCGCAGGAGGTGCCGTGGATGTGGACACCGCCTGCGCATACGTCCTTGCTGGCCCTGCCACCGGCGTGGATGGGGTCGCCATCACGGGGTCCCTTTAAGGGCTACACCCACCCCAAAGTCACAGGCCTTAATGGTCTTTATTAGGCCTCTTGTAGATTGACTGAGCAGAGGAGCCCTTAATGAGGTACCTCTCCCCTAGTTGACAATTGGGGAGGGGCCTTGCTCCCTCTGCTCAGTTGTCTTAAATGTTTTTTTTTTTAAATTAAATTTGGAAGAAAGAGGCTCTCAGAGAGAGAGGGGAGAAACAGAGTAACAGAGAAAGAGAGAGGGGGGGTGGGAAGGGGGGGACTGCGAGGGCAGGTCTCCCCTCGCAGCTGTGGGTGGGTGCACTCCCCAGATGGCAAAACACAAAAGTCTTTGGGGTGGTCTTCAGGTGGGGGGAGAAGATGTCTTCACCTGGGGTAGCTGGAGCCACCAGGCACTCCCAACGATCTTTAATTGGGTGATTGAGAAAAACAACAATCTTCAGCCTGGTAGCTGCAGCTATCCCAGGCTAGGCAAATGTGGGGGGGGTGGGGGGGGTTCCAATTGTGGGGGGGGGCCTAGTTGTAAGCACGGCCCCCACACACACTACCACACACACACACACCCCCCGCGATGTTCCGGCCCTCAGTGGTCTTCTTTCCTCCCCCCACCGATACAACAAAGTCTGTTTGGGGAAATGCACCCACACCCACCTGCAGAAATGTTGAGTCTCCCTCCTTCCACACTGGATGGTTGTTGTGGTTTTTCCCCCTCTCTCCAACTCCTTGCAGAAATGGTAAAGTTGATGAAAAAGTTTTCTTTTCTCCTCCTCTCCCTCTGGATAAAGTTGGTGTTGAAGCCCCTTCCTTCCTTCTCTTCCGGGCTGGTCTCAGGGCTCTCCAGTCAGGAGCTCAAGTTGCTAGCTGCTTCCCTCACTGCTCACAGCTCCAACTGAGCAGGACACGCCTCTACTGCTTCACGATTGGTCCTTGTGCATGAAACTCTTTTTGGAGTTCACCTGCAAAAACATAAAACATGTATCCGTGCCACCCGACCTGGATGACACACACAAGACATTTACAAGGCCCCTTTTTTATTTATTTTTTTGTGTTTTTTTTTTGGGGCACTAAATTCAAATTTTTCCTTTTTCCAGTGCCCCCTATAAAAGGAGAGGGGGACACTAAAAGCACCGGCAATTAAAACAAATTAAACTTTAAAACGTAAAATCAAATTAAAATTTGGTTGCCGGGCGTGATGATGCACTCCAGTCCCTCCGGTGCCCACCTCTCGCGGAAGGCCGCGAGCGTACCGGTGGACACCGCGTGCTCCATCTCCAAGGACACCCTGGACCGGATGTAAGAGCGGAAGAGAGGCAGGCAGTCAGGTTGAACGACCCCCTCGACCGCCCGCTGCCTGGACCGGCTGATGGCACCCTTGGCCGTGCCCAGGAGCAGTCCTACGAGGAGGCCTTCGGACCTACCCGCTCCCCTCCGCACAGGGTGCCCAAAGATCAGGAGAGTGGGACTGAAGTGCAGCCAGAATTTCAGGAGCAGCCCCTTCAAATAATGGAACAGGGGCTGCAACCTTGTGCACTCTATAAAAACATGGAACACGGACTCCTCCAGACCGCAGAAATTGCAGGCGGCCTGGGAGTCCGTGAACCGGCTTAAAAATTTGTTGCACGGCACTGCTCCGTGCACCACCCTCCAGGCCAAGTCCCCGATGAATAGTGGGAGGACCCCTGCGTAGAGTGCCCTCCATCGGGGACCCCCGCCTCCTCCGGACGGCAAGATGGTGCGCCATGGCGTGTCCGGACGGCCGGCGAGGATGGCAAAGTTGAGGGTGTGCAGGAGCAGCCCGTACAGGAAACCCCTCCGCGCGGAACTGAAAGGCACGGAGGGGATTTCCCCGAGGCGGCTCAAGTTGTGAGGCGCCGGCCCCCGAGGGAGGTTCCGGGGTTTGGCGCCGATGAGGAATTCCGTCCGGACGGGGGTCAGTTCGGACGGGATCTCCCCACGTGCCTGAGCCTCCTCGATACACCTAACGGAGTCAGGGCCCAGAGCTGTTTTTAGCGACTCGATGGCATCGGCCGCGCGGCGGACGTTGGCAGAATTTAGGCGCCGCGCCAGCGTGACTGGCGCCATCCAGCCCGCTCCTCCGCCATCGAGCAGGTCCCTGACCCTGGTCACCTCACCAGCCACAGCCCTCTCTTCCGACCGCCACATGAAGCCTCGGCCGTGGAGGTACGGATTCCCGAGCAGCGGCTCCTGCAGGACGGCCGCCACTCCAGCCGGCGGAGAGCTGCGCTTGGTGGAGACTTTGTTCCAGACCCTGATGAGTTCCCTGTAAAAGACAGGCAGCTCCCGGAGGGCGGTCCTGGCACCCCCCAAGTTCACAAACAGGAGCTGCGTGTCATAATTGAGGTCGAGCTGCTGGCGGAAGAAATACCTCGCCAGAGCACACCACCTGGGAGGGGGCTCGACGTAAAGGTATCTCTGCAGGGTCTGAAGACGGAAAGTCGCGAGCTGGGCGCTGACGCACACCAACGACTGACCGCCCTCCTCAAGCGGGAGACTCAAGACCGCGACAGAGACCCAGTGCTTCCTGTTGTTCCAGAAGAAGTCCACCAGCTTCTTCTGTATCTTGGCGACAAACGCAGGGGGAGGGGTCAAAGTGACCAGCCGGTACCACAGCATTGCGGCCACCAGCTGGTTTATGACTAGCGCTCGACCCCTGTAGGACAGCACTCGGAGCAGTCCTGTCCAGCGCCCTAGGCGAGCGGCGACCTTGGCCTCCAGCTCCTGCCAGTTCGCCGGCCAGGCTTCCTCGTCGGGGCTAAGGTAGACTCCCAGATAGAGGAGATGGGTCGTGCTCCAGGCAAAAGGCCTGAGCTCCTCCGGCAGGGAGTCCACCCGCCACTGACCCACCAGGAGTCCGGAACATTTCTCCCAGTTGATCCTGGCGGAGGACGCGGCCGAGTAAATCTCCTGGCACTCACGCATCCTCCGCAGGTCAGCGGGATCCTCTACCGCGAGGAGCACGTCATCGGCGTAAGCCGAGAGGACGACCTCCACGCCCGGCCCTTGCAGAGCCAGTCCCGTCAACCTCGTCCGCAAGAGGCGCAGGAAAGGCTCCACGCAAACGGCGTATAACTGGCCGGACATGGGGCATCCCTGGCGCACCCCTCTCCTAAAGCGAAGGGGCGCCGTCAAGGACCCGTTAACCTTAATCAGACACTCCGCGGCGGCGTACAGAAGTCGGATCCGGGCGACGAAATGCGTCCCGAACCCGAAAGCGCGCAGAGTTCCGAGCAGATAGTCGTGATCCACCCTGTCGAACGCCTTCTCTTGGTCGAGGGATAGGAAGGCGACCGACAGACCAGCCTCCTGGGAGCAATGGATGAGGTCCCGGACCAGATGGATGTTGTCGTGGATCGTCCGGCCCGGGACCGTGTATGACTGGTCGGGGTGAATCATGTGGTCCAGCACGGCACCAAGGCGAGCAGACATCGCCCTGGCGAAGATTTTGTAGTCCGTGCTGAGGAGGGAGACCGGGCGCCAGTTCTTAAGGAGGCGGAGATCACCCTTCTTAGGCAGCAGGACGATGACTGCCCTGCGCCAAGAGAGGGGCATCTCCCCGGTCGCCAGACTTTCCCCCAGGACCCGCGCGTAGTCGCTCCCCAGGACGTCCCAGAACGCCCTGTGGAACTCCACGGTCAGCCCGTCCAGCCCCGGGGATTTTCCCCTCGAGAGCCGGGCGAGGGCACCGGTCAGCTCCGCCAGGCTTAGCGGAGCTTCCAGATTTTCGGCGCCCTCCGGGCCGACCTTCGGCAGGTCCTCCCACAAAACTCTACGCGCTTCCTCGCTGGACGGATCCGGAGAGAACAGAGCCCCGTAATATTCACGGACCCTGTTGTTGACGCCCTCCGGATCCGAGACGAGAGAGCCGTCGTCGGCCAGCAGCGTCAAGAGCTGCTTACGGACACTCTGCCTTTTTTCCAGCGAGTAGAAGAAGGGGGAGCCGCGGTCCAGATCCCGCAGGAACCGGATCCGCGACCTCACGAACGCGCCTCGGGACCCGACGAGCTGCAGGTCCTTCAGCGCGGCCTTCTTCGCTTCGTACACCGTCCGCAGGGCCGGGTCCTGGACGACTTGACCGAGACGGGCTTCCAGGTCGAGCACCTCTTTTTCTAGGCGCCCGACTCTGGCCGCCCGCCTCTTGGTCGACCCCCTCGCGTACTCTTGACAGAAGACGCGGACGTGAGCCTTGCCCACGTCCCACCATAGCCTCAAGGAGGGGAAGCCCCCCTGCTTCCTTCTCCAGTCGGACCAGAATCGACGGAACGAGTCCTGGAACCGCACGTCCTCCAGCAGCCGGTTGTTAAAGTGCCAGTACGCGGACCCCGTCCTCGCGCGGAGCGAAGCGAGCTCCGCCCACAC
This sequence comes from Pristiophorus japonicus, assembly GCF_044704955.1. Lineage (NCBI taxonomy): Eukaryota > Metazoa > Chordata > Chondrichthyes > Pristiophoridae > Pristiophorus > Pristiophorus japonicus. The sequence goes on along the minus strand of NC_091999.1, from coordinate 35,557,805 downwards.
CAGGTGGTGGTCCGAACACGGCACCGGCCGCATGGAGGCCGCCGGGACGCAGGAAACGTACGCCCGAGACACGTAAAGGCGGTCGACTCTAGACCATCCAACTCCAGGCCTCACCCAAGTAAAGGCGCTGGAGTCGGGGTGGAGATTTCGCCAGACGTCCACCAAGTCGAAGGACCCGACCAGGTCCCTCAACTTCTCCATCGCCGTCATGCACTGCGGGGCACCGGAGCGGTCCCTCGCCTCGAGGGTGCAGTTAAAATCCCCCCCGAGGACAATGCAGTCGCCGACGTCGACGGAGCCAAGAAGAGCGGACACCTCTTCAAAGAAGCGCGTTTGCTGCGGGCCGGGATGAGGGGCGTACACGTTCACGAGATGGAGCGGCACGTCCCCCAGGCGAACCGTTACGTGCAGCAAGCGGCCTGGCACGGGCTCCTCGACCCCCAAGATCTCCGGCTGAAAATGCGGGCCCAGCAAGATGGCCACCCCACTAGAAATGGCGGTGAGGTGGCTCATAGAAACATAGAAACATAGAAAATAGGTGCAGGAGCAGGCCATTCAGCCCTTCTAGCCTGCACCGCCATTCAATGAGTTCATGGCTGAACATGAAACTTCAGTACCCCCTTCCTGCTTTCTCGCCATAACCCTTGATCCCCCGAGTAGTAAGGACTTCATCTAACTCCCTTTTGAATATATTTAGTGAATTGGCCTCAACTACTTTCTGTGGTAGAGAATTCCACAGGTTCACCACTCTCTGGGTGAAGAAGTTTCTCCTCATCTCGGTCCTAAATGGCTTACCCCTTATCCTCAGACTGTGACCCCTGGTTCTGGACTTCCCCAACATTGGGAACATTCTTTCTGCATCTAACCTGTCTAAACCCGTCAGAATTTTAAACGTTTCTATGAGGTCCCCTCTCATTCTTCTGAACTCCAGTGAATACAAGCCCAATTGATCCAATCTTTCTTGATAGGTCAGTCCCGCCATCCCGGGAATCAGTCTGGTGAACCTTCGCTGCACTCCCTCAATAGCAAGAATGTCCTTCCTCAAGTTAGGAGACCAAAACTGTACACAATACTCCAGGTGTGGCCTCACCAAGGCCCTGTACAACTGTAGCAACACCTCCCTGCCCCTGTATTCAAATCCCCTCGCTATGAAGGCCAACATGCCATTTGCTTTCTTAACCGCCTGCTGTACCTGCATGCCAACCTTCAATGACTGATGTACCATGACACCCAGGTCTCGTTGCACCTTCCCTTTTCCTAATCTGTCACCATTCAGATAATAGTCTGTCTCTCTGTTTTTACCACCAAAGTGGATAACCTCACATTTATCCACATTATACTTCATCTGCCATGCATTTGCCCACTCACCTAACCTATCCAAGTCACTCTGCAGCCTAATAGCATCCTCCTCGCAGCTCACACTGCCACCCAACTTAGTATCATCCGCAAATTTGGAGATACTGCATTTAATCCCCTCGTCTAAATCATTAATGTACAATGTAAACAGCTGGGGCCCCAGCACAGAACCTTGCGGCACTCCACTAGTCACTGCCTGCCATTCTGAAAAGTACCCGTTTACTCCTACTCTTTGCTTCCTGTCTGACAACCAGTTCTCAATCCACGTCAGCACACTACCCCCAATCCCATGTGCTTTAACTTTGCACATTAATCTCTTGTGTGGGACCTTGTCGAAAGCCTTCTGAAAGTCCAAATATACCACATCAACTGGTTCTCCTTTGTCCACTTTACTGGAAACATCCTCAAAAAATTCCAGAAGATTTGTCAAGCATGATTTCCCTTTCACAAATCCATGCGGACCTCTCCTTGCCATTCCAGGAGCCACGTGGCTTCGTCTCCCGGAACGGTGTGGGTTTCTTGCAGGAAGCACACCGCATATTTCCCCTCCCGCAGGAGCGAAAAATTGTCAAATCTACGGCGTGCCCCTCTGCCGCCGTTGATGTTGAGGCTGGCTATGGTTATCTTCATGACAAAAGCATAGTGCAACCTCTACCTTAACCTATTGTGGGGGAGGGAGCGGAGTCTTTTGTTGAACTCCGCTCCCTCCGCAGCCCAGCGAGGAGTCCCTCGAGCTCGCGCAGCTCAAGGTGCTGCTCCTTTGTCAAGGGCCCGCCCGCGGCCAAGGTTTTAACGGCGGCGCGGACGGACCCCTTGATCAGCTCCGGCTCGGACCATTTTTCCAGGGCCAGTCGGGCTTGGTCGCGGCGACCCCGGCTCTGGGCCAAAAAGTCCCGGAGTTCCTTTGCAGGAACGAGGAGGGCCTCAGCGGCGGCCGCGAGCAGATCCACCGCCTCCCTGGCGGTGGTCTCTAGGTCTTCACCCGCGTCCCCCACCGAGTCCCCGTCCTCCTCCGGGAGGTGGCCGCCAGCAGCCGGCCCATCGACCGCACAAGGTACGGCAAATGAACCGGCCGCTCCAACCGGCCCTGGCACTGCCCCGATCCCACCCCCAGGATCGTCGGCAGAGGAGTCCCCACTGGGCTCTTTTAAAAATGGTGCCGGGTCGGGAAATGACAGCGGAAGGGGTTCCCCCTCCGCCCCAGGAACCGGAGAACAAGGAGAGACCCGGCCATAGGAAATCCCCAGGCCCTCCAAGTGCTCCAGCTCCAAAGTAAGGGGCGAGGGTGGGTGTTCCTCCCCCTCCCCGCTGCCACCCCCCGGCCCAGCATCTACAGTGTCATAATTATTTGTTTCATTCTCTGCCGGGTCGAGCAAATCCCGGGGGAAGTTGGGTAATAGCTGGGCGGGCTCAGGTTCGGCCTTTTCGGCCTCGCCCGCCTCAGTCCCCGGGACGCCCGGCCCGGCGGCTACGCATTCCTCCGCGGTCCCCACGCCCCCCACGACAGGCAGATCTTCCACTCCATCCCCGGGAGGCAGAGGCTGGGCAGCCTCAACTGTCTCACCCTCCCCGGGGAAAGACTCCTCGCGCCTGCAGCGCAATTTGGGGGCGCTGGTGGGGGACGCGGGACACGCGGCGGGCACCGCCTCCTCCGCGGAGGGATGTTGTTCCCCCTCCGCCTCATTGGGGCGGTGCCTCTTTTTGTTCCTGGGGGCGCGCGGAGTCAGGGAGACCTCCATGTCTGCCGAGGCCTCCCGCTCCGCCCCCCCCTTTTCCTTTTCTTGCCCGCGCCTGGGCCCCTCTGTGGTGGTATTCAAGGGCTCGGGCACGGGCTCGGGGCACCACGCGCTCGCCGGTGACGGGGTTGGGCTGAGCGCGGTGGTCAAATTATCCGGCGCACGGAGGGGACCCGCCTCTTGATGTTTTGTCTTCTTCCGCGCCTTCTTTCCGGTCGGACGCTCTCCCTCCCCCCCGCCGGAGGCCCTGAAAACAAAGGCCTCCGACGATGCCCGCGCACCCATGGCTCCCGGCACGCGGACGCAACTAGGGGGAGGGGTGGCGGCGGCGCCAGCCTTGGCCGCCTTCGGTGGTTTGGCGGCCTTGGAGGCGGGGCAGTTCTTGCGAACGTGCCCCACCTCCCTGCAGGCATGGCACCGCACGCCGTCCGACGTCCAGAAGACGCGGTAGGCAGTCCCCTCGTGCACCACATTAAAATGACCTTCCGTCGTCTCCTCCCGCGCCAGCCGGACAAAGAGCTGGCGGCGGAAGGAGAACACGTGGCGCAGGCTGTTCTCCCTGAGGCCGAGCGGTATGGGGTTGATCCCTGACCTTACCTCCCCCAGTTGTTGTAGGTGAGGGAGGAGGAGCTCAGCGGAAACAAAGGGCGGGACGTTTGAAACGATGACCCTCTGCGCGGTGGCCTCGAGAGGGTCCACCGGCAGGAACGTCCCGCCCACCGTGAGCCCCTTTTCAAGGGCCAGGGACACCGCCCGCTCCGACCCCAGGAAGAACACGGCCTTCCCAGACATCTTGGAGGCTGCGACAATGGCCGAGGGGCCGACTACCCCAGCCATCGCCCGCACGCACTCCTCAATGCTCATTGTGGGGTGAGTGTAGCTCTTGACCCCGTGTTTCCTGGTTATAAGTCTGAATGGTGGCAGGGCAGCGGGTGGCGCAGGAGGTGCCGTGGATGTGGACACCGCCTGCGCATACGTCCTTGCTGGCCCTGCCACCGGCGTGGATGGGGTCGCCATCACGGGGTCCCTTTAAGGGCTACACCCACCCCAAAGTCACAGGCCTTAATGGTCTTTATTAGGCCTCTTGTAGATTGACTGAGCAGAGGAGCCCTTAATGAGGTACCTCTCCCCTAGTTGACAATTGGGGAGGGGCCTTGCTCCCTCTGCTCAGTTGTCTTAAATGTTTTTTTTTTTAAATTAAATTTGGAAGAAAGAGGCTCTCAGAGAGAGAGGGGAGAAACAGAGTAACAGAGAAAGAGAGAGGGGGGGTGGGAAGGGGGGGACTGCGAGGGCAGGTCTCCCCTCGCAGCTGTGGGTGGGTGCACTCCCCAGATGGCAAAACACAAAAGTCTTTGGGGTGGTCTTCAGGTGGGGGGAGAAGATGTCTTCACCTGGGGTAGCTGGAGCCACCAGGCACTCCCAACGATCTTTAATTGGGTGATTGAGAAAAACAACAATCTTCAGCCTGGTAGCTGCAGCTATCCCAGGCTAGGCAAATGTGGGGGGGGTGGGGGGGTTCCAATTGTGGGGGGGGGCCTAGTTGTAAGCACGGCCCCCACACACACTACCACACACACACACACCCCCCGCGATGTTCCGGCCCTCAGTGGTCTTCTTTCCTCCCCCCACCGATACAACAAAGTCTGTTTGGGGAAATGCACCCACACCCACCTGCAGAAATGTTGAGTCTCCCTCCTTCCACACTGGATGGTTGTTGTGGTTTTTCCCCCTCTCTCCAACTCCTTGCAGAAATGGTAAAGTTGATGAAAAAGTTTTCTTTTCTCCTCCTCTCCCTCTGGATAAAGTTGGTGTTGAAGCCCCTTCCTTCCTTCTCTTCCGGGCTGGTCTCAGGGCTCTCCAGTCAGGAGCTCAAGTTGCTAGCTGCTTCCCTCACTGCTCACAGCTCCAACTGAGCAGGACACGCCTCTACTGCTTCACGATTGGTCCTTGTGCATGAAACTCTTTTGAGTTTATCTGTGAAAACATAAAACATTAAACGGTGCCACCCGACCTGGGTGACACTCCAGACATGTACAAGGCCCATTTTTTTTTTTCCCCCTTTTTTGTGTTTTTTTTTTGTTTTTTCTTTTTTTTTTGTTTTTTTTTTTTTGGGCACTAAAATCACAATTTTTCCCCAGTGCCCCCTATAAAAGGGAAGGGGACACTAAAAGCACCGGCAATTAAAACAAATTAACTTTAAAACGTAAAATCAAATTAAAATTTGGTTGCCGGGCGTGATGATGCACTCCAGTCCCTCCGGTGCCCACCTCTCGCGGAAGGCCGCGAGCGTACCGGTGGACACCGCGTGCTCCATCTCCAAGGACACCCTGGACCGGATGTAAGAGCGGAAGAGAGGCAGGCAGTCAGGTTGAACGACCCCCTCGACCGCCCGCTGCCTGGACCGGCTGATGGCACCCTTGGCCGTGCCCAGGAGCAGTCCTACGAGGAGGCCTTCGGACCTACCCGCTCCCCTCCGCACAGGGTGCCCAAAGATCAGGAGAGTGGGACTGAAGTGCAGCCAGAATTTCAGGAGCAGCCCCTTCAAATAATGGAACAGGGGCTGCAACCTTGTGCACTCAATAAAAACATGGAACACGGACTCCTCCAGACCGCAGAAATTGCAGGCGGCCTGGGAGTCCGTGAACCGGCTTAAAAATTTGTTGCACGGCACTGCTCCGTGCACCACCCTCCAGGCCAAGTCCCCGATGAATAGTGGGAGGACCCCTGCGTAGAGTGCCCTCCATCGGGGACCCCCGCCTCCTCCGGACGGCAAGATGGTGCGCCATGGCGTGTCCGGACGGCCGGCGAGGATGGCAAAGTTGAGGGTGTGCAGGAGCAGCCCGTACAGGAAACCCCTCCGCGCGGAACTGAAAGGCACGGAGGGGATTTCCCCGAGGCGGCTCAAGTTGTGAGGCGCCGGCCCCCGAGGGAGGTTCCGGGGTTTGGCGCCGATGAGGAATTCCGTCCGGACGGGGGTCAGTTCGGACGGGATCTCCCCACGTGCTTGAGCCTCCTCGATACACCTAACGGAGTCAGGGCCCAGAGCTGTTTTTAGCGACTCGATGGCATCGGCCGCGCGGCGGACGTTGGCAGAATTTAGGCGCCGCGCCAGCGTGACTGGCGCCATCCAGCCCGCTCCTCCGCCATCGAGCAGGTCCCTGACCCTGGTCACCTCACCAGCCACAGCCCTCTCTTCCGACCGCCACATGAAGCCTCGGCCGTGGAGGTACGGATTCCCGAGCAGCGGCTCCTGCAGGACGGCCGCCACTCCAGCCGGCGGAGAGCTGCGCTTGGTGGAGACTTTGTTCCAGACCCTGATGAGTTCCCTGTAAAAGACAGGCAGCTCCCGGAGGGCGGTCCTGGCACCCCCCAAGTTCACAAACAGGAGCTGCGTGTCATAATTGAGGTCGAGCTGCTGGCGGAAGAAATACCTCGCCAGAGCACACCACCTAGGAGGGGGCTCGACGTAAAGGTATCTCTGCAGGGTCTGAAGACGGAAAGTCGCGAGCTGGGCGCTGACGCACACCAACGACTGACCGCCCTCCTCAAGCGGGAGACTCAAGACCGCGACAGAGACCCAGTGCTTCCTGTTGTTCCAGAAGAAGTCCACCAGCTTCTTCTGTATCTTGGCGACAAACGCAGGGGGAGGGGTCAAAGTGACCAGCCGGTACCACAGCATTGCGGCCACCAGCTGGTTTATGACTAGCGCTCGACCCCTGTAGGACAGCACTCGGAGCAGTCCTGTCCAGCGCCCTAGGCGAGCGGCGACCTTGGCCTCCAGCTCCTGCCAGTTCGCCGGCCAGGCTTCCTCGTCGGGGCTAAGGTAGACTCCCAGATAGAGGAGATGGGTCGTGCTCCAGGCAAAAGGCCTGAGCTCCTCCGGCAGGGAGTCCACCCGCCACTGACCCACCAGGAGTCCGGAACATTTCTCCCAGTTGATCCTGGCGGAGGACGCGGCCGAGTAAATCTCCTGGCACTCACGCATCCTCCGCAGGTCAGCGGGATCCTCTACCGCGAGGAGCACGTCATCGGCGTAAGCCGAGAGGACGACCTCCACGCCCGGCCCTTGCAGAGCCAGTCCCGTCAACCTCGTCCGCAAGAGGCGCAGGAAAGGCTCCACGCAAACGGCGTATAACTGGCCGGACATGGGGCATCCCTGGCGCACCCCTCTCCTAAAGCGAAGGGGCGCCGTCAAGGACCCGTTAACCTTAATAAGACACTCCGCGGCGGCGTACAAAAGTCGGATCCGGGCGACGAAATGCGTCCCGAACCCGAAAGCGCGCAGAGTTCCGAGCAGATAGTCGTGATCCACCCTGTCGAACGCCTTCTCTTGGTCGAGGGATAGGAAGGCGACCGACAGACCAGCCTCCTGGGAACAATGGATGAGGTCCCGGACCAGATGGATGTTGTCGTGGATTGTCCGGCCCGGGACCGTGTATGACTGGTCGGGGTGGATCATGTGGTCCAGCACGGCACCAAGGCGAGCAGACATCGCCCTGGCGAAGATTTTGTAGTCCGTGCTGAGGAGGGAGACCGGGCGCCAGTTCTTAAGGAGGCGGAGATCGCCCTTCTTAGGCAGCAGGACGATGACTGCCCTGCGCCAAGAGAGGGGCATCTCCCCGGTCGCCAGACTTTCCCCCAGGACCCGCGCGTAGTCGCTCCCCAGGACGTCCCAGAACGCCCTGTGGAACTCCACGGTCAGCCCGTCCAGCCCCGGGGATTTTCCCCTCGAGAGCCGGGCGAGGGCACCGGTCAGCTCCGCCAGGCTTAGCGGAGCTTCCAGATTTTCGGCGCCCTCCGGGCCGACCTTCGGCAGGTCCTCCCACAAAACTCTACGCGCTTCCTCGCTGGACGGATCCGGAGAGAACAGAGCCCCGTAATATTCACGGACCCTGTTGTTGACGCCCTCCGGATCCGAGACGAGAGAGCCGTCGTCGGCCAGCAGCGTCAAGAGCTGCTTACGGACACTCTGCCTTTTTTCCAGCGAGTAGAAGAAGGGGGAGCCGCGGTCCAGATCCCGCAGGAACCGGATCCGCGACCTCACGAACGCGCCTCGGGACCCGACGAGCTGCAGGTCCTTCAGCGCGGCATTCTTCGCTTCGTACACCGTCCGCAGGGCCGGGTCCTGGACGACTTGACCGAGACGGGCTTCCAGGTCGAGCACCTCTTTTTCTAGGCGCCCGACTCTGGCCGCCCGCCTCTTGGTCGACCCCCTCGCGTACTCTTGACAGAAGACGCGGACGTGAGCCTTGCCCACGTCCCACCATAGCCTCAAGGAGGGGAAGCCCCCCTGCTTCCTTCTCCAGTCGGACCAGAATCGACGGAACGAGTCCTGGAACCGCACGTCCTCCAGCAGCCGGTTGTTAAAGTGCCAGTACGCGGACCCCGTCCTCGCGCGGAGCGAAGCGAGCTCCGCCCACACCAGGTGGTGGTCCGAACACGGCACCGGCCGCATGGAGGCCGCCGGGACGCAGGAAACGTACGCCCGAGACACGTAAAGGCGGTCGACTCTAGACCATCCAACTCCAGGCCTCACCCAAGTAAAGGCGCTGGAGTCGGGGTGGAGATTTCGCCAGACGTCCACCAAGTCGAAGGACCCGACCAGGTCCCTCAACTTCTCCATCGCCGTCATGCACTGCGGGGCACCGGAGCGGTCCCTCGCCTCGAGGGTGCAGTTAAAATCCCCCCCGAGGACAATGCAGTCGCCGACGTCGACGGAGCCAAGAAGAGCGGACACCTCTTCAAAGAAGCGCGTTTGCTGCGGGCCGGGATGAGGGGCGTACACGTTCACGAGATGGAGCGGCACGTCCCCCAGGCGAACCGTTACGTGCAGCAAGCGGCCTGGCACGGGCTCCTCGACCCCCAAGATCTCCGGCTGAAAATGCGGGCCCAGCAAGATGGCCACCCCACTAGAAATGGCGGTGAGGTGGCTCATGCGGACCTCTCCTTGCCATTCCAGGAGCCACGTGGCTTCGTCTCCCGGAACGGTGTGGGTTTCTTGCAGGAAGCACACCGCATATTTCCCCTCCCGCAGGAGCGAAAAATTGTCAAATCTACGGCGTGCCCCTCTGCCGCCGTTGATGTTGAGGCTGGCTATGGTTATCTTCATGACAAAAGCATAGTGCAACCTCTACCTTAACCTATTGTGGGGGAGGGAGCGGAGTCTTTTGTTGAACTCCGCTCCCTCCGCAGCCCAGCGAGGAGTCCCTCGAGCTCGCGCAGCTCAAGGTGCTGCTCCTTTGTCAAGGGCCCGCCCGCGGCCAAGGTTTTAACGGCGGCGCGGACGGACCCCTTGATCAGCTCCGGCTCGGACCATTTTTCCAGGGCCAGTCGGGCTTGGTCGCGGCGACCCCGGCTCTGGGCCAAAAAGTCCCGGAGTTCCTTTGCAGGAACGAGGAGGGCCTCAGCGGCGGCCGCGAGCAGATCCACCGCCTCCCTGGCGGTGGTCTCTAGGTCTTCACCCGCGTCCCCCACCGAGTCCCCGTCCTCCTCCGGGAGGTGGCCGCCAGCAGCCGGCCCATCGACCGCACAAGGTACGGCAAATGAACCGGCCGCTCCAACCGGCCCTGGCACTGCCCCGATCCCACCCCCAGGATCGTCGGCAGAGGAGTCCCCACTGGGCTCTTTTAAAAATGGTGCCGGGTCGGGAAATGACAGCGGAAGGGGTTCCCCCTCCGCCCCAGGAACCGGAGAACAAGGAGAGACCCGGCCATAGGAAATCCCCAGGCCCTCCAAGTGCTCCAGCTCCAAAGTAAGGGGCGAGGGTGGGTGTTCCTCCCCCTCCCCGCTGCCACCCCCCGGCCCAGCATCTACAGTGTCATAATTATTTGTTTCATTCTCTGCCGGGTCGAGCAAATCCCGGGGGAAGTTGGGTAATAGCTGGGCGGGCTCAGGTTCGGCCTTTTCGGCCTCGCCCGCCTCAGTCCCCGGGACGCCCGGCCCGGCGGCTACGCATTCCTCCGCGGTCCCCACGCCCCCCACGACAGGCAGATCTTCCACTCCATCCCCGGGAGGCAGAGGCTGGGCAGCCTCAACTGTCTCACCCTCCCCGGGGAAAGACTCCTCGCGCCTGCAGCGCAATTTGGGGGCGCTGGTGGGGGACGCGGGACACGCGGCGGGCACCGCCTCCTCCGCGGAGGGATGTTGTTCCCCCTCCGCCTCATTGGGGCGGTGCCTCTTTTTGTTCCTGGGGGCGCGCGGAGTCAGGGAGACCTCCATGTCTGCCGAGGCCTCCCGCTCCGCCCCCCCCTTTTCCTTTTCTTGCCCGCGCCTGGGCCCCTCTGTGGTGGTATTCAAGGGCTCGGGCACGGGCTCGGGGCACCACGCGCTCGCCGGTGACGGGGTTGGGCTGAGCGCGGTGGTCAAATTATCCGGCGCACGGAGGGGACGCGCCTCTTGATGTTTTGTCTTCTTCCGCGCCTTCTTTCCGGTCGGACGCTCTCCCTCCCCCCCGCCGGAGGCCCTGAAAACAAAGGCCTCCGACGATGCCCGCGCACCCATGGCTCCCGGCACGCGGACGCAACTAGGGGGAGGGGTGGCGGCGGCGCCAGCCTTGGCCGCCTTCGGTGGTTTGGCGGCCTTGGAGGCGGGGCAGTTCTTGCGAACGTGCCCCACCTCCCTGCAGGCATGGCACCGCACGCCGTCCGACGTCCAGAAGACGCGGTAGGCAGTCCCCTCGTGCACCACATTAAAATGACCTTCCGTCGTCTCCTCCCGCGCCAGCCGGACAAAGAGCTGGCGGCGGAAGGAGAACACGTGGCGCAGGCTGTTCTCCCTGAGGCCGAGCGGTATGGGGTTGATCCCTGACCTTACCTCCCCCAGTTGTTGTAGGTGAGGGAGGAGGAGCTCAGCGGAAACAAAGGGCGGGACGTTTGAAACGATGACCCTCTGCGCGGTGGCCTCGAGAGGGTCCACCGGCAGGAACGTCCCGCCCACCGTGAGCCCCTTTTCAAGGGCCAGGGACACCGCCCGCTCCGACCCCAGGAAGAACACGGCCTTCCCAGACATCTTGGAGGCTGCGACAATGGCCGAGGGGCCGACTACCCCAGCCATCGCCCGCACGCACTCCTCAATGCTCATTGTGGGGTGAGTGTAGCTCTTGACCCCGTGTTTCCTGGTTATAAGTCTGAATGGTGGCAGGGCAGCGGGTGGCGCAGGAGGTGCCGTGGATGTGGACACCGCCTGCGCATACGTCCTTGCTGGCCCTGCCACCGGCGTGGATGGGGTCGCCATCACGGGGTCCCTTTAAGGGCTACACCCACCCCAAAGTCACAGGCCTTAATGGTCTTTATTAGGCCTCTTGTAGATTGACTGAGCAGAGGAGCCCTTAATGAGGTACCTCTCCCCTAGTTGACAATTGGGGAGGGGCCTTGCTCCCTCTGCTCAGTTGTCTTAAATGTTTTTTTTTTTAAATTAAATTTGGAAGAAAGAGGCTCTCAGAGAGAGAGGGGAGAAACAGAGTAACAGAGAAAGAGAGAGGGGGGGTGGGAAGGGGGGGACTGCGAGGGCAGGTCTCCCCTCGCAGCTGTGGGTGGGTGCACTCCCCAGATGGCAAAACACAAAAGTCTTTGGGGTGGTCTTCAGGTGGGGGGAGAAGATGTCTTCACCTGGGGTAGCTGGAGCCACCAGGCACTCCCAACGATCTTTAATTGGGTGATTGAGAAAAACAACAATCTTCAGCCTGGTAGCTGCAGCTATCCCAGGCTAGGCAAATGTGGGGGGGGTGGGGGGGGTTCCAATTGTGGGGGGGGGCCTAGTTGTAAGCACGGCCCCCACACACACTACCACACACACACACACCCCCCGCGATGTTCCGGCCCTCAGTGGTCTTCTTTCCTCCCCCCACCGATACAACAAAGTCTGTTTGGGGAAATGCACCCACACCCACCTGCAGAAATGTTGAGTCTCCCTCCTTCCACACTGGATGGTTGTTGTGGTTTTTCCCCCTCTCTCCAACTCCTTGCAGAAATGGTAAAGTTGATGAAAAAGTTTTCTTTTCTCCTCCTCTCCCTCTGGATAAAGTTGGTGTTGAAGCCCCTTCCTTCCTTCTCTTCCGGGCTGGTCTCAGGGCTCTCCAGTCAGGAGCTCAAGTTGCTAGCTGCTTCCCTCACTGCTCACAGCTCCAACTGAGCAGGACACGCCTCTACTGCTTCACGATTGGTCCTTGTGCATGAAACTCTTTTGAGTTAAACTGCAAAAACATAAAACATGTATCCGTGCCACCCGACCTGGATGACACACACAAGACATTTACAAGGCCCCTTTTTTATTTATTTTTTTTTGTGGTTTTTTTTTTTTGGGGCACTAAAATCAAATTTTTCCTTTTTCCAGTGCTCCCTATAAAAGGAGAGGGGGACACTAAAAGCACCGGCAATTAAAACAAATTAAACTTTAAAACGTAAAATCAAATTAAAATTTGGTTGCCGGGCGTGATGATGCACTCCAGTCCCTCCGGTGCCCACCTCTCGCGGAAGGCTGCGAGCGTACCGGTGGACACCGCGTGCTCCATCTCCAAGGACACCCTGGATCGGATGTAAGAGCGGAAGAGAGGCAGGCAGTCAGGTTGAACGACCCCCTCGACCGCCCGCTGCCTGGACCGGCTGATGGCACCCTTGGCCGTGCCCAGGAGCAGTCCTACGAGGAGGCCTTCGGACCTACCCGCTCCCCTCCGCACAGGGTGCCCAAAGATCAGGAGAGTGGGACTGAAGTGCAGCCAGAATTTCAGGAGCAGCCCCTTCAAATAGTGGAACAGGGGCTGCAACCTCGTGCATTCAATAAAAACATGGAACACGGACTCCTCCAGACCGCAGAAATTGCAGGCGGCCTGGGAGTCCGTGAACCGGCTTAAAAATTTGTTGCACGGCACTGCTCCGTGCACCACCCTCCAGGCCAAGTCCCCGATGAATAGTGGGAGGACCCCTGCGTAGAGTGCCCTCCATCGGGGACCCCCGCCTCCTCCGGACGGCAAGATGGTGCGCCATGGCGTGTCCGGACGGCCGGCGAGGATGGCAAAGTTGAGGGTGTGCAGGAGCAGCCCGTACAGGAAACCCCTCCGCGCGGAACTGAAAGGCACGGAGGGGATTTCCCCGAGGCGGCTCAAGTTGTGAGGCGCCGGCCCCCGAGGGAGGTTCCGGGGTTTGGCGCCGATGAGGAATTCCGTCCGGACGGGGGTCAGTTCGGACGGGATCTCCCCACGTGCTTGAGCCTCCTCGATACACCTAACGGAGTCAGGGCCCAGAGCTGTTTTTAGCGACTCGATGGCATCGGCCGCGCGGCGGACGTTGGCAGAATTTAGGCGCCGCGCCAGCGTGACTGGCGCCATCCAGCCCGCTCCTCCGCCATCGAGCAGGTCCCTGACCCTGGTCACCTCACCAGCCACAGCCCTCTCTTCCGACCGCCACATGAAGCCTCGGCCGTGGAGGTACGGATTCCCGAGCAGCGGCTCCTGCAGGACGGCCGCCACTCCAGCCGGCGGAGAGCTGCGCTTGGTGGAGACTTTGTTCCAGACCCTGATGAGTTCCCTGTAAAAGACAGGCAGCTCCCGGAGGGCGGTCCTGGCACCCCCCAAGTTCACAAACAGGAGCTGCGTGTCATAATTGAGGTCGAGCTGCTGGCGGAAGAAATACCTCGCCAGAGCACACCACCTAGGAGGGGGCTCGACGTAAAGGTATCTCTGCAGGGTCTGAAGACGGAAAGTCGCGAGCTGGGCGCTGACGCACACCAACGACTGACCGCCCTCCTCAAGCGGGAGACTCAAGACCGCGACAGAGACCCAGTGCTTCCTGTTGTTCCAGAAGAAGTCCACCAGCTTCTTCTGTATCTTGGCGACAAACGCAGGGGGAGGGGTCAAAGTGACCAGCCGGTACCACAGCATTGCGGCCACCAGCTGGTTTATGACTAGCGCTCGACCCCTGTAGGACAGCACTCGGAGCAGTCCTGTCCAGCGCCCTAGGCGAGCGGCGACCTTGGCCTCCAGCTCCTGCCAGTTCGCCGGCCAGGCTTCCTCGTCGGGGCTAAGGTAGACTCCCAGATAGAGGAGATGGGTCGTGCTCCAGGCAAAAGGCCTGAGCTCCTCCGGCAGGGAGTCCACCCGCCACTGACCCACCAGGAGTCCGGAACATTTCTCCCAGTTGATCCTGGCGGAGGACGCGGCCGAGTAAATCTCCTGGCACTCACGCATCCTCCGCAGGTCAGCGGGATCCTCTACCGCGAGGAGCACGTCATCGGCGTAAGCCGAGAGGACGACCTCCACGCCCGGCCCTTGCAGAGCCAGTCCCGTCAACCTCGTCCGCAAGAGGCGCAGGAAAGGCTCCACGCAAACGGCGTATAACTGGCCGGACATAGGGCATCCCTGGCGCACCCCTCTCCTAAAGCGAAGGGGCGCCGTCAAGGACCCGTTAACCTTAATCAGACACTCCGCGGCGGCGTACAAAAGTCGGATCCGGGCGACAAAATGCGTCCCGAACCCGAAAGCGCGCAGAGTTCCGAGCAGATAGTCGTGATCCACCCTGTCGAACGCCTTCTCTTGGTCGAGGGATAGGAAGGCGACCGACAGACCAGCCTCCTGGGAACAATGGATGAGGTCCCGGACCAGATGGATGTTATCGTGGATTGTCCGGCCCGGGACCGTGTATGACTGGTCGGGGTGGATCATGTGGTCCAGCACGGCACCAAGGCGAGCAGACATCGCCCTGGCGAAGATTTTGTAGTCCGTGCTGAGGAGGGAGACCGGGCGCCAGTTCTTAAGGAGGCGGAGATCGCCCTTCTTAGGCAGCAGGACGATGACTGCCCTGCGCCAAGAGAGGGGCATCTCCCCGGTCGCCAGACTTTCCCCCAGGACCCGCGCGTAGTCGCCCCCCAGGACGTCCCAGAACGCCCTGTGGAACTCCACGGTCAGCCCGTCCAGCCCCGGGGATTTTCCCCTCGAGAGCCGGGCGAGGGCACCGGTCAGCTCCGCCAGGCTTAGCGGAGCTTCCAGATTTTCGGCGCCCTCCGGGCCGACCTTCGGCAGGTCCTCCCACAAAACTCTACGCGCTTCCTCGCTGGACGGATCCGGAGAGAACAGAGCCCCGTAATATTCACGGACCCTGTTGTTGACGCCCTCCGGATCCGAGACGAGAGAGCCGTCGTCGGCCAGCAGCGTCAAGAGCTGCTTACGGACACTCTGCCTTTTTTCCAGCGAGTAGAAGAAGGGGGAGCCGCGGTCCAGATCCCGCAGGAACCGGATCCGCGACCTCACGAACGCGCCTCGGGACCCGACGAGCTGCAGGTCCTTCAGCGCGGCCTTCTTCGCTTCGTACACCGTCCGCAGGGCCGGGTCCTGGACGACTTGACCGAGACGGGCTTCCAGGTCGAGCACCTCTTTTTCTAGGCGCCCGACTCTGGCCGCCCGCCTCTTGGTCGACCCCCTCGCGTACTCTTGACAGAAGACGCGGACGTGAGCCTTGCCCACGTCCCACCATAGCCTCAAGGAGGGGAAGCCCCCCTGCTTCCTTCTCCAGTCGGACCAGAATCGACGGAACGAGTCCTGGAACCGCACGTCCTCCAGCAGCCGGTTGTTAAAGTGCCAGTACGCGGACCCCGTCCTCGCGCGGAGCGAAGCGAGCTCCGCCCACACCAGGTGGTGGTCCGAACACGGCACCGGCCGCATGGAGGCCGCCGGGACGCAGGAAACGTACGCCCGAGACACGTAAAGGCGGTCGACTCTAGACCATCCAACTCCAGGCCTCACCCAAGTAAAGGCGCTGGAGTCGGGGTGGAGATTTCGCCAGACGTCCACCAAGTCGAAGGACCCGACCAGGTCCCTCAACTTCTCCATCGCCGTCATGCACTGCGGGGCACCGGAGCGGTCCCTCGCCTCGAGGGTGCAGTTAAAATCCCCCCCGAGGACAATGCAGTCGCCGACGTCGACGGAGCCAAGAAGAGCGGACACCTCTTCAAAGAAGCGCGTTTGCTGCGGGCCGGGATGAGGGGCGTACACGTTCACGAGATGGAGCGGCACGTCCCCCAGGCGAACCGTTACGTGCAGCAAGCGGCCTGGCACGGGCTCCTCGACCCCCAAGATCTCCGGCTGAAAATGCGGGCCCAGCAAGATGGCCACCCCACTAGAAATGGCGGTGAGGTGGCTCATGCGGACCTCTCCTTGCCATTCCAGGAGCCACGTGGCTTCGTCTCCCGGAACGGTGTGGGTTTCTTGCAGGAAGCACACCGCATATTTCCCCTCCCGCAGGAGCGAAAAATTGTCAAATCTACGGCGTGCCCCTCTGCCGCCGTTGATGTTGAGGCTGGCTATGGTTATCTTCATGACAAAAGCATAGTGCAACCTCTACCTTAACCTATTGTGGGGGAGGGAGCGGAGTCTTTTGTTGAACTCCGCTCCCTCCGCAGCCCAGCGAGGAGTCCCTCGAGCTCGCGCAGCTCAAGGTGCTGCTCCTTTGTCAAGGGCCCGCCCGCGGCCAAGGTTTTAACGGCGGCGCGGACGGACCCCTTGATCAGCTCCGGCTCGGACCATTTTTCCAGGGCCAGTCGGGCTTGGTCGCGGCGACCCCGGCTCTGGGCCAAAAAGTCCCGGAGTTCCTTTGCAGGAACGAGGAGGGCCTCAGCGGCGGCCGCGAGCAGATCCACCGCCTCCCTGGCGGTGGTCTCTAGGTCTTCACCCGCGTCCCCCACCGAGTCCCCGTCCTCCTCCGGGAGGTGGCCGCCAGCAGCCGGCCCATCGACCGCACAAGGTACGGCAAATGAACCGGCCGCTCCAACCGGCCCTGGCACTGCCCCGATCCCACCCCCAGGATCGTCGGCAGAGGAGTCCCCACTGGGCTCTTTTAAAAATGGTGCTGGGTCGGGAAATGACAGCGGAAGGGGTTCCCCCTCCGCCCCAGGAACCGGAGAACAAGGAGAGACCCGGCCATAGGAAATCCCCAGGCCCTCCAAGTGCTCCAGCTCCAAAGTAAGGGGCGAGGGTGGGTGTTCCTCCCCCTCCCCGCTGCCACCCCCCGGCCCAGCATCTACAGTGTCATAATTATTTGTTTCATTCTCTGCCGGGTCGAGCGACTCCCGGGGGAAGTTGGGTAATAGCTGGGCGGGCTCAGGTTCGGCCTTTTCGGCCTCGCCCGCCTCAGTCCCCGGGACGCCCGGCCCGGCGGCTACGCATTCCTCCGCGGTCCCCACGCCCCCCACGACAGGCAGATCTTCCACTCCATCCCCGGGAGGCAGAGGCTGGGCAGCCTCAACTGTCTCACCCTCCCCGGGGAAAGACTCCTCGCGCCTGCAGCGCAATTTGGGGGCGCTGGTGGGGGACGCGGGACACGCGGCGGGCACCGCCTCCTCCGCGGAGGGATGTTGTTCCCCCTCCGCCTCATTGGGGCGGTGCCTCTTTTTGTTCCTGGGGGCGCGCGGAGTCAGGGAGACCTCCATGTCTGCCGAGGCCTCCCGCTCCGCCCCCCCCTTTTCCTTTTCTTGCCCGCGCCTGGGCCCCTCTGTGGTGGTATTCAAGGGCTCGGGCACGGGCTCGGGGCACCCCGCGCTCGCCGGTGACGGGGTTGGGCTGAGCGCGGTGGTCAAATTATCCGGCGCACTGAGGGGACCCGCCTCTTGATGTTTTGTCTTCTTCCGCGCCTTCTTTCCGGTCGGACGCTCTCCCTCCCCCCCGCCGGAGGCCCTGAAAACAAAGGCCTCCGACGATGCCCGCGCACCCATGGCTCCCGGCACGCGGACGCAACTAGGGGGAGGGGTGGCGGCGGCGCCAGCCTTGGCCGCCTTCGGTGGTTTGGCGGCCTTGGAGGCGGGGCAGTTCTTGCGAACGTGCCCCACCTCCCTGCAGGCATGGCACCGCACGCCGTCCGACGTCCAGAAGACGCGGTAGGCAGTCCCCTCGTGCACCACATTAAAATGACCTTCCGTCGTCTCCTCCCGCGCCAGCCGGACAAAGAGCTGGCGGCGGAAGGAGAACACGTGGCGCAGGCTGCTCTCCCTGAGGCCGAGCGGTATGGGGTTGATCCCTGACCTTACCTCCCCCAGTTGTTGTAGGTGAGGGAGGAGGAGCTCAGCGGAAACAAAGGGCGGGACGTTTGAAACGATGACCCTCTGCGCGGTGGCCTCGAGAGGGTCCACCGGCAGGAACGTCCCGCCCACCGTGAGCCCCTTTTCAAGGGCCAGGGACACCGCCCGCTCCGACCCCAGGAAGAACACGGCCTTCCCAGACATCTTGGAGGCTGCGACAATGGCCGAGGGGCCGACTACCCCAGCCATCGCCCGCACGCACTCCTCAATGCTCATTGTGGGGTGAGTGTAGCTCTTGACCCCGTGTTTCCTGGTTATAAGTCTGAATGGTGGCAGGGCAGCGGGTGGCGCAGGAGGTGCCGTGGATGTGGACACCGCCTGCGCATACGTCCTTGCTGGCCCTGCCACCGGCGTGGATGGGGTCGCCATCACGGGGTCCCTTTAAGGGCTACACCCACCCCAAAGTCACAGGCCTTAATGGTCTTTAATGGCCTCTTATGTTAACTGAGCAGAGGAGCCCTTAACGAGGCACCTCTCCCCTCGTTGACAATTGGGGAGAGGCCTTGCTCCCTCTGCTCAGTTGTCTTAATTGGGTTTTTTTTAAAATTAAATTTGGAAGAAAGAGGCTCTCAGAGAGAGAGGGGAGAAACAGAGTAACAGAGAAAGAGAGAGGGGGGGTGGGAAGGGGGGGACTGCGAGGGCAGGTCTCCCCTCGCAGCTGTGGGTGGGTGCACTCCCCAGATGGCAAAACACAAAAGTCTTTGGGGTGGTCTTCAGGTGGGGGGAGAAGATGTCTTCACCTGGGGTAGCTGGAGCCACCAGGCACTCCTAACGATCTTTAATTGGGTGATTGATGACAATCTTCAGCCTGGTAGCTCCAGCTATCCCAGGCTAGGCAAATGTGGGGGGTGGGGGGGGTTCCAATTGTGGGGGGGGCCCAGTTGTAAGCACGGCCCCCACGCACACTACCACACGCACACTACCACACACACACACACCCCCCGCGATGTTCCGGCCCTCAGTGGTCTTCTTTCCTCCCCCCACCGATACAACAAAGTCTGTTTGGGGAAATGCACCCACACCCACCTGCAGAAATGTTGAGTCTCCCTCCTTCCACACTGGATGGTTGTTGTGGTTTTTCCCCCTCTCTCCAACTCCTTGCAGAAATGGTAAAGTTGATGAAAAAGTTTTCTTTTCTCCTCCTCTCCCTCTGGATAAAGTTGGTGTTGAAGCCCCTTCCTTCCTTCTCTTCCGGGCTGGTCTCAGGGCTCTCCAGTCAGGAGCTCAAGTTGCTAGCTGCTTCCCTCACTGCTCACAGCTCCAACTGAGCAGGACACGCCTCTACTGCTTCACGATTGGTCCTTGTGCATGAATGACAGAAGGATAGTTTGCAGGTGCAGCAGGTAATCAGGAAGGCGAATGGAATGTTGGCCTTCATTGTGAGAGGGATGGAGTACAAAAGCAGGGAGGTCCTGCTGCAACTGTACAGGGTATTGGTGAGGCCGCACCTGGAGTACTGCGTGCAGATTGGTCACCTTACTTAAGGAAGGATATACGAGCCTTGGAGGGGGTAAAGAGACGGTTCACGAGGCTGATTCCGGAGATGAGGGGTTTAATTATGATGATAGATTGAGTAGACTGGCTCTTTATTCGTTGGAGTTCAGAAGGATGAGGGGTGATCTTATAGAAACATTTAAAATAATGAAAGGGATAGACAAGATGGAGGCAGAGAGGTTGTTTCCACTGGTCGGGGAGACTAGAACGAGGGGCACAGCCTCAAAATATGGGGGAGCCAATTTAAAACCGAGTTGAGAAGTAATTTCTTCTCCTAGAGGGTTGTGAATCTGTGGAATTCTCTGCGCAAGGAAGCAGTTGAGGCTAGCTCATTGAATGTATTCAAATCACAGATAGACAGATTTTTAACCAATAAGGGAATTAAGGGTTATGGGGAGCGGGCGGGTAAGTGGAGCTGATTCCACGGCCAGATCAGCCATGATCTTATTGAATGGTGGAGCAGGCTCAAGGGGCTAGATGGCCTACTCCTGTTCCTAATTCTTATGCTATCAATAATAAATGATCAACAACTCAATCAACAAATAAAATTTAAAAAGAAATTAAAAATCAATCAATAAATAAAGAATTAAAAGTTGCTACCTCACCTGCTGCAGCACCTATCCGTTCCGGAGCACTGCGAGCCCTCCAGCAGCACATAGCCCTGCCTGCCTGATGACATTTTCAGGGTTGAAGAGTTTGGGCGGGGCCCGCAACCGGGGAAGATTTCGGGCGAGGCGCACCGCCGGGGAAGAGTTCGGGCGGGACCCGCCGCCGGGGAAGAGTTCGGGCGGGAGCCGCCGAAGGGATGGTCGGGCGGCCCCATCGCGGAGCTAGTGTTTGGGCGGGCCGGCAGAGAGGCCTCGAGGTCAGAGCAGTGGCAGCGAGGCGAGGCCCGAGGTCAGGCAGCGGCGAGGTGAGTGACGGTGAGGGGAGGCGAGGCCCGAGTTTGGGCAGCAGCGAGGTGAGGGACAGCGAGGCGAGGGACTGCGAGGTCAGGCGAGGGACTGCGAGGCAAGTGCCGAGTCTGGCAGCAGTGAGGCAAGGGGCAGTGAGGCGAGGCGAGGCAGGGGGTGGCGAATCGAAGGCCAAGTTTAGGCAGCAGCGAGGCGAGGCAGGGGTTGGCGAATCGAGGGCCAAGTTTAGGCAGCAGCGAGGCGAGGGACGGTGAGGCGAGGCGAGGCTCGAGTTTAGGCAGCAGCGAGGTGAGGGACGGTGAGGCAAGGCGAGGGGTGGCGAGGCGAGGCCCGAGTTTAGGTAGTGGCGAGGCGAGGCTCGAGTTTAGGCAGTGGCGAGGCGAGGCAGGCAGGCCACTCGGCCCGGGCTAGGGGCAGTGAACATCGCGTCGTTCCTTCGGCCAGGGATAGGGTCGCCCGGAGCCACGACACGCTGGGAGGGTCAGGAGCTACTGTGTACACACGCAGACCCCACTGCACACACAGGCAGCTGCCGACACTCTTTTTGGAGCATGGCTGCAGCTCCGCCCCCCGCTGCTTCTCTTGTGCTCAGCCCAAAGCAGGCCAGATCACCGTGGAGAATCCCGAGGTAAGTATATGGCCCACTTTTCCGTTTAGAAAGTCGGCGGACCTCTCGGAGGTGCACCGTTCTATGGGTCAGTCGAAACTTGGCCCCCTAGTTTCCATGGAACATTCTTTCCTCTCTTGTTCTTCCAAAGCTGTAAATCCCTGTCCCACACATTGTCCCTCCTGCTGTGCTGATATTCAAATCAACACACAATTCTAAACTGTTTCTCCTCCACTCCAAGTTTTGAACACCAATTCTGACTGGGTTCAGAAATACACTCACTGGTACACTTCCTTCTCCTATAGGAGTGGACTCTGGCTGGGTTCAGTTCTACACTCACTGGTTCCCCTCCCTTGAAGGTACTGACTCTGGCTGGTTTCAGTTCCACACTCACTGGTTCCCCTCCCCTGAAGCTACTGACTCTGGCTGGTTTCAGTTCTACACTCACTGGTTCCCCTCCCTTGAAGGTGCTGATTCTGGCTGGGATCATTTCCACACTCACTGGCTCCCATCTCCTCCCCTGAAGATACTGACTCGTTCTGTTTTCAGTTCTGCACTCACTGGTTAACATAAGATATAGGAGCAGCAGTAGGCCATGCGGCCCCTCGAACCTGCTCCGCCATTTAATACGATCATGGCTGATCCGATCATGAATTCAGGTACCTTCCCTGCCCGCTCCCCATAACCCCTTATCGTTTAAGAAAGTGTTTATTTCTGATTTAATTTATACAATGTCCCAGCTTCCACAGTTCTCTTCGGCAGTGAATTCCACACATCCACATCCCTCAGAAAATAAATTTCTCCTCATCTCAGTTTTAAATTGGAGCCCGTTATTCTAAGATTATGCCCTCTAGTTCTACTCTCCCCCATCAGTGAAACATCCTCTCTGCATCCACCTTGTCAAGCCCCCTCATAATCTTATATGTTTCGATAAGATCACTTTGCTATCTTCTGAATTCCAATGAGTAGAGGCCCAGCCTATTCAACCTTTCCTCATAAGTCAACCCCCTCATCTCCGGAATCAACTTTCTGAACCTTCTCTGAATTGCCTCCAAAGCAAGTATATCCTTTCGTAAATATGGAAACCAAAACTGCACGCAGTATTTCAAGTGTGGCCTCACCAATACCCTGCACAACTGTAGCAAAACTTCCCAGCTTTTATACTCCATCCTCTTTGTAATAAAGCCAAGATTCCATTGGCCTTCCTGAACACTTGCTGTACCTGCATACTGATCTTTTGTATTTCATGCACAAGTACCCCCAGGTCCTGCTGTACAGTAGCACTTGGTAATCTTTCTCAATTTTAAATAATAACTTGCTCTTTGATTTTTTTTTCTGCCAAAGTGCATGACCTCACACTTTCCAACATTATACTCCATCTGCCAAATTTTTGCCAACTCACGGAGCCTGTCAATGTCATTTTGCAGATTTTGTGTGTCCTCCTCACACATTGCTTTTCCTCCCATCTTTGTATAGTCAACAAACTTGGCTACACTACACTTGGTCCCTTCTTCCAAGTCGCTAATATAGATTGTAAACAGTTGTGGTCCCAGCACTGATCCCTGCGGCAACCCGCTAGTTACTGATTGCCAAACTGAGAATGAATCATTTATCCCGACTGAATATTTCCTTATAAGTCAACCCTCTCATCACCGGAATCAACCTCATGAACCTTCTCTCAACTGCCTCTCCTTTCCTCCCCTGAAGATGCTGAAACAGTTTGTTTTCAGTTCTGCACTCACTGGTTCCCCTCCCTCCCCTCTGTCCCCGCCCCTTAAGGTGCTGTCTCGGGCTGGAATCCGTTCTACACACACTGGTTCCCCTCTCATCCCTTGAAGATGCTGACACTGGCCGGGTTCAGTTCGACACTCACGGGTTTCCCTCCATCTCTTCCCCTGAAGGGACTGACTCTGGCTGGGTCCAGTTCTACACTCACTGGTTCCCCTCCCCTGAAGGTACTGACTCTGGCTGGGTTCAGTTCTCCACTCACTGGTTCCCCTCCCTCTCCTCAACTGAAGGTGCTGTCTCTGGCTGGGCTCAGTTCTACACTCACTGGTTCCCCTCCTCTGAAGTTACTGACTCTGGCTGGGTTCAGTTCTGCACTCACTGGTTCCCCTCCCTCTCCTCACCTGATGGTGCTGATTCTGCCTGGGTCCAGTTGTATACTCAGTGGTTCCCCTCCCTCCCATCTGCCCCATCCCTTAAGGCGCTAACTCTGGCTGTGTTCAATTCCACGCTCACTGTTTCCCCTCCCTCCCCTCTCCAGCACGCAGAGTTCAGGGAGTGAGGAGAGAGATTAAAAAGCAGGACCTCAAAAGGTAGTAATCTCCGGATTCCTCCCGATGTCACGAGCTAATGAGTACAGAAATAGGAGGATAGAGCAGATGTATGCGTGGCTGGAGAGATTGTGCAGGCGGGAGGGCATTAGTTTCCTGAGGCACTGGGACCGCTTCTGGGGGAGGTGGGACCGGTACAAGCCGGACGGGTTGCACCTCAACAGGACCGGGACCAATATTCTCGCGGGGGCGGGAGTTGCTAGTGCTGTTGGGGAGAGTTTAAACTAGCATGGCAGAGGGATGGGAACCTGAAAATAGATTCAGTAGGGAGGGGAGTAAAGCTGGAATTAGAAAGCAAAAAGAAAGAAAGTGAGTTTGAAGCAGAGAGGAACAAGCAGTAAAACAACAAACTTAACGGCACTTTGTCTAAATGCACGTAGCATTTGTAACAAAATGGATGAGTTGACGGCACAAATAGATACAAATGGGTATGATTCGATAGGCATTACAGAGACGCGGTTGCAAGGTGACCAGGACTGGGAACTAAATATTCAGCGGGACTGGACAATCCGGAAGGACAGACAGAAAGGAAAAGGAGGTGGATTAGCTCTATTGATAAAGGATGGAATCACTGCAATAATAAGAAATGATATTGACTCAAATGATAAGGATGTTGAAACAGTTTGGGTGGAGATAAGGAACAATAAGGGGAAAAAGTCACTGGTGGGTGCAGTCTATAGGCCCTGTAACAATAGGTACTATGTTGGTCAGCGCATAAACCAGGAAATAGTGGGGGCTTGTAAAAAGGGAACAGCAATAATCATGGGTGATTTTAACCTCCATATTGATTGGACAAATCAAATTGGTCAGGGCAGCCGTGAGGAGTTGTTCATAGAGTGCATAAGGGACGGGTTCCTTCAGCAGTATGTAACGGAACCAACCAGGGGGCAGGCTATCTTAGGTCTGGTCCTGTGTAATGAGACAGGATTAATAAATCATCACCTAGTAAATGATCCCTTGGAATGAGTGATCATAGCATGATCTGAATTTGAAATTCAGATGGTGGGAGAGAAAGTTGGATCTCTAACCAGCGTACTAATCTTAAATAAAGGAGATTATGTTGGTATGAGGGCAGAGTTGGGTATAGTGGACTGGGAAAATAGATTAAAGTGTAGGACGGTTGATGAACAGTGGTGTACATTTAAGGAGATATTGCACAACTCTCAAGAAAAATATATTCCAGTGTAGAGGAAAGGGTGTAAAAGAAAATATAGCCATCCGTGGCTAACTAAAGGAATAAAGGACGGAATCCAATTAAAAACAAGGGCATATAAAGTGGCCAAAACTAGTGGGAGGACAGAAGACTGGGAAGCTTTTAAAAGCCAGCAGAGAATGACTAAAACAATGATTAAGAAAGGGAAGATGGACTATGAAAGTAAACTAGCACAAAATATAAAAACAGACAGCAAGATTTTCTATAGCGACAGAAAAAGGAAAAGAGTGGCTAAAGTAAATGTTGGTCCCTGAGAGGACGAGACCGGGGAATTAGTAATGGGGAACATGGAGATGGCAGAAACTCTGTACGAATATATTCTATCAGTCTTTACGGTCGAGGACACTAACAATATCCCAACAGTGGACAGTCAAGGGGCAACAGGGGGGAGGAACTTAACATAATCACTAAGAAGGTGGTACTCAGTAAGATAACGGGACTAAAGGCGGATAAATCCCCTGGAGCTGATGGCTTGCATCCTAGGGTCTTAAGAGAAGTCGCAGCAGGGACAGTGGATGCATTGGTTGTAATTTACCAAAATTGTCTGGATTCTGGGGAGGTCCCAGCGATTGGAAAACTGAAAATTTAACGTCCTTATTTAAAAAAGGAGGCAGAAAAAAAGCAGGAAACTATAGACCAGTTAGCCTCACTTCTGTGGTTGGGAAAATGTTGGAGTCCATTATTAAAGAAGCAGTAGCAGGATATTTGGAAAAGCAAAATTCGGTCAGGCAGAGTCAGCATGGATTTATGAAGGGGAAGGCATGTTTGACAAATTTGCTGGAATTCTTTGAGGATGTAACAACCAGGGTGGATAAAGGGGAACCACTGAGTGTGGTGTATTTTGACTTCCAGAAGGCATTTGACAAGGTGCCACGTAAAAGGTTACTGCACAAGATAAAAGTTCACAGGGTTGGGGGTAATATATCAGCAAGGATAGAGGATTGGCTAACTAACAGAAAACAGAGAGTTGGGTAAATGGTGCATTCTCAGGTTGGCAACCAGTAACTAGTGGGGTGCTGCAGGGATCAGTGCTGGGACCCCAACTATTCACATTCTATATTAAAGGACTTGGAAGAAGGGACTGAATGTAATGTTGACAAGTTTGCTGCCGATACAAAGAGGGAGGAAAAGCAATGTGTGAGGACACATAAAATCTGCAAAAGGACATAGACAGGCTAAGTGAATGGGAAAAAATTTGGCAGATGGAGTATAATATTAGAAAGTGTGAGGTCATGCACTTTGACAGAAAAAAAATCAAAGAGCAAGTTATTATTTAAATGGAGAAAGATTGCAAAGTGCTGCAGTACAGCGGGACCTGGGGGTACTTGTGCATGAAACACAAAAGTAGAGTATACAGGTACAGCAAGTGATCAGGAAGGCGAACGGAATCTTGGCCTTCCTGATCCATGTTTATGAAAGCATATACTTGCTTTGGAGGCAGTTCAGAAAAGGTTTCGGGGATGAGGGGGATGACTTATGAGGAAAGGTTGAGTAGTTTGGGCCTCTACCCATTGGAACTCAGAAGAATGAGAGGTGATCTTATCGAAACGTATAAGATTATGAGGGGGCGGGACAAGGTGGATGCAGAGAGGATGTTTCCACTGATGGGGAGACTCGAACTAGAGGACATAATCTTAGAAAACTGAGATGAGGAGGAATGTCTTCTCTCAAAACGTTGTAAATCTGTGGAATTTGCTGCCTCAGAGAGCTGTGGAAGTTGGGTCATAGAAACATAGAAAATAGTTGCAGGAGTAGGCCATTCGGTGTTTTTGTGACTGGAAGGCTGTTTCCAGTGGGGTTCTGCAGGGCTCAGTGCTGGGTCCCTTGTTTTTTGTGGTATATATATCAATGACTTGGGCGTCAATGTTGGGGGTATGATTAAGAAGATTGAAGGTGACACTAAAATAGGCTGTGTGGTTGAGAATTAAGAAGAAAACTGCGGACTGCAGGAAGATATCAATGTACAGGTCAGGTGGGCAGTAAAGTAGTAAATGGAATTTAATCCAGATAAGTGTGAGGTAATACATTTGGGGAGGTCTAACAAGGCAAGTGAATATACATTAAATGCTGCAACACTGAAAATTGTAGAGGAACAAAGGGACCTTGGAGTGTAGGTCCACAGATTCCTGAAAGTGGCAGGCCAGGTAGATAAGTTAGTTAAGAGGCATATGGAATACTTACCTTTATTAGTCGAGGCATGGAATGCAAGAGCAAGGAGGTAATGCTTGAACTGGTTAGGCCGCAATTGGAATACTGTGTGCAGTTCTGGTCATCACATTACAGGAAAGATGTGATTGTACTGGAAAGGGTACAGAGCAGATTTACACGAATGTTGCCTGGACTGGAGAATTTTGGCTATGAGGAAAGATTGGAGATGCAGAGTCCATTTTCTTTCGATCAGAGGACACTGAGGGGAGACCTGATGAAAGTGTATTAAATTATGAGGGGCCTGGATAGAGTGGATAGGAAGGACCTGTTTCCCTTGACAGAGGGATCAATAACAAGGGGGCACAGATTTAAAGTAATTGGTTTAGAGGAGATACGAAGGGAATTTTCTTCACCTAGAGGTTTGTGCGGGTCTGGAACTCACTGCCTGAAAGGGTGGTAGAGGCAGAAACACTCAGCACATTTGAAAAATACTTGGATGTGCACTTCAAGTGTCATCACCGACAGGGCTATGGACCGAGAGCTGGAGAGTGGGATTAGTCTGGATAGCTGTTTGTCGGCCGGCACGGACACGGTGGGTTGAAATGGTCTCCTGCCATGCTGTAAATTTCGATGATTTTATGATCAATGACCTAGATGAAGGGACCGAGTGTAATGTATCCAAATTTGCTTAGGATACAAAACTAGGTGGGACAGTAAGCTGTGAGAACACAAGAGTCTGCAAGATATACATAGATAGACTATGTGAGTGGGCAGTAAGGTGGCAGATGGAGTATAATGTAGGGAAATGTGAGGTTATTCACTTTGGTAGGGACAACAGAAGAACAGAGTATCTTTTAAATTATGAGAAACTTTTAAACATTGGTGTTTAGAGAGATTTGGGGTGTCCTTTTGCAAGACACACAGAAAGTGAGCATGCAGGTACGCAAGCAATAAGGAAGGGACATGGTTTGTCCTTTATTGCAAGGGTTTGGAGAATAAGAGTAAGGAGGTCTTGCTACAATTGCACAGGGCCTTGCTGAGACCACACCTGGAGTACTGGGCACAGTTTTGTTTTCTTATCTAAGGACGGAAACACTTGCCTTGGAGACGGTGCAACAAAGGTTCACAAGATTCCTGGGATGAGAGGGCTGTCTTATGATGAGATAGTGTGTAGAATGGGCCTATACACTATCAAGTTTAGAAATAATGAGAGGTGATCTCATTGAAACATACAAGGTTCTGAAGGGGACTGACAGGTTCGATGCTGAGAGGTTGATTCCCCTGGCTGGACTGTCGAGAACTAGGGGCACAGTTTCAGAATAAGGGATAGTCTATTTAAGACAGAGATGAGGAGGAATTTCTTCACTCAGAGGGTTGTGAATCTTTGGCATTCTCTCCCCCAGAGGGCTGTGGATGCTCAGTCTATTCAAGGTTGAGATCGATAGATTTTTGGACTCGAGGTGAATCAAGGGAGATGGAGATCAGGCAGGAAAGTGGTGTTGAGGGCGATGATCAGCCATGATCTCATTGAATGGGGGAGCAGGCTCGAGGGATCTTATGGCCTTCTCCTGCTGCTATTTCTTATGTTGATATCCAGGGAACTCTAGATTTATTATTCCCACCCTTTTTCTTTAAGGTAACATACTTCCTCTGAACCCTCATTATCTCCTCCTTGAATGACTCCCACTGCTCTGAGACTGATTTAACTTCAAGATAAGAACATAAGATTTCAGAGCAGGAGTATGCCATTCGCCCTTCGAGCCTGCTCTGCCATTCAATGAGATCATGGCTGATCTTCTAACTCAGCTCCACTTTCCTGCACTATTCCATATCCCTTGATTCCCTTAATTTACAAAAATCTATCGATCTCTGTATTAAATATGCTCAAATGCAGAGCCTCCACAGCCCTCTGGGGTAGAGAATTACAAAGATTAATGAGTGAATACGTTTCTGCTCATCTCAGTCCTAAATGGCCTACCCCTTATTTAGAGACTGTGACCCCTGGTTCTAGACTCCTCAGCCAGAGGAAACATCCTCCCTGCATCTATCCTGTCACGCCTTGTAAGAATTTTGTCTGTTTCAATGAGATCATCTCTCATTCTTCTAAACTCTAGAAAATACTGCCTAGTCTACTCAATCTCTCCTCATAGGACAATCCTCCCACCCCAGGAATTCAGTTTGGTGAACCTTCGCTGCCATCCTCAACGGCAAGTACATCCTTCCTTAGGTAAGCAACCAAAACTGTACACAATACTCCAGCTGCAGTCTCACCAGGGCCCGATATAATTGCAGTAAGACGTCTTTACTCCTGTACTCAAATCCTCTTGTAATAAAGGCCAACATACCATTTGCTTTCTTCGTTGCTTGCTGAACCTGCATATTAACTTTCAGTGATTCGCGTACAAAGACACCAAGGTCCCTCTGAACACCAACGTTTCCCAATCTCTCACCATTTCACATAGCTGTTTCCAGTCCATTTTGGCTAAATCACATCTCAGCTTAGTAAAATTGGCTTTTCCCCAATTGAGAACTTTTATTCCTGGTCTGTCTTTGTCCTTTTCCATAACTACCCTAAATCAAACTGAATTATGATCACTAGCACCAAAATGCTGTCCCATCGATACCCCTTCCACTTACCCAGCTTCAGTCCCTAATACTAAGTCCAGAACTTCCCCCTCTCTTTTTGGGCTTGCTACGTACTGGCTAAAACGTTCTGCTGGTTGCTGACCCCTCTGTGAAGGGAAATAGGTCCTTCCTCTCCACTCTATCTAGGCCGCTCATAATTTTATACACCTCATTAAGATCTCCCCTCAGCCTCCTTTTTTCCAAAGAGGGTTGGTGGGCTGGAGGAGGTTACAGAGATAGCGAAGGGTGAGACCCTGGAGAGAGTTGAACAAGAGAATGCGTATTTTAAAGGCTGATGCCACCAGCCATCTCACCCAGCACAGAATGTAACTCACTACCAACAGGAAGGATGTTACTTTAAATACTACGAATGCATAATGTGGGGAAATCAATCTCTGTCCCTTTAACTAACAGCGTCATGGAAAGAGGGTAATCAATGACATTTAAACACCTGATTAACTTGGCACTGATGTGTCTGAAACTCATAATAGGAGCTCCAGGAAAACAAAAAACTGAGCAATGTTACATTGTTTTGTTAAGAAAAGAAATCTCGATTTAACTTTTAAAAGATAAATTGTTTAACAGTGGTTCACACAGACTCACCTGACAGGCCGACTCAGGATCCACCCCTCAAGCACCGCGATTAGTTGCAGAACTCGCTGCCCCCTGGGCACTCCGGCCTCTGACCTCTCTTCCTGTTGGTTCCCAGGGCAATTAATCACTACTCGCCAACATTACACTGCCAGATGAAGTTGAGGGGCTTGGAGGAAGAAATAAAACAAGACTGTGAACCTGAGTGAAGAAATAAAATTAGAGAAGCATGCTGAAATAAACAAGGATAGACAATATAAACTGAAGGGTACAATCCGAAAGGGGGTGCATGAACAGTGAGACCTGCGGGTATATGTGGACAAATCACTGAAGGTGACAGGACAGGTTGGGAAAGCAGGTAAAAAAGCTAACAGGATCCTGGGCATCACAGAGTACAAAAGCAAGGAGGTTATGATGAACCTTTGTAAAACACTGGTTCGGCCTCAACTGGAGCAGTGTGTCCAATTCTGGACATCGCACATTAGGATGTGAAGGCCTGAGAGAGGGTGCAGAAAAGATTGACAAGAACGATTCACGTAATGAGAGACTCCAGTTCCATGGATTGACTGGAGAAGCTGGGGTTGTTCTCCTTGGAGCAGAGAAGGTTGAGAGGAGAATTGATAGAAGTGTTCAAAATCATGAGAGGTGTGGACAGAGTAGATAGAGAGATACTGTTCCCACTGGCAGAAGGGTAGAGAATCAGAGGAGATGGATTTAAGGTGAATGGCAAAAGAACCAAAGGTGACATCAGAACATCTATTTTACAAGCGAGTGGTTAGGATCCGGAAAGCACGGCCTGAAAGGATGGTGGAGGAAGACTCAATCACAGCTTTCAAAAAAAAAAAGTTTGATAAGTATCTGAAAGAAAACATTTGCAGGGCTGGGGGAAGGGCGGGCAGTGGGACTAGCTGGGAGCAGGCAAGGGTTCGATGGGCCGAACGGCCTTCCGTGCTGTAACCATTCTCTGATTGTGTGAGCAGAACCACTCTGTTCCCTGACTCAATCTAAAGCCTTCCTGATTGTGAGCATCTCTGTTAAACCTGCCCTGCACCTTCACTGCTCCAAGGAGAACCACCCCAGATGCTGCAGCCATCATCTTATTGAATGGCGGCAGGCTCGAGGGGCCAAAGGGCCGATTCGTCTCCTATTTCTGATGTTATCATGTGTTCATGTCACTGGTTCCCATCCTGCACCTGCTCCCTGCAGTAAGATGGCCGCCGCGCATGCTCCCTGCCCTGCAGCGGGACAATTTAAAGTATTGTGACGTCGAGGAAGCCCCGTCCCCCGTGGCGGGTGGCCCCGTGTTGCCCAAAGATGGCGGCCGAACTCACGGCAAACCCCGACAGTAACCAAGGCCCGTCCCTGCCCGAAGGTGCCCCAAAGCCGCCACCTGCCGACTCGGCGGCCAAATCTCACCGCCCGCGCGTGTCCGTGAGAATGTGAGTCCTCAGGGAGGCTGAGCGCGCTGCCCGGGCTGCTCATCCATCTTCCGCGTGGGGCAAAACATCGTCCGTCCGCAGCTAATCTCCCACAATAGACTGGCCCCACGCCTGCGCACAACTCAGCCCCGCCTCACCTGGGCCCCGAGCTCAACGGCTGCGAGCGGAGCCCCCCCCAACAAACCCCCCAACCGCAACACTCAGCCCGCAGCCAATGGCGAGGCGGCGCGGGGCACCAGCTCACCCAGCGCGCTGCTCCGCGCCAATCAGTGGCGGGGGGCGGGGCCGCGGCACCAATCAATCACTGGTCCCTGAAGGTACTGACTCTGGCTGGGTTCAGTTCTACACTCACTGGTTCCCCTCCCCTGAAGGTACTGACACTGGCTGGGTTCAGTTCTACACTCACTGGTTCCCCTCCCCTGAAGGTACTGACTCTGGCTAGGTTCAGTTCTACACTCACTGGTTCCCCTCCCCTGAAGGTACTGACTCTGGCTGGGTTCAGTTCTACACTCACTGGTTCCCCTCCCCTGAAGGTACTGACTCTGGCTGGGTTCAGTTCTGCACTCACTGGTTCTCCTCCCCTGAAGGTACTGACTCTGGCTGGGTTCAGTTCTACACTCACTGGTTCCCCTCCCCTGAAGGTACTGACTCTGGCTGGGTTCAGTGCTACATTCACTGGTTCTCCTCCCCTGAAGGTACTGGCTGTGGCTGGGTTCAGTTCTGCACTCACTGGTTCTCCTGCCCTGAAGGTGCGGACTCTGGCTGGGTTCAGTTCCAGACACTGACATCATTCACTTTGTTCCTGCACCAAGATGGCCGCGCACGCGCGGTGCTACTCACAGAATCAATATGGCTGAGCGCTGAACCTGTCTTCCTGCACGAAGATGGCCGCCGTCAGCCTGGACTTGTGACCGGGAGAAAGCCCCGAAGCTGCAACCGCCGATGTTTCGGTTATTATTCCGAGCTTGCGGCGGGCACCGGTTGTTTATGAAACCCCCGCGACTCCCTGCTGGTCGATTACTACCCTCTGCCCCGCCGAAATGGACACTTCTCAGGAACCTCTGAAAAACATTTCCATCCGCCATTAATTGCACCGCGCATGTTCCAAACACTGTCTGGGCCCGCACCTGCGCACTGAAATCCTGTAGTCTGGGTGCGGCACATTCTCCCCCGCGGGGCATGCTGGGTACATAGCACCATGAGAAATCGGAGCAGGAGTGGGCCAGATTCTGCACGGTTATATACAGAGTAAAGCTCCCTCTATGCTGTCCTAAAGAATCCCAGGGCAGGTACAGCACGGGTTAGTTACAATTTAAAGCTTACTGTACGCTGATTCATCAAACACTCCCTGGGCAGGTGCAGCACATATTAAATACTCAGCAAGGATCCATCTCCACTGTCCCACCAGGTATTCCCAGGGTATGCACAGCACAGGTTAGATACAGAATAAAGCTCACTCTGCACTGTCCCAAGAAACAATCCCAGGGCAGGTACATCACAACTATTTTGTTGTTGACCTGTAAATCAAAAGAATCCTGATTAAAGGAGGGAGGGGAACTAAATCAATTAAGCTTTGGACGGTAAACTTAAATCAAATTAAAATTTTGCTTGCTGGAGGTGATGATGCACTCCAGTCCCTCCGGTGCTGACCTCTTACAGAAGGCGGCAAGCGTACTGGTGGCAGGTACACCACATGTTAGGTTCAGAGTAAAGCTCCCTCTACAGTGACCTATCTAACACTCCCAGGGCAGGTACAGCACGGGTTAGATACAGAGTAAAGCTCCCTCTGCACTGTCCCATCAAACACTGCCAGGGTATGTACAGCACATGTTAGATACAGAGTAAAGCTCCATCTACAGTGACGAATCAAACACCCCCAGGTCAGGTACAGCACCGGTTAGATATGGAATAAAGCTCCCTCTACACTGTCCCATTAAACACTCCCAGTGCAGTTACAGCATGGGTTACATACAGAGTGAAGTTATGTCTACACTGTCCCATCAAATACTCCCAGGGCAAGTACAGCATAATTTAGATGCGGGGTACACCTCTCTCTAAACAGCCAATCCGAAAATGCACAGGACAAGCACAACACAGGTTAGGTACACATCATCATCATCACAGGCAGTCCGTCAAAATCGAGGAAGACTTGCTTGCACTCTAAAGGTGAGTTCTTAAGTGACTAAACAATCCAGTACGGGAATTACAGTCTCTGTCACAGGTGGGACAGCCAGTCGTTGAAGGAAAGGGTGGGTGGGATTGGTTTGCCGCATGCTCCTATGCGTGGTTTCTGCATGTTCTCGGCGATGAGACTCGAGGTGCTCAGAGCCTTCCCGGATGCACTTCCTCAACTTAGGGCGGACGTTTGTCAGGGACTCCCAGGTATCGGGGGGATGTTGAATTTTATCAAGGAGGCTTTGAGGGTGTCGTTGAAAGGTTTCCTCTGCCCACTGTAGGCTCGCTTGCCATGTAGGAGTTCCGAGTAGAGCCTTGCTTTGGGAGTCTTGTGTCAGGCAGGTGAACAATGTGTCGAGCCAGGGTATCCCTGGAGATTGAGCATGCAGTGTCCACCGGTAGACTCGTGGCGTTCCATGAGAGGTGAGCACCAGAGAGACTGGGGTGCATGATTCCAGAGGGAACAGAATTGTAATTTTAATTCATTTGATTTGATTTGACAAAAGTTACCTTTATGTTGAATTGTTAATTTGTGTTTTTGATTCCCCCCAAAAAAACAAGGGGGCACTTTACTGTAAGTTTCTGGAGTGTGACTCCCCTCCACCCTTTAATCAGGAGGAACTTGATTATTGTTCTACTTAAAATAGTTGTGAACAATGTGGCCCACCCAATGCAGCTGGTCGAGTGTGGTCAGTGCTTCGATGCTGGGGATGTTAGCCTGATCAAGGAAACACCAGGACTGGTTTGATGAGAATGACCAGGAGATGCAAGAGCTAATTAATCACAAGCACAGGGTATTTCTGAACCTAAAACAACAACCCAACTCGGGAGCAGCAAAGCAGCATTACAGACGGCTTAAGGCTGAGGTCCAAGAAAAAAACCTGTGACCGAAAGCATAGATGGTGGGTCGAGAAATCACAGGAGTTTCAGCAGCTGGCCGACAGCCATGATGTGCGAGGATTCTTCATCGCAGTCAAGGCCACCTATGGTCCAAGCACCCAAGGCACCTCTCCACTGCTGGCCAAGAATGGGGAAACACTCATCAAGGACACTGAGGCAGCCAGGACCCACTGGAAGGAGCACTTCGAAGATGTCCTTAACCGAGACTCTGCCTTTGACTCGAGTTTCCTCGACTCCATCCTGCAGCATGCTACCCGCCAACATCTCAGCAAAACCTCAGCCCTGCACGAGGTAGAAAAGGCCATCCGCCAGCTCAAGAACAACAAGGCAATGGGAGCAGATGGAATCCCTGCTGAGGCACTAAAGTATGGTGGAGAGGCAATATTGGCATGGATGCAAGACCTCATCTCTCTCATCTGGAAGGAGGAGAGCAGGCCTGGAGATCTCAGAGATGCAGTAATTGTGACCATCTTTAACAAAGGGTACAAGTCCGACTGTGGCAATTAAAGATGAGTCTCCCAGTTAGCAGCCACTGGTAAAGACATCGCTGGAATCCTCCTCAACCGTCTTCCTCTGTGGCTGAGGAGCTCCCCCTGGAGTCACAATGTGGATTTCGTCCTCTACGGAGTACAATGGACATGGAGTAGATACAGATTAAAGCTCCCTCTACACTGTCCCATCAGACATTCCCAGGGCAAGTACAACATGGGTTATGTTATATATGCAACCCTATGTAACCAGCAATCTACCGCCATCAGAGGGCATATCTGTTGGAGTCCCAAGGGATCCCAGCATCCCTTGGGAGCACTGTATATAAGCAGGCCTCCCATGCTGTACGTGCAATCTGGAGTTAGAAAAACGAGATCAAGATCACACTTACTCATGTCTACATTACTCAATCACGTTACTTTATTCTGGACATAACAATTGGCGACGAGATAATGAACCATCATGTCAAAATGCAGAGAACTGTTGGTATCCTGGAGACATTCTCAGAAGGGGACGATGGGGAGGTCTTCATGCAGCTACTCGACTAATACTTCATGGCCAACGAGCTGGCAGGGAATGTGAATGTTGCCAAACAAAGGGCGATCCTCCTCACTCTCTGCGGGGCAACAACCTATGGCCTCATGAAGAATTTTCTTGCTCCGGTGAAACCAACAATCAAATCGTATGAAGAACTGTGTACACTGGTCCACGAGCACCTAAATCCGAAGGAGAGCATTCTGATGGCAAGGTATCGATTTTACACATGTCAACGGTCTGAAGGCCAGGAAGTGGCGAGCTACGTCGACGAAATAAGGCACCTTGCAGGATATTGCGAATTTGATGGATGCCTGGAGTAAATGCTGAGAGATTTTTTGTGTTTTGCATTGGCCATGAGGAGATCCTTCGCAAACTATTGACTGTTGAAACACTGCACCTAACCAAAGCCATAACGATAGCCTAGGCGTTTATGTCCACCAGCGATAACATCAAACAGATTTCGCAGCGTACAGATGTTTCGGCAAGTACTGTACACAAAGTAACATCGTTTTCAGGCAGGAATGCATATGGCAGAATGTGCACACCTGCAGCTGCATGATCTCAGATGACTCAGAGTCTGCCATCAAGCATTAATGCGAGGCAGTTAACAGCTTGTTGGCACTGCGGAGCTGATCATCGAGCCCATCAATGTAGCTTCAAACACTATGCGTGCAAAGGCTGTGGAACAAGGGGATACCTCCAGCGAATGTGCAGATGAGCTGCAAACACTGCAAAGCACCACATTGCAGTGGAAGACCGATCCATGGTGGATCAAACTGAATTAGAGACTCAAACCGAGGAGGCAGAAGTGTACGGGGTACACACCTTCATCAGGAAATGTCCACCGATCATTTAAATGTTGAATTGAATGGAATTCCAGTATCCATGGAATTGGACATGGGTGCGAGTCAGTCCATCATGGGAAAAGCGCCTTCGACAGGCCCAAACTGAGCCCCATTCACACCAAATTGAAAACTTACACTAAAGAGCTGATCCCTGTAATTGTCAGCACAGTATTAAAAGTCTCTTATGATGGAACCGTACACGAACTACCACTAAGAATAGATTCAGTAGATGGCCCCACACTATTCGGCAGAAGCTTGCTGAGAAAAATACTCTGGAACTGGGAGGACATCTGAGCGCTTTCATCCATCGATGATGCCTCATGTGCCCAAAATCTGAGCAAGTTTCCATCGATGTTTGAGCCAGAGATCGGAAGTTTCTTGAGGGCGAAAGTGCAGATCCACTTGATTCCCGGAACATGACCCATCCATCACAAGGCAAGGGCAGTGACATCTATGATGCGAGAGAAAGTGGAGATCGAGTTAGACGAGAGGGCATCATCGCACTGGTGCAGTTCAACGAGTGGGCCAATCAGGTTGTTCTGGTTCTCAAGGGCGATGTCACGGTCAGAATTTGCGGGGACTATAAAGTAATGATTAACCATTTTTCGCTGCAGGACCAGTACCCTCAACCAAAGGCGGACGAACTATTTGTGACACTGGCATGAGAAAAGACATTCACCAAGTTGGACCTGACTTCGGCCCACATGACGCTGGAGCTGACGGAATCTTAAAAAGGCCTCACCTGCATCAACACGCACAAAGGTCTGTTCATCGACATTAGATGCACGTTTGGAATTCGATCGACCGTGGCTATTTTTCAAAGGGAAATGGAGAGTCTGCTAAAGTCGGTTCTGCACATCGTGCTTTTCCAGGATGATATACTGGTCACAGGTCGGGACACCATCGAGCACGTGCAGAACGTGGAAGAGGTTCTAAGTCGGCTAGATCATGTGAGACTCAGGTTGAAACGTTCGAAGTGTGTTTTCCTGGCGACAAAGCTCGAGTTTTTAGCGAGAAGAATCGTGGCAGATGGCATCAGACGCACTGACAGCAAGATGGAGGCCATCAAGAACGCGCCGAGATCACAGAACGTGACGGAGCTGCGGTCGTTCCTGGGTCTCCTCAATTATTTTGGTAATTTCCTACCCGGGTTAAGCACCTTGCTAGAACCTCTACACATGTGGCTCCACAAGTGAGATTATTAGGCATGGGGAAGATCAAAAGAGACTGCTTTTGAGAAAGCCCAAAATCTGTTATGTTCCAACAAACTGCTTGTCCTGTATGATCCATGAAAACGGTTAGTGCTAGCTTGCGATGCATCTTTGTACGAGCTCGGGCGTGTGTTACAATATGCAAACGAATTGGGAACATTGCAACCGGTCGCCTATGCGTCCAGGAGATCGTCCAAGGCCGAAAGGACCTACAGCATGATTGAAAAAGAAGCTCTGGCATGCGTTACGGGGTGAAAAAATGCACCAGTATCTGTTTGGGCTTTAGTTCGAGTTAGAAACTCACCATAAGCCGCTCATATCGCTATTCACAGAGAGCAAAGGTATTAATACAAATGCTTCTGCTCGCATCCAAAGATGGGCGCTCACGCTGTATGCATATAAGTATGTAATTCACCACTGGCCAGGCACAGAGAACTGCGCTGATGCCCTCAGTCGGTTACTTTTTCCACCACCGGGGTGGAAATGGCACAACCTGCAGACTTGCTCTTGGTGATGGATGCATTTGAAAATGAAAAGTCACACATTACGGCCGCTAGATGAGGGCCTGGACCAGCCAGGATCCTTTACTGTCCCTTGTAAGAACTGTGTCCTCCATGGGAGCTTGTCCTGCGCCCCAGCGGAGATGCATGAAGAGATCAAGCTGTTCCAGCAGCATAAAGACGAAATGTCCATACAGACGGACTGTCTTTTCTGGGGTAATCACGAGGCTTTGCCCACGAAAGGCAGGGAAATGTTCAAACGCGACCTGCACTGTGCCCACCCAGGCATAGTAATGATGAAATCTATAGCCAGACCACATGTGTGGTGCCCGAAATAGACTGATATTTGGAGTCTTGCGTGTGCCAATGCACCACTTGCTCACAATTGAGCAGTGCACCGAGGGCACCCAAGTTTGTGGTCATGGCCCTCCAAACCGTGGTCTAGGATCCACGTTGACTTTGCCGGCCCATTTCTAGGCAAAATGTTCTTCGTTCTTGTGGATGTTTATTCTAACTGGATTGAGTGTGTAATAATGTATGTAAGCACGTCCACTGCCACCCTCGAAAACCTACGAGCCACGCACGGCCTGTCTGATGTCCTGATCAGCGACAACGGGCCATGCTTCACCAGGGCTAAATTCATGGAATTCATGACACGCAATGGGATCAAGCACATCACATCTGCCCCATTCAAGCCCGCATCCAATGGCCAGACAGAACGTGCAGTCCAAACCATCAAGCAAAGCTTGAGACACATGTCAAAAGGCTCCCTGCAGACGCACCTGCCCCGAGTCCTGCTCAGCCACTGCACCAGACACCATTCTCTCACCGGGGTTCCCCAGCTGAGCTGCTCCAGAAAAGGATTCTCAAGATAAGGCTTTCTCTCGTTCACCCTGATCTCCATGATCAAGTCGAGGGCAGGCGGCATCAACAAAGCATGTACCGTGATCGCACAAATTTGTCATGCAATATTGAAGTCAATGACCCTGTATTTGTACTTAACTATGGATCTGGTCCCAAATAGCTTGCTGGCACTGTCATAGCCAAATAAGGGAGGAGGATGCTTCAGGTCAAACTCGCAAATGGAATAACTTGCAGAAAGCATTTGCACCAAACCAAACTGCGATTCACAGACAGCCACAAGCAACCACCTTCGACCATTCGACACGCACACAAGTGGCAACCAACATCATGGTTGACCACGAAGCTGAACTCATCATCCCCAGCAGCCCAGCAAGGTCAGCTGCGCAGCAGACCAACGAAGAACCAACCAACTCACCTGTACCTGCATTTCTACCGAGACGATCGACTCGGGAGCGAAAAGGCCGAGATCGCCTCAACTTGCAAATAAGTGTACTATTGACTTTGGGAGGGAGTGATGTGATGTATATAACCCTATGTAACCAGAATTCTACCACCGCCACAGGGCGTATCTATTGGAGTCCCAAGGGATCCCAGTGTCCCTTGGGAGCACTGTATATAAGCAGACATTCCATGTTGTACGTGCACTCTGAAGTTAGAATAAAGAGACAGGTCACACTTACTCACGTCTACAGTACTCAATCACATTACGTTTTCTGGACTTAACAGGTTAAATATAGAATAAAGCTCTCTCTATACTGTTCCATCAAACGTTTCCAGTGCAAGTACAGCACAGGTTAGACACAGACTACATCTCCCTCTAACTTGTCCCAGCCATTCCAGGGCAGATACAGCATCTGTTAGATGTCGAGAAAATCTCCCTCTACACTGTTCCAGAGGATATTCGCGGGGCAGGTGTAGCACGGGTGAGATACTGAGTAAATCTCCCTCTACACTGTCCCATCAAACACTCCCAGGACAGACACACATGGGTTAGAAACAGAGTAAAGTGTCCTCTACTCTGTCTCAGTAACCATTCCCTGGGCAGGTACAACCAAGCTCATGGTCGACAGGGCTGTAGTAATACCCGCCCTCCTGTATGGCTCAGAGGCATGGACACTGTGCAGTCAACAATTTTTCTCGCTGGAGAAATATCACCAATGAAGTCTCCGCAAAATCCTACAAATCACCTGGCAGTACAGGCACACCAACATCAGCGTCCTCGTCCAGGCTAACGTCCCCAGCATTGAAGCACTGAGTACACTCGATTAGCTCCGCTACGCAGAGCACATAGTTCGCATGCCAGACACGAGACTCCCAAAGCAAGTGCTCTATGCGGAGCTTCTTCACGGAAAATGAGCCAAATGTGGGCAGCGGAAACGTTACATGGACACCCTCAAAGCCTCCCTGATAAAGTGCGAGATCCCCACTGACATCTGGGAGTCCCTGGCCAAAGACCACCCTAAGTGGAGGAAATGCATCCGGGAGTCTCATCACTAAGAGCATGCAGAAAACAAGTGCAGGCAGTGGAAAGAGCGCGCTGCAAAGCAGTCCCAGCCACCCCTTCCTTCAACGACTATCTGTCCCACCTGTGACAGAGTCTGTGGCTTTCGAATTCGACTGTTCAGCCACCAAATAATTCAATTCAGGTGTGGAAGCAAGTTTTCCTCGATTCCGAGGGACTGCCTATGATGATGATGACGACAACACAGGTTAGATGTAGAGTAAAGCTCCCTCTACAATGTCTCACCAGACATTCCCAGGCTGAGACAGCTTTGGTTTTTGAAGGTTAAATCTCCCTCTAACATGTCCCAAACACTCCCAGGGTTGGTACAGCATTGGTTAGATACAGATTTAATCTCCCTCTACACTGTCCCATCAAGCACTCGCACAATAGGCACAGCATGGGTTAGCCAGAGCGTAAAGCTCTCCATAGACTTATCCATCAAACATTCCCATCGCAGTTACGGCATGGTTTAGATATAGAGTACAACTCCTGCGACATTGTCCCATCAAACACTCCCAGCGCAGGTACAGCACAGATTACATACACTGTAAAGCTCCCCCGACACTGTCCATCAAACAATTCCAGGACAGGTAAAGCACGGGTTAGATACAGAGTAAATCTCCCTCTACACCGTCCCATCAGACATACCCAGGGGAGGAACAACACGGGTTAGATACTGAATAAAGCTCACCCTACAAACTCCTATCAAACACTCCATGGAAAGATGCAGCACGGATTAGATAAGAGAGAAAAGCTTGCTTTACACTATCGCATCAAGAACTGCCAGAGCAGGTACAGCATGGGTGAGACAGAAAGGTTTAGGCTGGGTTTTCCAGAACTTGGGGCCTGGACAACAAAAGGCACAGCTACCATTTATAATCAGGGATGCTCAGGAAGACAGATGTTTCATAGGCTGTGTGGGGTGTGGGGGGGTGGTGGCTGGTGGCGGTGTGGTGCTGGTTGGGGCTGGAGGAGTGTACAGAGCCAGGGAGGGGCGAGGCCATCGAGAGTTTTGAAAATAAGTATTAGAATTTTGAAATCATGGCATTGCTGAACCAGAGGCCAGTGTAGTTCAGCGAGCACAGGGCTCATGGGTGAGCTGGAGTTGGTGAGAGTTAGGACACGGGCAACCTAATTTTGGATCAACTCCAGTTTATGCAGGTGAGAATGTGTCAGGACAGCGTTGGAATAGTCAAGTCCAGAAATAACAAAGGCAGGGATGAGGGGTCAGCAGCGGATGAGCTGAGGCAAGGGCGATGTTACAGAGGTGCAAATATGCATTCTTAATTATGGTGTGGATATGTGGTCAAAAACATACTTCAGGGTTAAGTATGGCACCATGATTGCAAACAGTCCGGTTCAGGCACAGACACAAGTTGGGGAGAGGGATTGAGTTGGTGGCCAGGGAACTCAGTTTGAGGCAATGAAAATTACAAATTCAGAATATTTCACAGACTATCACGTGCAAAATGTGTGGATGCATTTTAAAATTCAATCGGTTCCAAAACCAGGTTACAGAATGTAACGGATTTCAAATCTTATGCAAGGCAGTTCAATAAAGGGGCGGTTCAAAGGATTTCAGCTGAGTTTAAAGTAAGACACTGCAGTTACTTCTACTACAACTACAACTCGTGTACTCAAACGGAACAAGTTTGGGGTTTGATATAATAGAAGGTGCACTAGGTGAGAAGTGATGTAAGTGGGATTAAGAAAAAGCCCTAAAATGGAACAGTCGGTAACAGAACATCAATTAGTCTCCTCTGATCATGCAGGAATCAAATATTCGACACACTGTGTTTGAAACGAAGACAATTTGTTCAACATTTATACAACATATTAATCTCCAGCCCATATATAGGGGTTATTAAGATAATCAGAAACAAACAAGAACTGCCACAATGAACATGGTTCAGTGCCCAAAGCAATCCCAGTAAATCTTGTTCCAGTTACAAATGCAGCTTTTCTCCTCAGACCATTTAAAACTGAGATGAGGAGGAATTTCTTCTCTCAGAGGGTTGTAATCTGTGGAATTCTCTGCCCCAGAGAGCTGTGGAGGCTTGGTCATTGAATATATTTAAAGCTGATGTAGACAGGTTTAACAGAGGTGCTCACACTTAGGAAGGCTTCAGATTGAGTCAGGGAACAGAGTGGTTCTGCTCACACAATCAGAGAATGGTTACAGCACGGGAGGCCATTCGGCCCGTCGAGCCCTTGCCGGCTCCCAGCTAGTCCCATTGCCCCGCCCTTTCTCCCCGGTCCTGCAAATGTTTTCTTTTGGATACTTATCCAATTCCCTTTTGAAAGCTGTGATTGAGTCTGCCTCCACCAACCTTTCAGGCCGTGCATTCCAGATCCGAATGACTCACTGCATAAAATAGATTTTTCTTACACTGTCTTTGGTTCTTCTGCTCATTCACCTTAAATCCGTCTCCTCTGGTTCTCGACCCCTCCACCAATGGGAACAGTATCTCTCTATCTACTCTGTCCGGACCCCTCATGATTT
The DNA here is from genome assembly GCF_044704955.1 of Pristiophorus japonicus. NCBI lineage: Eukaryota > Metazoa > Chordata > Chondrichthyes > Pristiophoridae > Pristiophorus > Pristiophorus japonicus. Next base: position 35,514,761 of record NC_091999.1, on the reverse strand, counting down.
TGAACACCTCTATCAATTCTCCTCTCAACCTTCTCTGCTTCAAGGAGAACAACCCCAGTTTCTCCAGTCAATCCACGTAACTGAAGTCCCTCATCTCGTGAATCATTCTTGTCAATCTTTTCTGCACCCTTTCTCAGGCTTTCACATCCTAATCTGCAGTGCCCAGAATTGGAAACAACGCTCCAGTTGAGACCGAACCAGTGTTTTACAAATGTTCGTCATAACCTCCTTGCTTTTGTACTCTGTGATGCCCAGGATCCTGTAAGCTTTTTTAACTGCTTTCCCAACCTGTCCTGTCACCTTCAGCGATTTGTCCACATATACCCGCAGATCTCACTGTTCATGCATCCCCTTTAGGATTGTACTCTTTAGTTTATATTGTCTCTCCTCGTTCATTTAATCATGCTTTTCTAATTGTATTTTTCAACTCAGATTCACGGTCTCATTTTATTTCTTCCTCCGAGCCCCTCAACTTTATCTGGCAGTTTAATGTTGGCGAGTGGTGGTGATTGATTGCCCTGGGAACCAACAGGAAGAGAGGTCAGAGGCCGGAGGGCCCAGGAGCAGCGTGTTCTGCAACCAATCGCGGTGCTGAGGTGTAGATCCTGAGTCGGCCCATCGGGTAAGTATGTGTCAACCTCTGTTACACAATTTATCTTTTAAAAGTTAAATCGAGATTTATTTTGTCAACAAAACAGTTCAACATCTGTCAGTATTTTATTTCCATTTATGAGTTCCTATTATGAGTTTCAGACACTTCAGTGCCAAGTGGACCAGGTATTTAAAGGTCATTCATTTCCCTCTTTCTATGCCGCTGTTAGTTGAAGGGACAGAGATTGATTTCCTCTCATTGTGCATGCGTAGTAGTAAACATAACATCCTTCCGGTTGGTATTGAGTTGCATTCTGTGCTGGGCGAGATGGCTGGTGGCATCAGCCTTTAAAATACATATTCTCTTGTTCAAATCTCTCCAGGGTCTCACCATTCCCTATCTCTGTTACATCCTCCAGCCCACCAACCCTCTTAATAATTTGTTTTCTTTGGAACAGAGGAGGCTGAGGGCAGACGTTAATGAGGTGTATAAAATTATGAGAGGCCTAGATAGAGTGGATAGGAAGGACCTATTTCCCTTTGCAGAGGGGTCAGCAACCAGCTGAACCTTTTAGCCAGTACGTAGCAAGCCCAACAAGAGAGGGGGCAGTTCTGGCCTTAGTATTAGGGACTGAAGCTGGGCAGGTGGAAGGGGTATCATTGGGAGAGAATTGGTGCTAGTGATCGTAATTCAGTTAGATTTAGGGTAGCTTTGGATAAGGACAAAGATAGACCAGGAATAAAAGTTCTCAATTGGGGAAAAGCCAATTTTACTAAACTGAGATGTGGTTTAGCCAAAGTGGATTGGAAACAACTACTTGAAATGGTGAGAGATTGGGAAATGTTGGTGTTCAGAGGGACCTTTGTGTCGTTGTACACGAATCACTGAAAGTTAAAATGCAGGCACAGCAAGCAATTAAGAAAACAAATGGTATGTCGGCCTTTATTACAAGAGGAGTTTAGGATAATAGTAAACATAAGAAAAGGAACATGAGAAATAGGAACTGGGATAGGCCATACCATCGAGCCTGCTCCGCCATTCAATCAGATCATGGCTGATCTGATCATAGACTCAGCTCCACTTACCCGCCCGCTCTCCATAACCCCTTATCCCCTTATCATTTAAGAAACTATTTCTGTCTTAAATTTATTCAATGACCCAGCTTCCACAGCTCTCTGAGGCAGCAAGTTCGACAGATTTACAACCCTCTGAGAGAAGAAATTCCTCCTCATCTGTTTTAAATGGGCGGCCCCTACTTCGAAGATCATGCCCTCTAGTTCGAGTCTCGCCCCATCAGTGGAAACATCAGCTCTGCATCCACCTTGTTTCGATCAGATCACCTCTCATTCTTCTTAATTCCAATGAGTCGAGGCCCAAACTACTCAACCTTTCTTCATAAGTCAACCTGCTGTTCCCTTATAACAACCTAGTGAACCTTCTCTGAACTGCCTCCAATGTAATTATATCCTTTCGTAAATATGGAAAACAAAACTGCATGCAGTATTCCATGTGTGGCCTCACCAAAACCTTATATAGCTGTAGCAAGACTTCCCCACTTTTATACTCCATCCCCTTTGCAAAAAAGGTCAAGATACATTGGCTTTCCTGATCACTTGCTGTACCTGCATGCTATCCTTTTGTGTTTCATGCACAAGTAACCCCAGGGCCTGCTGTACTGCGGCACTTTGCAATCTTTCTCAATTTAAATAATAGCTTGCTCCTAGACATCTTACTGCAATTATATAGGACCCTGGTGAGACTACACCTGGAGTATTGTGTACAGTTTTGATTGCTTACCTAAGGAAGGATGTACTTACTATTGAGGATGGCAACGAAGGTTCACCAAACTGATTCCTGGGATGGGGCATTATCCTTTGAGGAGAGATTGAGTAGACTAAGCCTATATTCTGTAGAGGATAGAAGAATGATAGGTGATCTCATTTTAAAATATGCAAAATTCTTACGGGGCTTGACATTGTAGATCAGAGGTGTCAAACATACGGCCCATGGGCCGGACACGGTCCCGCAAGTCCCTTCCTCTGGCCGCCACGTGTTTTAATTTATGTGACACCCTTCCCCCCCGGCCCCAGCCCCGATATTTTGCTTGCTGACTGGAACACAACCCAAATTTGTCGGCCGTCACGTAACAGGAGGAGGGCGGCGGAGGCACGGGGAAGGTCAGTCGGTGTCCACGGGGAGCCATTCTGGGACAACGAGGGCATTCACATGGATTGTCAATGGGAGATAAGCTTTGAGTGAGGCAGTGAGTCGATAAATACCGAGAGAGAGGGGGAGGAGTGTCGCTGGAACTCCCGGTGATTTAACAGATGATGGGGGTTAATGCAGGGTAGGTAGTGAGGGGGTTGTGTTCCTGCACTTCTCCCCCCTCCTCGGCCCCAGTGAGGCGCTGATTTTGAAATTCTCAGCATCCTGTTCACACCCCTCGATGGCCCCGCCCCTCCCTATCTCTGTAACCTACTCCAGCCCCTACACCCCTTCCTCTCTCTGTAACCTTCTCCAGCCACTACACCCCTCCGTTTCTCTGCAACCTCCTCCAGTCCCTACACCCCTCCCTATCTCTGTAACCTCCTCCAGTCCTTACACCCCTCCCTATCTCCGTAATCTCCTCCAGCCCTACACCCCTCCCTATCTCTCTAACCTCTTCGAGCCCCGACAGCTCTCCCTATCTCTCTAACCTTGTTAGGGTTAACTTGAAACCACCACTAGGATTCTGTTAGCCTTAAAGTAAATGCAGGTTTTATTAATACAAGCCGGCAGGGGAGCTATCCTTGAAGGAATGCTCGAAGATACTGCCAGAGACATCATACTTCTTACAGTTTCAGATTATAGCATTAAGTAATTACGCAAGTTACAATTAATTCATGCTGATTGATTAATAAATTATTGATTGGTACAGCGCTTCCTCCAATTTGGTATCTATATGCCTTAATTGGCAATTCCAAATACATGTTGATATGATTATTTTATTTAACTCTTTTTTTTGTTATACAATTCCAATTCCATGTTATCTGTGTCCATGCCCAGCTCCCAAGGCCTTTGGTCTATGAATTTGAACATCTGCTCCTCTGTGGAAGGCATCCCACACATGCTTCCCACAAAAAACAGGCTGTGGGTTCCATGTTAAAAACCTGTTAACTCCATTTTAAAACATCGCAATTATTATTATTAATTGTAATTACAATTTGTAATCTGCCCTTTCAGTCCCTCCTGTTGGTCCCTGATTATTTCTAAATAATCAGCTGACCACATATATGTTCTGAGCCATCTGCTGGAAATGGTGATATCAAGTCCATATCCCTGGGATCACTTGTAGTTCCATATTTTGCGGAGTCTTTACATTCTACCCCTGACCATTTCCCTGGGATATTGGCACATCACTTATATTTCTTTTTGTACATACAGTGCATAAGCTCGGGGTCTTGGTTGTTTCCCTAACGCTTTACAAAGTCACTCGCCTCCCTATCATGCCTACATTACATAATTAACAAGGCTGTTCGCTGTTCGGCTAGAACCACGAGGTTGTATATCTCTCTGATCTTACACATCAGATATAGTTGGATCACGATACATATCCCTTCCACTACCATTATTACCACAATTGAATGCCACATCAATTTGAGGACTGCGTAGGCTTTAGGTGATCAGCCCTTAAAAAACCCACCATGAACAACAATTTTAATTTCCCTGCCTTATCCTGTCCTGATTCCTATTTCTCCCGCCTCCCTTTCGTTCGTAAGGCGACAGGATTGGGACACTCATGACTGAGATCAGGTATTCATGCCGTCTTTTTGTTTGATTAACCCTCTTTGGATCTAGCAAAGGCTTTCTGCGTTCTTGGTTACGGGTCTTGGCCAATCTCTTCTTTCTTCGTCTCTTGTATCTGCCTGTACAGTCTCCCAGGAGCATCAACACCACTATCAGCTGCACTAGAACTAACACATGGGATATAATTCTAATCCCTATCTTGTAACTTTGCTCGGGTAAGCCTCGCCTGTCTTTGCACTTGTTACATAAAATCACCAACCAACTCAAGGCTATTACTATCTGTATTGCCACTAGGGTATGAGAAAGGATCCTTATCCAGGGATGTCTAATCTCAAGTACCAAGGCGAGTTTTTCAGGTTATCCTTTATTTCACTGTCCAGTTCTTCAGCTTTCTCCTTCAGCTCTTAATATCTTTTAATGTTATTTCTTGAGCTAGTTAAATCTTCAAGTAACAGGGGAATTGATTCTGCTTGCTCTTCCATGTAAACATCAATATCTTGCTTAATCTCATCACTTATATTTCATGTCACTGTCTTCCTGGCATGTCATGCGTGCTCTTCCCGCTGCCACCGACAGTCTTGGAGTAACGTAATTCCCAGGCTAGTTACCACACAATATTCTCCTCGCCCTTGATACGTGTAATGTAGGTTCGGGCAGGATTTATTCCAATGACGCATCCTTCCGTAGTATTGTCAAATCCGCATCTATCCTTGCTCCCGTCTCCCACTGGATGAGGACCTATAGTTAGGCTTCCTCCTCTCCGGCACACGGATAAAGATATTCCCCTTATATTTCCATTCTTTTTGATCTCATACTGGTCCTTCGCGGATGTACTCTTCCCCTCGTATTATGTTTGTTTCCCCTCACATCCTCCTGTAACTGCATACACCCTTGTCATTCCTTTCAAAAAGGGCCACATTAAAGCAAAAGTCTAAAGGGAGAAAGTGTGTTAAAAAGATAAGACTGAAGGCTCTGTGCATCAATGCGAGGAGTATTCGTAATAAGGTGAATGAATTAACTGCACAGGCAGCAATTATTGAATATGATATAATTGGCAGCACGGAGACAGAGCTGTCCTAAGGCTGTGTCCCCTGGTTCTGGACTTCCCCAACATCGGGAACAAGCTACCTGCATCTAACCTGTCCCGTCCCGCCAGAATCTTTATGTTTCTACGAAATCCCCTCTCATCCTTCTAAACTCCAATGTAAAAAACCCAGTTGATCCAGTCTCTCCTCATATGAAAGTCCAGCCATCCCGAGAATCAATCTGGTGAACTTTCGCTTCACTCCCTCAATAGCAAGAACGTCCTTCCCCAGATTAGGAGATCAAAACTAAACACACTATTCCAGGTGAGGCCTCACCAAGACCCTGTACAACTGCAGTAAGAATCTGTTGAATCTGCCTTTTACTGCAATTCTATGACATTCTGAACCGATAAAGAAATGGAACCGTGTCTCTCAGTCTCTGCCTCACTCACTACCTCTGTCTCTTTAGAGATCTGCGCATGTGTTTGCGTGTTTGAGTCTTTGTCTCCCTCACTCTGCCTCTCTCTGACTCACTCTGTCTCTCGCTGTTTCCCTGTTTGTCTCGGTCTCTCAATCTGCCCGTGTCTTTCACACAGTGTCCAGTTCTGTTGCAATGGGATTCTCTCAGTCTCTCTGTCTGACTGTCTCTATCTTTCCCATCATTACTGTCTGTCTATGTAACTGCCTGCCTGTCTCTCTTTGCCTGTCTCTGTTCGACCCTGTCTCTAACCTGCTGAGTATTTCCATCATTTTCTGTTTTTATCTCAGTCTCTCTCTCTCACTATCTCTCTCTCTCATTATCTCTCTCTCTCTCTTTGTCGCTTTCTTTGTCCGTGTCTTTGTCTTTACATGCACCATTCAAAATTTACACGCACCAACGGGCATGCACAGATGCCTTAGACATCTCGAGGGATAGACAGGCTGAATCACTGTCGCAACTTTGACTGATTGTTGCGATTTTTTAAACGGATGTATCGTGAATATTGCAGATTGATAAAAATGAGAACAAATGTCAGTGTTGAAAGGTGTGGGACGTTATTCCATTTATCACATGATCAGTTTGGCAGAGAACTGGTTAAATTGTGAAATGGAATGAAAAATGCTGAGAATCGTAGTTGGCAGGATTCGAACCTGAGCGGGAAAATCGCAATGGATTTCTAGTCCATCGCCTTAACCACTCGGCCACGACTACTGTGTCGCTGGCTTTTTAAACGTTACTCAGAAAAAACTCAGTCATCCATCTCTGTGCAGCAGACGGCCAAAGAATCCTGAAAAAGTCTCCGTTTGCTAAAAATCTGGAAAAGGCAAACTCCTCCACCTGTATTTTCACAGTTCAATTTCGCTCTGGAATTTTTAATATGTATCTACCAAGAAACAGAAGTAAAAATCAACATTTTGAAACATCTGCCTCCCCGTCGGGGAATTGAACACCGGTCTCCCGCGTGACAGGCGGGGATACTCACCACTATACTAACGAGGAACTGACGGATAGCTGCTCTGTCGGAGCAGGAATCGAGCTGTGAACAGAACTGGACACCATGAGAAGTCGACAGACACATTGAGAGACAGAGACAAACCGACAAACAGGGAGAGACAGACACCGAGATAGAGACAACGAGAGACAGAAAGTGTGAGACTGAGAAGGAGAGGCAGATTGGGTGAGAAAAAGACGCAAACAAATACAGAGACAGAGATTTGTGTGTTTGATCTATTAAGAGAGAAAGGGAAAGAGTGAGAGAAAGACAATGATAAAGACAGTGTCAAGGAGAGAGACAGATAGAGAGAAAGAGATAGAGACTCAAACAGAAAATGATGGAAATACTTCTCAGGTTAGAGGCAGGGACTAACAGAGACAGGCAAAGAAATGGACAGACCGAAATGATGGGAAAGAGAGAGCCAGTCAGACAAAGAATCTGAGAGAATCCCATTGGAACAGACGTGGGCACCGTGAGAAAGAGACAGATTGAGAGACTGAGACAAACGGAGAAACAGGGACAGACAGAGTGAGTCAGACTGAGAGAGACAAAGACTCAGACATACAAACACATACACAGCTCTGTGGAGAAAGAGAGAGAGGCAGAGACCGAGCGACACAGATACATTTCACAATTTCATTTCATTATCGGTTCAGAGTGACACATAGTTACAGAAAATTGTTGATTCAACCGATGAAAATCGGACATCACTGATCAGAATGGGAGGAAATCTGTGTTAAAATAAATAGAAACCAGGAGTGGGGAAGAACCCACGGTGGAAAACCCTTTGAAGTTTAAGGCCAACGACATAACCACTCGGTTATCCTGGCCCTGTGAGAGTTTGGATTCTGTCACTGTGACAAACTGGGCTTCAACCCCAACCCCACAGACAAACACATGCACATAGTCTTTTAGTGAGCAGTTACGAACATTTTTAGTAATATTTACACGGGGGCAACTCTCTTACTCTGTTTCGAGTAATGCTCTGGGACCTTTCATATCCACCCGAGGGTGCAGACGGAGCTTCAATTTAACATTTCATCCGAAAGTCAACAGCTTCAACATTGCAAAATTCCCCAAGTGCTGCACTTGAGTGTTAGCCAAGATGATATGATCAAATCCAAGGAGTGCGACTTGAACACACAAACTCCTGATTCAGTCGAGAATGCTGCCACTGAACCAAAGCCGATACAAAAGTTCACAACCGTATTATTTTCCCCAAGTCTTTTTTCTAAGTTCCAGGACATACCAAATTCATGGTGATGATTTCCACAGACAGTTGCACATACACAGAGACAAAACTAGACATAGACAGACACAGAGACACACATAACCAAAAATTTACACGCACCAACGGGCATGCACAGCTGCCTTAGACATCTCGAGGGATAGACAGGCTAAATCACTGTCGCAACTTTGACTGATTGTTGCGATTTTTTAATCGGATGTATCGTGAATATTGCAGATTAATAAAAATGAGAACAAATGTCAGTGTTGAAAGGTGTGGGACGTTATTCCAATTATCACATGATCAGTTTGGCAGAGAACTGGTTAAATTGTGAAATGGAATGAAAAATGCTGAGAATCGTAGTCGGCAGGATTCGAACCTGCGCGGAAAAATCCCAATGGATTTCTAGTCCATCGCCTTAACCACTCGGCCACGACTACTGTGTCGCTGGCTTTTTAAACGTTACTCAGAAAAAACTCAGTCATCCATCTCTGTACAGCAGACGGCCAAAGAATCCTGAAAAAGTCACCGTTTGCTAAAAATCTGGAAGAGGCAAACTCCTCTACCTGTATTTTCACAGTTCGATTTCGCTCTGGAATTTTTAATATGTATCTACCAAGAAACAGAAGTAAAAATCAACATTTTGAAACATCTGCCTCCCCGTCGGGGAATTGAACCCCAGTCTCTCGCGTGACGGCGGGGATACTCACCACTATACTAACGAGGAACTAACAGATAGCTGCTCTGTCGGAGCAGGAATTGAGCTGTGAACAGAACTGGACACCATGAGAAGTCGACAGACACATTGAGAGACAGAGACAAACCGACAAACATGGAGAGACAGACACCGAGATAGAGACAACGAGAGACAGAAAGTGTGAGACTGAGAAGGAGAGGCAGATTGGGTGAGAAAAAGACTCAAACACATACAGAGACAGAGATTTGTGTGTTTGATCTATTAAGAGAGAAAGGGAAAGAGTGAGAGAAAGACAATGATAAAGACAGTGACAAGGAGAGAGACAGATAGAGAGAAAGAGATAGAGACTAAAACAGAAAATGATGGAAATACTTCTCAGGTTAGAGGCAGGGACTAACAGAGACAGGCAAAGAAATGGACAGACCCAAATGATGGGAAAGAGAGAGCCAGTCAGAAAAAGAATCTGAGAGAATCCCATTGGAACAGACGTGGGCACCGTGAGAAAGAGAAAGATTGAGAGACTGAGACAAACGGAGAAACAGGGACAGACAGAGTGAGTCAGACTGAGAGTGACAAAGACTCAGACATACAAACACATACACAGCTCTGTGTAGAGAGAGAGAGAGGCAGAGACCGAGCGACACAGATACATTTCACAATTTCATTTCATTATCGATTCAGAGTGACACATAGTTACAGAAAATTGTTTATTCAACCGATGAAAATCGGACATCACTGATCATAATGGGAGGAAATTTGTGTTAAAATAAATAGAAACCAGGAATTGGGAAGAACCCACGGTGGAAAACCCTTTGAAATTTAAGGCCAACGACATAACCACTCGGTTATCCTGGCCCTGTCAGAGCTTGGATTCTGTCTCTGTGACAAACTGGGCTTCAACCCCAACCCCACATACAAACACATGCACATAGTCTTTTAGTGAGCATTTACGAACATTTTTAGTAATATTTACACGGGGGCAACTCTCCTTCTCTGTTTCGCGTAATGCTCTGGGACCTTTCATATCCACCCGAGGGTGCAGACGGAGCTTCAATTTAACATTTCATCCGAAAGTCAACAGCTTCAACATTGCAAAATTCCCCAAGTGCTGCACTTGAGTGTTAGCCAAGATGATATGCTCAAGTCCAAGGAGTGCGACTTGAACACACAAACTCCTGATTCAGTCGAGAATGCTGCCACTGAACCAAAGCCGATACAAAAGTTCACAACCGTATTATTTTCCCCAAGTCTTTTTTAAAAGTTCCAAATTCATGGTGATGATTTCCACAGACAGTTGCACATACGCAGAGACAAAAATAAAGATAGACAGCAACAGAGACACACATAACCAAAAATTTACACGCACCAACGGGCATGCACAGCTGCCTTAGACATCTCGAGGGATAGACAGACTGAATCACTGTCGCAACTTTGACTGATTGTTGCGATTTTTTATTCGGATGTATCGTGAATATTGCAGATTAATAAAAATGAGAACAAATGTCAGTGTTGAAAGGTGTGGGACGTTATTCCAATTATCACATGATCAGTTTGGTGGAGAACTGGTTAAATTGTGAAATGGAATGAAAAATGCTGAGAATCGTAGTCGGCAGGATTCGAATCTGCGCGGGAAAATCCCAATGGATTTCTAGTCCATCGCCTTAACCACTCGGCCACGACTACTGTGTCGCTGGCTTTTTAAACGTTACTCAGAAAAAACTCAGTCATCCATCTCTGTGCAGCAGATGGCCAAAGAATCCTGAAAAAGTCTCCGTTTGCTAAAAATCTGGAAGAGGCAAACTCCTCCACCTGTATTTTCACAGTTCGATTTCGCTCTGGAATTTTTAATATGTATCTACCAAGAAACAGAAGTAAAAATCAACATTTTGAAACATCTGCCTCCCCGTCGGGGAATTGAACCCCGGTCTCTCGCGTGACAGGCGGGGATACTCACCACTATACTAACGAAGAACTGACGAATAGCTGATCTGTCGGAGCAGGAATCGAGCTGTGAACAGAACTGGACACCATGAGAAGTCGACAGACACATTGAGAGACAGAGACAAACCGACAAACAGGGAGAGACAGACACCGAGATAGAGACAACGAGAGACAGAAAGTGTGAGACTGAGAAGGAGAGGCAGATTGGGTGAGAAAAAGACTCAAAAACATACAGAGACAGAGATGTGTGTGTTTGATCTATTAAGAGAGAAAGGGAAAGAGTGAGAGAAAGACAATGATAAAGTCAGTGACAAGGAGAAAGACAGATAGAGAGAAAGAGATAGAGACTAAAACAGAAAATGATGGAAATACTTCTCAGGTTAGAGGCAGGGACTAACAGAGACAGGCAAAGAAATGGACAGACCGAAATGATGGGAAAGAGAGAGCCAGTCAGACAAAGAATCTGAGAGAATCCCATTGGAATTGACGTGGGCACCGTGAGAAAGAGACAGATTGAGAGACTGAGACAAACGGAGAAACAGGGACAGACAGAGTGAGTCAGACTGAGAGAGACAAAGACTCAGACATACAAACACATACACAGCTCTGTGGAGAGAGAGAGAGAGGCAGAGACCGAGCGACACAGATATATTTCACAATTTCATTTCATTATCGGTTCAGAGTGACACATAGTTACAGAAAATTGTTGATTCAACCGATGAAAATCGGACATCACTGATCAGAATGGGAGGAAATCTGTGTTAAAATAAATAGAAACCAGGAGTGGGGAAGAACCCACGGTGGAAACCCTTTGAAGTTTAAGGCCAACGACATAACCACTCGGTTATCCTGGCCCTGTGAGAGCTTGGATTCTGTCTCTGTGACAAACTGGGCTTCAACCCCAACCCCACATACAAACACATGCACATAGTCTTTTAGTGAGCATTTACGATGATTTTGAGGAATATTGACACGGGGGCAACTCACCTAGTCTGTTTCGAGTATTGCTCTGGGACCTTTCATATCCACCCGAGGGTGCAGACGGAGCTTCAATTTAACATTTCATCCGAAAGTCAACAGCTTCAACATTGCAAAATTCCCCAAGTGCTGCACTTGAGTGTTAGCCAAGATGATATGCTCAAGTCCAGGAGTGCGACTTGAACACACAAACTCCTGATTCAGTCGAGAATGCTGCCACTGAACCAAAGCCGATACAAAAGTTCACAACCGTATTATTTTCCCCAAATCTTTTTTATAAGTTCCAGGACATACCAAATTCATGGTGATGATTTCCACAGACAGTTGCACATACACAGAGACAAAAATAGAGATAGACAGACACAGAGTCACACATAACCAAAAATTTACACGCACCAACGGGCATGCACAGCTGCCTTAGACATCTCGAGGGATAGACAGGCTGAATCACTGTCGCAACTTTGACTGATTGTTGCGATTTTTTAATCGGATGTATCGTGAATATTGCAGATTAATATAAATGAGAACAAATGTCAGTGTTGAAAGGTGTGGGACGTTATTCCAATTATCACATGATCAGTTTGGCAGAGAACTGGTTAAATTGTGAAATGGAATGAAAAATGCTGAGAATCGTAGTCGGCAGGATTCGAACCTGCGCGGGAAAATCGCAATGGATTTCTAGTCCATCGCCTTAACCACTCGGCCACGACTACTGTGTCGCTGGCTTTTTAAACGTTACTCAGAAAAAACTCAGTCATCCATCTCTGTGCAGCAGACGGCCAAAGAATCCTGAAAAAGTCTCCGTTTGCTAAAAATCTGGAAGAGGCAAACTCCTTTGCCTGTATTTTCACAGTTCGATTTCGCTCTGGAATTTTTAATATGTATCTACCAAGAAACAGAAGTAAAAATCAACATTTTGAACCATCTGCCTCCTCGTCGGGGAATTGAACCCCGGTCTCCCGCGTGACAGGCGGGGATACTCAGCACTATACTAACGAGGAACTGACGGATAGCTACTCTGTCGGAGCAGGAATCGAGCTGTGAACAGAACTGGACACCATGAGAAGTCGACAGACACATTGAGAGACAGAGACAAACCGACAAACAGGGAGAGACAGACACCGAGATCGAGACAACGAGAGACAGAAAGTGTGAGACTGAGAAGGAGAGGCAGATTGGGTGAGAAAAAGACTCAAACACATACAGAGACAGAGATTTGTGTGTTTGATCTATTAAGAGAGAAACGGAAAGAGTGAGAGAAAGACAATGATAAAGACAGTGACAAGGAGAGAGACAGATAGAGAGAAAGAGATAGAGACTAAAACAGAAAATGATGGAAATACTTCTCAGGTTAGAGGCAGGGACTAACAGAGACAGGCAAAGAAATGGACAGACCGAAATGATGGGAAAGAGAGAGCCAGTCAGACAAAGAATCGGAGAGAATCCCATTGGAACAGACGTGGGCACCGTGAGAAAGAGACAGATTGAGAGACTGAGACAAACGGAGAAACAGGGACAGACAGAGTGAGTCAGACTGAGAGAGACAAAGACTCAGACATACAAACACATACACAGCTCTGTGTAGAGAGAGAGAGAGTCAGAGATCGAGCGACACAGATACATTTCACAATTTCATTTCATTATCGGTTCAGAGTGACACATAGTTGCAGAAAATTGTTGATTCAACCGATGAAAATCGGACATCACTGATCAGAATGGGAGGAAATCTGTGTTAAAATAAATAGAAACCAGGAGTGGGGAAGAACCCACGGTGGAAAACCCTTTGAAGTTTAAGGCCAACGACATAACCACTCGGTTATCCTGGCCTTGTGAGAGTTTGGATTCTGTCTCTGTGACAAACTGGGCTTCAACCCCAACCCCACAGACAAACACATGCACATAGTCTTTTAGTGAGCATTTACGAACATTTTTAGTAATATTTACACGGGGGCAACTCTCCGACTGTTTCGAGTAATGCTCTGGGACCTTTCATATCCACCCGAGGGTGCAGACGGAGCTTCAATTTAACATTTCATCCGAAAGTCAACAGCTTCAACATTGCAAAATTCCCCAAGTGCTGCACTTGAGTGTTAGCCAAGATGATATGCTCAAGTCCAAGGAGTGCGACTTGAACACACAAACTCCTGATTCAGTCGAGAAAGCTGCCATGAACCAAAGCCGATACAAAAGTTCACAACCGTATTATTTTCCCCAAGTCTTTTTTATAAGTTCCAGGACATACCAAATTCATGGTGATGATTTCCACAGACAGTTGCAAATACACAGAGACAAAAATAGAGATAAACAGACACAGAGACACACATAACCAAAAATTTACACGCACCAACGGGCATGCACAGCTGCCTTAGACATCTCGAGGGATAGACAGGCTGAATCACTGTCGCAACTTTGACTGATTGTTGCGATTTTTTAATCGGATGTATCGTGAATATTGCAGATCAATAAAAATTAGAACAAATGTCAGTGTTGAAAGGTGTGGGACGTTATTCCAATTATCACATGATCAGTTTGGTCGAGAACTGGTTAAATTGTGAAATGGAATGAAAAATGCTGATAATCGTAGTCGGCAGGATTCGAACATGCGCGGGAAAATCCAAATGGATTTCTAGTCCATCGCCTTAACCACTCGGCCACGACTACTGTGTCGCTGGCTTTTTAAACGTTATTCAGAAAAAACTCAGTCATCCATCTCTGTGCAGCAGACGGCCAAAGAATCCTGAAAAAGTCTCCGATTGCTAAAAATCTGGAAGAGGCAAACTCCTCTACCTGTATTTTCACAGTACGATTTCGCTCTGGAATTTTTAAGAAGTATCTACCAAGAAACAGAAGTAAAAATCAACATTTTGAAACATCTGCCTCCTCGTCGGGGAATTGAACCCCGGTCTCCGGCGTGACAGGCGGGGATACTCACCACTACACTAACGAATAGCTGATCTGTCAGAGCAGGAATCGAGCTGTGAACAGAACTGGACACCATGAGAAGTCGACAGACACATTGAGAGACAGAGACAAACCGACAAACAGGGAGAGACAGACACCGAGATCGAGACAACGAGAGACAGAAAGTGTGAGACTGAGAAGAAGAGGCAGATTGGGTGAGAAAAAGACTCAAACACATACAGAGACAGAGATTTGTGTGTTTGATCTATTAAGAGAGAAAGGGAAAGAGTGAGAGAAAGACAATGATAAAGACAGTGACAAGGACAGAGACAGATAGAGAGAAAGAGATAGAGACTAAAACAGAAAATGATGGAAATACTTCTCAGGTTAGAGGCAGGGACTAACAGAGACAGGCAAAGAAATGGACAGACCGAAATGATGGGAAAGAGAGAGCCAGTCAGACAAAGAATCTGAGAGAATCCCATTGGAACAGACGTGGGCACCGTGAGAAAGAGACAGATTGAGAGACTGAGACAAACGGAGAAACAGGGACAGACAGAGTGAGTCAGACTGAGAGAGACAAAGACTCAGACATACAAACACATACACAGCTCTGTGTAGAGAGAGAGAGAGGCAGAGACCGAGCGACAGAGATACATTTCACAATTTCATTTCATTATCGGTTCAGAGTGACACATAGTTACAGAAAATTGTTGATTCAACCGATGAAAATCGGACATCACTGATCAGAATGGGAGGAAATCTGTGTTAAAATAAATAGAAACCAAGAGTGGGGAAGAACCCACGGTGGAAAACCCTTTGAAGTTTAAGGCCAACGACATAACCACTCGGTTATCCTGGCCTTGTGAGAGTTTGGAATCTGTCTCTGTGACAAACTGGGCTTCAACCCCAACCCCACATACAAACACATGCACATAGTCTTTTAGTGAGCATTTACGAACATTTTGAGGAATATTGACACGGGGGCAACTCTCCTACTCTGTTTCGAGTAATGCTCTGGGACCTTTCAGATCCACCCGAGGGTGCAGACGGAGCTTCAATTTAACATTTCATCCGAAAGTCAACAGCTTCAACATTGCAAAATTCCCCAAGTGCTGCACTTGAGTGTTAGCCAAGATTATATGCTCAAGTCCAAGGAGTGCGACTTGAACACACAAACTCCTGATTCAGTCGAGAATGCTGCCACTGAACCAAAGCCGATACAAAAGTTCACAACCGTATTATTTTCCCCATGTCTTTTTTATAAGTTACACGACATACCAAATTCATGGTGATGATTTCCACAGACAGTTGCACATACACAGAGACAAAAATAGAGATAGACATACACAGAGACACACATAACCAAAAATTTACACGCACCAACGGGCATGCACAGCTGCCTTAGACATCTCGAGGGATAGACAGGCTGAATCACTGTCGCAACTTTGACTGATTGTTGCGATTTTTTTATAGGATGTATCGTGAATATTGCAGATTAATAAAAATGAGAACAAATGTCAGTGTTGAAAGGTGTGGGACGTTATTCCAATTATCACATGATCAGTTTGGCAGAGAACTGGTTAAATTGTGAAATGGAATGAAAAATGCTGAGAATCGCAGTCGGCAAGATTCGAACCTGCGCGGAAAAATCCCAATGGATTTCTAGTCCATCGCCTTAACCACTCGGCCACGACTACTGTGTCGCTGGCTTGTTAAACGTTACTCAGAAAAAACTCAGTCATCCATCTTTGTGCAGCAGACGGCCAAAGGATCCTGAAAAAGTCTCCGTTTGCTAAAAATCTGGAAGAGGCACACTCCTCCACATGTATTTTCACAGTTCGATTTCGCTCTGGAATTTTTTATATGTATCTACCAAGAAACAGAAGTAAAAATCAACATTTTGAAACATCTGCCTCCCCGTCGGGGAATTGAACCCCGGTCTCCCGCGTGACAGGCGGGGAAACTCACCCCTATACTAACGAGGAACTGACGGATAGCTGATCTTTCGGAGCAGGAATCGAGCTGTGAACAGAACTGGACAGCATGAGAAGTCGACAGACACATTGAGAGACAGAGACAAACCGACAAACAGGGAGAGACAGACACCGACATAGAGACAACGAGAGACAGAAAGTTTGAGACTGAGAAGGAGAGGCAGGTTGGGTGAGAAAAAGACTCAAACACATACAGAGACAGAGATTTGTGTGTTTGATCTATTAAGAGAGAAAGGGAAAGAGTGAGAGAAAGACAATGATAAAGACAGTGACAAGGAGAGAGACAGATAGAGAGAAAGAGATAGAGACCAAAACAGAAAATGATGGAAATACTTCTCAGGTTAGAGGCAGGGACTAACAGAGACAGGCAAAGAAATGGACAGACCGAAATGATGGGAAAGAGAGACCCAGTCAGACAAAGAATCTGAGAGAATCCCATTGGAACAGACGTGGGCACCGTGAGAAAGAGACAGATTGAGAGACTGAGACAAACGGAGAAACAGGGACAGACAGAGTGAGTCAGACTGAGAGAGACAAAGACTCAGACATACAAACACATACACAGCTCTGTGGAGAGAGAGAGAGAGGCAGAGACCGAGCGACACAGATACATTTCACAATTTCATTTCATTATCGGTTCAGAGTGACACATAGTTGCAGAAAATTGTTGATTCAACCGATGAAAATCGGACATCACTGATCAGAATGGGAGGAAATCTGTGTTAAAATAAACAGAAACCAGGAGTGGGGAAGAACCCACGGTGGAAAACCCTTTGAAGTTTAAGGCAAAAGACATAACCACTCGGTTATCCTGGCCCTGTGAGAGCTTGGATTCTGTCTCTGTGACAAACTGGGCTTCAACCCCAACCCCACATACAAACACATGCACATAGTCTTTTAGTGAGCATTTACGAACATTTTGCGGAATATTGACACGGGGGCAACACTCCTACTCTGTTTCGAGTAATGCTCTGGGACCTTTCATATCCACCCGAGGGTGCAGACGGAGCTTCAATTTAACATTTGATCCGAAAGGCAACAGCTTCAACATTGCAAAATTCCCCAAGTGCTGCACTTGAGTGTTAGCCAAGATGATATGCTCAAGTCCAAGGAGTGCGACTTGAACACACAAACTCCTGATTCAGTCGAGAATGCTGCCACTGAACCAAAGCCGATACAAAAGTTCACATCCGTATTATTTTGCCCAAGTCTTTTTTATAAGTTGCAGGACATACCAAATTCATGGTGATGATTTCCACAGACAGTTGCACATACACAGAGACAAAAATAGAGATAGACAGACACAGAGACACACATAGCCAAAAATTTACACGCACCAACGGGCATGCACAGCTGCCTTAGACATCTCGAGGGATAGACAGGCTGAATCACTGTCGCAACTTTGACTGATTGTTGCGATTTTTTAATCGGATGTATCGTGAATATTGCAGATTAATACAAATGAGAACAAATGTCAGTGTTGAAAGGTGTGGGACGTTATTCCAATGATCACATGATCAGTTTGGTCGAGAACTGGTTAAATTGTGAAATGGAATGAAAAATGCTGAGAATCGTAGTCGGCAGGATTCGAACCTGTGCGGGAAAATCCCAATGGATTTCTAGTCCATCGCCTTAACCACTCGGCCACGACTACTGTGTCGCTGGCTTTTTAAACGTTACTCAGAAAAAACTCAGTCATCCATCTCTGTGCAGCAGACGGCCAAAGAATCCTGAAAAAGTCTCCGTTTGCTAAAAATCTGGAAGAGGCAAACTCCTCTGCCTGTATTTTCACAGTTCGAATTCGCTCTGGAATTTTTAATATGTATCTACCAAGAAACAGAAGTAAAAATCAACATTTTGAAATATCTGCCTCCCCGTCAGGGAATTGAACCCCGGTCTCCCGCGTGACAGGCGGGGATACTCACCACTATACTAACGAGGAACTGACGGATAGTTGCTCTATCGGAGCAGGAATCGAGCTGTGAACACAACTGGACACCATGAGAAGTCGACAGACACATTGAGAGACAGAGACAAACCGACAAACAGGGAGAGCCAGACACCGAGACAGAAACAACGAGAGACAGAAAGTGTGAGACTGAGAAGGAGAGGCAGATTGGGTGAGAAAAAGACTCAAACACATACAGACACAGAGATTTGTGTGTTTGATCTATTAAGAGAGAAAGGGAAAGAGTGAGAGAAAGACAATGATAAAGACAGTGACAAGGAGAGAGACAGATAGAGAGAAAGAGATAGAGACTAAAACAGAAAATGATGGAAATGATTCTCAGGTTAGAGGCAGGGACTAACAGAGACAGGCAAAGAAATGGACAGACCGAAATGATGGGAAAGAGAGAGCCAGTCAGACAAAGAATCTGAGAGAATCCCATTGGAACAGACGTGGGCACCGTGAGAAAGAGACAGATTGAGAGACTGAGACAAACGGAGAAACAGGGACAGACAGAGTGAGTCAGACTGAGAGAGACAAAGACTCAGACATACAAACACATACACAGCTCTGTGTAGAGAGAGAGAGGCATAGACCGAGCGACACAGATACATTTCAGAATTTCATTTCATTGTCGGTTCAGAGTGACACATAGTTACAGAAAATTGTTGATTTAACCGATGAAAATCGGACATCACTGATCAGAATGGGAGGAAATCTGTGTTAAAATAAATAGAAACCAGGAGTGGGGAAGAACCCACGGTGGAAAACCCTTTGAAGTTTAAGGCCAACGACATAAACACTCGGTTATCCTGGCCCTGTGAGAGCTTGGATTCTGTCTCTGTGACAAACTGGGCTTCAACCCCAACCCCACATGCAAACACATGCACATAGTCTTTTAGTGAGCATTTACGAACATTTTTAGTAATATTTACACAGGGGCAACTCTCCTACTCTGTTTCGAGTAATGCTCTGGGACCTTTCATATCCACCCGAGGGTGCAGACGGAGCTTCAATTTAAAATTTCATCCAAAAGTCAACAGCATCAACATTGCAAAATTCCCCAAGTTCTGCACTTGAGTGTTAGCCAAGATGATATGCTCAAGTCCAAGGAGTGCGACTTGAACACACAAACTCCTGATTCAGTCGAGAATGCTGCCACTGAACCAAAGCCGATACAAAAGCTCACAACCGTATTATTTTCTCCAAGTCTTTTTTATAAGTTCCAGGACATACCAAATTCATGGTGATGATTTCCACAGACAGTTGCACATAAACAGAGACAAAAATAGAGATAGACAGACACAGAGATACACATAATCAAAAATTTACACGCACCAACGGGCATGCACAGATGCCTTAGACATCTCGAGGTATAGACAGGCTGAATCACTGTCGCAACTTTGACTGATTGTTGCGATTTTTTGAACGGATGTATCGTGAATATTGCAGATTAATAAAAATGAGAACAAATGTCAGTGTTGAAAGGTGTGGGACGTTATTCCAATTATCACATGTTCAGTTTGGAAGAGAACTGGTTAAATTGTGAAATGGAATGAAAAATGCTGAGAATCGTAGTCGGCAGGATTCGAACCTGCGCGGGAAAATCCCAAGGGATTTCTAGTCCATCGCCTTAACCACTCGGCCACGACTACTGTGTCGCTGGCTTTTTAAACGTTACTCAGAAAAAACTCAGTCATCCATCTCTGTTCAGCAGACGGCCAAAGAATCCTGAAAAAGTCTCCGTTTGCTAAAAATCTGGAAGAGGCAAACTCCTCGACCTGTATTTTCACAGTTCGATTTCGCTCTGGAATTTTTAATATGTATCTACCAAGAAACAGAAGTAAAAATCAACATTTTGAAACATCTGCCTCCCCGTCGGGGAATTGAACCCCGGTCTCCCGCATGACAGGCGGGGATACTCACTACTATACTAACGAGGAACTAACGGATAGCTGTTCTGTCGGAGCAGGAATCGAGCTGTGAACAGAACTGGACACCATGAGAAGTCGACAGACACATTGAGAGACAGAGACAAACCGACAAACAGGAGAGACAGACACCGAGATAGAGACAACGAGAGACAGAAAGTGTGAGACTGAGAAGGAGAGGCAGATTGGGTGAGCAAAAGACTCAAACACATACAGAGACAGATATTTGTGTGTTTGATCTATTAAGAGAGAAAGGGAAAGTCTGAGAGAAAGACAATGATAAAGACAGTGACAAGGAGAGAGACAGATAGAGAGAAAGAGATAGAGACTAAAACAGAAAATGATGGAAATGATTCTCAGGTTAGAGGCAGGGACTAACAGAGACAGGCAAAGAAATGGACAGACCGAAATGATGGGAAAGAGAGAGCCAGTCAGACAAAGAATCTGAGAGAATCCCATTGGAACAGACGTGGGCACCGTGAGAAAGAGACAGATTGAGAGACTGAGACAAACGGAGAAACAGGAACAGACAGAGTGAGTCAGACTGAGAGAGACAAAGACTCAGACATACAAACACATAAACAGCTCTGTGGAGAGAGAGAGAGAGGCAGAGACCGAGCGACACAGATACATTTCACAATTTCATTTCATTGTCGGTTCAGAGTGACACATAGTTACAGAAAATTGTTGATTCAACCGATGAAAATCGGACATCACTGATCAGAATGGGAGGAAATCTGTGTTAAAATAAATAGAAACCAGGACTGGGGAAGAACCCACGGTGGAAAACCCTTTGAAGTTTAAGGCCAGCGACATAACCACTCGGTTATCCTGGCCCTGTGAGAGCTTGGATTCTGTCTCTGTGACAAACTGGGCTTCAACCCCAACCCCACATGCAAACACATGCACATAGTCTTTTAGTGAGCATTTACGAACATTTTTAGTAATATTTACACAGGGGCAACTCTCCTACTCTGTTTCGAGTAATGCTCTGGGACCTTTCATATCCACCCGAGGGTGCAGACGGAGCTTCAATTTAAAATTTCATCCAAAAGTCAACAGCATCAACATTGCAAAATTCCCCAAGTTCTGCACTTGAGTGTTAGCCAAGATGATATGCTCAAGTCCAAGGAGTGCGACTTGAACACACAAACTCCTGATTCAGTCGAGAATGCTGCCACTGAACCAAAGCCGATACAAAAGCTCACAACCGTATTATTTTCCCCAAGTCTTTTTTATAAGTTCCAGGACATACCAAATTCATGGTGATGATTTCCACAGACAGTTGCACATAAACAGAGACAAAAATAGAGATAGACAGACACAGAGATACACATAATCAAAAATTTACACGCACCAACGGGCATGCACAGATGCCTTAGACATCTCGAGGTATAGACAGGCTGAATCACTGTCGCAACTTTGACTGATTGTTGCGATTTTTTGAACGGATGTATCGTGAATATTGCAGATTAATAAAAATGAGAACAAATGTCAGTGTTGAAAGGTGTGGGACGTTATTCCAATTATCACATGTTCAGTTTGGAAGAGAACTGGTTAAATTGTGAAATGGAATGAAAAATGCTGAGAATCGTAGTCGGCAGGATTCGAACCTGCGCGGGAAATACCCAATGGATTTCAAGTCCATCGCCTTAACCACTCGGCCACGAATACTGCGTCGCTGGCTTTTTCAACGTTACTCAGAAAAAAACTCAGTCATCCATCTCTGTGCAGCAGACGGCCAATGAATCCTGAAAAAGTCTCCGTTTGCTAAAAATCTGGAAGAGGCAAACTCCTCTACCTGTATTTTCACAGTTCGATTTCGCTCTGGAATTTTTAATATGTATCTACCAAGAAACAGAAGTAAAAATCAACATTTTGAAATATCTGCCTCCCCGTCGGGGAATTGAACCCCGGTCTCCGGCGTGACAGGCGGGGATACTCACCACTATACTAACGAGGAACTGACGGACAGCTGCTCTGACGGAGCAGGAATCGAGCTGTGAACAGAACTGGACACCATGTGAAGTCGACAGACACATTGAGAGACAGAGACAAACCGACAAACAGGGAGAGGCAGACACCGAGACAGAGACAACGAGAGACAGAAAGTGTGAGACTGAGAAGGAGAGGCAGATTGGGTGAGAAAAAGACTCAAACACATACAGAGACAGAGATTTGTGTGTTTGATCTATTAAGAGAGAAAGGGAAAGAGTGAGAGAAAGACAAAGATAAAGACAGTGACAAGGAGAGAGACAGATAGAGAGAAAGAGATAGAGACTAAAACAGAAAATGATGGAAATGATTCTCAGGTTAGAGGCAGGGACTAACAGAGACAGGCAAAGAAATGGACAGACCGAAATGATGGGAAAGAGAGAGCCAGTCAGACAAAGAATCTGAGAGAATCCCATTGGAACAGACGTGGGCACCGTGAGAAAGAGACAGATTGAGAGACTGAGACAAACGGAGAAACAGGGACAGACAGAGTGAGTCAGACTGAGAGAGACAAAGACTCAGACATACAAACACATACACAGCTCTGTGGAGAGAGAGAGAGAGGCAGAGACCGAGCGACACAGATACATTTCACAATTTCATTTCATTGTCGGTTCAGAGTGACACATAGTTACAGAAAATTGTTGATTCAACCGATGAAAATCGGACATCACTGATCAGAATGGGAGGAAATCTGTGTTAAAATAAATAGAAACCAGGAGTGGGGAAGAACCCACGGTGGAAAACCCTTTGAAGTTTAAGGCCAACGACATAACCACTCGGTTATCCTGGCCCTGTGAGAGCTTGGATTCTGTCTCTGTGACAAACTGGGCTTCAACCCCAACCCCACATGCAAACACATGCACATAGTCTTTTAGTGAGCATTTACGAACATTTTTAGTTATATTTACACGGGGGCAACTCTCCTACTCTGTTTTGAGTAATGCTCTGGGACCTTTCATATCCACCCGAGGGTGCAGAAGGAGCTTCAATTTAAAATTTCATCCGAAAGTCAACAGCTTCAACATTGCAAAATTCCCCAAGTTCTGCACTTGAGTGTTAGCCAAGATGATATGCTCAAGTCCAAGGAGTGCGACTTGAACACACAAACTCCTGATTCAGTCGAGAATGCTGCCACTGAACCAAAGCCGATACAAAAGCTCACAACCGTATTATTTTCCCCAAGTCTTTTTTATAAGTTCCAGGACATACCAAATTCATGGTGATGATTTCCACAGACAGTTGCACATAAACAGAGACAAAAATAGAGATAGACAGACACAGAGATACACATAACCAAAAATTTACACGCACCAACGGGCATGCACAGATGCCTTAGACATCTCGAGGGATAGACAGGCTGAATCACTGTCGCAACTTTGACTGATTGTTGCGATTTTTTAAATGGATGTATCATGAATATTGCAGATTAATAAAAATGAGAACAAATGTCAGTGTTGAAAGGTGTGGGACGTTATTCCAATTATCACATGATCAGTTTGGTGGAGAACTGGTTAAATTGTGAAATGGAATGAAAAATGCTGAGAATCGTAGTCGGCAGGATTCGAACCTGCGCGGGAAAATCCCAAGGGATTTCTAGTCCATCGCCTTAACCACTCGGCCACGACTACTGTGTCGTTGGCTTTTTAAACGTTACTCAGAAAAAACTCAGTCATCCATCTCTGTTCAGCAGACGGCCAAAGAATCCTGAAAAAGTCTCCGTTTGCTAAAAACCTGGAAGAGGCAAACTCCTCGACCTGTATTTTCACAGTTCGATTTCGCTCTGGAATTTAAATAAGTATCTACCAAGAAACAGAAGTAAAAATCAACATTTTGAAACATCTGCCTCCCAGTCGGGGAATTGAACCCCGGTCCCCCGCGTGACAGGCGGGGACACTCACCACTATACTAACGAGGAACTGACGGATAGCTGCTCTGTCGGAGCAGGAATCGAGCTGTGAACAGAACTGGACACCATGAGAAGTCGACAGACACATTGAGAGACAGAGACAAACCGACAAACAGGGAGAGACAGACACCGAGACAGAAACAACGAGAGACAGAAAGTGTGAGACTGAGAAGGAGAGGCAGATTGGGTGAGAAAAAGACTCAAACACATACAGACACAGAGATTTGTGTGTTTGATCTATTAAGAGAGAAAGGGAAAGAGTGAGAGAAAGACAATGATAAAGACAGTGACAAGGAGAGAGACAGATAGAGAGAAAGAGATAGAGACTAAAACAGAAAATGATGGAAATGATTCTCAGGTTAGAGGCAGGGACTAACAGAGACAGGCAAAGAAATGGACAGACCGAAATGATGGGAAAGAGAGAGCCAGTCAGACAAAGAATCTGAGAGAATCCCATTGGAACAGACGTGGGCACCGTGAGAAAGAGACAGATTGAGAGACTGAGACAAATGGAGAAACAGGGACAGACAGAGTGAGTCAGACTGAGAGAGACAAAGACTCAGACATACAAACACATACACAACTCTGTGGAGAGAGAGAGAGAGGCAGAGACCGAGCGACACAGACACATTTCACAATTTCATTTCATTATCGGTTCAGAGTGACACATAGTTACAGAAAATTGTTGATTCAACCGATGAAAATCGGACATCACTGATCAGAATGGGAGGAAATCTGTTTTAAAATAAATAGAAACCAGGAGTGGGGAAGAACCCACGGTTGAAAACCCTTTGAAGTTTAAGGCCAACGACATAACCACTCGGTTATCCTGGCCCTGTGAGAGCTTGGATTCTGTCTCTGTGACAAACTGGGCTTCAACCTCAACCCCACATACAAACACATGCACATAGTCTTTTAGTGAGCAGTTACGAAAATTTTTAGTAATATTTACACGGGGTCAACTCTCCTACTCTGTTTCGAGTAATGCTCTGGGACCTTTCATATCCACCCGAGGGTGCAGACGGAGCTTCAATTTAACATTTCATCCGAAAGTCAACAGCTTCAACATTGCAAAATTCCCCAAGTTCTGCACTTGAGTGTTAGCCAAGATGATATGCTCAAGTCCAAGGAGTGCGACTTGAACACACAAACTCCTGATTCAGTCGAGAATGCTGCCACTGAACCAAAGCCGATACAAAAGCTCACAACCGTATTATTTTCCCCAAGTCTTTTTTATAAGTTCCAGGACATACCAAATTCATGGTGATGATTTCCACAGACAGTTGCACATACACAGAGACAAAAATAGAGATAGACAGACACAGAGACACACATAACCAAAAATTTACACGCACCAACGGGCATGCACAGATGCCTTAGACATCTCGAGGGATAGACAGGCTGAATCACTGTTGCAACTTTGACTGATTGTTGCGATTTTTTAATCGGATGTATCGTGAATATTGCAGATTAATAAAAATGAGAACAAATGTCAGTGTTGAAAGGTGTGGGACGTTATTCCAATTATCACATGATCAGTTGGGGAGAGAACTGGTTAAATTGTGAAATGGAATGAAAAATGCTGAGAATCGTAGTCGGCAGGATTCGAACCTGCGCGGGAAAATCCCAATGGATTTCTAGTCCATCGCCTTAACCACTCGGCCACGACTACTGTGTCGCTGGCTTTTTAAACGTTACTCAGAAAAAACTCAGTCATCCATCTCTGTGCAGCAGACGGCCAAAGAATCCTGAAAAAGTCTCCGTTTGCTAAAAATCTGGAAGAGGCAAACTCCTCGACCTGTATTTTCACAGTTCGATTTCGCTCTGGAATTTTTAATATGTATCTACCAAGAAACAGAAGTAAAAATCAACATTTTGAAACATCTGCCTCCCCGTCGGGGAATTGAACCCCGGTCTCCCGCATGACAGGCGGGGATACTCACTACTATACTAACGAGGAACTAACGGATAGCTGTTCTGTCGGAGCAGGAATCGAGCTGTGAACAGAACTGGACACCATGAGAAGTCGACAGACACATTGAGAGACAGAGACAAACCGACAAACAGGAGAGACAGACACCGAGATAGAGACAACGAGAGACAGAAAGTGTGAGACTGAGAAGGAGAGGCAGATTGGGTGAGCAAAAGACTCAAACACATACAGAGACAGATATTTGTGTGTTTGATCTATTAAGAGAGAAAGGGAAAGTATGAGAGAAAGACAATGATAAAGACAGTGACAAGGAGAGAGACAGATAGAGAGAAAGAGATAGAGACTAAAACAGAAAATGATGGAAATGATTCTCAGGTTAGAGGCAGTGACTAACAGAGACAGGCAAAGAAATGGACAGACCGAAATGATGGGAAAGAGAGAGCCAGTCAGACAAAGAATCTGAGAGAATCCCATTGGAACAGACGTGGGCACCGTGAGAAAGAGACAGATTGAGAGACTGAGACAAACGGAGAAACAGGAACAGACAGAGTGAGTCAGACTGAGAGAGACAAAGACTCAGACATACAAACACATAAACAGCTCTGTGGAGAGAGAGAGAGAGGCAGAGACCGAGCGACACAGATACATTTCACAATTTCATTTCATTGTCGGTTCAGAGTGACACATAGTTACAGAAAATTGTTGATTCAACCGATGAAAATCGGACATCACTGATCAGAATGGGAGGAAATCTGTGTTAAAATAAATAGAAACCAGGACTGGGGAAGAACCCACGGTGGAAAACCCTTTGAAGTTTAAGGCCAGCGACATAACCACTCGGTTATCCTGGCCCTGTGAGAGCTTGGATTCTGTCTCTGTGACAAACTGGGCTTCAACCCCAACCCCACATGCAAACACATGCACATAGTCTTTTAGTGAGCATTTACGAACATTTTTAGTAATATTTACACAGGGGCAACTCTCCTACTCTGTTTCGAGTAATGCTCTGGGACCTTTCATATCCACCCGAGGGTGCAGACGGAGCTTCAATTTAAAATTTCATCCAAAAGTCAACAGCATCAACATTGCAAAATTCCCCAAGTTCTGCACTTGAGTGTTAGCCAAGATGATATGCTCAAGTCCAAGGAGTGCGACTTGAACACACAAACTCCTGATTCAGTCGAGAATGCTGCCACTGAACCAAAGCCGATACAAAAGCTCACAACCGTATTATTTTCCCCAAGTCTTTTTTATAAGTTCCAGGACATACCAAATTCATGGTGATGATTTCCACAGACAGTTGCACATAAACAGAGACAAAAATAGAGATAGACAGACACAGAGATACACATAATCAAAAATTTACACGCACCAACGGGCATGCACAGATGCCTTAGACATCTCGAGGTATAGACAGGCTGAATCACTGTCGCAACTTTGACTGATTGTTGCGATTTTTTGAACGGATGTATCGTGAATATTGCAGATTAATAAAAATGAGAACAAATGTCAGTGTTGAAAGGTGTGGGACGTTATTCCAATTATCACATGTTCAGTTTGGAAGAGAACTGGTTAAATTGTGAAATGGAATGAAAAATGCTGAGAATCGTAGTCGGCAGGATTCGAACCTGCGCGGGAAATACCCAATGGATTTCAAGTCCATCGCCTTAACCACTCGGCCACGAATACTGCGTCGCTGGCTTTTTCAACGTTACTCAGAAAAAAACTCAGTCATCCATCTCTGTGCAGCAGACGGCCAATGAATCCTGAAAAAGTCTCCGTTTGCTAAAAATCTGGAAGAGGCAAACTCCTCTACCTGTATTTTCACAGTTCGATTTCGCTCTGGAATTTTTAATATGTATCTACCAAGAAACAGAAGTAAAAATCAACATTTTGAAATATCTGCCTCCCAGTCGGGGAATTGAACCCCGGTCCCCCGCGTGACAGGCGGGGACACTCACCACTATACTAACGAGGAACTGACGGATAGCTGCTCTGTCGGAGCAGGAATCGAGCTGTGAACAGAACTGGACACCATGAGAAGTCGACAGACACATTGAGAGACAGAGACAAACCGACAAACAGGGAGAGACAGACACCGAGACAGAAACAACGAGAGACAGAAAGTGTGAGACTGAGAAGGAGAGGCAGATTGGGTGAGAAAAAGACTCAAACACATACAGACACAGAGATTTGTGTGTTTGATCTATTAAGAGAGAAAGGGAAAGAGTGAGAGAAAGACAATGATAAAGACAGTGACAAGGAGAGAGACAGATAGAGAGAAAGAGATAGAGACTAAAACAGAAAATGATGGAAATGATTCTCAGGTTAGAGGCAGGGACTAACAGAGA
Organism: Pristiophorus japonicus; assembly: GCF_044704955.1. Taxonomy (NCBI): domain Eukaryota; kingdom Metazoa; phylum Chordata; class Chondrichthyes; family Pristiophoridae; genus Pristiophorus; species Pristiophorus japonicus. Next base: position 35,486,074 of record NC_091999.1, on the reverse strand, counting down.
CAGGCAAAGAAATGGACAGACCGAAATGATGGGAAAGAGAGAGCCAGTCAGACAAAGAATCTGAGAGAATCCCATTGGAACAGACGTGGGCACCGTGAGAAAGAGACAGATTGAGAGACTGAGACAAATGGAGAAACAGGGACAGACAGAGTGAGTCAGACTGAGAGAGACAAAGACTCAGACATACAAACACATACACAACTCTGTGGAGAGAGAGAGAGAGGCAGAGACCGAGCGACACAGACACATTTCACAATTTCATTTCATTATCGGTTCAGAGTGACACATAGTTACAGAAAATTGTTGATTCAACCGATGAAAATCGGACATCACTGATCAGAATGGGAGGAAATCTGTTTTAAAATAAATAGAAACCAGGAGTGGGGAAGAACCCACGGTTGAAAACCCTTTGAAGTTTAAGGCCAACGACATAACCACTCGGTTATCCTGGCCCTGTGAGAGCTTGGATTCTGTCTCTGTGACAAACTGGGCTTCAACCTCAACCCCACATACAAACACATGCACATAGTCTTTTAGTGAGCAGTTACGAACATTTTTAGTAATATTTACACGGGGTCAACTCTCCTACTCTGTTTCGAGTAATGCTCTGGGACCTTTCATATCCACCCGAGGGTGCAGACGGAGCTTCAATTTAACATTTCATCCGAAAGTCAACAGCTTCAACATTGCAAAATTCCCCAAGTTCTGCACTTGAGTGTTAGCCAAGATGATATGCTCAAGTCCAAGGAGTGCGACTTGAACACACAAACTCCTGATTCAGTCGAGAATGCTGCCACTGAACCAAAGCCGATACAAAAGCTCACAACCGTATTATTTTCCCCAAGTCTTTTTTATAAGTTCCAGGACATACCAAATTCATGGTGATGATTTCCACAGACAGTTGCACATACACAGAGACAAAAATAGAGATAGACAGACACAGAGACACACATAACCAAAAATTTACACGCACCAACGGGCATGCACAGATGCCTTAGACATCTCGAGGGATAGACAGGCTGAATCACTGTTGCAACTTTGACTGATTGTTGCGATTTTTTAATCGGATGTATCGTGAATATTGCAGATTAATAAAAATGAGAACAAATGTCAGTGTTGAAAGGTGTGGGACGTTATTCCAATTATCACATGATCAGTTGGGGAGAGAACTGGTTAAATTGTGAAATGGAATGAAAAATGCTGAGAATCGTAGTCGGCAGGATTCGAACCTGCGCGGGAAAATCCCAATGGATTTCTAGTCCATCGCCTTAACCACTCGGCCACGACTACTGTGTCGCTGGCTTTTTAAACGTTACTCAGAAAAAACTCAGTCATCCATCTCTGTGCAGCAGACGGCCAAAGAATCCTGAAAAAGTCTCCGTTTGCTAAAAATCTGGAAGAGGCAAACTCCTCTACCTGTATTTTCACAGTTCGATTTCGCTCTGGAATTTTTAATATGTATCTACCAAGAAACAGAAGTAAAAATCAACATTTTGAAACATCTGCCTCCCCGTCGGGGAATTGAACCCCGGTCTCCCGCGTGACAGGCGGGGATACTCACCACTATACTAACGAGGAACTGACGGATAACTGCTCTGTCGGAGCAGGAATCGAGCTGTGAACAGAGCTGGACACCATGTGAAGTCGACAGACACATTGAGAGACAGAGACAAACCGACAAACAGGGAGAGGCAGACACCGAGACAGAGACAACGAGAGACAGAAAGTGTGAGACTGAGAAGGAGAGGCAGATTCGGTGAGAAAAAGACTCAAACACATACAAGAAAGAGATTTGTGTGTTTGATCTATTAAGAGAGAAAGGGAAAGAGTGAGAGAAAGACAAAGATAAAGACAGTGACAAGGAGAGAGACAGATAGAGAGAAAGAGATAGAGACTAAACAGAAAATGATGGAAATGATTCTCAGGTTAGAGGCAGGGACTAACAGAGACAGGCAAAGAAATGGACAGACCGAAATGATGGGAAAGAGAGAGCCAGTCAGACAAAGAATCTGAGAGAATCCCATTGGAACAGACGTGGGCACCGTGAGAAAGAGACAGATTGAGAGACTGAGACAAACGGAGAAACAGGGACAGACAGAGTGAGTCAGACTGAGAGAGACAAAGACTCAGACATACAAACACATACACAGCTCTGTGGAGAGAGAGAGAGAGGCAGAGACCGAGCGACACAGATACATTTCACAATTTCATTTCATTGTCGGTTCAGAGTGACACATAGTTACAGAAACTTGTTGATTCAACCGATGAAAATCGGACATCACTGATCAGAATGGGAGGAAATCTGTGTTAAAATAAATAGAAACCAGGAGTGGGGAAGAACCCACGGTGGAAAACCCTTTGAAGTTTAAGGCCAACGACATAACCACTCGGTTATCCTGGCCCTGTGAGAGCTTGGATTCTGTCTCTGTGACAAACTGGGCTTCAACCCCAACCCCACATACAAACACATGCACATAGTCTTTTAGTGAGCATTTACGAACATTTTTAGTAATATTTACACGGGGGCAACTCTCCTACTCTGTTTCGAGTAATGCTCTGGGACCTTTCATATCCACCCGAGGGTGCAGACGGAGCTTCAATTTAACATTTCATCCGAAAGTCAACAGCTTCAACATTGCAAAATTCCCCAAGTGCTGCACTTGAGTGTTAGCCAAGATGATATGCTCAAGTCCAAGGAGTGCGACTTGAACACACAAACTCCTGATTCAGTCGAGAATGCTGCCACTGAACCAAAGCCGATACAAAAGTTCACAACCGTATTATTTTCCCCAAGTCTTTTTTATATGTTCCAGGACATACCAAATTCATGGTGATGATTTCCACAGACAGTTGCACATACACAGAGACAAAAATAGAGATAGACAGACACAGAGACACACATAACCAAAAATTTACATGCACCAACGGGCATGCACAGATGCCTTAGACATCTCGAGGGATAGACAGGCTGAATCACTGTCGCAACTTTGACTGATTGTTGCGATTTTTTAATCGGATGTATCGTGAATATTGCAGATTAATAAAAATGAGAACAAATGTCAGTGTTGAAAGGTGTGGGACGTTATTCCAATTATCACATGATCAGTTTGGTAGAGAACTGGTTAAATTGTGAAATGGAATGAAAAATGCTGAGAATCGTAGTCGGCAGGATTCGAACCTGCGCGGGAAAATCCCAATGGATTTCTAGTCCATCGCCTTAACCACTCGGCCACGACTACTATGTCGCTGGCTTTTTAAACGTTACTCAGAAAAAACTCAGTCATCCATCTCTGTGCAGCAGACGGCCAAAGAATCCTGAAAAAGTCTCCGTTTGCGAAAAATCTGGAAGAGGCAAACTCCTCTACCTGTATTTTCACAGTTCGATTTCGCTCTGGAATTTTTAATATGTATCTACCAAGAAACAGAAGTAAAAATCAACATTTTGAAACATCTGCCTCCTTGTCGGGGAATTGCACCCCGGTCTCCCGCGTGACAGGCGGGGATACTCACCACTACACTAACGAGGAACTGACGGATGGATGCTCTGTCGGAGCAGGAATCGAGCTGTGAACAGAACTGGACACCATGAGAATTCGACAGACACATTGAGAGACAGAGACAAACCGACAAACAGGGAGAGACAGACACCGAGATAGAGACAACGAGAGACAGAAAGTGTGAGACTGAGAAGGAGAGGCAGATTGGGAGAGAAAAAGACTCAAACACATACAGAGACAGAGATTTGTGTGTTTGATCTATTAAGAGAGAAAGGGAAAGAGTGAGAGAAAGACAATGATAAAGACAGTGACAAGGAGAGAGACAGACAGAGAGAGAGCGATAGAGACTAAAACAGAAAATGATGGAAATACTTCTCAGGTTAGAGGCAGGGACTAACAGAGACAGGCAAAGACATGGACAGACCGAAATGATGGGAAAGAGAGAGCCAGTCAGACAAAGAATCTGAGAGAATCCCATTGGAACAGACTTGGGCACCGTGAGAAAGAGACAGATTGAGAGACTGAGACAAACGGAGAAACAGGGACAGACAGAGTGAGTCAGACTGAGAGAGACAAAGACTCAACATACAAACACATACACAGCTCTGTGAAGAGAGAGGCAGAGACCGAGCGACGCAGATACATTTCACTATTTCATTTCATTATCGGTTCAGAGTGTCACATAGTTACAGAAAATTGTTGATTGAAACGATGAAAATCGGGCATCACTGATCAGAATGGGAGGAAATCCGTGTTAAATTAAATAGAAACAAGGAGTGGGGAAGAACCCACGCTGGAAAAACCCTTTGAAGTTTCAGGCCAATGCCTTAACCACTCAGCTATCCTGGCCCTGTGAGAGCTTGGATTCTGTCTCTGTGATAAACTAGGCTTCAACCCCGACCCCACATACAAACACATGCACATAGTCTTTGAGTGAGCATTTAGGAACATTTTTAGGAATATTGACACGGGGGCAACTCTCCTACTCTGTTTCGAGTAATGCACTGGGACCTTTCATATCCACCCGAGGGTGCAGACGGAGCTTCAATTTAACATTTCATCCGAAAGTCAACAGCTTCAACATTGCAAAATTCCCCAAGTGCTGCACTTGAGTGTTTGCCAAGATGATATGCTCAAGTCCAAGGAGTGAGACTTGAACACGCAAACTCCTGATTCAGTCGAGAATGCTGCCACTGAACCAAAGCCGATACAAAAGTTCACAACCGTATTATTTTCCCCAAGTCTTTTTTATAAGTTCCAGGACATACCAAATTCATGGTGATGATTTCCACAGACAGTTGCATATATACAGAGATAAAAATAGCGATAGACAGACACAGAGACACACACACACATAACAAAAAATTTACACGCACCAACGGGCATGCACAGATGCCTTAGACATCTCGAGGGATAGACAAGCTGAATCACTGTCGCAACTTTGACTGATTTTTGCGATTTTTTAAACGGATGTATCGTGAATATTGCAGATTAATAAAAATGAGAAACAAATGTCAGTGTTGAAAGGTGTGGGACGTTATTCCATTTATCTCATGATCAGTTTGGCAGTGAACTGGTTAAATTGTGAAATGGAATGAAAAATGTTGAGAATCGTAGTCGGCAGGATTCGAACCTGCGCGGGAACATCCCAATGGATTTCTAGTTCATCGCCTTAACCACTCGGCCACGACTACTGTGTCGCTGCCTTTTTAAACTTTACTCAGAAAAAACTCAGTCATCCATCTCTGTGCAGCAGACGGCCAAAGAATCTTGAAAATGTCTCCGTTTGCTAAAAATCTGGAAGAGGCAAACTCCTCTCCCTATATGTTTGCAGTTCGATAGCGCTCTGTAATTTTTAATATGTATCTCTACCAAGAAACAAAAGTAAAATTCTACATTTTGAAACAACTGCCTTCCCGCACGGTGAATTGAACCCAAGTCTCCCGCGTGACAGGCGAGGATATTCACCACTATACTAACGAGGAACTGACGGGTAACTGTTATGTTGGAGAAGGAATCGAGCTGTGAACAGAACTGGACACAATGAGAAGTCAACAGACACATTGAGAGACAGAGACAAACCGACAAACAGGGAGAGACAGACACCGAGATAGAGACAACGAGAGACAGAAAGTGTGAGACAATGAAGGAGTGGCAGACTGAGTGTGAAAAAGACTCAAATACATACATATACAGAGATGTGTGTGTGTGATCTATTCAGAGAGAGAGGGAAAGATTGAGAGAAAGACAATGATAAAGACAGTGACAAGGAGAGAGACTGATCGAGAAAGAGAGATAGAGACTAAAAGAGAAAATGATGGAAATACTCAGCAGGTTAGAGACAGAGCAAAGAAAGACAGCAGGCAGAGACATAGACAGATAGAGAGAGACAGTCAGACAGAGAGGGATGATGGGAAAGAGAGAGCCAAATAGACAGGGAGACTGAGATAATCCCATTGGAGCAGAACTTTGACACCGTGAGAAAGTAAGGGACAGATTGAGAGATAGGGACAAACAGAGAAACATAGAAAATATGTGCAGGAGTAGGCCATTCGGGCTTTCGAGTCTGCACCACCATTCAATAAGATCATGGCTGATCATTCAGCTCAGTACCCCTTTCTTGCTTTCTCTCCATACCTCTTGATGCCTTTAGCCTTCATGGCCATATCTAACGCCCTCTTGAATATAGCCAATTAACTGGCATCAACAACTCTCTGCGATTGGGAATTCCACAGGTTAACAACTCTCTGAGTGAAGATGTTTCTCCTCACTTCGATCCTAAATGGCCTGTCCCTTATCCTTAGACTGTGTCCCCTAATTCTGGACTTCCCCAACATCGGGAACGTTCTTGCTGCATCTAACCTGTAAAGTCCCGTCAGAATTTTTTATGTTTCTATGAGATCCCCTCTCTTACTTCTAAACTCCAGTGACTACAAGCCCAGTCGATCCAGTCTCTCCTCATATGTCAGTCCTGTCATCCCGGGAATCAGTATGGTGAAACTTCGCTGCACTCCCTCAATAGCAAGAAAGTCCTTCCTCAGATTACGAGACCAAAACTGAACACAATATTCCAGGTGAGGTCTCACAAAGGCCCTGTACAACAGCAGTAAGACCTCAGTACTCCTATACCCAAAACCCCTAGCTATAAAGGTCAACATACCATTTGCCTTCTTCACCGCCTGCTGCAACTGCATGTCAACTTTCAATGACTGGTGTACCACGACACGCAGCTCCCATTGCACCTCCCCTTTTCCTAATCTGCCGCCATACAGATAATATTCTGCCTTCGTGTTTTTGCCACCAAAGTGGATAACCTCTCATTTATCCACATTTTACTGCATCTGCCATGCATTTGCCCACTAACCTAACCTGTCCAAGTCACCCTGCAGCCTCTTAGCGTCCTCCTCACAGCTCATGCCGCCACCCGATTAGTATCATCTGCAAACTTGAAGATATTACACTCAATTCCTTCATCTACATCATTAATGTATATTGTAAATAGCTGGGGTCCGAGCACTGAGCCCTGCGGCACCCCACTAGTCAGTGCCTGCTTTTCTGAAAAGGACCCGTTTATCCCGACTCTCTGCTTGCTGTCTGCCAACCAGTTCTCTATCCACGTCAGTACATTACTCCCAATACTATGCACACCAATACGTGAGTGGGAATTTGTTGAAAGCCTTTTGAAAGTAATTACACCACATGCACTGGTTCCCCTTGTCCACTATACTAGTTACATCCTCAATAAATTCCAGAAGATTTGTCAAGCTTGATTTCCCTTTCATAAATTCATGCAGCTTGGACCGATCCTGTCACTGCTTTCCAAATGCACTGCTATTTCATCTTTAATAATTGATTCCTACATTTTCCCCACTACTGATGTCAGGCTAACCGGTCTATAATTATCCATTTTCTATCTCCCTCCTTTTTTAAAATGTGGTGTTACATTAGCTAATCTCCAGTCCATACGAACTGATTTAGAGTCCATGGACTGTTGGAAAATGATCACCAATGAATCCGCTATTTCTAGGGCCACTTCCTCAAGTACTTTCCAATGCAGACTATCAGGCCCCGGGAATTTATCGGTCTTCAATCCCATCAATTTCCCTAACACAATTACCTGACTGATAAGGATTTCCTTCAGTTCCTCCTTCTCGCTAGATCCTTGGTGCCCTAGTATTTTTGGAAGGTTATGCGTGTCTTCCTTCGTGAAGACAGAACCAAAGTAATTGTTCAACTGGTCTACCATTTCTTTGTTCCCCATTATAAATTCACCTGAATCTGACTGCAAGGGACCTACGTTTGTCTTCTCTAATCTTTTTGTCTTCACATATCTATAGAACTTTATTATGTTTCCAACAAGCTTCCTCTCATAATCCAATTTCCCCCTCCTAATTAAACCCTTTGTCCTCCTCTGCTGAATTCTAAATGTCTCCCAGTCCTCAGGTTGCGTCTTTTTCTGGCCAATTTATATGCCTCTTCCTTGCACTATCCTTAATTTCCCTTGTTAGCTACGGTTGAGCCACCTTCCCAGTTTTATTTTTACTCCAGACAGGGAAATACAATTGTTGAAGTTCGTCTATGTGATCTTTAAATGTTTGCCATTTCCTATCCACCGTCAACCCTTTCAGTATCATTCGCCAGTCTATTCTAGCCAATTCACGTCTCATATAATCGAAGTTACCTTTCCTTAAGTTCAGGATCCAAGTCTCTGAATTAACTGTGGCACTCGCCACCTTAATAAAGAATTCTACCTTATTATGGCCACTCATCCCAAGGGGCCTCGCACAACAAGATTGCTAATTTGTCCTTTCTCATTACACACCACCCAGTCTAGGATGGCCAGCCCTCTAGATGGTCCCTCGACATATTGGTCGAGAAAACCATCCCTAATACGCTCGAGGAAATCCTCCTCCACCGTATTGCTTCCTGTTTTATTAGCCCAATCTACATTTAGAGCAAGGTCGTCCTTGATAACTGCTGTATCTTTATGGCACGCATCCCTAAATTTCTTGTTTGATGCTGTCCCCAACCTCACTACTACTGTTTGCTGATCTGTACACAACTACTCTCGCGTTTTCTTCCCTTTGGTATTCCGCAGCACCACCCATACATATTCCACATCTTCCAAGCTAATGTCGTTCCTTACTATTGCCTTAATTTCCTCTTTAACCAGCAACGCTACCCCAACACCTTTTCATTTCTGTCTACGCTTCCTGAATGTTGAATTCCCAGCCTTGGTCACCCTGGAGCTATGTCTCCGTCATGCCAATTATATCATATTCAGTAATTGCTGCTTGTGCAGTTAATTCATCCGCCTTATTACGAATACACCTCACAATGAGGCACAGAGCCTTCAGGCTTGTTATTGTAGCACATTTTGACCCTTTAGAATTTGGCTGTAAAGTGGCCCTATTTGATTTTTGCAGTGGGATTCTCTGCCCTCCACCTTTACTTTTAATCTTTCGTTCTGTGCCCATTCGACTTCCCTCTGTCTCCCGTCGCCCTGCCATATTACTTTAAACCCTCCCCAATAACACTAGCAAACACTCCCCCTTGGACATTGTTTCGGGTCCTGCCCAGGTGCAGACCTTCCGGTTTAGTTCTGGTCCCACCTCCCCCAGAACCGGTTCCAAAGTCCCAGGAACTTGAATACCTCCCATCTGCACCACATTTCAAGCCACGTATTCATCTGAGCTATCCTGCGATTCCTGCTCCGACTAGCAGGTGGCACTGGTAGCAATCCTGAGTTTGCGACCTTTGAGGTCCTACTTTTTAATTTAACTCCGAGCTCCCTGAATTCAGCTTGTCGGTCCTCAGACAGAGTGAGTCAGAGAGTGACAGAGACTCAAACACATAAAGATATACAGGGCTCTCTAAAGACAGAGAGTGAGAGGCACAGATACATTTCACAATCCCATTTCTTTGTCAGTTGAGAGTGTGACAGAGTTACAGATTCAACAGAAGGTATTCGGGTAACACTGAGCAGGATGGGAGAAAATCGGTGCAAAATTCAAGAGCTACGAGGAGTGGGGTTCGAACCCACGCGGGTATAAACCCATTAGATCCTAAATGCAACGACTTATACACTCAGCCATTCTGGACTTGCGAACCTTCACATTCTGTCTCGATTAGAATCTGGGCTTGAGCTCCACCCTCACAGACACACGCATACACACAGGTTTTCAGTGAGCATTTCAGAATATTTATATAAACGTGACACGGGGACCACTCACTACTCTTTATCTAATAATGCTGTGGGAACTTTCGCATTCACCGGAGAGAGCAGACGGAGCTTCAATTTGACATTTCATCCAAAAGTCAACAACTTCAACAATGCAAAATTCCGCAAGTACTGCACTTGAGTGTCAGCCAAGATTATATGCTCAAGTCTCAGGAGTGGGACTTGAAGTCGAAAATGCTGCCGCTGAACCAAAGCCGATATCAAATGTCACAACTATATTATTTTCCCCAAGTCTTTTTAAAAAGTTCCAGGACATACCAAATGCATGGTGATGATATCCACAGACAGTTGCACATACACAGTGACATGCATACAAATAGACAGACACAGAGACACACACACACACAACCAAAAATATACACGCACCAATGGACATACACAGAGTGCCTTAGTATAAAGAAGGATCGACAGGCTGAATCACTGTCGCTAATTTGGCTGATTTTTGCGTTTTTCTATCCGTATGTATCGTGAATATTGCAAATTAATGAACATGAGAAAAAAATGTCAGTGTTGCAAGGTGTGGGACGTTATTCCACCGAACTCAGGATCCGTTTTGCAGGGATGTGGTTAAATTGTGAAATGGAATGCAAAACGCTGAAATCGGTAGTCGACAGTATCGAACCTGCACGGTGAAACCCCAGTGGGTTTTTTGGTCCATCGCCTTAATCACCCAGGCACGACTACTGGGTTTCTCCCTCTTTAAATGTTACTCACATAAAACTCAATCATCCATCTCTCTGCATCAGAACGCCGCAGAGTCCTGAAAAAGTCTCCGTTTCCTAAAATTCTGGAAGAGCCAATCTCCTCTTGCTGTATTTTTACTCTTCTATGTTGCTCTGGAACTGTTAATATGAATCTATACCGAATAACAGAGGTACAATTCTACATTTCGAAAATGATTCCTCCCGCGTGACAGGCGGGGATACGCACGACTATACCAATGATGGACTGACGGGTGCAGATTTTGAGACAGCAGGAATCGAGCTGTGAAAAGAAGTGGACATCATGAGAAAGAGACAGACACTTTGAGAGACAGACACAAACAGAGAAACAGGGAGAGACAGACAGCGAGCTAGAGAAATAGAGAGAGATCAATTGTGAGACTGAGAGGGATAGGGAGACTGAGTGAGACAAAGACTCAAACACACACATACACAGAGATGTGTGTGTGTGTGTGTGTGCTCCATAATGAGAGAGAGGCAAATAGTAATGGAAAACCAGAGACAAAGAAAAAGACATGGACAAAGAAAGCGACAAAGAGAGAGAGAGATAGTGAGAGAGAAGATAGAGAGAGAGAGACAGAGATAAAAACAAAAAATGATGGAAATACTCAACAGGTTAGGGACAGGATCGAACAGAGACAGGCAAAGAGCGACAGGCAGGCAGAGACATCGACAGACAGTAATGATGGGAAAGAGAGAGACAGTCAGACAGAGAGACTGAGAGAATCCCATTGCAACAGAACTGGACACTGTGAGAAAGACACGGGCAGATTGAGAGACCGAGACAAACAGTGAAACAGGGAGAGATAGAGTGAGTCAGAGAGAGGCAGAGTGAGGGAGACAAAGACTCAAACACGCAAACACATGCACAGATCTCTAAAGAGACAGAGGTAGAGAGTGAGGCAGAGACTGAGAGACACGATTCCATTTCTTTATCGGTTCAGAATGTCATAGAATTGCAGTAAAATGCAGATTTAACAGATTCTTACTGCAGTTGTACAGGGCCTTGGTGAGGCCTCACCTGGAATATTGTGTTTAGTTTTGGTCTCCTAATCTGAGGAAGGACGTTCTTGCTATTGAGCAAGTGAAGCGAAAGTTCACCAGATTGATTCTCGGGATGGCTGGACTGTCATATGAGGAGAGACTGGATCAACTTGGTTTTTATACATTGGAGTTTAGACGGATGAGAGGGGATTTCGTAGAAACATAAAGATTCTGGCGGGACGGGACAGGTTAGATGCAGGTAGCTTGTTCCCGATGTTGGGGAAGTCCAGAACCAGGGGACACAGCCTCAGGACAGCCATGTCTCCGTGGTGCCAATTATATCATATTCATTAATTGCTACCTGTGCAGTTAATTCATCCACCTTATTACGAATACTCCTCGCATTGAGGCACAGAGCCTTCAGGCTTGTCTTTTTAACACGCTTTGTCCCTTTAGACTTTGCTGTAATGTGGCCCTTTTTGAAAGGAATGACAAGGGTGTATGCGGTTACAGGAGGATGTGAGGGGAAACAAACAAAATACGAGGGGAAGAGTACATCCGCGATGGATCAGTATTAGATCAAAAAGAATGGAAATATAAGGGGAATATCTTTATCCATGTTCCGGAGAGGAGGAACCCTAACTATAGGTCCTCATCTAGTGGGAGACGGGAGCACGGATAGATGCGGGTTTGACAATACTACGGAAGGGTGCGTCATTGGAATGAAACCTGCCCGAACCTACATTACACGTATCAAGGGCGAGGACAATATTGTGTGGTAACTAGCCTGGGAACTTACGTTACTCCAAGACTGTTGGTGGCAGGGGGAAGAGCACGCATGACATGCCAGGAAGACAATGTAAGCGATGAGATTAAGCAAGATATTGATGTTTACATGGAAGAGCAAGCACAATCAATTCCCCTGTTACTTGAAGATTTAACTAGCTCAAGAAATAACATTAAAAGATATTAAGAGCTGAAGGAGAAAGCTGAAGAACTGGACAGTGAAATAAAGGATAACCTGAAAAACCCGCCTTGGTACTTGAGATTATACATTCCTGGATAAGGATCCTTTCACATACCCTAGTGGCAATACAGATAGTAATAGCCTTGAGTTGGTTGGTGATGTTATGTAACAAGTGCAAAGACAGGCGAGGCTTACCCGAGCAAAGTTACAAGATAGGGATTAGAATTATATCCCATGTGTTAGTCCTAGTGCAGCTGATAGTGGTGTTGACGCTCCTGGGAGACTGTACAGGCAGATACAAGAGGCGCAGAAAGAAGAGATTGGCCAAGACCCGTAACCAAGAACGCAGAAAGCCTTTGCTAGATCCAAAGAAGGTTAATCAAACAAAAAGACGGCATGAATACCTGATCTGAGTCATGAGTGTCCCAATCCTGTCGCCTGACCAACGAAACGGAGGCGGGAGAAATAGGAATCAGGTAAGGATAAGGCAGGGAATGGAAAATTGTTGTTCATGGTGGTTTTTTTAAGGGCTGATCACCTAAAGCCTAGGCAGTCCTCAAATTGATGTGGCGTTCAATTGTGGTAATAATGGTAGTGGAAGGGATATGTATCGTGATCCAACTATATCTGATGTGTAAGATCAGAGAGATATACAACCACGTGGTTCTAGCCGAACAGCAAACAGCCCTGTTAATTAAGTAATGTAGGCATGATAGGGAGGTGAGTGACTTTGGAACGCGTTAGGGAAACAACCAAGACCCCGAGCTTATGCACTGTATGAACAAAAAGAAATATAAGTGATGTGCCAATATCCCAGGGAAATGGTCAGGGGTAGTATGTAAAGACTCCGCAAAAGATGGAACTACAAGTGATCCCAGGGATATGGACTTGATATCACCATTTCCAGCAGATGGCTCAGAACATATATGTGGTCAGCTGATTATTTAGAAATAATCAGGGACCAACAGGAGGGACTGAAAGGGCAGATTACAAATTGTAATTACAATGAATAATAATAATTGTGATGTTTTAAAATTGAGTTAACAGGTTTTTAAAATGGAACCCACAGCCTGTTTTTTGTGGGAAGCATGTGAGGGATGCCTTCCACAGAGGAGCAGATGCTCCAATTCATAGACTAAAGGCCTTGGGAGCTGGGCATGGACACAGATAACGTAGAATTGGAATTGTATAACAAAATAAGAGTTAAATAAAATAATCATAACAACATGTATTTGGAATTGCCAATTAAGGCATGTAGATGCCAGATTGGAGGAAGCGCTGTACCAATCAATCATGTATTAATCAATCAGCATGAAATAATTGTAACTTGCGTAATTACTTAATGCTATAATCTGAAACTGTATAAAGTAAGATGTCTCTGGCAGTAACTTCGAGCATTCCTTCAAGGATAGCTCCCCTGCCGGCTTGTATTAATAAAACCTGCATTTACTTTAAGGCTAACAGAATCCTAGTGGTGGTTTTAAGTTAACCCTAACAAGGTTAGAGAGACAGGGAGAGCTGTCGGGGCTCGAAGAGGTTAGAGAGATAGGGAGGAGTGTAGGGCTGGAGGAGGTTACGGAGATAGGGAGGGGTGTAGGGACTGGAGGAGTTTACAGAGATAGGGAGGGGTGTAGGGACTGGAGGAGGTTACAGAGAAACGGAGGGGTGTAGTGGCTGGAGAAGGTTACAGAGAGAGGAAGGGGTGTAGGGGCTGGAGGAGGTTACAGAGATAGTGAGGGGCGGGGCCATCGAGGGGTGTGAACAGGATGCTGAGAATTTCAAAATCAGTGCCTCACTGGGGCCAAGGATGGCGGAGAATTGCAGGAACACAACCCCCACACTACCTACCCTGCACTAACCCCCATCATCTGTTACATCACCTGGAGTTCCAGCGACACTCCTCCCCCTCTCTCTCGGTATTTATCTACTCACTGCCTCACTCAAAGCTTATCTCCCATTGACAATCCATGTGAGTGCCCTCGTTGTCCTAGAATTGCTCCCCGTGGACACTGACTGACCTTCCCCGTGCCTCCGCCACCCTCCTCCTGCTCCGTGACGGCCGACAAATTCAGGTTGTGTATAAGTCAGCAAGCAAAATGTCGGGGCTGGGGGCGGGGGTCACATAAATTAAAACACGTGGCGGCCGGAGGAAGGGACTTGCGGGACCGTGTCCGGCCCGTGGGCCGTATGTTTGACACCTCTGATCTACACTGTCAAGCCCCGTAAGAATTTTGTACATTTTAAAATGAGATCACCTCTCATTCTTCTATCCTGTACAGAATATAGGCTTCGTCTACTCAATCTCTCCTCAATGGATAATGCCCCATCCCAGGAATCAGTTTGGTGAACCTTCGTTGCCATCCTCAATAGTAAGTACATCCTTCCTTAGGTAAGCAATCAAAACTGTACACAATACTCCAGGTGTATTCTCACCAGGGTCCTATATAATTGCAGTAAGATGTCTAGGAGCAAGCTATTATTTAAATTGAGAAAGATTGCAAAGTGCCGCAGTAGAGCAGGCCCTGGGGTTACTTGTGCATGAAACACAAAAGGATAGTATGCAGGTACAGCAATTGATCAGGAAGGCCAATGGTATCTTGACCTTTTTTGCAAAGGGGATGGAGTATAAAAGTAGGGAAGTCTTGTTACAGCTATATAAGGTTTTGGTGAGGCCACACCTGGAATACCGCATGCAGTTTTGTTTTCCATATTTACGATTGCTTTGAAGGCAGTTCAGATAAGGTTCAATAGGTTGATATAAGGGATGAGCAGGTTGACTTATGAGGAAAGCTTGAATAGTTTGGGCCTCGACTCATTGGAATTAAGAAGAATGAGAGGTGATCTTATCAAAACAAGGTGGATGCAGAGCTGATGTTTCCACTGATGGGGGGAGACTCGAACTAGAGGGCATGATCTTCGAAGTAGGGGCCGCCCATTTAAAACAGTTGAGGAGGAATTTCTTCTCTCAGAGGGTTGTAAATCTGTCGAACTCGCTGCCTCAGAGAGATGTGGAAGCTGGTACATTGAATAAATTTAAGACAGAAATAGTTTCTTAAATGATGAGGGGATGAGGGTTTATGGAGAGCGGGCGGGTAAGTGGAGCTGAGTCTATGATCAGATCAGCCATGATCTGATTGAATGGTGGAGCAGGCTCGAGGGGTATGGCCGACCCCAGTTGCTATTTCTCATGTTCCTTTTCTTATGTTTACTATTATCCTCAACTCCTCTTGTAATAAAGGCCGACATACCATTTGTTTTCTTAATGGTTTGCTGTGCCTGCATTTTAACTTTCAGTGATTTGTGTACAACGACACAAAGGTCCCTCTGAAAACCAACATTTCCCAATCTCTCACCATTTCAAGTAGCTGTTTCTAGTCCACTTTGGCTAAACCACATCTCAGTTTAGTTAAATTGGCTTTTCCCCAATTGAGAACTTTTATTCCTGGTCTATCTTTGTCCTTTTCCATAACTACCATAAATCTAACTGAATTACGATCACTAGCACCAATGCTCTCCCAATGATACCCATTCCACCTGCCCAGCTTCAGTCTCTAATACTAAGTCCAGAACTTACCCCTCTCTTGTTGGGCTTGCTAAGTACTGGCTAAAAGGTTCAGCTGGTTGCTGACCCCTCTGCGAAGGGAAATAGGTCCTTCCTCTCCACTCTATCTAGGCCTCTCATAATTTTATACACCTCATTAACGTCTGCCCTCAGCCTCCTCTGTTCCAAAGAAAACAAACTATTTAGAGGGTTGGTGAGCTGGAGGAGGTTACAGAGATAGGGAAGGGTGAGACCCTGGAGAGATTTGAACAAGAGAATGTGTATTTTAAAGGCTGATGCCAGCAGCCATCTCGCCCAGCACAGAATGTAACTCAATACCAAGCGGAAGGATGTTATGTTTACTACTACGCATGCATAATGAGAGGAAATCAATCTCTGTCCCTTTAACTAACAGTGACATGGAAAGAGGGAAATGAATGACCTTTAAATACCTGGTCCACTTGGCACTGAAGTGTCTCAAACTCATAATAGGAACTCATAAATGGAAATAAAATACTGACAGATGTTAAACTGTTTTGTTGACAAAATAAATCTCGATTTAACTTTAAAAGATGAATAGTTTAACAGCGATTCACACAGATTCACCTGACCGGCCGTCTCAGGATCCACCCCTCAAGCACCGCGATTGGTTGCAGAACACGTTGCTCCCTTGGCCCTCCGGCCTCTGACCTCTCTTCCTGTTGGTTCCCAGGGCAATCAATCACCACTCGCCAACATTACACTGCCAGATTAAGTTGAGCGGATCAGAGAAAGAAATAAAATGAGGCCGTGAATCTGAGTTGAAAAATACAATTAGAAAAGCATGATTAAATGAACGAGGAGAGACAATATAAACTAAAGGGTACAATCCTAAAGGGGATGCATGAACAGTGAGATCTGCGGGTATATGTGGACAAATCGCTGAAAGTGGCAGGACAGGTTGGGAAAGCAGTTAAAAAAGCTTACAGGATCCTGGGCATCACAGAGTACAAAGGCAAGGAGGTTATGATGAACCTTTATAAAACACTGGTTCGGTCTCAACTGGAGCGTTGTGTCCAATTCTGGGCACCGCAGATTAGGATGTGATGGCCTGAGAAAGGGTGCAGAAAATATTGACAAGAATGATTCACGAGATGAGGGACTTCAGTTACGTGCATTGACGAGAGAAGCTGGGGTTGTTCTCCTTGAAGCAGAGAAGGTTGAGAGGAGAATTGATAGAGGTGTTCAAAATCATGAGGGGTCCGGAGAGAGTAGCTAGAGAGATACTGTTCGCATTGGTGGAGGGTCGAGAACCGGAGGAGACGGATTTAAGGTGGATGAGCAGAAGAACCAAAGACAGTGTAAGAAAAATCTATTTTATGCAGTGAGTCGTTCGGATCTGGAATGCACGGCCTGAAAGGTTGGTGGAGGCAGACTCAATCACAGCTTTCAAAAGGGAATTGGATAAGTATCCGAAAGAAAACATTTGCAGGACCGGGGGGAAAGGGCGGGGCAATGGGACTAGCTGGGAGCCGGCAAGGGCTCGACGGGCCGAATGCCCTTCCGTGCTGTAACCATCCTCTGATTTTGTGAGCATAACCACTCTGTTCCCTGACTCAATCTAAAGCCTTCCTAAGTGTGAGCACCTCTGTTAAACCTGTCTACCTCAGCTTTAAATATATTCAATGACCAAGCCTCCACAGCTCTCTGGGGCAGAGAATTCCACAGATTACAACCCTCTGAGAGAAGAAATTCCTCCTCATCTCAGTTTTAAATGGTGTGAGGAGAAAAGCTGCATTTGTAACTAGAACAGGATTTACTGGGATTGCTTTGGGCGCTGAACCATGTTCATTGTGGCAGCTCTTGTTTATTTCTGATTATCTTTATAACCCCTATATATGGGCTGGAGATTAATATCTTGTATAAATGTTGAACAAATTGTCTTCGTTTCAAACACAGTGTGTCGAATATTTGATTCCTCCATGATCAGAGGAGACCAATTGATGTTCTGTTACCGACTGTTCCATTTTAGGGCTTTTTCTTAATCTCACTTACATCACTTCTCACCTCGTTCACCTTCTATTATATCAAACCCCAAACTTGTTCCGTTTGAGTACACGAGTTGTAGTTGTAGTAGACTTAACTGCAGTGTCTTACTTTAAACTCAGCTGAAAACCTTTCGACCGCCCCTTTATTGAAATGCCTTGCATAAGATTTGAAATCCGTTACTTTCTGTAACCTGGTTTTGGAACCGATTGAATTTTAAAATGCATCCACACATTTTGCACGTGATAGACTGTGAAATATTCTGAATTTGTAATTTTCATTGCCACAAACTGAGTTCCCTGGCCACCGACTCAATCCCTCTCCCCAACTTATGTCTGTGCCTGAACCGGACTGTTTGCAACAATGGTGCCATACTTAAACCTGAAGTATGTTTTTGACCACATATCCACACCATAATTAAGAATGCATATTTGCACCTGTGTAACATCGCCCTTGCCTCAGCTCATCCGCTGCTGACCCCTCATCCCTGCCTTTGTTACTTATGGACTTGACTATTCCAACGCAGTCCTGACACATTCTCACGTGCATAAACTGGAGTTGATCCAAAATTCGGTTGCCCGTGCCCTAACTCTCACCAAGTCCAGCTCACCCATCAGCCCTGTGCTCGCTGAACTACATTGGCTTCTGGTTCAGCAACGCTTTGATTTCAAAATTCTAATATTTATTTTCAAAACTCTCTATGGCCTCGCCCCTCCCTGGCTGTGTAAACTCCTCCAGCCCCAACCAGCACCACACCGCCACCAGCCACCACCCCCCCCACCCACCAAACCGCCTATGAAATATCTGTCTTCCTGAGCATCCCTGATTATAATTGGTGGCTGTGCCTTCTGTTGCCCAGGCTCCAAGGTCTGGAAAACCCAGCCTAAACCTTTCTGTCTCATCCATGCTGTATCTGCTCTGGCAGTTCTTGATGCGATAGTGGAAAGCAAGCTTTTCTCTCTTATCTAATCCGTGCTGTATCTTTCCATGGAGTGTTTGATAGGAGAGTGTAGGGTGAGCTTTATTCAGTATCTAACCAGTGTTGTTCCTCCCCTGGGTGTGTTTGATGGGACGGTGTAGAGGGAGATTTACTCTGTATCTAACCCGTGCTTTACCTGTCCTGGAAGTGTTTGATGGACAGTGTCGGGGGAGCTTTACAGTGTATGTAAGCTGTGCTGTACCTGCGCTGGGAGTGTTTGATGGGACAATTTCGCAGGAGTTGTACTCTATATCTAACCGATGCCGTAACTGCGATGGGAGTGTTTGATGGATAAGTCTATGGAGAGCTTTACATAGAAACATAGAAACATAGAAAATAGGTGCAGGAGCAGGCCATTCAGCCCTTCTAGCCTGCACCGCCATTCAATGAGTTCATGGCTGAACATGAAACTTCAGTACCCCCTTCCTGCTTTCTCGCCATAACCCTTGATCCCCCGAGTAGTAAGGACTTCATCTAACTCCCTTTTGAATATATTTAGTGAATTGGCCTCAACTACTTTCTGTGGTAGAGAATTCCACAGGTTCACCACTCTCTGGGTGAAGAAGTTTCTCCTCATCTCGGTCCTAAATGGCTTACCCCTTATCCTCAGACTGTGACCCCTGGTTCTGGACTTCCCCAACATTGGGAACATTCTTTCTGCATCTAACCTGTCTAAACCCGTCAGAATTTTAAACGTTTCTATGAGGTCCCCTCTCATTCTTCTGAACTCCAGTGAATACAATCCCAATTGATCCAATCTTTCTTGATAGGTCAGTCCCGCCATCCCGGGAATCAGTCTGGTGAACCTTCGCTGCACTCCCTCAATAGCAAGAATGTCCTTCCTCAAGTTAGGAGACCAAAACTGTACACAATACTCCAGGTATGGCCTCACCAAGGCCCTGTACAACTGTAGCAACACCTCCCTGCCCCTGTATTCAAATCCCCTCGCTATGAAGGCCAACATGCCATTTGCTTTCTTAACCGCCTGCTGTACCTGCATGCCAACCTTCAATGACTGATGTACCATGACACCCAGGTCTCGTTGCACCTTCCCTTTTCCTAATCTGTCACCATTCAGATAATAGTCTGTCTCTCTGTTTTTACCACCAAAGTGGATAACCTCACATTTATCCACATTATACTTCATCTGCCATGCATTTGCCCACTCACCTAACCTATCCAAATCACTCTGCAGCCTAATAGCATCCTCCTCGCAGCTCACACTGCCACCCAACTTAGTATCATCCGCAAATTTGGAGATACTGCATTTAATCCCCTCGTCTAAATCATTAATGTACAATGTAAACAGCTGGGGCCCCAGCACAGAACCTTGCGGCACTCCACTAGTCACTGCCTGCCATTCTGAAAAGTACCCGTTTACTCCTACTCTTTGCTTCCTGTCTGACAACCAGTTCTCAATCCACGTCAGCACACTACCCCCAATCCCATGTGCTTTAACTTTGCACATTAATCTCTTGTGTGGGACCTTGTCGAAAGCCTTCTGAAAGTCCAAATATACCACATCAACTGGTTCTCCCTTGTCCACTTTACTGGAAACATCCTCAAAAAATTCCAGAAGATTTGTCAAGCATGATTTCCCTTTCACAAATCCATGCTGACTTGGACCTAACATGTCACCATTTTCCAGATGCACTGCTATGACATCCTTAATAATTGATTCCATCACTTTACCCACTACTGAGGTCAGGCTAACCGGTCTATAATTCCCTGTTTTCTCTCTCCCTCCTTTTTTAAAAAGTGGGGTTACATTGGCTACCCTCCACTCCATAGGAACTGATCCAGAGTCAATGGAATGTTGGAAAATGACTGTCAATGCATCCGCTATTTCCAAGGCCACCTCCTTAAGTACTCTAGGATGCAGTCCATCAGGCCCTGGGGATTTATCGGCCTTCAATCCCATCAATTTCCCCAACACAATTTCCCGACTAATAAAGATTTCCCTCAGTTCCTCTTCCTTACTAGACCCTCTGACCCCTTTTATATCCGGAAGGTTGTTTGTATCCTCCTTAGTGAATACCGAACCAAAGTACTTGTTCAATTGATCCGCCATTTCTTTGTTCCCCGTTATGACTTCCCCTGATTCTGACTGCAGGGGACCTACGTTTGTCTTCACCAACCTTTTTCTCTTTACATACCTATAGAAACTTTTGCAATCCGCCTTAATGTTCCCTGCAAGCTTCTTCTCGTACTCCATTTTCCCTGTCCTAATCAAACCCTTTGTCCTCCTCTGCTGAGTTCTAAATTTCTCCCAGTCCCCAGGTTCGCTGCTATTTCTGGCCAATTTGTATGCCACTTCCTTGGCTTTAATACTATCCCTGATTTCCCTAGATAGCCACGGTTGAGCCACCTTCCCCTTTTTATTTTTACGCCAGACAGGAATGTACAATTGTTGTACTTCATCCATGCGGTCTCTAAATGTCTGCCATTGCCCATCCACAGTCAACCCCCATGTATCATTCGCCAATCTATCCTAGCCAATTCACGCCTCATACCTTCAAAGTTACCCTTCTTTAAGTTCTGGACCATGGTCTCTGAAATTACTGTTTCATTCTCCATCCTAATGCAGAATTCCACCATATTATGGTCACTCTTCCCCAAGGGGCCTCGCACAATGAGATTGCTAATTAATCCTCTCTCATTACACAACACCCAGTCTAAGATGGCCTCCCCCCTAGTTGGTTCCTCAACATATTGGTCTAGAAAACCATCCCTTATGCACTCCAGGAAATCCTCCTCCACCGTATTGCTTCCAGTTTGGCTAGCCCAATCTATGTGCATATTAAAGTCACCCATTATAACTGCTGCACCTTTATTGCATGCACCCCTAATTTCCTGTTTGATGCCCTCCCCAACATCCCTATTACTGTTTGGAGGTCTGTACACAACTCCTACTAACGTTTTTTGCCCTTTGGTGTTCTGCAGCTCTACCCATATAGATTCCACATCATCCAAGCTAATGTCTTTCCTAACTATTGCATTAATCTCCTCTTTAACCAGCAATGCTACCCCACCTCCTTTTCCTTTTATTCTATCCTTCCTGAATGTTGAATACCCCTGAATGTTGAGATCCCAGCCCTGCTCATCTTGGAGCCACGTCTCCGTAATCCCAATCACATCATATTTGTTAACATCTATTTGCACAATTAATTCATCCACCTTATTGCGGATACTCCTTGCATTAAGACACAAAGCCTTCAGGCTTGTTTTATTAACACCCTTTGTCCTTTTAGAATTTTGCTGTACAGTGGCCCTTTTTGTTCTTTGCCTTGGGTTTCTCTGCCCTCCACTTTTCCTCATCTCCTTTCTGTCTTTTGCTTTTGGCTCCTTTTTGTTTCCCTCTGTCTCCCTGCATTGGTTCCCATCCCCCTGCCATATTAGTTTAAATCCTCCCCAAAAGCACTAGCAAACACTCCCCCTAGGACATTGGTTCCAGTCCTGCCCAGGTGCAGACCGTCCGGTTTGTACTGGTCCCACCTCCCCCAGAACCGGTCCCAATGCCCCAGGAATTTGAATCCCTCCCTGCTGCACCACTGCTCAAGCCACCTATTCATCTGCGCTATCCTGCGATTCCTACTCTGACTATCACGTGGCACTGGTAGCAATCCCGAGATTACTACTTTTGAGGTCCTACTTTTTAATTTAGCTCCGAGCTCCTTAAATTCGTTTCGTAGGACCTCATCCCTTTTTTTGCCTATGTCGTTGGTACCAATGTGCACCACGACAACTGGCTGTTCTCCCTCCCATTTCAGAATGTCCTGCACCCGCTCCGAGACATCCTTGACCCTTGCACCAGGGAGGCAACATACCATCCTGGAGTCTCGGTTGCGGCCGCAGAAACGCCTATCTATTCCCCTCACAATTGAATCCCCTATCACTATCGCTCTCCCACTCTTTTTCTTGCCCTCCTGTGCAGCAGAGCCAGCCACGGTGCCATGAACTTGGCTGCTGCTGCCCTCCCCTGATGAGTCATCCCCCTCAACAGTACCCAAAGCGGTGTATCTGTTTTGCAGGGGGATGACCGCAGGGGACCCCTGCACTACCTTCCTTGCTCTACTCTTCCTGCTGGTCTTCCATTCCCTATCTGACTGTGGACCCTTTCCCTGCGGTAAGACCAACTCACTACACGTGATACTCACGTCATTCTCAGCATCGTGGATGCTCCAGAGTAAATCCACCCTCAGCTCCAATTCCGTAACGCGGACCGTCAGGAGCTGGAGGCGGATACACTTCCCGCACACGTAGTCGTCAGGGACACCGGAAGTGTCCCTGAGTTCCCACATGGTACAGGAGGAGCATAACACCCGACCGAGCTCTCCTGCCATGTCTTAACCCTTAGATACACTTAAACTGGTAATAACAATGTTAAAAGTTACTGACCAATACAAGAAGAAAAAGAAAAACTACTCACCAATCACCAGCCAATCACTTACCCCTAGGCTGTGACGTCACCTTTGTTTTTTTGCCTTCTCCCTGTAGCTGCACCGGTACGCCTCTCGCCGACCCCGGACTCGCGCTGCTCCGAGCTCCCGCCTCCTCGACTGACTGCTCGAACTGCTCGACTCCCGCTGGCCTTTATAGGCCTCTCGCCGACCCCGGACTCGCGCTGCTCCGAGCACCCGCCTCCTCGACTGACTGCTCGAACTGCTCGACTCCCGCTGGTCTTTATAGGCCTCTCGCCGACCCCGGACTCGCGCTGCTCCGAGCACCCGCCTCCTCGACTGACTGCTCGAACTGCTCGACTCCCGCTGGTCTTTATAGGCCTCTCGCCGACCCCGGACTCGCGCTGCTCCGAGCACCCACCTCCTCGACTGACTGCTCGAACTGCTCGACTCCCGCTGGCCTTTATAGGCCTCTCGCCGACCCCGGACTCGCGCTGCTCCGAGCTCCCGCCTCCTCGACTGACTGCTCGAACTGCCTGACTCCCGCTGGCCTTTATAGGCCTCTCGCCGACCCCGGACTCGCGCTGCTCCGAGCACCCGCCTCCTCGACTGACTGCCTCTCTGACTAACCCATGCTGTGCCTATTGTGCGAGTGTTTGATGGGACAGTGTAGAGGGAGATTAACTCTGTATCTAACCAATGCTGTACCAACCCTGGGAGTGTTTGGGACAGGATAGAGGGAGATTTAACCTTCAAAAACCAAAGCTGTCTCTGCCTGGGAATGTCTGGTGAGACATTGTAGAGGGAGCTTTACTCTACATCTAATCTGTGTTTTCATCATCATCATCATAGGCAGTCCCTCGGAATCGAGGAAGACTTGCTTCCACACCTGAAGTGAATTATTTTGTGGCTGAACAGTCTAATACGAAAGCCACAGACTCTGTCACAGGAGGGACAGATAGTCGTTGAAGGAAGGGGTGGCTGGGACTGCTTTGCAGCACGCTCTTTCCACTGCCTGCACTTGTTTTCTGCATGCTCTTGGCGATGAGACTCCCGGATGCATTTCCTCCACTTCGGGTGGTCTTTGGCCAGGGAATCCCAGATGTCAGTGGGGATATCGCACCTTATCAGGGAGGCTTTGAGGGTGTCCTTGTAACGTTTCCGCTGCCCACATTTGGCTCATTTTCCGTGAAGAAGCTCCAGATAGAGCACTTGCTTTGGGAGTCTCGTGTCTGGCATGCGAACTATGTGGTCTGCGTAGCGGAGCTAATCGAGTGTGGTCAGTGCTTCAATGCTGAGGACGTTAGCCTGGACGAGGACGCTGATGTTGGTGTGCCTGTACTGCCAGGTGATTTGTCGGATTTTGCGGAGACATCATTGGTGATATTTCTCCAGCGAGAAAAATTGTCTACTGCACAGTGTCCATGCCTCTGAGCCATACAGGAGGGCGGGTATTACTACAGCCCTGTAGACCATGAGCTTGGTAGTACCTGCCCAGGGAATGGTTACTGAGACGGTGTAGAGGAAACTTTACTCTGTCTCTAACCCATGCTGTGTCTGTCCTGGGAGTGTTTGATGGGACCGTGTAGAGGGAGATTTACTCTGTATCTCACCCGTGCTGCACCTGCCCCACGAATATCCGCTGGAAAAGTATAGAGGAAGATTTTCTCGACATCTAACAGATGCTGTATCTGCCCTGGAATGGCTGGGACAAGTTAGAGGGAGATGTAGTCTGTGTCTAACCTGTGCTGTACTTGCACTGGAAACGTTTGATGGAACAGTATAGAGGGAGCTTTATTCTATATTTAACCAGTTAAGTCCAGAAAACGTAATGTGATTGAGTACTGTAGACGTGAGTAAGTGTGACCTGTCTCTTTATTCTAACTTCAGAATGCACGTACAACATGGAATGTCTGCTTATATGCAGTGCTCCCAGGGGACGCTGGGATCCCTTGGGACTCCAACAGATACGCCCTGTGGTGGTGATAGAATTCTGGTTACATAGGGTTGTATACATAACATCACTCCCTCCCAAAGTCAATAGTACACTTATTTGAAAGTTGAGGCAATCTGGGGCTTTTCGCTCCCGAGTCGATCGTCTCGATACAAATGCAGGTGCAGGTGAGTTGGTTGGTTCTTCGCTGGTCTGCTGCGCAGCTGACCTTGCTGGGCTGCTGGGGATGATGAGTTCAGCTTCGTGGTCAACCATGATGTTGGTTGCGACTTGTGTGTGTGTCGGATGGTCGAAGTTGGTTGCTTGTGGCTGTCTGTGAATCGCAGTTTGGTTTGGTCCAAATGCTTTCTGCAAGTTATTCCATTTGCGAGTTTGACCTGAAACATCCTCTTCCCTTCTTTGGCTACGACAGTGCCAGCCACCTATTTGGGACCAGGTCCATAGTTAAGTACAAATACAGGGTCATTGACTTCAATATTGTGTGACAAATTTGTGCGATCACGGTACATGCTTTGTTGATGCCGCCTGCCCTCGACTTGATCATGGAGATCAGGGTGAACGAGAAAAAGCCTTGTTTTGAGCACCCTTTTCTGGAGCAGCTCAGCTGGGGAACCCCGGTGAGAGAATGGTGTCTGGTGCAGTGGCTGAGCAGGACTCGGGACAGGTGGGTCTGCAGGGAGCCTTTTGACATGTGTTTCAAGCTTTGCTTGATGGTTTGGACTGCACGTTCTCTCTGGCCATTGGATGCGGGCTTGAACGGTGCAGATGTGAGGTGCTTGATCCCATTACGTGTCAATAATTCCTTGAATTCAGCGCTGGTGAACCATGGCCCATTGTCGCTGACAAGGATATCAGGCAGGCCGTGCGTGGCTCGTAGGTTTTCGAGGGTGGCAGTGGACGTGCTTACAGACATTATTACACACTCAATCCAGTTAGCATAAGCATCCACAAGAACGAAGAACATTTTGCCT
Organism: Pristiophorus japonicus; assembly: GCF_044704955.1. NCBI lineage: Eukaryota > Metazoa > Chordata > Chondrichthyes > Pristiophoridae > Pristiophorus > Pristiophorus japonicus. Next base: position 35,459,793 of record NC_091999.1, on the reverse strand, counting down.
AGAAATGGGCCAGCAAAGTCAACGTGGATCCTAGACCACGGTTTGGAGGGCCATGACCACAAACTTGGGTGCCCTGGGTGCATTGCTCAGTAACAAGCAAGTGGTTTTTGGCGCACACAAGACTTCAAATCTGAGTCGATATCGGGCCACCGCACATGTGTCTGGCTATAGCTTTCATCATTACTATGCCTGGGTGGGCACAGTGTAGGTCGCGTTTGAACATTTCTCTGCCTTTCGTGGGCAAAACTATATGATTACCCCAGAAAAGACAGTCCCTCTGTATGGACATTTCGTCTTTACACTGCTGGAACAGCTTGATCTCTTCATGCATCTCCGCTGGGACACTGGACCAACTCCCATGGAGTACACAGTTTTTACAAGGGACAGTAAAGGATCCTGGCTGGTCCAGATCCTCATCTGGCGGCCGTAACGGGTGAATTTTCATTTTCAAATGCATCCATCACCAAGAGCAAGTCTGCAGGCTGTGCTATTTCCACCCCGGTGGTGGGAAAAGTAGACGACTGAGGGCATCAGCGCAGTTCTCTGTGCCTGGCCAGTGGTGAATTACATACTTATATGCATACAGCGTGAGCGCCCATCTTTGGATGCGAGCAGAATCATTTGTATTAATACCTTTGCTCTCTGTGAATAGCGATATGAGCGGCTTATGATGAGTTTCTAACTCGAACTAAAGCCCAAAATGATACTGGTGCATTTTTTCTCCCCGTAACGCATGCCAGAGCTTCTTTTTCAATCATGCTGTAGGTGCTTTCGGCCTTGGACGATCTCCTGGATGCATAGGCGACCGGTTGCAATGTTCCCAATTCGTTTGCATATTGTAACACACACCCGAGCTCGTACAAAGATGCATCACAAGCTAGCACTGAACATTTTCATGAATCATAAAGGACAAGCAGTTTGTTGGAACATAACAGGTTTTGGGCTTTCTCAAAAGCAGTCTCTTTTGATCTCCCCCATGCCTAATAATCTCACTTGCGCAGCCATATATGTAGAGGTTCTAGCAAGGTGCTTAAACCGGGTAGGAGATTACCAAAATAATTGAGGAGACCCAGGAACGACCGCAGATCCGTCACGTCCTTTGGTCTCGGCGCGTTCTTGATGGCCTCCATCTTGGTGTCAGTGCGTCTGATGCTATTTGCCACGATTCTTCTCCCTAAAAACTCGACCTTTGGCGACAGGAAAACACACTTCGAACGTTTCAACCTGAGTCTCACATGATCTAGCCGACTTAGAACCTCTTCCACGTTCTGCACGTGCTCGATGGTGTCCCGACCTGTGACCAGTATATCATCCTGGAAAACCACGATGTGCAGAACCGACTTTAGCAGACTCTCCATGTCCCTTTTAAAAATAGCCACGGTCGATCGAATTCCAAACGTGCATCTAATGTCGATGAACAGACCTTTGCGTGTTGATGCAGGTGTGGCCTTTTTAAGATTCCGCCAGCTCCTGCGTCATGTGGGCCGAGGTCAGGTCCAACTTGGTGAATGTCTTTTCTCCTGCCAGTGTCAAAAATAGTTCGTCTGCCTTTGGTTGAGGGTACTGGTCCTGCAGCGAAAAATGGTTCATCATTACTTTATAGTCCCCGCGAATTCTGACCATGACATCGCCCTTGAGAACCAGAACAATCTGACTGGCCCACTCGTTGAACTCCACCAGTGCGATGATGCCCTCTCTTTGCAGCCTGTCGAACTCGATCTCTGCTTTCTCTCGCATCATAGATGTCACTGTCCTTGCCTTGTGATGGATGGGTCATGTACCGGGAATCAAGTGGATCTGCACCTTCGCCCTCAAGAAACTTCCGATCTCTGGCTCAAACAACGAAGGTAACTTGCTCAGATGTTGGGCACATGAGGCATCATCGATGGATGAAAGCGTTCAGATGACCTCCCAGTTCCAGCGTATTTTTCTCAGCCAGCTTCTGCCGAATAGTGTGGGGCCATCTACTGAATCTATCCTTAGTGGTAGTTCGTGCACGGTTCCATCATAAGAGACTTTTAATACTGTGCTGACAATTACAGGGATCAGCTCTTTAGTGTAAGTTTTCAGTTTGGTGTGAATGGGGCTCAGCTTGGGCCTGTCGAAGGCCCTTTTCCCATGATGGACTGACTCGCACCCACGTCCAATTCCATGGATACTGGAATTCCAATCAGTTCAACATTTAACATGATCGGTGGACATTTCTTGATGAAGGTGTGTACCCCGTACACTTCTGCCTCCTCGGTTTGAGTCTCTAATTCAGTTTGATCCACCATGGATCGGTCTTCCACTGCAATGTGGTGCTTTGCAGTGTTTGCAGATCATCTGCACATTCGCTGGAGGTGTCCCATTGTTCCACAGCCTTTGCATCCGTAGTGTTTGAGGCTGCATTGATGGGCTCGATGATCAGCTCCGCAGTGCCAACAAGCTGTTAACTGCCTCGCATTAATGTTTGATGGCAGACTCTGAGTCATCTGAGATCATGCAGCTGCAGGCGTGCACATTCTGCCATATGCATTCCTGCCTGAAAACGATGTTACTTTGTGTACAGTTCTTGCCGAAACATCTGTACGCTGAGAAATCTGTTTGATGTTATCGCTGGTGGACATAAATGCCTAGGCTATCGTTATGGCTTTGGTCAGGGGCAGTGTTTCAACAGTCAATAGTTTGCGAAGGATATCCTCATGGCCAATGCCAAGCACAAAAAATCTCTCAGCATTTACTCCAGGCATCCATCAAATTCGCAATATCCTGCAAGGTGCCTTATTTCGTCGACGTAGCTCGCCACTTCCTGGCCTTCAGACTGTTGACATGTGTAAAATCGATACCTTGCCATCAGAATGCTCTCCTTCGGATGTAGGTGCTCCTGGACCAGTGTACACAGTTCTTCATACGATTTGGTTGTTGGTTTCACCGGAGCAAGAAAATTATTCATGAGGCCATAGGTTGTTGCCCCGCAGAGAGTGAGGAGGATCGCCCTTTGTTTGGCAACATTCACATTCCCTGCCAGCTCGTTGGCCATGAAGTATTAGTCGAGTCGCTGCATGAAGACCTCCCAATCGTCCCCTTCTGAGAATGTCTCCAGGATACCAACAGTTCTCTGCTTTTTCACATGATGGTTCATTATCTCGTCGCCAATTGTTATGTCCAGAATAAAGTAACGTGATTGAGTACTGTAGACATGAGTAAGTGTGATCTTGTCCTCGTTTTTCGAACTCCAGTTTGCACATACAGCATGGGAGACCTGCTTATATACAGTGCTCCCAAGGGATGCTGGGATCCCTTGGGACTCCAACAGATATGCCCTCTGATGGCGGTAGATTGCTGGTTACATAGGGTTGCATACATAACATAACCCCTGTTGTACTTGCCCTGGGAATGTCTGATGGGACCGTGTAGAGGGAGTTTTAATCTGTATCTACTCCATGTCCATTGTACTCCGTAGAGGACGAAATCCACATTGTGACTCCAGGAGGAGCTCCTCAGCCACAGAGGAAGACGGTTGAGGAGGATTCTAGCGATGTCTTTCCCAGTGGCTGGTAACAGGGAGACTCATCCGTAATTGCCACAGTCGGACTTGTCCCCTTTGTTAAAGATGGTCACAATTACTGCATCTGTGAGATCTCCAGGCCTGCTCTCATCCTTCCAGATGAGAGAGATGAGGTCATGCATTCATGCCAATATTGCCTCTCCACCATACTTTAGTGCCTCAGCGGGGATTGCATCCGCTCCCATTGTCTTGTTGTTCTTGAGCTGGCGGATGGCCTTTTCTACCTCGTGCAGGGCTGAGGTTTTGCTGAGATGTTGGCGGGTAGCATGCTGCAGGATGGAGTCGAGGACACTCGAGTCAAAGGCAGAGTCTCGGATAAGGACATCTTCGAAGTGCTCCTTCCAGCGGGTCCTGACTGCCTCAGTGTCCTTGATGAGTGTTTCCCCATTCTTGGCCAGCAGTGGGGCGGTGCCTTGGGTGCTTGGACCATAGGTGGCCTTGACTGCGATGAAGAATCCTCGCACATCATGGCTGTCGGCCAGCTGCTGAAACTCCTGTGTTTTCTCCACCCACCATCTATGCTTACGGTCACAGGTTTTTTTCTTGGACCTCAGCCTTAAGCCGTCTGTAATGCTGCTTTGCTGCTCCCGAGTTGGGTTGTTGTTTTAGGTTCAGAAATACCCTGTGCTTGTGATTAATTAGCTCTTGCATCTCCTGGTCATTCTCATCAAACCAGTCCTGGTGTTTCCTCGATCAGGCTAACATCCCCAGCATCGAAGCACTGACCATACTCGACCAGCTGCATTCGGTGGGCCACATTGTTCACAACTATTTTAAGTAGAACAATAATCAGGTTCCACCTGATTAAAGGGTGGAGGGGGGTCACACTCCAGAGACTTTCATTAAAGTGCCCCCTTGTTTTTTTGGGGGGAATCAAAAACACAAATTAACAATTCAACATAAAGATAAGTTTTGTCAAATCAAATCAAATGAATTAAAATTACAATTCGGTTCCCTCTGGAATCATGCACTCCAGTCTCTCTGGTGCTCACCTCTCATGGAAGGCCACGAGTCTACCGGTGGACACTGCATGCTCAGTCTCCAGGGATACCCTGGCTCGACACATTGTTCAGCTGCCTGACACAAGACTCCCAAAGCAAGGCTCTACTCGGAACTCCTACATGGCAAGCGATCCTACAGTGGGCAGAGGAAACCTTTCAACGACACCCTCAAAGCCTCCTTGATAAAATTCAACAACCCCCCGATACCTGGGAGTCCCTGACAAACGTCCGCCCTAAGTTGAGGAAGTGCATCCGGGAGGGCTCTGAGCACCTCGAGTCTCATTGCCGAGAACATGCAGAAACAAAACATAGGAGCATGCGGCAAACCAGTCCCACCCACCCTTTCCTTCAACGACTGGCTGTCCCACCTGTGACAGAGACTGTAATTCCCGTACTGGATGGTTTAGTCACGTAAGAACTCACCTTTAGAGTGCAAGCAAGTCTTCCTCGATTTTGACGGACTGCCTGTGATGTAAATGATGCGTACCTAAGCTGTGTTGTGCCTGTCCTGTGCATTTTTGGATTGGCTGTTTAGAGAGAGATTTACCCCGCATCTAAATTATACTATACTTGCCCTGGGAGTGTTTGATGGGACAGTGTAGAGGGAGCTTTACTCCATATCTAACCGGTGCTATACCTGACCTGGGGGTGTTTGATTCGTCACTGTAGATGGAGCTTTACTCTGTATCGAAGATGTGCTGTACATACCCTGGCAGTGTTTGATGGGACAGTGTAGAGGGAGCTTTACTCTGTATCTAACCCGTGCTGTACCTGCCACCAGTACGCTTGCCGCCTTCTGTAAGAGGTCGGCACCGGAGGGACTGGAGTGCATCATCACCTCCAGCAAGCAAAATTTTTATTTGATTTAAGTTTATCGTCCAAAATTTAATTGATTTATTTTGTCGGTTATAGTTCCCCTCCCTCCTTTAATCAGGATTCTTTTGATTTACAGGTCAACAACAAAATAGTTGTGATGTACCTGCCCTGGGATTGTTTCTTGGGACAGTGCAGAGGGAGCTTTATTCTGTATCTAACCTGTGCTGTGCATACCCTGGGAATACCTGGTGGGACAGTGCAGATGGATCCTTGCTGAGTATTTAATATGTGCTGTACCTGCCCAGGGAGTGTTTGATGAATCAGCGTACAGCAAGATTTAAATTGTAACTAACCCGTGCTGTACCTGCCCTGGGATTCTTTAGGACAGCATAGAGGGAGCTTTACTCTGTATATAACCGTGCAGAATCTGGCCCAATCCTGCTCCGTTTCTCATAGTCCTATGTACCCAGCATGCCCCGCGGGGGAGAATGTGCCGCACTCAGACTACAGGATTTCAGTGCGCAGGCGCGGGCCCAGACAGTGTTTGGAGCATGCGCGTTGCAGTTAATGGCGGAGGGACATGTTTTTCAGAGGTTCCTGAGAAGTGTCCATTTCGGCGTGGCGGAGGGGAGTAATCGACAAGCAGGGAGTCGCAGAGGTTTCATAAACAACCGGTGCCCGCCGCAATCCGCAATAATAACGGAAATATCGGCGGTTGCAACTTCGGGGCTTTCTCCCGGTCACAGTCCCAGGCTGACGGCGGCCATCTTCGTGCAGGAAGACAGGTTCAGCGCTCCGCCATTTTGATTCAGTGAGTAGCACCGAGCATGCGCGGCCATCTTGCTGCAGGAACAAAGTGAATGATGTCAGTGTCTGGTTCTGAACCCAGCCAGAGTCAGTACCTTCAGGGGAGGGGAACCAGTGAGTGTAGAACTGAACCCAGCCAGAGTCAGTACCTTCAGGGGAGGGGAAACAGTGAGTGTAGAACTGAACCCAGCCTGAGTCAGTACCTTCAGGGGAGGAGAACCAGTGAGTGTAGAACTGAACCCAGCCAGAGTCAGTACCTTCAGGGGAGGGGAACCAGTGAGTGTAGAACTGAACCCAGCCAGAGTCAGTTCCTTCAGGGGAGGAGAACCAGTGAGTGTAGAACTGAACCCAGCCAGAGTCAGTACCTTCAGGGGAGGAGAACCACTGAGTGTAGAACTGAACCCAGCCAGAGTCAGTACCTTCAGGGGAGGGGAACCAGTGAGTGTAGAACTGAACCCAGCCAGAGTCAGCACCTTCAGGGGAGGGGAACCAGTGAGTGTAGAACTGAACCCAGCCAGAGTCAGTACCTTCAGGGGAGGGGAACCAGTGAGTGTAGAACTGAACGCAGCCAGAGTCAGTACCTTCAGGGGAGGGGAACCAGTGAGTGTAGAACTGAACCCAGCCAGAGTCAGTACCTTCAGGGGAGGGGAACCAGTGAGTGTAGAACTGAACCCAGCCAGAGTCAGTACCTTCAGGGGAGGAGAACCAGTGAGTGTAGAACTGAACCCAGCCAGAGTCAGTACCTTCAGGGGAGGAGAACCAGTGAGTGTAGAACTGAACCCAGCCAGAGTCAGTACCTTCAGGGGAGGAGAACCAGTGAGTGTAGAACTGAACCCAGCCAGAGTCAGCACCTTCAGGGGAGGGGAACCAGTGAGTGCAGAACTGAACCCAGCCAGAGTCAGTACCTTCAGGGGAGGGGAACCAGTGAGTGTAGAACTGAACCCAGCCAGAGTCAGTACCTTCAGGGGAGGGGAACCAGTGAGTGTAGAACTGAACCCAGCCAGAGTCAGTACCTTTAGGGGAGGGGAACCAGTGAGTGTAGAACTGAACCCAGCCAGAGTCAGCACCTTCAGGGGAGGGGAACCAGTGAGTGTAGAACTGAACCCAGCCAGAGTCAGTACCTTCAGGGGAGGGGAACCAGTGAGTGCAGAACTGAACCCAGCCAGAGTCAGTACCTTCAGGGGAGGGGAACCAGCGAGTGTAGAACTGAACCCAGCCAGAGTCAGTACCTTCAGGGACCAGTGATTGATTGGTGCCGCGGCCCCGCCCCCCCGCCACTGATTGGCGCGGAGCAGCGCGCTGGGTGAGCTGGTGCCCCGCGCCGCCTCGCCATTGGCTGCGGGCTGAGTGTTGCGGGCGGGCGGTTGGGTGGTTTGTTGGTGGGCTCCGCTCGCAGCGTTTGAGCTCAGGGCCCAGGTGAGGCGAGGCGGAGTTGTGCGCAGGCGCGGGGCCAGCCTATTGTGGGAGGTTAGCTGCGGACGGACGATGTTTTGCCCCACGCGGAGGATGGATGAGCAGCCCGGGCAGCGCGCTCAGCCTCCCTGAGGACTCACCTTCTCACGGAGACGCGCGGGCGGTGAGATTTGGCCGCCGAGTCGGCATGTGGCGGCTGTGGGGCACCTTCGGATGGGGACGGGCCTTGGTTACCGTCGGAGGTTGCCGGGAGTTCGGCCGCCATCTTTGGGCAGCACGGGGCCGCCCGCCATGGGGGGCGGGGCTTCCTCAAAATCACAATACTTTCCATTGTCCCGCTACAGGGCAGGGAGCATGCGCGGCGGCCATCTTACTGCAGGGAGCAGGTGCAGGATGGGGACCAGCGACATGAACACATGAGAACATCAGAAATATGAGATGAGTCGGCCCTTTTGCCCCTCGAGCCTGCCGCCATTCAATAAGATGATGGCTGCAGCATCTGGGGTGGTTTTCCTTGGAGCAGTGAAACTCTTTTTGGAGTTCATCTGCAAAACAAAAAAACATTAACCGGTGCCACCCGACCTGGGTGACACTCCAGACATTTACAAGGCCCTTTTTTTTTCCCCCTTTTATTTGTTTTTTTTTGTATTTTTCTTTTTTTGGTTTTTTTTTTGGGTACTAAAATCACAATTTTCCCCAGTGCCCCCTATAAAAGGGAAGGGGGACACTAAAAGCACCGGCAATTAAAACAAATTAAACTTAAAAAACGTAAAATCAAATTAAAATTTGGTTGCCGGGCGTGATGATGCACTCCAGTCCCTCCGGTGCCCACCTCTCGCGGAAGGCCGTGAGCGTACCGGTGGACACCGCGTGCTCCATCTCCAAGGACATCCTGGACCGGATGTAAGAGCGGAAGAGAGGCAGGCAGTCAGGTTGAACGACCCCCTCGACCGCCCGCTGCCTGGACCGGCTGATGGCACCCTTGGCCGTGCCCAGGAGCAGTCCTACGAGGAGGCCTTCGGACCTACCCGCTCCCCTCCGCCCAAGGTGCCCAAAGATCAGGAGTGTGGGACTGAAGTGCAGCCAGAATTTCAGGAGCAGCCCCTTCAAATAATGGAACAGGGGCTGCAACCTCGTGCACTCAATAAAAACATGGAACACGGACTCCTCCAGACCGCAGAAATTGCAGGCGGCCTGGGAGTCCGTGAACCGGCTTAAAAATTTGTTGCACGGCACTGCTCCGTGCACCACCCTCCAGGCCAAGTCCCCGATGAATAGTGGGAGGACCCCTGCGTAGAGTGCCCTCCATCGGGGACCCCCGCCTCCTCCGGACGGCAAGATGGTATGCCATGGCGTGTCCAGACGGCCGGCGAGGATGGCAAAGTTGAGGGTGTGCAGGAGCAGCCCGTACAGGAAACCCCTCCGCGCGGAACTGAAAGGCACGGAGGGGATTTCCCCGAGGCGGCTCAAGTTGTGAGGCGCCGGCCCCCGAGGGAGGTTCCGGGGCTTGGCGCCGATGAGGAATTCCGTCCGGACGGGGGTTAGTTCGGACGGGATCTCCCCACGTGCTTGAGCCTCCTCGATGCACCTAACGGAGTCAGGGCCCAGAGCTGTTTTTAGTGACTCGATGGCATCGGCCGCGTGGCGGACGTTGGCAGAGTTTCGGCGCCGCGCCAGCGTGTCTGGCGCCATGCAGCCCGCTCCTCCGCCATCGAGCAGGTCCCTGACCCTGGTCACCTCACCAGCCACAGCCCTCTCTTCCGACCGCCACATAAAACCTCGGTCATGGAGGTACGGATTCCCGAGCAGCGGCTCCTGCAGGACGGCCGCCACTCCAGCCGGCGGAGAGCTGCGCTTGGTGGAGACTTTGTTCCAGACCCTGATGAGTTCCCTGTAAAAGACAGGCAGCTCCCGGAGGGCGGTCCTGGCACCCCCCAAGTTCACAAACAGGAGCTGCGTGTCATAATTGAGGTCGCGCTGCTGGCGGAAAAAATACCTCGCCAGAGCACACCACCTAGGAGGGGGCTCGACGTAAAGGTATCTCTGCAGGGTCTGAAGACGGAAAGGTGCGAGCTGGGCGCTGACGCACACCAACGACTGACCGCCCTCCTCAAGCGGGAGACTCAAGACCGCAGCAGAGACCCAGTGCTTCCTGTTGTTCCAGAAGAAGTCCACCAACTTCTTCTGTATCTTGGCGACAAACGCAGGGGGAGGGGTCAAAGTGACCAGCCAGTACCACAACATTGCGGCCACCAGCTGGTTTATGACTAGCGCTCGACCCCTGTAGGACAGCACTCGGAGCAGTCCTGTCCAGCGCCCTAGGCGAGCGGCGACCTTGGCCTCCAACTCCTGCCAGTTCGCCGGCCAGGCACCCTCGTCGGGGCTAAGGTAGACTCCCAGATAGAGGAGATGGGTCGTGCTCCAGGCAAAAGGCCTGAGCTCCCCCGGCAGGGAGTCCACCCGACACTGACCCACCAGGAGTCCGGAACATTTCTCCCAGTTGATCCTGGCGGAGGACGGGCCGAGTAAATCTCCTGGCACTCACGCATCCTCCGTAGGTCAGCGGGATCCTCTACCGCGAGGAGCACGTCATCGGCGTAAGCCGAGAGGAAGACCTCCACGCCCGGCCCTTGCAGAGCCAGTCCCGTCAACCTTGTCCGCAAGAGGCGCAGGAAAGGCTCCACACAAACAGCGTATAACTGGCCGGACATGGGGCATCCCTGGCGCACCCCTCTCCTAAAGCGAAGGGGCGCCGTCAAGGACCCGTTAACCTTAATCAGACACTCCGCGGCGGCGTACAAAAGTCGGATCCGGGCGACGAAATGCGTCCCGCACCCGAAAGCGCACACCCTTGGAGCAGTGAAGGTGCAGGGCAGGTTTAACAGGTGCTCACAATCAGGAAGGCTTTAGATTGAGTCAGGGAACAGAGTGGTTCTGCTCACACAATCAGAGAATGGTTACAGCACGGAAGGCCGTTCGGCCCATCGAACCCTTGCCTGCTCCCAGCTAGTCCCACTGCCCGCCCTTCCACCAGCCCTGCAAATGTTTTCTTTCAGATACTTATCCAACTTTTTTTTTTTGAAAGCTGTGATTGAGTCTGCCTCCAGCACCCTTTCAGGCCGTGCTTTCCGGATCCTAACCCCTCGCTGCGTAAAATAGATTTTCTGATGTCACCTTTGGTTCTTTTGCCATTCACCTTAAATCCATCTCCTCTGATTCTCTACCCTTCTGCCAGTGGGAACAGTATCTCTCTATCTACTCTGTCCACACCCCTCATGATTTTGAACACTTCTATCAATTCTCCTCTCAACCTTCTCTGCTCCAAGGAGAACAACCCCAGCTTCTCCAGTCAATCCACGGAACTGAAGTCCCTCATCTCGTGAATCATTCTTGTCAATCTTTTCTGCACCCTCTCTCAGGCCTTCACATCCCAATGTGCGATGTCCAGAATTGGACACAATGCTCCAGTTGAGGCCGAACCAGTGTTTTACAAAGGTTCATCATAACCTCCTTGCTTTTGTACTCTGTGGTGCCCAGCAACCTGTAAGCTTTTTTAACTGCTTTCCCAACCTGTCCTGTCACCTTCAGTGATTTGTGCACATATACTCGCAGGTCTCACTGTTCATGCACCCCCTTTCGGATTGTACCCTTCAGTTTATATTGTCTATCCTTTTTTATTTCATCATGCTTCTCTAATGTTATTTCTTCACTCAGGTTCACGGTCTTGTTTTTTTTCTTCCTCCAAGCCCCTCAACTTAATCTGGCAGTGTAATGTTGGCGATTAGTGATTGATTGCCTTGGGAACCAACAGGAAGAGAGGTCAGAGGTCAGAGGCCGGAGTGCCCAGGGAGCAGCGAGTTCTGCAACCAATCGCGGTGCTTGAGGGGTGGATCCTGAGTCGGCCTGTCGGGTGAGTCTTTGTGAACCCCTGTTGAACAATTCATCTTTTAAAAGTTAAATCGTGATTTCTTTTGTTAACAAAACAAAGTAACATTGCTCAGTTTTTTGTTTTCCTGGAGCTCCTATTATGAGTTTCAGACACTTCAGTGCCAAGTTAATCAGGTGTTTAAATGTCATTGATTTCCCTCTTTCCATGACGCTGTTAGTTAAAGGGACAGAGATTGATTTCCCCGCATTATGCATTCGTAGTATTTAAAGTAACATCCTTCCTGTTGGTAGTGAGTTACATTCTGTGCTGGGCGAGATGGCTGGTGGCATCAGCCTTTAAAATATGCATTCTCTTGTTCAACTCTCTCCAGGGTCTCACCCTTCGCTATCTCTGTAACCTCCTCCAGCCCACCAACCCTCTTTGAAACAAAGGAGGCTGAGGGGAGATCTTAATGAGGTGTATAAAATTATGAGCGGCCTAGATAGAGTGGAGAGGAAGGACCTATTTCCCTTCACAGAGGGGTCAGCAACCAGCAGACGTTTTTAGCCAGTCCGTAGCAAGCCCAAAAAGAGAGGGAGAAGTTCTGGACTTAGTATTAGGGACTGAAGCTGGGTAAGTGGAAGGGGTATCGATGGGACAGCATTTTGGTGCTAGTGATCATAATTCAGTTTGATTTAGGATAGTTATGGAAAAGGACAAAGATAGACCAGGAATAAAATTCTCAATTGGGGAAAAGCCAATTTTACTAAGCTGAGATGTGATTTAGCCAAAGTGGACTGGAAACAGCTATTTGAAATGGTGAGAGATTGGGAAATGCTGGTGTTCAGAGGGACCTTGGTGTCCTTGTACACGAATCACTGAAAGTTAATATGCAGGTACAGCAAGCAACGAAGAAAGCAAATGGTATGTTGGACTTTATTACAAGAGGATTTGAGTACAGGAGTAAAGACGTCTTACTGCAATTATATAGGGCCCTGGTGAGACTGCAGCTGGAGTATTGTGTACAGTTTTGGCTGCTTACCTAAGGAAGGATGTACTTGCCATTGAGGATGGCAACGAAGGTTCACCAAACTGAATTCCTGGGGTGGGAGGACTGTCCTATGAGGAGAGATTGAGTAGACTAGGCATGTATTTTCTAGAGTTTAGAAGAATGAGAGATGATCTCATTGAAACAGACAAAATTCTTACAAGGCGTGACAGGATAGATGCAGGGAGGATGTTTCCTCTGGCTGAGGAATCTAGAACCAGGGGTCACAGTCTCAAAATAAGGGGTTGGCCATTTAGGACTGAGATGAGCAGAAACATATTCACTCATTAATCTTTGTAATTCTCTACCCCAGAGGGCTGTGGAGGCTCTGTCTTTGAGCATATTTAAGACAGAGATCGATAGATTTTTGTATATTAAGGGAAACAAGGGATATGGAATAGTGCAGGAAAGTGAAAGTTCTTCCTATCCACTCTATCCAGGCCCCTCATAATTTAATACACTTTCATCAGGTCTCCCCTCAGTGTCCTCTGATCCAAAGAAACTGGACTCTGCATCTCCAATCTTTCCTCATAGCCAAAATTCTCCTGACCAGGCAACATTCATGTAAATCTCCTCTGTACCCTTTCCAGTACAATCACATCTTTCCTGTAATGTGGCAACCAGAACTGCACACAGTATTCCAACTGCGGCCTAACCAGTTCAAGCATACCTCCTAGCTCTTGTATTCCATGCCTCGACTAATAAAGGCAAGTATTCCATTTGCCTTCTTAACCACCTTATCTACCTGGCCTGCCACCTTCAGGGATCTGTGGACCTACACTCCAAGGTCCCTTTGTTCCTCTACAATTTTCAGTGTTGTAGCATTTAATGTATATTCCCTTGCCTTGTTAGACGTCCCCAAATGTATTACCTCACACTTATCCGGATTAAATTCCATTTACCACTTTACTGCCCACCTGACCAGTACATTTATATCTTCCTACAGTCCGCAGCTTTCTTCTTAATTCTCAACCACACAGCCTATTTTAGTGTCACCTTCAAACTTCTTAATCATGCCCCCAACATTGAAGTCCAAGTCATTGATATATACCACAAAAAACAAGGGACCCAGCACTGAGCCCTGCAGAACCCCACTGGAAACAGCCTTCCAGTCACAAAAAACACCGAATGGCCCACTCCTGCAACTATTTTCTATGTTTCTATGACCCAAATTCCACAACTCTCTGAGGCAGCAAATTCCACAGATTTACAACCCTTTGAGAGAAGACATTCCTCCTCATCTCAGTTTTAAATGGGTGACCCCTTATTCTAAGATTCTAGTTCGAGTCTCCCCCATCAGTGGAAACATCCTCTCTGCATCCACCTTGTCCCGCCCCCTCATAATCTTATATGTTTCGATAAGATCACCTCTCATTCTTCTGAATTCCAATGTGAAGAGGCCCAAACTACTCAACCTTTCCTCATAAGTCATCCCCCTCATCTACGAAACCTTCTCTGAACTGCCTCCAAAGCAAGTATATCCTTTCATAAACATGGATCAGGAAGGCCAAGATTCCGTTCGCCTTCCTGATCACTTGCTGTACCTGCATACTCTACTTTTGTGTTTCATGCACAAGTACCCCCAGGTCCCGCTGTACTGCAGCACTTTGCAATCTTTCTCCATTTAAATAATAACTTGCTCTTTGATTTTTTTTCTGTCAAAGTGCATGACCTCACACTTTCTAATATTATACTTCATCTGCCAAATTTTTTCCCATTCACTTCGCCTGTCTATGTCCTTTTGTAGAATTTATGTGTCCTCACATATTGCTTTTCCTCCCATCTTTTTATCGCCAGCAAACTTGGCAATGTTACACTCAGTCCCTTCTTCCAAGTCCTTCAATATAGAATGTGAATAGTTGGGGTCCCAGCACTGATCCCTGCAGTAACCCACTAGTTACTGGTTGCCAACCAGAGAATGAACCATTTATCCGACTCTCTGTTTTCTGTTAGTTCGCCAATTCTCTATCCTTGCTAATATATTACCCCCAACCCTGTGAACTTTTATCATGTGCAGTAACCTTTTACGTGGCACCTTGTCAAATGCCTTCTGGAAGTCGAAATTCCTGCTTTTTCTCTGCCTCCTTTGTTAAATAAGGACGTTACATTTGCAGTTTTCCAATCGCTGGGACCTCCCCAGAATCCACGGAATTTTGGTAAATTATAACCAATGCATCCACTGTCCCTGCTGCGACTTCTCGTAAGACCCTAGGATGCAAGCCATCAGCTCCAGGGGATTTATCCGCCTTTAGTCCCGTTATCTTACTGAGTACCACCTTCTTAGTGATTGTGTTAAGTTCCTCCCCCCTGTAGCCCCTTGACTATCCACTGTTGGGATATTGTTGGTGTCCTCGACCGTAAAGACTGATAGAATATATTTGTTCAGAGTATCTGCCATCTCCATGTTCCCCATTACTAATTCCCCGGTCTCGTCCTCTAAGGGACCAACATTTACTTTAGCCACTCTTTTCCTTTTTATATACCTATAGAAACTCTTGCTATCTGTTTTTATATTTTGTGCTAGTTTACTTTCATAGTCTATCTTCCCTTAATCATTTTTTTTAGTCATTCTTTGCTGGCTTTTAAAAGCTTCCCAGTCTTCTGTCCTCCCACTAGTTTTGGCCACTTTGTATGCCCTTGTTTTTAATTGGATACCGTCCTTTATTTCTTTAGTTAGCCACGGCTGGCTATCTTTTCTTTTACACCCTTTCCTCCTCACTGGAATATATTTTTCTTGAGAGTTGTGCAATATCTCCTTAAATGTACACCACTGTTCATCAACCGTCCTGCACTTTAATCTATTTTCCCAGTCCACTTTACCCAACTCTGCCCTCATACCTACATAGTCTCCTTTCTTTAAGATCAGTACGCTGGTTAGAGATCCAACTTTCTCACCCACCATCTGAATTTCAAATTCAGATCATGCTGTGATCACTCATTCCAAGGGAATCCTTTACTAGGAGATTGTTTATTAATCCTGTCTTATTACACAGGACCAGATCTAAGATAGCCTGCCCCCTGGTTGGTTCCGTTACA
This sequence comes from Pristiophorus japonicus, assembly GCF_044704955.1. NCBI lineage: Eukaryota > Metazoa > Chordata > Chondrichthyes > Pristiophoridae > Pristiophorus > Pristiophorus japonicus. Next base: position 35,444,254 of record NC_091999.1, on the reverse strand, counting down.
TACTGCTGAAGGAACCCATCCCTTATGCACTCTATGAACTCCTCCTCAAGGCTACCCTGACCAATTTGATTTGTCCAATCAATATGGAGGTTAAAATCACCCATGATTATTGCTGTTTCCTTTTTACAAGCCCCCACTATTTCCTGGTTTAATCGCTGACCAACAGAGTAGCTATTGTTAGGGGGCCTATCGACTACACCCACCAGTGACTTTTTCCGCTTATTGTTCCTTATCTCCACCCAAACTGTTTCAACATCCTGATCATTTGAGCCAATATCGTTTACTACTATTGCAGTGATTCCATCCTTTATCAATAGAGCTACTTCACCTTCTTTTCCTTTCTGACTGTCCTTCCGGATTGTCCAGTACCGCTGAATATTTAATTCCCCAATTGCTCACCTTGCAACCACATCTCTGTAATGCCGATCAGATCATACCCATTTGTATCTTTGTGCCGTCAACTCATCTATTTTGTTACAAATGCTACGTGCATTTAGACAAAGTGCCTTGTTTTTTTACACTTTTTTCCTGCTTGTTTCCTCTCTCCTTCAAACTCACTTTCTTTCTTTTTGCTTCCTAATTCCAGCTTTAATCCCCTCCCTACTGACTCTATTTTCAGGTTCCCATCCCCCTGCCAAGCTAGTTTAAACTCTCCCCAATAGCACTAGCAAACCCCCCCGCCACGAGGATATTGGTCCCGGCTCTGTTGAGGTGCAACCCATCCAGATTGTCCATGTCCCACCTCCCCCAGAAGTGGTCCCAATGCCTCAGGAAACTAACTCCCTCCCGCCTGCACCATCTCTCCAGCCAGGCATTCATCTGCTCTATCCTCCTGTTTCTGTAGTCACTAGCTCGTGACATTGGGAGGAATCTGGAGATTACTACCTTTTGAGGTCCTGCTTTTTAATCTCTCTCCTCACTCCCTGAACACTGCCTGCTGGAGAGGGGAGGGAGGGGAAACCGTGAGCGTGGAATTGAACACAGCCAGAGTTAGCGCCTTAAGGGACGGGGCAGATGGGAGGGAGGGGAACCACTGAGTAGACAACTGAACCCAGGCAGAGTCAGCACCATCAGATGAGGAGATGGAGGGGAACCAGTGAGTGTAGAACTGAACCCAGCCAGAGTCAGCATCTTCAGGGGAGGGGAACCAGTGAGTGTAGAACTGAACCCAGCCAGAATCAGCACCATCAGGGGAGGAGATGGAGGGGAACCAGTGAGTGTAGAACTGGACCCAGCCAGTGTCGGCATCTTCAAGGGATGAGAGGGAAACCAGTGAGTGTAGAACTGATTCCAGCCCGAGACAGCACCTTCAGGGGCGGGGAGGGAGGGGAACCAGTGAGTGCAGAACTGAAACCAGACAGATTAAGCATCTTCAGGGGAGGAAAGGAGAGGCAGTTGAGAGAAGGTTCATGAGGTTGATTCCGGAAATGAGAGGGTTGACTTTTAAGGAAATATTGAGTCGTGATAAATGGTTCATTCTCAGTTTGGCAATCAGTAACTAGTGGGTTGCCGCAGGGTTCAGTGCTGGGACCCCAACTATTTACAATCTATATTAACGACTTGGAAGAAGGGACCGAGTGTAGTGTAGCCAAGTTTGCTGATGATACAAAGATGGGAGGAAATGCAATGTGTGAGGAGGACACACAAAATCTGCAAAACGACATTGACAGGCTACGTGAGTTGGCAAAAATTTGGCAGATGGAGTATAATGTTGGAAAGTATGAGGTCATGCAATTTGGCAGGAAAAAAATCACAGAAGAAGTTATTATTAAAATGGAGAAAGATTGCCAAGTGCTACTGTAAAGCGGGACCTGGGGGGACTTGTGCATGAAACACAAAAGATCAGTATGCAGGTACAGCAAGTGATCAGGAAGGCCAATGGAATCTTGGCCTTTATTACAAAGGGGATGGAGTATAAAAGCTGGGAATTCTTGCTACAGTTGTACAGGGTATTGGTGAGGCCACACTTGGAATACTGCGAACAGTTTTGGTTTCTGTATTTACGAAAGGATATGCTTGCTTTGGAAGCAGTTCAGAAAAGGTTCACAAAGTTGATTCTGGAGATGAGGGGGTTGAATATGTTGGGCCTCTACTCATTGGAATTCAGAAGATAGAAAAGTGATCTTATCGAAATATATAAGATTATGAGGGGGCGTGACAAGGTGGATGCAGAGAGGATGTTTCACTGATGGGGGAGACTAGAACTAGAGGGCATAATCTTAGATTAAGGAGCCCCCATTTAAAACTGAGATGAGGAGAAATTTCTCCTGAGGGTTGTGGATGTGTGGAATTCACTGCCTCAGAGAGCTGTGGAAGCTGAGACATTGTATAAATTTAAGACAGAAATAGACACTTTCTCAAACGATAAGGGGTTATGGGGAGCGGGCAGGGAATGGCGACTGAGTCCATGATTGGATCAGCCACGATCGTATTAAATGGTGGAGCAGGTTCGAGGGGCCGCATGGCCGACTGCTGCTCCTATATCGTATGTTAACCAGTGAGTGTAGAACTGAAACCAGACAGAGTCAATTTTTCAGGAGAGAGAGGGGAACCAGTGATTATAGAACTGAACAAAGCCAGAGACAGTGCTTTCAGGGGAGGGGAACCAGTGAGTGCAGAACTGAACCCAGCCAGAGTCAGTGCTTTCAGGAGAGGGGAACCAGTGAATGTAGAACTGAACCCAGCCAGAGTCAGTACCTTCAGGGGAGGGGAACCAGTGAGTGTAGAACTGAACCCAGCCAGAGTCAGTACCTTCAGGGGAGGGGAACCAGTGAGTGTAGAACTGAACAAAGCCAGAGTCAGTGCTTTCAGGGGAGGGGAACCAGTGAGTGTAGAACTGAAACCAGAGAGAGTCAATTTTTCAGGAGAGAGAGGGGAACCAGTGAGTGTAGAACTGAACTCAGCCAGAGTCAGTACCTTCAGGGGAGGGGAACCAGTGAGTGTAGAACTGAACCCAGCCAGAGTCAGTACCTTCAGGGGAGGGGAACCAGTGAGTGTAGAACTGAACCCAGCCAGAGTCAGTACCTTCAGGGGAGGGGAACCAGTGAGTGTAGAACTGAACCCAACCAGAGTCAGTACCTTCAGGGGAGGGGAACCAGTGAGTGTAGAACTGAACCCAGCCAGAGTCAGTACCTTCAGGGGAGGGGAACCAGTGAGTGTAGAACTGAACCCAGCCAGAGTCAGTACCTTCAGGGGAGGGGAACCAGTGAGTGTAGAACTGAACCCAGCCAGAGTCAGTACCTTCAGGGGAGGGGAACCAGTGAGTGTCGAACTGAACAAAGCCAGAGTCAGTGCTTTCAGGGAGGAGGTACAGAGGTTTCGGGAGGCAGTTCCAGAGCTTGGGGCCTCGGCAACAGAAGACAAGGCCACCAACGGTTGGGCGATTATAATCAGGGATGCTCAGGAGGGCAGAATTGGAGGAGCGCAGACATCTCTGGCGGTTGTGGAGCTGGAGGATATTACAGAGATAGGGAGGGGCGAGACCATGGAGGGATTTGTAAACCAGGATGATAATTTTGAAATCGAAGCATTGCTTAACCGGGAGCCAATGTAGGTCAGTGAGCACAGGGGGTGATGGGTGAACGAGACTTGATGCGAGTTAGGACACGGGCAGCCGAGTTTTGGATGAGGTGAAGATTACGTGGGGTAGAATGTGGGAGGCCAGCCAGGAGTGTGTTGGAATAGTCAAGTCTAGAGGTAACCGAGGAATGGATGAGGGTTTCAGCAGAGGGTGAGCTGAGGCAGGGGTGGAGACGGCCGATATTACACAGGTGGAAATAGGCGGTCTTGGTTTTCTGGGGATATGTGGTCGCAGCATTCTGGATGAGATCATCCGCCATTTTCATAGAATGAAAGCACAGGAGGCCATTCGGCCCATCGTGCCTGTGCTGGCTCTATGGTCGAGCTATCCAGTTAGTTCCACTCCCCTGCTCTTTCCCCATAGCTCTGCAAATATTGCCCCTTTAGTATTTATCCAATTCACTTTTGAAAGCCACTATTGAATCTGCTTCCACCGCCCTATCAGGCAGTGCATTCCAGATTGCAACAACTCGCTGCTTATACAATGGTTCCTCATGTCGCCTCTGCTTCTTTTGCTAATCATCTGAACTCTGTGTCCTCTGGTTACCGACCCTTCTGCCACTGGAAAGTGTTTCTCCTTATTTAGTCTTTTAAAACCGTTCATGATTTTGAACACTCTATCAAATCTCCTCTTAACCTTTTCTGTTCCAAGGAGAATTACCGCAGCTTCTCCACTATCTCCACATAACTGAAGTCCCTCCTCCTTCGTACTATTCTAGTAAATCTCTTCTGGTCCCTCTCGAAGGTGCAGATACCCTTCTGAAAGTGTGGTGCCCAGAGTTGAGCACAATGTGTCAGCTGAGGCCTAACCAGTGTTTATAAAGGTTGAGCATAACTAAACATCAAATGCTGCTATTTGTGTGATGGGGTTTAGACGGGCGAGGTTTATCCAGTCAGTTGGATCTGAGCTGAAACATGTGCATTTGGAGCGGGGAGCCAGGGACACGCTGTGTAATCGGGCACAGACACTCTGCACAGCCCACACATCACTTGTTTCCCACTTGGCCCAGAAGGATGTGTTAAATGCAACAATTCATTTGATTTTATTTTAAATAGTTTTGTTTCTAAATTTAATTATGCTTCTTTAATTTTATTTCTGAACTCAGATTCACGGACCCATTTTATTTCTTCCTCTGAGCCCCTCAACTTAATCTGGCAGCGCAATGTTGGCGAGTGGTGATTGCCCTGGGAACCAACAGGAAGAGAGGTCAGAGGCCGGAGGGCCCAGGGAGCAGCGTGTTCTGCAACCAATCGCGGTGCTTGAGGGGTGGATCCTGAGTCAGCCTATCAGGTGAGTCTATGTGAACCCCTGTTAAACAATTTATTTTTTAAAGTTAAATCGAGATTTCTTTTGTCAGCAAAACAGTTTAACATTTGTCAATATTTTATTTCCCTGGAGTTCCTATTATGAGTTTCAGACACTTCATTGCCAAGTGGACCAGGTGTTTAAAGATCATTCATTTCCCTCATGTCGCTGTTAGTTAAAGATACAGAGATTGATTTCCCTCCATTACGCATCTTTTGTAAGTAAACAAAAATCCTTTCTGTTCGCAGTGAGTCACATTCTGCACTGGGGGAGACGGCTGGTGGCTTCAGGCTTTAAAATTCTCATCCTCTAGTTCAAATCCCTCCAAGGCCTCGCCCCTCCCTATCTCTGGAACCTCCTCCAGCCCGCCAATCCTCTTAATAAGGAGAAACAATTTTCAGTGTCAGAAAGTTCAGTAACCAGAGGCACAGATTTAATGTGATTGGCAAATGAACCTGATGCTACATGAGGGACTAATGAAGCAGCGAGATGTTCTGGCCTGGAACGCACTGCCTGTTCAGGTGGTGGAAGCAGATTCACGTAACTTTCGAAAGAGATAAACATGAGTTTTAAAAATTTTCAGCGTTATGGGGCAAGTGTACGACAGGAGTCCCCTGAGTGCATCTCGCTCACTAACCGGTTTTCAGTTCTGGATACTGATGGTTTCTCTGGGGAGTGCAGCCAGAGCCATGTCCACGACACCGTGGGTGGCTCAGCTGCACAGGGCAGGGAGGAAGAAGAGTGGAAGAGCAATAGTGGTGGTGGATTTGATAGTTAGGGGAACAAACAAGCGCTTCTGCAGGCACAGACATGATTCCAGGATGGTATGTTGCCTCCCTGGTGCCAGGGTCAAGGATGTCACTAAGCGGCTGCAGGACATTGTTGAGGGGGGAGGATGAACATCCAGAGGTTGTGGTCCATATCGGGACCAATGACATCGGTAGAAAGAGGAATGAGATCCTGCAGGCAGATTTTAGGGAGCTAGGAAAGAGATTAAAAAACAGGACCTCAAAGGTAGTAATGTCCGGATTACTCCAGGTGCCACGTGCTGGTGAGTACAGAAATAAGAAGATAGAGCAGATGAATGCATGGCTGGAGTTTGGTGCAGGAGGGAGGGCTTTGGATTCCTGAGGCATTGGGAGCGTTTCTGGGGGAGGGGGGACCAATACAAGCCGGACAGGTTGCACCTCAACAGGACCGGACAATATCCTCACTGGACAGAGAGAGGGGACTGCGTGGACAGAGAGAGGGGACTGCAGGTATCGTGTTTGGAAGGCAGAGGAAACAAAGGCTAGAAAATAGACAATAGGGGAGTTTGGCAGCACTAAATGCCAGTGCCAGTGTGTTTCAATGAGATCACCTCTCATTCGTCTAAACTCCAGAGAGTATCGGCCCATTCTACACAAACTCTCATCATAAGACAGCCCTCTCATCACAGGAATCAATCTAGAAATACTTCAATGCCAATGCAAGGACTCTGGGGATTAAGGCAGATAAGCTGAGGGCACAGACAGACATGTGGGGGTATGATATTGTAACTATTAGTGAAACACGGCTAAAAGAACTGCAGGAATGGCAGCTCAACATTCCTGGTTACAGGGTTTTAAGACGAGATAAAGACGGGGATATAAAAAGGAGAGCGCGTCGCAGTGTTGATTAAAGAAACAATTCCAGCTGTGAGGAGGGATGATATGTTCGAAGGATCGTCAAATGAGGCCACATGGGAGAAGTGAAGAACAAAAAAGGGCGATCACACTGCTGGGGATGTACTATAGACACCCAAACAGTCAGAGGGAGACAGAAGAGCAAATATGTCGGCACATTTCTGCTACGTGGAAAAATAATAGGGCAGTAATAGTCGGGGATTTCAACGACCCAAATATTAACTGGGATAGAATTAGTATGAAAGATATAGAAGGAGCAGAATTCTTAAAATGCATTCAGGAGAACTTTTTTAGCCATTACGTAGCAAGCTCAACAAGAGAGGGGGTGATTTTGGACTTAGGTTTAATGAATGAAGTTAGGGCAGGTGGAAGGGGTATCAGTGGTTAGTATTTTGGTGCTGGTGATCATAATTCAGTTAGATTTAGGGTAGTTATGGAAAAGGACAAAGATGGACCAGGAATAAAAGTTCTCAATTGGGGTAAAGCTAATGTTACTAAGCAGAGATGTGATTTAATCAAAGTGGACTGGAAACAGCTACTTGAAGGTAAATTCGTGTCAGAGCAGTGGGAGACATTCAAGGAGGAGATAGCGAGGGTTCAGAGCAAGTGTGTTCCCTGAAGATAAAGGGTGGGACTAATAAATCTAGAGCCCCTTAGATGTCAATATTGGAATATCAGAGATAGGAGAAGGAGTAGATCATACGGCCCCTCGAGCCTGCTCCACCATTCAATAACATCATCGCCCTCAACTCCACTTTCCCACCTGATCTCCATATCCCTCGATTCCCCGAGAGTCCAAAAATCTAACTATCTCAGCCTTGAATAGACTGAGCATCCACAGCCCTCTGGGGCAGAGAATTACAAAGATTCACAACCCTCTGAGTGAAGAAATTTCTCATCTCTGTCTTAAATGACCTCCCCCTTATCTTGAGCCCCCGAGTTCTAGTCACTCCAGCCCGGGGGAATCGAGCTCTCAGCATCTCCCCTGTCAATACCCTTCAGAATCTGGTATGTTTCAATGAGATCACTTCTCATTCTTCCAAACTCCAGAGAGTATCGGTCCATTCTACACAATCTCTCATCGTAAGACAGCTCTCTCATCCCAGGAATCAATCTTGTGAACCTCCATTGCACCATCTCCAAGGCAAGTATATCTTTCATTATATAAGGAGACCGAAACTGCCCAGTACTCCAGGTGTGGTCTCACCAAGGCCCTGTACAATTGTAGCAATAGATCCTTACTCTTATACTCCACCCCCTTACTGCTTGCTGTACCTGCATGCTCGCTTTCTGTGTTTCTTGCACAAGGACACCCAAATCTCTCTCAACACCAACATTTAAAGTTTCTCACCATTTAAAATATATTTTGTTTTTCTATTCTTCCGACCAAAGTGAATAACCTCACATTTCCCGACATTATACTCAATCTGCCACCTTACTGCCCATTCACATCGTCTATCTATGTATCTTTGCACTCTTGTGTTCTGCTCACAGCTTACTGTCTCACCGAGCTTTGTATCATCAGCAAATATTACACTCGGTCCCTTTATCTAGATCATTAATATAGATTGTAAATAGCTGAGGCCCCAGCACTGATCCTTGCTGCACCCCACAAGTTACAGCCTGCCGGAAGCCCCGCCCCTCACACACTCCAATTGGTTGGAGGACCAACCGCCCATTTGGTCCTCCAGCCCCGCCTCACTCTTCCTATTGGTGGGGAGCTGCCGTCAATCACCCGGGCAGTGTGAGCTGAGCATGTGCAGGCGGCGGTGGCAGACGCTGACGCAGGAGTTGAGCGAGATCCAGGGAGCGGGTTAAAGAAACACTGGGGACAACAACACCGAGTGCAGGCCCGGGCCCGGATATAAACCGGGGAACATTCTCCATTCTCCCCACACCGGGGGGAGGGGGGGGGATATAAACCGGGGAACATTGTCCCCACACCGGGGGGGGGGATATAAACCGGGGAACATTCTCCCCACACCGGGGGGGGGGGATATAAACCGGGGAACATTCTCCCCACACCGAGGGGGGATATAAACCGGGAAACATTCTCCCCACACCGGGGGGGGATATAAACCGGGGAACATTCTCCCCACACCGGGGGGGGATATAAACCAGGGAACATTCTCCCCACACCGGGGGGGGGATATAAACCGGGGAACATTCTCCCCACACCGGGGGGGGGGGATATAAACCGGGGAACATTCTCCCCACACCGGGGGGGGATATAAACCGGGGAACATTCTCCCCACACCGGGGGGGGGATATAAACCGGGGAACATTCTCCCCACACCGGGGGGGGATATAAACCGGGGAACATTCTCCCCATACCGGGGGAGGGATATAAACCGGGTAACATTCTCCCCACACCGGGGGGAGGGATATAAACCGGGTAACATTCTCCCCACACCGGGGGGAGGGATATAAACCGGGGAACATTCTCCCCACACCGGGGGGAGGGATATAAACCGGGGAACATTCTCCGCACACTGGAGGGGGTGATATAAACCGGGGAACATTCTCCCCACACCGGAGGGGGTGATATAAACCGGGGAACATTCTCCCCACACTGGGGGGGGGGAAGGGAGGATTTCAACTGGGGAACATTCTCCCCACACCGGGGGGCGGGGGGGATATAAACCGGGGAACATTCTCCCCACACCGGGGCGGGGGGAGGGGGATATAAACCGGGGAACATTCTCCCCACACCGGGAGTGGGGGGATATAAACCGGGGAACATTCTCCCCCTGCCTGCCGGGTCCTGGGTCCGCTCCAGCCCGAAGGAGCGGTCAGTGCATGCGCTGTGTCTGCCTCAAACTCTCAGGGAGCGTCTGCAAATCAACGAGAAATAGTAATGGACCAGGGAGCGTCTGTAAATGAAGGTTCAATGGTGACTGAGCAGGGAGCGTCTGTAAAGAATTCTAGAATCACATAATATTGCAGCACAGAAGGGGGCCATTCGGCCCATCGAGTCTGCGCCGATACTTTCGGGGAGCAATCCGGTTATCCCACTTCCCCCGCTCTTTCCCCAAATCCCTGCAATATCATTCTGCTTCAAGTGTTTGTCCAATTCACTTTTGAAGGCTACTATTGACTCTGTCTCCACCGCTCCGTCAGGCAGTGCATTCCAAACCCTAACCACTCCTTGTGGGAAAATGGTTTTCCTCATGTGACCTCTGTTTTTGCCAGTCGCCTCAAATCTGTGCCCTCTGGTTATCAGCCGATAGAAACAGTTTCTCTATTTATTCTATCTCATCTTCATGATTTTTAACACCTCTATCAAATCTCGTCTTAGCCTTCTCTGCCCCAAGGAGAACAATCCCAGCTTCTCCAGTCTCCACATAAATGAAGTTCCTCATCCCTGGCACCATTCCAGTAAATCTCTTCTGTCCCCTCTCCAAAGCCTTTGTGTCCTTCCTGAAGTGTGCCCAGAATTGGACCCAACCCTCCAGCTGGGGTCGAGCTAGTGTTTTATATCGCTTTAGCATAACTTCCCGGCTTTAGTACTCTGTGCCTCGATTTATAAAGCCCAGGATCCTTTACGCTTTATTAACAGCTTTGTTAACCTGTCCTGTGACCTTCAAACATTTATTAAACTCTTTAAATTTTTCAAAAAATGTAACAGAAATGGAGAGTGGTCAGGGAGCGTCTGTAAAGGATGGAGAGTGGTCAGGGAGCGTCTGTAAAGGAAGGAGAAATGGAGAGTGGTCAGGGAGCGTCTGTAAAGGAAGGAGAAATGGAGAGTGGTCAGGGAGCGTCTGTAAAGGAAGGAGAAATGGTGACTGGGCATGAAGCTTCAATTTTAAAATTCTCATCCTTGTTTTCAAATCCCTCTGTGGCCTCGCCCCTCCCTATCTCTGAAACCTCCTCCAGCCCTATAACCCTCGAGGATTTCTGGCCTCCAGCACATTCCTGGTGTTAATCACACCACCATTGCTGGCCATGCCTTCAGCTGCCGAGGCCCTAAGCTCCAAAATTCCCTCCCTCCTCCTTGAACACCCTAAGAACGTAAGAAATAGGAGCAGGAGTAGGACATTTGGCCCCTCGAGCCTGCTCCGCCATTCCATAAGATTATGGCTGATCTGATCATGGACTCAGCTCCACTTCCCTGACCGCTCCCCATAACCCTTTACTCCCTTGTCGTTCAAAAATCTGTCTATCTCCACCTTAAATATATTCAATGACCCAGCCTCCAAAGCTCTCTGGGGCAGAGAATTTCACAGATTTACAAACCTCTGAGAGAAGAAATTTCTCCTCATCTCAGTGCTAAATGGGCGGCCCCTTATTCTAAGACTATGTCCTTTACTTTTAGTTTCCCCTATGAGTGCAAATATCCTCTCTGAATCCACCTTATCGAGCCCCCTCATTATCTTGTATGTTTCAATAAAATCACCTCTCATTCTTCTGAACTCCAATGAGTATAGGCCCAAACTATTCATCCTATCTTCATAAGACAACCACCTCATATCCGGAATCAACCGAGCGAACCTTCTCTGACAGCCTCCAATGCAAGTATATCCCTCCTTAAATAAGGAGACTAAAACTGTACGCAGTACTCCAGGTATGGCCTCACCAATACCCTGTACAGTTGTAGCAGGACTTCTCTGCTTTTATACTCCATTCCCCTTGCAATAAAGGCCAACATTCCATTTGCCTTCCTGATTACTTGCTGTACCTGCATACTAACTTTTTGTGTTCGATGCACAAGGACCCCCAGGTCTATCTGTACTGCAGCACTTTGCAATTTTTCTTCATTTAAATTATAATTTGCTTTTCTATTATTGCAGCCAAAAGTGGATAATCTCACAGTTTCCCACATTATACTCCATCTGCCAAATATTTGCCCATTCACTGAGCCTTTGCATATTTTTTGTGTCCTCCTCACAATTTGCTTTCCCACCCATCTTTGTATCATCAGCAAACTTGGCTACATTACACACTGTCCCTTCATCCAAGGCATTAATATGGATTGTAAATAGTTGAGGACCCAGCACCGATCCCTGCGGCACCCCACTAGTCACTGTTTGTCAACTGGAAAATGACCCATTTACCCTGACTCTGTGTTTTCTGTTAGTTAGCCAATTCTCTATCCATGCTAATATATTACCCCCAACCCAGTGAGCTTTTATCTTGTGCAGTAACCTCTTATGTGGCACCTTATCGAATGCCTTCTGGAAATCCAAATACACCACATCCACTGGTTCCCCCTCATCCATCCTGCTCATTACATCCTCAAAGAACTCCAGCAAATTTGTCAAACCTGATTTCCCTTTCATAAAACCATGCTGACTCTGCTTGATTGAATCATGCTTTTCCAAATGTCCCATTACTGCTTCCTTAATAATGGACTCCAACATTTTCCCAACGACAGATGTTAGGGTAACTGGTCTATAGTTTCCTGCTTTTGGTCTGCCTCCTTTTTTAAATAGGGGCGTTACATTTGTGGTTTTCAAATCTGCTGGGACCGCCCCAGAATCCAGGGAATTTTGGTAGATTACAACCAATGCTTCAACTATCTCTGCAGCCATTTCTCTTCAGACCCTAGGATGTAAGGCATCAGGTCCGGGGACTTGTCCGCCTTTAGTCCCATTATTTTACCTAGTACCACTTCATTACTGATAGTGATTGTATTAAGTTCCTCCCTACCTATAGCCCCTTGATTATTCACTATTGGGATGTTTTTAGTTTCTTCTACCGTGAAGACCATTACAAAATATTTGTTCAACGTCTCTGCCATTTCCCTGTTCTCCATTATTAATTCCCCAGTCTCATCCTCCAGGGGACCAACATTTACTTGAGCCACTCTTTTCCTTTTTAACACTCTTTGAAATGTGCCTCTTTGACCCTCGGAGTCAAATTCTATCTGATAATGCTCCTGTGAAGCACCAGGGGCCATTTTACAGAGTTATTTCAAGGCTGAGATAGATACATTTTTGGTGTTTGGGGAATCGAGGGATACGGAGATCGGGCGGGAAAGTGGAGTTGAGGTTGATGATCAGTCATGATGTTATTGAATGGTGGAGCAGGCTCGAGGGGCCGTATGGCCTACTCCTGCTCATAACTCTTATGTTCTTAAAGGCGCTATATAAATGAAAGTTGTTGTTGTCTATAAAGGAAGGAGAAATAGTGATGGGTCAGGGAGAGCATTTGATCAGGACTGGGAGATATGGCAGATGGACAGCTTATAGTGAGCGATAGAGTGAGGGAAAGGAGAGAGAGAGAGACCATGTACACAAGAAATGAACTGTAAAGTTGGGTGGGGAAGAGGAGGTGGGGAAGTGACAGCAGACAAAAGGAGGCACAATGGGAGAAGGGAGAGTAATAAAAGACACATAGAAAATAAAAAGACTTGCATTTATTTTGCACCTTTCACCACCACCAGATGCCCCAAAGCCCTTTACAGCAAATTAAGTTATTTTTGAAGTGTAGTCACTATCGTAATGTAGGAAACGCAGCAACCAATTTACAATGTGATAATGACCAGATAATCTGCTTTACTGATGTTAAGGGAAAATATTGGCCAGGACATCGGGGATAACTCCCCTGTACTGCTTGAAATAGTGCAATGGGACCTTTTACGTTCACCTGAGGGAGCAGACGGGGCCTCGGTTTAACATCTTATCCAAAAGACAGCACCTCCGACAGTACAGCAGTCCCTCAGCACTGCACTGGAGCATCAGCCGAGATTTTTGTGTTCATGTCTCTGGAGTGCGACATCAACCCACAACCTTGTGACCCAGAGGCAAGTGTGTTACCTACTGAGTCACAGCTGACACAAATACTGACATAGTTAGAGCAGGTTAGCTCAGTTGGAGATGTTAGATGATGCATTTATCAATGCTTAGATATTTTGTCGATTCCTCAAAATCAGTAACATTTTGGAACGTTCAGGTCAAGGTTCACAGATTAACAATAAGAAATAGGAGCAGGAGTAGGCCATTGGATCCCTCGAGCCTGCTCTGACATTCAATAAAATCATGGCTGATCTGATCTTGACCTCAACTCCACTTTCCTGCCTGCTCCCCATAACTCTTCACTCCCCTATATTTCAAAAATCTGTCTATCTCCCCTTTAAATATATTGACTAACTCAGCCTCCACAGCTCTCTGGGGTGGAGAATTCCAAAGATTCACGACCCTCAGAGAAGAAATTCCTCCGCATCTCCGTTTTAAATGGGCGATCCCTTATTCTGAAACTATGCACCCTAGTTCTAGATTCCCCACACGAGGGGAAACATCCTCTCTACATCTACCCTGTCAAGCCCCCTCAGAATCTTACACGTTTCAATAAGATCACCTTTCATTCTTCGAAACTCCAATGAGTACAGGCCTAACCTGCTCAAGCTTACTTCACAAGACAACCCCTTCATCTCAGGAATCAACCTCGTGAGCCTTCTCTGAACTGCCTCCAATGCAAGTATAGCCCTCCTTAAATAAGGAGACCAAAACTGTACGCAGTACTCCAGGTGTGGTCTCACGAACACCCTGTACAGTTGCAGCAAGACTTCTCTACTTTTATATTCCATTCCCCTTCAATAAAGGCCAACATTCCATTTACCTTCCTGATTACTTGCTGTACCTGCATGCTAACTTTTTGTGTTTCATGCACAAGGACCCCCAGATCCCTCTGTACCGCAGCATTTTATAGTCTCCATTTAAATAATAATTTGCTTTTTTATTCTTCCAACCAAAGTGCATAACCTCACATTTTCTCACATTATACTCCATCTGCCAAATTTTTGCCCACTCACTGAGCCTGTCCATAACCCTTTGCAGATTCTTTGTGTCCTCCTCACAACTTGCTTTCCCACCTATCTTTGTATCAGCAGCATATTTGGCTGCAGTGCACTCCGTCCCTTCATCCAAGTCATTAATATAGATTGTAAATAGTTGAGGCCCCAGCACTGATCCCTGTGGCACCCCACTAGTTACAGTTTGCCAACCTGAAAATGACCCATTTATCCTGACTCTGTGTTTTCTGTTAGTTAGCCAATCCTACATCGATGCTAATATATTACCACCAACCCTGTGAGCTCTTATATTGTGCAGTAACCTTTTATCTGGCACCTTATCGAATACCTTCTGGAAATGTAAATACACAACTGCTACTGGTTCCTCTTCATCCACCCTGCTCGTTACATCCTCAAAGAATTCGAGAAAATTTGTCAAACGTGATTTCCTTTTCATAAAACCATGCTGTCTCTGCTTGACGATTATGATTTTCTAAATGTCCTGCTATTTCCTTAATAATGGACTCCAGCATTTTCCAAATGATAAATGTTCGGCTAACTGCTCTATAGTTTCCTGCTTTCTCTCTCCCTCCCTCCCTTGTTGAATCGGGGTGTTACATTTGAGGTTTTCCAATCCACTGGGACCTTGCCAGAATCCAGGGAATTTTGGTCGATTACAACCAATCCATCCACTTTCTCTGCAGCCACTTCTTTTAAGACCCCAGGATGCAGGCCATCAGGTCCAGGGGACGTCCACCTTTAGACCCAATAGTTTGTCTCGTACTTTTTCTCTAGTGATAGTGATTGTTTTAAGTTCCTCGCTCCCTGTGACCCCTTGATTATCTATTATTATTGGGATGCTTTTAGTGTCTTCCACCGTGAAGACCACACAAAATATTTGTTTAAAGTCTCTGCCATTTCCCTGTTTCCCATTATTAATTCCCTGTCTCATCCTCTAAGGGACAGATGTTTATTTTAGCTATCTCTTCCTTTTTATATATCTGTAGAAGCTGTGACTGTATTTATATTTATTGTCAGTTTACTCTCAATCTATCTTCTCCCTCTTTATTATTTTTATTAAGTCAATACTTAAAACCACACAGCAGAAGGAAAGAATGTTCCATAGAAACTAGAATTGTCTTTTCTGAATTTCGATCCTGTACTTACAGTGACGACTTTTGTAAACTCCTTTTGCAGGGTGTTAGAAGGGGAGGATTTGAAGAAGGGAAACTCAAACTAAACCTCACGTCAAGATCTGATAGAGTCACTCGATTCATCAGGACTTGAATATCATCGGCCTTTGAATGTGGAAGGAGAAATGTTGGTTTATTCTGTCTGTGGGGAAAGATTACAAACATCAATGTGACTGAAAAAGCAGAGACCCACACACCCGAGTGAGAGTGTTTCAGTGCACTGATTGTGGAAAGAGCTTTAACCAGTTACACAGCCTGAAAAACCATCGCATCATTCACAGCGGGGAGAAACTGTAAACGTGTTGTGTGTGGAGGAGGCTTCAACTGATCATCCAACCTGGAGAGACGGAAGCACACCCGCACCACGGAGAAACCGTGGAAATGTGGGGACTGTGGGAAGGGATTCAGCTACCAGTCTGCGCTGAAAATTCATCAACACAGTCACACTGGGGAGAGGCCGTTCACCTGCTCTGTGTGTGGGAAGCCATTCATTCAGTCATCCGAACTGCTGAAACACCAGCTTGTTCACACTGGGGAGAGGCCATTTACCTGCTCAGAGTGTGGGAAAGGATTCACTCAGTCATCCAGCCTGGTGAAACACCAGCGAGTTCACACAGGGGAGAGCTCGTTCACCTGCCCCGTGTGTGGGAAGCGATTCACTGGGTCATCCAACCTGCTCAAACACCAGCGAGTTCACACTGGGGAGAGGCCGTTCACCTGCTCAAAGTGTGGGAAGGGATTCACTCAGTCATCTCACCTGCTGCAACACGACCGAGTTCACACGAGGGAGAGGCCATTCACCTGCTCAGAGTGTGGGAAGCGATTCACTCAGTCATCCAGCCTGGTGAAACACCAGCGAGTTCACACTGGGGAGAGGCCGTTCCCCTGCTCTGATTGTGGGAAAGGATTCACTCAGTCATCCGACCTGCTGGCACACCAGCGAGTTCACACTGGGGAGAGGCCGTTCACCTGTTCTGAGTGCGGGAAGGGATTCACTGTGTCATCCAGCCTGCTGAGTCACCAGCGAGTTCACACTGGGGAGAGGCCGTTCACCTGTTCTGAGTGTGGGAAGGGATTCGCTCGGTCATCAAACCTGCTGGAACACCAGCGAGTTCACAAGTGACTGCAGGGGTTGGATTCTGCTATCATTGCTGCTGTTAATCACATCCCGACTGAATCGTGTCCATTCCGACAGTTGAAGTTTGTTTCTGATGATAATAACCCTATAACTGGGCTGGAATATAATATTTTGATGTTTCAATAAAAGAGTGTGTCGATAGTTAATGTTCCAAGATAAGAGGAGACTAATTGATGTCCTGTTATTGACTGCACCATTTTGGGGCCTTTCCTCCTTTCTAACTCTGGATTATTTCAGTTCTCATACCTTTGGTTACTCTCGTGGAAAAGTGCCAGTTCCCCTTACCTTCCAGAGTGCCTCTCCGAGCCTTGGTATTGAGGGAACATGTCGATAACATGCCTGGGATCACTGAACACAAAACCCAGTCTGTTAATCACTTTCAGATACTGGACTTAGCGTGTGCCCCACAGCATCTCTCTCACCTTCGATGTGTGAATGGAGCATCACGCCTGCAAACCTGGGTTCAATTTAAATTTGAATCCACTCAGGAAATGTATTTAAGAAAATACAGATCACATCAAATAATTTGCAACGGTTTCGAGTCATCAAGATGAACAAGTAAATACATCCCGGCCCAATATTCTAGCTCTACATTCACAGGAGAAAGTCTGTTATCAAACTCCTCGAGTAGACAGAATAGAGAACAATGCTAACTCTAAGAATATCTAGCATCTGTTGTAAATATCTTTCAAATCCCAACTGATGCAATCTAGTTTTCCTTTCAGTTGAAGTGAATGGAAGATGTGAGGGGTGTTGGCATAGGGAACTCGGTTAATTCAGCTTCTGAAAGGTGTTCATGTTTAGTTCGTTCCATATCGGGGAAAATGTGGTTGTTATCATTAGAGAGAAATTTCACTGAGCAACAGTTGGTGTGTCCAACCAACTGGCCGTGGATATTTTCATCATAGAATGTTTAGATTAGAAATATTGTGTTAGAATAAGAAAAGTTCAGAGACTAGTGGTTTGTGCTTGCCACAGGAAGACCAGTGCTTCTAACATTGTTGATGTATGTTGAAGAAAATGCAGACTTGTGTCTCTGGACTATGCCGTAGCCAAAGACGACCATATTAGGCAATGCCAGTTCCAGTTGGATAAGAGGTTGATGGCATAGCAAAAGATCCAGCAGTTAAAACAAAATTATCTCCAGTTATCTGCAGACATCGAATGTCGCAGCATGCTGACAAAGTTGGACTTAAGAATTTAAAGTATTGAGTTAAATTATTGGGATCCATTGTTATAGAATTGAATTGTTATAGAATGGAAAAGTGGTGAAGTTATGCTAAACTTGTATCGAACCTTGGTTAGACTTTGTGTGTGCAATTCTGGTCACCATATTATAAAAAGGATACGGAGGCACTGGAGAGGGTGCAGAGAAGATTTACAAGGATGATACCAGAATAGGCGAGCGGATACCTATCGGGAAAGGATGGACAGGCCGGGTTTCTCTCTCTTGAAAAAAGAAGGCTGAGGGGTGAGCTAATGTCTTTAAAATTATGAAAGGTTTTGATAGAGTAGACACAGTGTTTCCACTTGTGGGGACCAGCATAATTACAGGTCACCAAGAAATCAAATGGGGAATTCAGAAGAAACCTCGACCCAGAGAGTGGTGAGAATGTGGAACTCGCTGCCAGAGGGAGTGGTTGAAGCGAATAGTATCGATGCATTTAAGGGGAGGCTAGACAAGTATATGAGGGAGAAGGGAATCGAGGGTTATGTGGATATAGTTAGATGAGGAAAGAAGGGAGGAGGCTCGAGTGGAGCATAAACACCGGCATGGACTGGTTGGGCCGAATGGCCTGTTTCTGTGTCGGATATCCGATGTTATCCTATTGTCCCAAGTCACACTGCTCGAAGGGGAAGATAAATGACTTGCATCCAAACGCAATTGTTACTTTTGTCTTCTTTGTAAAATGACAAAGTCTGGGCATAATTAGTTTGTGAAATTAAAACATTTTCTCAATATGCTAAGCGTTGCTGGTCAAACACCTGGGAAGGAAAATTTAGCTGAAAATTGTGATAATTAAGTTTTATTTTTGAAAAAGCCCCGTCTCTGTGGTTCTGTCCAAACTATGTATTCAGAAATAAGTTTTTGGGGGCGACTATTATGCTAAAGGTAACTAACATCCTTCCTCTTGTAGTCTGAATTGCTCTCTGGCATATTTTGGAGAATAAAAGGTCCAAGAAGAGGTTTGGTTAAATAAAATTAAACAAAGAAACTGGGTCAAAACTTGGTGGGAATGTTTGATCGATGTTTTAAAGACAGTATGATACATAGAAACATAAACATCGAAAATAGGTGCAGGAGTAGGCCATTCGGCCTTTCGGCCCTTCTAGCCTGCACCGCCATTCAATGAGTTCATGGCTGAACATGCAACTTCAGTACCCCATTCCTGCTTTAATGATAATATTGTATTCGACAGTAAAGTTCCTCCGGGCTCATGAATGAAATGGTGAACACTGTATAAAATGTAATGAGAGGAAATGAGTGAGGATATAAGAGGAAAACAGGAAAGTTACACCTTGTGAAAATATAGTTACAAGGTTCGATTGGGATATGACTTGGCCAACTTAGAATTTAAAAAAACCCAAAACTTTTGTCAGCAACTAGAATTAAATCAAGGCATCAGCAGTTGAAACCACATGCTGTGTTATCGTTATCCTGTGACATCGTTACACAAAGGTCAGAAAGGGGAAGATAAAGGACGACAGTTTGTAAGGCAGACTCAGGATGACCTAAAATACGGGAAACTGCAATCAGACAACTATGGCTGACACAGATAAGCGCAGATCTAAAACCTATGGCCTTGCGATATGTAAAGAATTTATTGTTTTTAACTTAATCAACTAACCTGAGATCCTGTGAGACTTTGTAACAATGTGACTTATTCCTGCAACTAACTGATGACATTAATTTCATTACACTTAATACACGGAGCCTGTTTACTTGTGTGTATAAATATGTGCGATATCTTGTGTTGGGGGAATGACCAGATCATCTGGTGATTGAACAGCTGCTACCCCTTTCGCAAGTAAATAAAGAAAGTGCGACAAGCGAAGAAAGTGCGAGAGGAAGGTGAATGGAATGTTGGCTTTCATTGTGAGAGGGATGGAGTACAAAAGCAGGGAGGTCCTTCTGCAAATGTATAGGGTATTGGTGAGGCGTCACCTGGAGCACTGCGTGCAGTTTTGGTCACCTTACTTAAGGAAGGATATACTAGCTTTGGAGGGGGTACAGAGACGATTCACTCGGCTAATTCCGGAGATGAGGGGGTTACCTTATGATGATAGATTGAGTAGACTGGGTCTTTACCCGTTGGAGTTCAGAAGGATGAGGGGTGATCTTATAGAAACATTTAAAATAATGAAAGGGATAGACAAGATAGAGGCAGAGAGGTTGTTTCCACTGGTCGGGGAGACTAGAACTAGGGGGCACAGCCTCAAAATACGGGGGAGCCAATTTAAAACCGAGTTGAGAAGGAATTTCTTCTCCCACAGAGTTGTGAATCTGTGGAATTCTCTGCCCAAGGAAGCAGTTGAGGCTAGCTCATTGAATGTATTCAAATCACAGATAGATAGATTTTTAACCAATAAGGGAATTAAGGGTTATGGGGAGCGGGTGGGTAAGTGGAGCTGAGTCCACGGCCAGATCAGCCATGATCTTATTGAATGGCGGAGCAGGCTCGAGGGGCTCGATGGCCTACTCCTGTTCCTAATTCTTATGTTCTTAATAGTCTGAGTCCAACTCGGGGTCGAGGAAATTACAACACCGGACAGCCCCGCACGGGCCCAGAGCCCAGAACCCACCTCCCCGGGGGCCCCGCACGGGCCCAGAGCCCACCTCCCCGGGTGCCCCGAGCCCAGAGCCCACCTCCCCGGGAGCCCCGCACGGGCCCAGAGCCCACCTCCCCGGGGGCCCCGCACGGGTCCAGAGCCCAGAACCCACCTCCCCGGGGGCCCCGCACGGGCCCAGAGCCCACCTCCCCGGGGGCCCTGCAGGGCCCAGAGCCCACCTCCCCGGGTGCCCCGAGCCCAGAGCCCACCTCCCCGGGAGCCCCGCACGGGCCCAGAGCCCACCTCCCCGGGGGCCCCGCACGGGTCCAGAGCCCAGAACCCACCTCCCCGGGGGCCCAGCACGGGCCCAGAGCCCACCTCCCCGGGGGCCCCGCACGGGCCCAGAGCCCACCTCCCCGGGGGCCCCGCACGGGCCCAGAGCCCACCTCCCCGGGGGCCCCGCACGGGCCCAGAGCCCACCTCCCCGGGGGCAACGAGCCCAGAGCCCACCTCCCCGGGGGCTCCGCTCGGGGAAAGGCCGGAGCCGCAGGTTGTTGTTCGGGGCCTGAGGCCCACAGCGGGTGTGTGAAGCGGATAATGCGGAGTGTTGTCTCTCGGGCGGGCGGGGCCTGGGCCCGCACTCGGTGTGTGTGAAGCCCGCGGCCCCCCGGGGTTTATTAACCCACTCCCTCCCTCCGCCCATCTCTCAGCCGCTGCCTCAGACACAGCCGCCCCACCGCGCATGCTCGATTCACGCTGCCCGAGTGATTGATGAGCGGGCGGTGGGTCATCCAACCAATCAGAGTATGCAAGAGGCGGGGCTTGCGGTCACACAGTTGGCGGAGCTGGAAGACCGAGCTGGAGGTGAGTTCTCCAACCAATCGGAGTGTGCGAGGGGCGGGGCTGAGCCCGGATCTCCTGCACTGATCATGTGCGGGCGGCGGCGACAGTTGGTGGAGCCCGGATGATGTGAGTGTAGAACTGAACCCAGCCAGAGTCAGTACCTTCAGGGGAGGGGAACCAGTGAGTGTAGAACTGAACCCAGCCAGAGTCAGTACCTTCAGGGGAGGGGAACCAGTGAGTGTAGAACTGAACCCAGCCAGAGTCAGTACCTTCAGGGGAGGGGAACCAGTGAGTGTAGTACTGAACCCAGCCAGAGTCAGTACCTTCAGGGGAGGGGAACCAGTGAGTGTAGAACTGAACCCAGCCAGAGTCAGTACCTTCAGGGGAGGGGAACCAGTGAGTGTAGAACTGAACCCAGCCAGAGTCAGTACCTTCAGGGGAGGGGAACCAGTGAGTGTAGAACTGAACCCAGCCAGAGTCAGTACCTTCAGGGGAGGGGAACCAGTGAGTGTAGAACTGAACCCAGCCAGAGTCAGTACCTTCAGGGGAGGGGAACCAGTGAGTGTAGAACTGAACCCAGCCAGAGTCAGTACCTTCAGGGATGAGACACAGAGTTTTTGGGAGGGAGTTCCAGAGCTTGGGGCCTCAGCAACAGAAGGCACAGCCACCAATGGTTGGGCGATTATAATCAGGGATGCTCAGGAGGCAGAATTAGAGGAGCACAGACATCTCTGCCGGTTGTGGGGCTGGAGGAGATTACAGAGATAGGGAGGGGCGAGGCCATGGAGGTATTTGTAAACAAGGATGAGAATTTTGAAATCGAAGTGTTGCTTAACCGGGAGCCAATGTAGGTCAGTGAGCACAGGGGGTGATGGGTGAACGAGACTTGGTGCGATTTAGGACATGGTAAGCCGAGTTTTAGATGAGGTGAAGATTACGTGGGGTAGAATGTGGAAGGCCAATCAGAAGTGTGTTGGAATAGACAAGTCTAGAGGTAACCAAGGAATGGATGAGGGTTTCAGCAGAGGGTGAGCTGAGGCAGGGATGGAGACGGCCGATATTACACAGATGGAAATAGGCGGTCTTGGTTTTCTGGGGATATGTGGTCGCAGCATTCTGGATAAGATCATCCGCCATTTTCATAGAATGAAAGCGCAGGAGGCCATTCGGCCCATCGTGCCTGTGCTGGCTCTATGGTAGAGCTATCCAGTTAGTTCCACTCCCCTGCTCTTTCCCCATAGCTCTGCAAATATTGTCCCTTTAGTAATTATCCAATTCACTTTTGAAAGCCACTATTGAATCTGCTTCCACCGCCCTATCAGGCAGTGCATTCCAGATTGCAACAACTCGCTGCTTATACAATGGTTCCTCATGTCGCCTCTGCTTCTTTTACCAATCACCTGAACTCTGTGTCCTCTGGTTACCGACCCTTCTGCCACTGGAAAGTGTTTCTCCTTATTTAGTCTATTAAAACCGTTCATGATTTTGAACACTCTATCAAATCTCCTCTTAACCTCTTCTGTTCCAAAGAGAATTACCGCAGCTTCTCCACATAACTGAAGTCCCTCCTCCTTCGTACTATTCTAGTAAATCTCTTCTGGTCCCTCTCTGAGGTGCAGATACCCTTCTGAAAGTGTGGTGCCCAGAATTGAGCACAATGTGTCAGCTGAGGCCTAACCTATGTTTTATAAAGGTTGGGCATAACTAAACATCAAATGCTGCTATTTGTGTGATGGGGTTTAGACGGGCGAGGTTTATCCAGTCAGTTGGATGTGAGCTGAAACATGTGCACTTGGAGCGGGGAGCCAGGGACACGCTGTGTAACTGGGCACAGACACTCTGCACAGCCCACACATCACTTGTTTCCCACTTGGCCCAGAAGGATGTATTAAATGCAACAATTAATTTGATTTTACTTTAAATAGTTTTGTTTATAAATTTAATTATGCTTCTTTAATTTTATTTCTGAACTCAGATTCACGGCCCCATTTTATTTCTTCCTCTGAGCCCCTCAACTTAATCTGGCAGCGTAATGTTGGCGAGTGGTGATTGATTGTCCTGGGAACCAACAGGAAGAGAGCTCGGAGACCGGAGGGCCCAGGGAGCAGCGTGTTCTGCAACCAATCGCGGTGCTTGAGGGGTGGATCCTGAGTCAGCCTATCAGGTGAGTCTGTGTGAACCCCTGTTAAACTATTTATTTTTTAAAGTTCATCGAGATTTCTTTTGTCAGCAAAACAGTTTAACATTTGTCAGTATTTTGTTTCCCTGGAGTTCCTATTATGAGTTTCAGACACTTCAGTGCCAAGTGGACCAGGTGTTTAAAGATCATTCATTTCACTCATGTCGCTGTTAGTTAAAGATACAGAGATTGATTTACCTCCATTATGCATCTTTTGTAAGTAAACAAAAATCCTTTCTGTTAGCAGTGAGTCACATTCTGCACTGGGGGAGACGGCTGGTGGCTTCACGCTTTAAAATTCTCATCCTCTTGTTCAAATCCCTCCAAGGCCTCGCCCCTCCCTATCTCTGGAACCTCCTCCAGCCCGCCAATCCTCTTAATAAGGAGAAACAATTTTCAGTGTCAGAAAGTTCAGTAACCAGAGGCACAGATTTAATGTGATTGGCAAATGAACCAGATGCTACATGAGGGGACTAATGAAGCAGCGAGATGTTCTGGCCTGGAACGCACTGTCTGTTCGGGTGGTGGAAGCAGATTCACTTGTAACTTTCGAAAGAGATAAACATGAGTCTAAAAAACTTTCAGCGTTATGGGGCAAGAGTAGGACAGGAGTCCCCTGAGTGCATCTCGCTCGCTAACCGGTTTTCAGTTCTGGATACTGATGAGGGCGATGGTTTCTCTGGGGAGTGCAGCCAGAGCCATGTCCATGACACCGTGGGTGGCTCAGCTGCACAGGGCAGGGAGGAAGAAGAGTGGAAGAGCAATAGTGGTGGTGGATTTGATAGTTAGGGGAACAAACAAGTGCTTCTGCAGGCACAGACATGATTCCAGGATGGTATGTTGCCTCCCTGGTGCCAGGGTCAAGGATGTCACTGAGCGGCTGCAGGACATTGTTGAGGGGGGAGGATGAACATCCAGAGGTTGTGGTCCACATCGGGACCAATGACATCAGTAGAAAGAGGGATGAGATCCTGCAGGCAGTATTTAGGGAGCGAGGAAAGAGATTAAAAAACAGGACCTCAAAGGTAGTACTGTTGGGATTATTCCCGGTGCCCCGTGCTGGTGAGTACAGAAATAAGAGGATAGAGCAGATGAATGCATGGCTGGAGTTTGGTGCAGGAGGGAGGGCTTTAGATTCCCGAGGCATTGGGAGCGTTTCTGGGGGAGGTGGGACCAGTACAAGCCGGACAGGTTGCACCTCAACAGGACCGGACAATATCCTCACTGGACAGAGAGAGGGGACAGTGTGGATAGAGAGAGGGGACAGTGTGGACAGAGAGAGGGGACAGTGTGGATAGAGAGAGGGGACAGTGTGGATAGAGAGAGGGGACAGTGTGGATAGAGAGAGGGGACAGTGTGGATAGAGAGAGGGGACGGTGTGGACAGAGAGGGGGGACAGTGTGGACAGAGAGGGGGGACAGTGTGGATAGAGAGAGGGGACAGTGTGGATAGAGAGAGGGGACAGTGTGGATAGAGAGAGGGGACAGTGTGGATAGAGAGAGGGGACAGTGTGGATAGAGAGAGGGGACAGTGTGGATAGAGAGAGGGGACAGTGTGGATAGAGAGAGGGGACAGTGTGGATAGAGAGAGGGGACAGTGTGGATAGAGAGAGGGGACAGTGTGGATAGAGAGAGGGGACAGTGTGGACAGAGAGAGGGGACAGTGTGGACAGAGAGAGGGGACAGTAGGTATCATGTTTGGAAGGCAGAGGAAACAAAAGCTAGAAAATAGACAATAGGGGAGTATGGCAGCACTAAATGCCAGTGCCAGTGTATTTCTATGAGATCACCTCTCATTCGTCTAAACTCCAGAGAGTATTGGCCCATTCTACACAAACTCTCATCATAAGTCAGTCCTCTCATCACAGGAATCAATCTAGAAATCCTTCAATGCCAGTGCAAGGAGTCTAGGGATTAAGGCAGATAAGCTGAGGGCACAGACAGACATGTGGGGGTATGATATTGTAACTATGAGTGAAACACGGCTAAAAGAACCACAGGAATGGCAGCTCAATATTCCTGATTACTGGGTTTTAAGACGAGACAGAGACAGGGATAAAAAAAGGAGAGCGCGCCGCAGTATTGATTAAAGAAACAATTCCAGCTGTGGGGAGGGATGATATGTTCAAAGGATCATCAAATGAGGCCACATGGGAGAAGCGAAGAACAAAAAAGGGCGATCACACTGCTGGGGATGTACTATAGACCCGCAAACAGTCAGAGGGAGACAGAAGAGCAAATATGTCGGCACATTTCTGCTACGTGCAAAAATAATAGGACAGTAATAGTCGGGGATTTAACTACCCAAATATTAACTGGGATAGAATTAGTTTGAAAGATATAGAAGGAGCAGAATTCTTAAAATGCATTCAGGAGAACTTTTTTAGCCATTACGTAGCAAGCCCAACAAGAGAGGGGGTGGTTCTGGACTTAGGTTTAATGAATGAAGCTTGGGCAGGTGGAAGGGGTATCAGTGGGAGAGCATTTTGGTGCTGGTGATCATAATTCAGTTAGATTTAGAGTAGTTATGGAAAAGGACAAAGATGGACCAGGAATAAAAGTTCTCAATTGGGGTAAAGCTAATGTTACTAAGCAGAGATGTGATTTAACCAAAGTGGACTGGAAACAGCTACTTGAAGGTAAATTAGTGTCAGAGCAGTGGGAGGCATTCAAGGAGGAGATAGTGAGGGTTCAGAGCAAGTATGTTCCCTTAAGATAAAGGGTGGGACTAATAAATCTAGAGCCCCTTAGATGTCAATATTAGAATATCAGAGATAGGAGCAGGAGTAGGTCATACGCCCCCTCGAGCCTGCTCCGCCATTCAATAAGATCATCGCCTTCAACTCCACTTTCCCACCTGATCTCCATATCCCTCGATTCCCCGAGAGTCCAAAAATCTATCCATCTCAGCATTGAATAGACTGAGCATCCACAGCCCTCTGGGGCAGAGAATTCCAAAGATTCACAACCCTCTGAGTGAAGAAATTTCTCATCTCTGTCTTAAATGACCTCCCCCTTATCTTGAGCCCCCGAGTTCTAGTCACTCCAGCCCGGGGGAATCGAGCTCTCAGCATCTCCCCTGTCAATACCCTTCAGAATCTTGTCTGTTTCAATGAGATCCCCTCTCATTCTTCTCAACTCCAGAGAGTATAGGTCCATTCTACACAATCTCTCATCGTAAGACAGCTCTCTCATCCCAGGAATCAATCTTGTGAACCTCCGTTGCACCATCTCCAAGGCAGGTATATCTTTCCTTAGATAAGGAGACCGAAACTGCCCAGTACTCCAGGTGTGGTCTCACCAAGGCCCTGTACAATTGTAGCAATAGATCCTTACTCTTATACTCCACCCCCTTACTGCTTGCTGTACCTGCATGCTCGCTTTCTGTGTTTCTTGCACAAGGACACGCAAATCTCTCTCGACACCAACATTTAAAGTTCCTCACCATTTAAAAGATATTCTGTTTTTTTATTCTTCCTACCAAAGTGAATAACCTCACATTTCCCGACATTGTACTCAATCTGCCACCTTACTGCCCATTCACATCGTCTATCTATGTATCTTTGCACTCTTGTGTTCTGCTCACAGCTTACTGTCTCACCGAGCTTTGTATCGTCAGCAAATATTACACTCGGTCCCTTTATCTAGGTCATTAATATAGATTGTAAATAGCTGAGGCCCCAGCACTGATCCTTGCTGCACCCCACCAGTTACAGCCTGCCGGAAGCCCCGCCCCTCACACACTCCAATTGGTTGGAGGACCAACCGCCCATTTGGTCTTCCAGCCCTGCCCCGTTCTTCCTATTGGTGGGGAGCTGCCGTCAATCACCCGGGCAGTGTGAGCTGAGCATGTGCAGGCGGCGGTGGCAGACGCTGACGCAGGAGGTGAGCGAGCTCCAGGGAGCGGGTTAAAGAAACGCTGGGGGCAACAACACCGAGTGCAGCCCCGGGCCCGGATATAAACCGGGGAACATTCTCCCCACACCGGGGGGGGGGATATAAACCGGGGAACATTCTCCCCACACCGGGGGGGGGGGATATAAACCGGGGAACATTCTCCCCACACCGGGGGGGGGATATAAACCGGGGAACATTCTCCCCACACCGGGGGATATAAACCGGGGAACATTCTCCCCACACCGGGGGGGGGGGGAGGATATAAACCGGGGAACATTCTCCCCACACCGGGGGAGGATATAAACCGGGGAACATTCTCCCCACACCGGGGGGGGGATATAAACCGGGGAACATTCTCCCCACACCGGGGGATATAAACCGGGGAACATTCTCCCCACACCGGGGGCGGGAGGATATAAACCGGGGAACATTCTCCCCACACTGGCAGGGGGGGGGGATATAAACCGGGGAACATTCTCCCCACACCGTGGGGGGGGATATAAACCGGGGAACATTCTCCCCCACACCGGGGGGGGGATATAAACCGGGGAACATTCTCCCCCACACCGGGGGGGGGGATATAAACCGGGGAACATTCTCCCCCACACCGGGGGGAGGGATATAAACCGGGGAATAGTCTCCCCACACCGGGGGGGGATATAAACCGGGGAACATTCTCCCCCACACCGGGGGGGGGGATATAAACCGGGGAATAGTCTCCCCACACCGGGGGGGGGATATAAACCGGGGAACATTCTCCCCAAACCGGGGGCAGTGGGGGATATAAACCGGGGAACATTCACCTCACACCGGTGGGGGGGGATATAAACCGGGGAACATTCTCCCCACACCGGGGGGAGTGGGGGATATAAACCGGGGAACATTCTCCCCACACCGGGGGGAGTGGGGGATATAAACCAGGGAACATTCTCCTCACACCGGTGGGGGGGGATATAAACCGGGGAACATTCTCCTCACACCGGGGGGGGGGGATATAAACCGGGGAACATTCACCGCACACCGGGGGGGGGGGGATATAAACCGGGGAACATTCTCCTCACACCGGGGGGGGGGGATATAAACCGGGGAACATTCACCGCACACCGGGGGGGGATATAAACCGGGGAACATTCTCCCCACACCGGGGTGGGGTGTGGTGGGGTTGGGTGGGGCGGGGGGGGGGATATAAACCGGGGAACATTCTGCTCCTGCCTGCCGGGTCCCGGCTCTGCTCGCACTGTGTCTGCGTCAAACTCTCAGGGAGCGTCTGCAAATCAACGAGAAATTGTAATGGACCAGGGAGCGTCTGTAAATGAAGGAGCAATGGTGACTGAGCAGGGAGCATCTGTAAAGAATTCTAGAATCACAGAATATTACAGCACAGATGGGGGCCATTCGGCCCATCGAGTCTGCGCCGATACTTTCGGGGAGCAATCCGGTTATCCCACTTCCCCCGCTCTTTCCCCAAATCCCTGCAATATCATTCTGCTTCAAGTCTTTGTCCAGTTCACTTTTGAAGGCTACTATTGACTCTATCTCCACCGCTCCGTCAGGCAGTGCATTCCAAACCCTAACCACTCCTTGTGTGAAAATGGTTTTCCTCATGTGACCTCTGTTTTTGCCAATCGCCTCAAATCTGTGCCCTCTGGTTATCAGTGTTAGAAACAGTTTCTCGATTTATTCTATCTCATCTTCATGATTTTTAACACCTCTATCAAATCTCGTCTTCACCTTCTCTGCTCCAAGGAGAACAATCCCAGCTTCTCCAGTGTCCACATAAATGAAGTTCCTCATCCCTGGCACCATTCCAGTAAATCTCTTCTGCCCCCTCTCCAAAGCCTTTGTGTCCTTCCTGAAGTGTGCCCAGAATTGGACCCAATCCTCCAGCTGGGGTCGAGCTAGTGTTTTATATGGCTTTAGCATAACTTCCCGGCTTTAGTACTCTGTGCCTCGATTTATAAAGCCCAGGATCCTTTACGCTTTATTAACAGCTTTGTTAACCTGTCCTGCGACCTTCAAAGATTTATTAAAATCTTTAAATATTTCAAAAAATGTAGCAGAAATGGAGAGTGGCCAGGGAGCGTCTGTAAAGGAAGGAGAAATGGAGAGTGGTCAGGGAGCGTCCGTAAAGAAAGGTGAAATGGTGACTGGGCATGAAGCTCAATTTTAAAATTCTCATCCTTGTTTTCAAATTCCTCCGTGGCCTCGCCCCTCCCTATCTCTGTAACCTCCTCCAGCCCTACAACCCTCCAGGATCTCTGGCCTCCCTCGCATTCCTGGTTTTAATAACACCACCATTGGTGGCCATGCCTTCAGCTGCCTAGGCCCGAAGCTCCAGAATTCCCTCCCTACACCTCTCCCTCCTCCTTTAAGACCCTAAGAACATAAGAAATAGGAGCAGGAGTCGGCCATTTGGCCCCTCGAGCCTGCTCCGCCATTCAATAAGATCATGGCTCATCTGATCATGGACTCAGCTCCACTTCCCTGCCCATTCCCCATAACCCTTTACTCCCTTATTGTTCAAAAATCTGTCTATCTCCACCTTAAATATATTCAATGACCCAGCCTCCACAGCTCTCTGGGGCAGAGAATTCCACAGATTTACAACCCTCTGAGAGAAGAAATTTCTCCCCATCTCAGTTCTAAATGGGCGGCCCCTTATTCTAAGACTATGTCCTCTAGTTTTAGTTTCCCCTATGAGTGGATGCAAATATCCTCTCTGCATCCACCTTATCGAGCTGCCTCATTATCTTATATGTTTCAATAAGATCACCTCTCATTCTTCTGAACTCCAATGAGTATAGGCCCAACCTATTCAACCTATCTTCATAAGACAACCCCCTCATATCCGGAATCAACCTAGTGAACTTTCTCTGACAGCCTCCAATGCAAGTATATCCCTCCTTAAATAAGGAGACCAAAACTGTACGCAGTACTCCAGGTGTGGCCTCACCAATACCCTGTACCGTTGTAGCAGGACTTCTCTGCTTTTATACTCTATCCCCCTTGCAATAAAGGCCAACATTCCATTGGCCTTCCTGATTACATGCTGTACCGACATACTAACTTTTTGTGTTTCATGCACAAGGACCCCCAGGTCTCTCTGTACTGCAGCACTTTGCAATTTTTCTCCATTTAAATTATAATTTGTTTTTCTATTATTTCTGCCAACGTGGATAATCTCACAGTTTCCCACATTATACTCCATCTGCCAAATATTTGCCCACTCACTGAGCCTTTGCAGATTTTTTGTGTCCTCCTCACAATTTGCTTTCCCACCCATCTTTGTATCATCAGCAAACTTGGCTACATTACACTCTGTCCCTTCATCCATGTCATTAATATAAATTGTTAATAGTTGAGGACCCAGCACTGATCCCTGCGGCACCCCACTAGTCATTGTTTGCCAACTGGAAAAAGACCTATTTATCCCGACTCTGTTTTCTGTTAGTTCGCCAATTCTCTATCCATTCTAATATATTACCCCCAACCCAGTGAGCTTTTATCTTGTGTAGTAACCTGTTATGTGGCACCTTATCGAATGCCTTCTGGAAATCCAAATACATCACATCCACTGGTTCCCCCTGATCCACTCTGCTTGTTACATCCTCAAAGAACTCCAGCAAATTTGTCAAACATGATTTCCCTTTCATAAAACCATGCTGACTCTGCTTGATTGAATCATGCTTTTCCAAATGTCCCATTACTGCTTCCTTAATAATGGACTCCAACATTTTCCCAACGACAGATGTTAGGGTAACTGGTCTGTAGTTTACTGCTTTTTGTCTGCCTCCTTTTTTAAATAGGGGCGTTACATTTGTGGTTTTCCAATCTGTTGGGACCGCCCCAGAATCCAGGGAATTTTGGTAGATTACAACCAATGCATCCACTATCTCTGCAGCCATTTCTCTTAAGGCCCTAGGATGTAAGGCATCAGGTCCGGGGACTTGTCCGCCTTTAGTCCCATTATTTTACCTAGTACCACTTCATTACTGATAGTGATTGTATTAAGTTCCTCCCTACCTATAGCCCCTTGATTATTCACTATTGGGATGTTTTTAGTTTCTTCTACCGTGAAGACCATTACAAAATATTTGTTCAACGTCTCTGCCATTTCCCTTTTCTCCATTATTAATTCCCCAGTCTCATCCTCCAGGGGACCAACATTTACTTGAGCCACTCTTTTCCTTTTTAACACTCTTTGAAATGTGCCTCTTTGACCCTCGGAGTCAAATTCTATCTGATAATGCTCCTGTGAAGCACCAGGGGCCATTTTACAGAGTTATTTCAAGGCTGAGATAGATACATTTTTGGTGTTTTGGAGAATCGAGGGATATGGAGATCGGGCGGGAAAGTGGAGTTGAGGTTGTTGTTCAGTCATGATGTTATTGAATGGTGGAGCAGGCTCGAGGGGCCGTATGGCCTACTCCTGCTCATAACTCTTATGTTCTTAAAGGTGCTATATAAATGAAAGTTGTTGTTGTTGATCAAGGAAGGAGAAATGGTGATGGGTCAGGGAGAGCATTTGATCAGAACTGGGAGATATGGCAGATGGACAGCTTATAGGGAGCGATAGAGTGATGGAAAGGAGAGAGAGAGAGAGAGAGACCATATACACAAGAAATGAACTGTAAAGTTGGGTGGGGAAGAGGAGGTGGGGAAGTGACAGCAGACAAAAGGAGGCACAATGGGAGAAGGGAGAGTAATAAAAGACACATAGAAAATAAAAAGACTTGCATTTATTTCGCACCTTTCACCACCACCAGATGCCCCAAAGCGCTTTACAGTCAATTAAGTTATTTTTGAAGTGTAGTCACTATCGTAATGTAGGAAACGCAGCAACCAATTTACAATATGATAATGACCAGATAATCTGCTTCACTGATGTTAAGGGAAAATATTGGCCAGGACATCGGGGATAACTCCCCTGTTCTGCTTGAAATAGTGCAATGGGACCTTTTACGTCCACCTGAGGGAGCAGACGGGGTCTCGGTTTAACATCTTATCCAAAAGACAGCACCTCCGCCAGTACAGCAGTCCCTCAGCACTGCACTGGAGCATCAGCCGAGATTTTTGTGTTCATGTCTCTGGAGTGCGACATCAACCCACAACCTTGTGACCCAGAGGCAAGTGTGTTACCCACTGAGTCACAGCTGACACAAATACTGACATAGTTAGAGCAGGTTAGCTCAGTTTGAGATGTTAGATGATGCATTTATCAATGCTTAGATATTTTGTCTATTCCTCAAAATCAGTAACATTTTGGAAGCTTCAGGTCAAGGTTCACAGATTAACAATAAGAAATAGGAGCAGGAGGAGGCCATTGGATCCCTCGAGCCTGCTCTGACATTCAATAAAATCATGGTTGATCTGATCTTGACTTCAACTCCACTTTCCTGCCTGCTACCCATAACTCTTGACTCCCCTATATTTCAAAAATCTGTCTATCTCCCTTTTAAATATATTGACTGACTCAGCCTCCACAGCTCTCTGGGGTAGAGAATTCCAAAGATTCACCACCCTCAGAGAAGAAATTCCTCCGCATCTCCGTTTTAAATGGGCGACCCCTTATTCTGAAACTATGCACCCTAGTTCGAGATTCCCCACACGAGGGGAAACATCCTCTCTGCATCTACCCTGTCAAGCTCCCTCAGAATCTTACACGTTTCAATAAGATCACCACTCATTCTTCGAAACTCCAATAAGTACAGGCCTAACCTGTTCAAGCTTACTTCATAAGACAACCACCTCATCTCAGGAATCAACCTCGTGAACCTTCTGTGAACTGCCTCCAATGCAAGTATATCCCTCCTTAAATAAGGAGACCAAAACTGTACGCAGTACTCCAGGTGTGGTCTCACGGACACCCTGTACAATTGTAGCAAGACTTCTCTACTTTTATACTCCATTCCTCTTCAATAAAGGCCAACATTGCATTTACCTTCCTGATTACTTGCTGTACCTGCATGCTAACTTTTTGTGTTTCATGCACAAGGACCCCCAGATCCCTCTGTACCGCAGCATTTTGCAGTCGCTATTTAAATAATAATTTGCTTTTTTATTCTTCCTACCAAAGTGCATAACCTCACATTTTCCCACATGATACTCCATCTGCCAAATTTTTACCCACTCACTGAGCCTGTCGAGAACCCTTTGCAGATTCTTTGTGTCCTCCTCACAACTTGCTTTCCCACCTATCTTTGTATCAGCAGCATATTTGGCTGCAGTGCACTCCGTCCCTTCATCCAAGTCATTAATATAGATTGTAAATAGTTGAGGCCCCAGCACTGATCCCTGTGGCACCCCACTAGTTACAGTTTGCCAACCTGAAAATGACCCATTTATCTGTGTTTTCTGTTAGTTCGCCAATCCTACATCTATACTAATATATTACCCCCAACCCTGTGAGCTCTTATATTGTGCAGTAACCTTTTATCTGGCACCTTATCGAATGCCTTCTGGAAATGCAAACACACAACTGCTACTGGTTCCTCTTCATCCATCCTGCTCGTTACATCCTCAAAGAACTCCAGCAAATTTGGCAAACCTGATTTCCCTTTCATAAAACCATGCTGTCTCTGCTTGACTATTATGGTTTTCTAAATGTCCTGCTAATATTTCCTTAATAATGGACTCCAGCATTTTGCCAATGATAGATGTGAGGCTAACTGCTCTATAGTTTCCTGCTTTCTGTCTCCCTCCCTCCCTTGTTGAATAGGGGTGTTGCATTTGAGGTTTTCCAATCCACTGGGACCTTGCCAGAATCCATGGAATTTTAGTAATTACAACCAATCCATCCACTTTCTCTGCAGCCACTTCTTTTTAGACCCCAGGATGCAGGCCATCAGGTCCAGGGGACGTCCACCTTTAGTCCCAATAGTTTGTCTCGTACTTTTTCTCCAGTGATAGTGATTGTTTTAAGTTCCTCGCTCCCTGTGACCCCTTGATTATCTATTATTATTGGGATGCTGTTAGTGTCTTCCACCGTGAAGACCATACAAAATATTTGTTTAAATCTCTGCCATTTCCCCGTTTAATCCTCTCAGGGACCAACGTTTATTTTAGCTACCTCTTCCTTTTTATATATCTGTAGAAGCTCTGATTGTATTTATATTTCTTGCCAGTTTACTCTCAATCTATCTTCTCCCTCTTTATTATTTTTATTAAGTCAATATATAAAACCACACAGCAGAAGGAAAGAATGTTCCATAGAAACTAGAATTGTCTCTTCTGAATTTCGATCCTGTACTTACAGTGACGACTTTTGTAAACTCCTTTTGCAGGGTGTTAGAAGGGGAGGATTTGAAGGACGGAAACTCAAACTAAACGTCACGTCAAGATCAGATAGAGTCACTCGATTCATCAGGACTTGAAAATCATCGGCCTTTGAATGTGGAAGGAGAAATGTTTGTTTATTCTCTCTGTGGGGAAAGATTACAAACATCAGTGTGACTGAAAAAGCACTGAGACACACACACCCGAGTGAGAGTGTTTCAGTGCACTGATTGTGGAAAGAGCTTTAACCAGTTACACAGCCTGAAAAACCATCGCATTCTTCACAGCGGGGAGAAACTGTAAACGTGTTGTGTGTGGAGGAGGCTTCAACTGATCATCCAACCTGGAGAGACGGAAGCACACCCGTACCACGGAGAAAACATGGAAATGTGGGGACTGTGGGAAGGGATTCAGCTACCCGTCTGCGCTGCAAGTTCATCAACACATTCACACTGGGGAGAGGCCGTTCACCTGCCCCGTGTGTGGGAAGCGATTCACTCAGTCATCCAGCCTGGTGAAACACCAGCGAGTTCACACTGGGGAGAGGCCATTCATCTGCTCTGAATGTGGGAAGGGATTCACTGTGTCATCCCGCCTGCTGACACACCAGCGAGTTCACAAGTGACTGCAGTGGTTCGATTCTGCTATCATTGCTGCTGTTAATCACATCCCGACTGAATCGTGTCCATTACGACAGTTGAAGTTTGTTTCTGATGATAATAACCCTATAACTGGGCTGGAATATAATATTTGATGTTTCAATAACAGAGTGTGTCGACATTTAATGTTCCAAGATAAGAGGAGACTAATTGATGTCCTGTTATTTTGGGGCCTTTTCTCCTTTCTAACTCTGGATTATTTCAGTTCTCATACCTTCGGTTACTCTCGTGGACAAATGCCAGTTCCCCTTACCTTCCAGAGTGCCTCTCCTAGCCTTGGTATTGAGGGAAGGTATCAGTAACATGCCTGGGAGCCCTGAACACAAAACCCAGTCTGTTAATCACTTTCAGATACTGGACTTAGTGTGTCCCACAGCATCACTCTCACCTTCGATGTGTGAATGGAGCATCACGCCTGCAAACCTGGGTTCAATTTAAATTTGAATTTATTCAGGAAATGTATTTAAGAAAATACAGATCACGTGAAATAATTGGCAACGGTTTTGAGTCAACAAGATGAACAAGTAAATATATCCCGGTCCAATATTCCAGCTCTACATTCACAGGAGAAAGTCTGTTATCAAACTCCTCGAGTAGACAGAATAGAGAACAATGCTAACTCTAAGAATATCTAGCATCTGTTGTAAATATCTTTCAAATCCCGACTGTTAAAATCTGGCATTTTCCTTTCAGTTGAAGTGAATGGAAGATGAAAGGGGTGTTGGCATCGGGAACTCAGTTAATTCAGCTTCTGAAAGGTGTTCATGTTTAGTTCATTCCATATCGGGGAAAATGTGGTTGTTATCATTAGAGAGAGATTTCACTGAGCAACAGTTGGTGTTTGCAACCAACTGGCCGTGGATATTTTCATCATAGAATGTTTAGATTAGAAATATTATGTTCGAATAAGAAAAGTTCAGAGACTAGTGGTTTGTGCTTGCCACAGGAAGACCAGTGTTTTACGTGCTTCGAATATTGTTGATGTATGTTGAAGAAAATGCAGACTCGTGTTTCTGGACCATGCCGGAGCCAAAGACTACCATATTCGGCAATGCCAGTTCCAGTTGGATAAAAGGTTGATGGCATAGCAAAAGATCCAGCAGTTAAAACAAAATTATCTCCAGTTATCTGCAGACATCGAATGTCGCAGCATGCTGACAAAGTTGGACTTAATAATTTAAAGTATTGAGTTAAATTATTGGGATCGATTGTTATAGAATTGAATTGTTATAGAATGGAAAAGTGGTGAAGTTATGCTAAACTTGTATCGAACCTTGGTTAGACTTTGTGTGTGCAATTCTGGTCACCATATTATAAAAAGGATATGGAGGCACTGGAGAGGGGGCAGAGAAGGTTTACAAGGATGATGCCAGAAAGGCGAGCGTGTACCTATCGGGAAAGGATGGACAGGCAAGGTCTCTTTTTTCTTGAAAAAAGAAGGCTGAGGGGTGACCTAATGTCTTTAAAATGATTAAAGGTTTTGATAGAGCAGACACAGTGTTTCCACTTGTGGGGACCAGCATAATTAGAGGCCATCAACATAAGATCGTCACCAAGAAATCAAATAGGGAATTCAGAAGAAACCTCTACCCAGAGAGTGGTGAGAATGTGGAACTCACTGCCACAGGGAGTGGTTGAAGCGAATAGTATCGATGCATTTAAGGGGAGGCTAGACAAGTATATGAGGGAGAAGGGAATAGAGGGTTATGTGGATATAGTTAGATGAGGAAAGAAGGGAGGAGGCTCGAGTGGAGCTTAAACGCCGGCATGGACTGGTTGGGCCGAATGGCCTGTTTCTGTGCCGTATATCCGATGTAATCCTATTGTCCAGGACACACTGCTCGAAGTGGAATATAAATGACCTGTATCCAAACGCGATTGTTACTTTTGTCTTCTTTGTAAAATGACAAAGTCTGGGCATAATTTGTTTGTGAAATTAAAACTGATTTTATATATATATATATATATTGCTAAGCGTTGCTGGTCAAACACATGGGATGGAAAATTTAGCTGAAAATTGAGATAATTAAGTTTTATTTTTGAAAAAGTCCCGTCTCTGTGGTTCTGTCCAAACTATGTATTCAGAAATAAGTTTTTGAGGGCGACTGTTATGCTAAAGGTAACTAACATCCTTCCTCTTGGAGACTGAATTGCTCTCTGGCATATTTTGGAGAATAAAAGGTCCAAGAAGCGGTTCGGTTAAATAAAATTAAACAAAGAAACTGGGTCAAAACATGGACCAAGTGGGAATGTTTGATCGATGTTTAAAGACAGTATGATAATATTGTATTCGACAGTAAAGTTCCTCCGGGCTCATGAATGAAATGGTGAACACTGTATAAAATGTAATGAGAGGAAATGAGTGAGGATATAAGAGGAAAACAGGAAAGTTACACCTCCAAATAGAAATGTTTCTTCACTCATTGTTCCTGTGCGAATTGTCATAAATCACCTGGGTACAATCTGGTGTTAATGTAAATTCTTGTTAAAGTCAGGGAAGTGTAGGAAATTGCTAATATTTCTCTGAGATGTTTGTGTCATTGCCTACACTGAACAATAAGAAAACTGAATTTGATCGCCTGGCCACTACCCGAGACATCGGGACCATGCAGAGGGAGATGAGCAAAGATCTTCAGACACCCCACGATCTTTTGATAAGATCACCTCAAATGGCTTGGATCAGATGTCCCATGTGGCATGATACTGGGATACCGCTGCGTGTGTGTGTGAACAAGTCTCAGGCATGCTCAGTTATCGACAACAGTACAACATGAAATGGCTAATGTGGCTCAGGAGAGTGAGAACACTTTTTAAACCATCAAGGCCGTGACACAATCTCCATAGAGAAACCGACTTTGAAATAATCCGGATAGAGTTAAACACACTGTGACCTGTCAGAGGCATTAGAATTAACAGTAGCGAGAATGCTGATCAAATTAGGATTTCGTTACAGCTGGAATGGTCGTCAGTTTCAAGGCCTCCACTAAGTACTGAACAAAGGAAGCTTGTAGAGCGGCTAAAAACAAAAAAAGTCAGCCGGTCTCTGTCTGGACAAGGTGGCCATGGCTGTGTACAGATCAGCTACAAGCTGAAGGTGGGAGATAAGGAGGCCAGACCTCTCAGGTTCCATAACAAAACATGGATCCAAGTGAGAGGCGATCTCCAGGAGGAAGCAGAGGACCTCAAAAGGGTTAGTTTTGGAATCTGTGATAAACCGAGGTATAGACCCTCAAAAGCATAATTTTGGTGGTAATGGAGAAAGAACCCTAAAGCGTGCTCCTTGGGAAGATTGGGAGACCAGGAAGACTCCCCTGAACCAGGTGGGTTGGGACACATCCTGACCCCAAACATTAAATTAATAGTGTTCACTTAAAGAGTTAGTATCACTCCAGGGCAATAAGTAATTCAAGAACATTATAAAATACTTCAATACAAACTTAAAATATAATGACGGCAGATTATTTTAAAGTAAGAAATGTTGTATGTTGATCAGTAATGTTAACTATTGGTTTGCCAACTACAAATGCTGATAGTGATCATCATATGTGGGACTTAAATAAAATGACATCCCACCTCACAAAAAGAACTCGACCTGTCCGATCCAGTAAATTAACCCACATTTAATGGACTAGAAGTAACTGAATCAGGAAATGTATTATATAACAATGTGTGTTTTTAAATTGTTAATTGAAATCAAAAGTTTTAAACATGAGCTTGAATCTATCAACTAGATTATGTGAAGGGAGATATTCACAGTTAATAGATAAAATGGGAAGAGAATTAGTAAAGGATGTGTTAGTAAAGAATAGAAAACAGGAACCAAGGGATGAGGAAGATGGGGAACACCAGGAGAATCAGTTTAAATCACAAGGAAAGTGAGAGCTGACAGGATAGCTCAGAATAGGAGCCACAGCAAGGTTAGCAGGAGTAAACAGAATAGATATAGAAAGTGAATGGGAACACGATGTGGCTCACTGGTGGTATTGTGTGTAGCCTCTGACATTTATGATGAATGTGGTACAGAAGTGACTGGACAAGAGAGAGAGTAATCAAATCCCTTTGTTTATTCATGAAGAACAACTGAGAAAATGGTTTAGGGGAACCAAGTCATAGGCTTTGATGTGATGCAGCCAATAGGAATGGGGATTTTGACCCCCAGGGAAGTAGAAAGAAGTGAAGATATTAGACCAGTGGGATTGGTCTTGCCTTTGCTAATGAAAAATGAAAATGAAACGGAACCTTGGACGGTGTATAGGGTAGAATCGTTTGCAAGGGTGGAAGTCTGAGTTAGGTCCGATCCATAAACAGTATGAGGAATATCCAAGATATCTGATTAAGAAGGGAGGAACTTGGATAGCACCAGATATGCAGTGTTGTACTCTGAAAGGGACAACATGGGTTTGTAGATGTTCCAGCTTGTGGGTTCATGCTCGACAAAGAATCTCCAGAATGCCAGATTGAAATAAATAAATGGGGCGAAGGCCAAACTAATACCGTGTATAAAGGAAAAGGAGAGTATTGTGTGACTATTACTGTCACGTCTATGACTGTGGGTTCAACCCGATGCCCCATACTAGAACATCACTTTAGCTTGATTCCACCGAGGAACACATGTATCGGTGCTAAACATTGGTTCTGGTACATCATCATAACGCAACTTATCTGCAGATGAGACTGCCTCTGCAGGATGAAGCCATTCGAGTCATTCCACATATTGGACACTATATTCTCCCTGTTTCTGGCTTTAAAGCTCATAATTCAGCGAATTAGGACATCCCAGAAACACACAGTGCAAATCATATAGAGGAAGAGAGAGAGAGAACAGGCAATCCCGAGACATGAGAATCAGGAATGGTGGAAAGTAGCATCGAGTTAGATTGTTCCAGCTGGGATTGGTGATAGCACGGATAATAGCTTCAGAGATTCCGGTCATTGCATTATGCTGTAAGGAAGTCAATAAGGGACATTGAAAATATAAGAAAAGGGAAGGACGCTGAGAGGAAACCAGGATTAGTAAAGACAAAGAAAGATATAAAACACTTTGTCAACAGGTAATGTAACCCATAAAAAAAACTTGTGGGACAGGTTAACATATGGACCCTGGTTAATTCAGCTTCTGAAAGGGGTTTATTTTCATTCATTCGATAGAGGGAAAAATGTGGTTCGTATTATTAGGGAGAGAGAGACACAGATTTCACTGAGCAACAGCTGGTGTTTTGTGACCAACCAGGCTTCGATATTCATAATAGAATGGATTAGAAATATTGTTTGGAAAAGATAAGTCCAGAACTAGTGGTTTATGATCACCGTGGCCAGGCCACAATGCTTCTAAATGTGTTGCTGATGTAAACTTGTGTCTCTGGACTATGCAGTAGCCAGAGACTACCATATTAGGCAATGCCGGCTCCAGTTTGATAAGAAAACAGTCTATAAATGTAAGCTTTTTCCTTTGTTCATTAGCGTGGAGATACCCGTGCCTGGTTGCACGTGCTCCATCTGTGACTATACTCCACTTGTAAATTGATTATAAACAGAAGACTGAATTTGTTACTACTCAAGTGAAGAAACAGAAGTTTGTTTTAAATCAACACTTGGTTCTTTTTTTAAGTTTGGAACTTCAAAACTTCCTTCGGCATTAAAAATCCGTTAAAACAGCAAAAATCATTCGT
Organism: Pristiophorus japonicus; assembly: GCF_044704955.1. Lineage (NCBI taxonomy): Eukaryota > Metazoa > Chordata > Chondrichthyes > Pristiophoridae > Pristiophorus > Pristiophorus japonicus. The sequence continues at coordinate 35,403,350 of NC_091999.1, read as the reverse complement.
AAAGCTATCATCATTAACCTTGAATAAAACATAACTTCGTTAATTTCAATAACTCCAATTTAATTCGGACCAATATTTTATTAACGAAACACAATACAGAACAGATAAATGTAAAACAAAATAGCACATGCTTACAGAACACAGTAAATTACATCATTGTTACCTTCAGGTGCTTTTAAGGAAAGATAAACTTGCTATAGAGGGAGTGCAATGAAGGTTCATCAGACTGATTCCTGGGATGGGGGGATTGTCCTATGAGAGATTGAGTAGACTAGGCCTATATTCTCCAGTGTTTAGAAGAATGAGAGGTGAGAGGCGACACCCACATCCCATGAACGAATGTTTAAAAAGATGTGAGATGTTTAAATTTGATCAAGGACACCAGCCAAATTAATAGAAACACTCCCTGTCCTTCAGGACCTGTGTCCAGGGGAGAAGCTGATGGGTTTATCTGATCATCTTTGGGATAAATGTTGTGTTCATCGAGCTGAGCAGCTCATGCCAGCATCAAACACTCTCCAGTCGGGCACAGCACGAGTTAGATACAGAGTGAACCCATCGGTCGCTCCCCGACACAGATACTGAGGGACAGGGAGTGTCCGGGACACTGACATTTCTCACTCAATAAGGTATAAATTGATCCTGTACCTCTCCCCATTGATCCTGGGGTCCACACGGCTCGAATCCTGCTCCTGTTTCCCTTCCTGTAACAGCACTAAGCTCAACCCAGGGTGGTTGCTCGGCACTGCAGTGATGTCATAAAGCAGGGCCATTCAGCCCAGCTGGTCCTCTCCTTGTCCCTTTAAAGGTGGAGAGCTGGGACATCCTGTCTCAACACACATCCCCCTGTTCATACTGAGAATCCCTGGGGAAGGGGGAAGGCCCAAGGCCCAGAGTGTGGAACACAACCAAGGGGGAAAGAGGAGGAGAGAAGGGGAGGTAAATCAAGGAGTGGGGACTGAGGGGCATCAAGCTTCAGTTTTAGAGCCAGCAGACTTCAGGAGAGATCAGTGTGTTCTGTAGTTTCAGGATCCAGGGAGAGAACAAGGAACAGATGGGGAGACTGGTGTGGACTGCAGCACAGTGAGGATGTAGTGGGAGGGAGATTGTGTCGGGCCGTGTATTAGGGGTGTGGGAGGGACAAGAGAGGAAAGGTCAGAGGAGCAATTACTGCAGCAGTGTCCATCAATAGTGAGAGAGAGAAGGTGGGGGTCAGAGTGGGCCCTGGACAGGTCGGGAAACTGTTTGTTTGCTGTGACCAGCTTTCCTTCTGTCACAAATAGCCTCCTGTAGCCCAGTGACACAAACAGCCCATTAAACACCATCAATGTCCTTTGGTCTGGTGAGGTCTCCCTTTGTGAAACATCGGCTGTTGTTAAAGCTTCTCATTCTGACTCGCTCAAAGTGAGACAGTATACACTGTTCCTTTTATTCCATGGGCTTCATCTTTGCTGGTATTGGTAACACGCCCGGGATCACTAAACACAAAACCCAGTCTGTTAATCACTTTCAGCTACTGGACTGAGTGTGTGCCCCACAGCACTTCTCTCACCTTCAATGTGTGAATAGAGCATCACGCCTGCAAAGCTGGTTTAAGTTTCTATCCAGGCAGAAAATCTATTTAAGAAAAGCCTGAAGGCCGATGAGACACTGTTCAGGTGTCAGTGTGCTGCTGGTTTGTCCGGTATTTTGCCAGTAATGGAAAATAACTGAACATTTCTCCCAGTGTAACCTTTGCTGTAATGAAATGTGTCTTTTAATAAGCCTCATGTCCTTGCTCATGTCTGCTGCAATTGTGTAGAAAGGGGATGTGAAATGATGGTGTTTGTATTGAGATGTGAAACAAGGAAATGGTATCTGTGTGTGGCAGTGACACAGCCTTGTGGTCACAGGCAGAACCATGCACCGATATCCGTGTGGTTATGGTTTGAGCAGGATCAGTTCATGAATGCTCAAGCTAAGAGGTGCCAGGGATCGGGAGTAGTGGCAGTAAATAAAATCTAAATGTAAATTCCGATGTAGTTTATCTTCATTTATTGCTATTTTCATAGCTTTTTCTGAATGTGGCCCAAGCCAAGTGCCAGGATATTGGACCAGGCCCACCACAGAAAATGAGTTTGACACCTTGAGGTAGACAATGTCAACCGGATTCCCCCATCCACCAACCGAACAACTTCTTTACAAACTGAAGATAGTTTGTAAGATGTGACCATGTTTACCAGAATCCGTGTTCAGTATCTGTAATGGCCCCTTCCCTTTCCCCATGATGGAAAACAGCATCTCTCAGGATCCCTTCTAGCACCTTCCCGGTGATCGAGGTCACGTTGATGGGCCTTTAGTTCCCGAGCTCTGACTTGTGCTCAATTTGCAAAATGGGAACGACATATGCTACCTTCCAATCTCAGGGAACAACCCATGACTCTACTGAGCTGTTGGAGATATGGGCAAGGGGCTGACAGAGCACCCATCCCATCTCTTTAAACACCCTTGGGTGGATATCATCCGCACCTTACACGTCAAGGTTAACCCACGCAGTGACTGCTGTCAGTGAAGAGAGATGAGAAAGACCAAAGTGCCGTTTGCCCCTCTCAGTGTGACTTTGAAGGACTGTGTCCAGGCTGAAGTTTTCTCCCCATATGATCCTCCCCCCAGTGTGTCCTCTCTGAGCTCCAGCCAGGTGATGATAAACACACAGGTGGGAAAGACAAAAATCTACAGCAATGTGTTGAAAGCAACACGAATTTATTTGTCTATAACCCAAATATTAAACTCCAGTTCCAACTGTCAGAATGAACATGGTTCAGTCGGGATGTGATTAACAGCAGGATTAACAGCAGATCCCAACCCCTGCAGTCACTTGTGAACTTGCTGGTGTCTCAACACATGGGCTAACGTACTGAATCCCTTCCCATACTCAGAATAGGTGAACGGCCTCTCCCCAGTGTGAACTCGCTGGTGTGTCAGCAAATGAGATGATGTCGTGAATCCCTTCCCACACTCAGAGCAGATGAACAGCCTCTCCACAGTGTGAACTCGGTGGTGTTTCAGCAGGGTAGATGAATGAGTGAATCCCTCCTCACACTCGGAGCAGGTGAACGGCCTCTCCCTCGTGTGAACTTGCTGGTGCCTCAACAGGTGGGATGAACAACTGAATCCCTCCCCACACTCAGCGCAGGTGAATGGCCTCTCCCCGGTGTGAACTCGCCAATGAATTTCCAGCTGGGACGGGTAGTTGAAACATTTCCCACAGTCCTCACATTTACACAGTTTCTCCCCAGTATGACTGCACTTGTGTTTCTCCAGGTTGGATGATCGGCTGAAGCCTTGTCCACACACACAGCACGTGTACTGTTTCTCCCCGCTGTGAACAGTGCTTTTCCCTTCCATGGTCAAAGGCCGATGATATTCCGTTCCCGATGAATCGAGTGACTCTGTCACATCTTAATGTGATGTTTGGTTTGAGCCTCTGGTCGACAAATCCTCCCCTTTTAATACCCTGTAAAGTGAGTTTCAAACAGGAAAAAGGGAGGGTGAGAGAGAACCCACAAAAACACAAAGGCAGGTTGTGAAATTGAGCTGAATGAACCTGGCTATTTGTGCAGCCATCAGCAGAAAATAAGTGACCATGAAAGCTGTTGGATTGTCGTAATAACCCAACTGGTCACTAATGTCTATAGGATTCACAAAATTCTGGGACCCCCTACTCAATGGACATGTGTCTGGAATTTAAATTGGAACTGTGTTAGACTTTTGGAGGAGAAATGTGGACAGAAATATCTCACTATTAGGTGCCTTTTGACTAAACTAGGGCCTTTTAGATTGAGTTTGGACATTTTAAATTGTATGCTGGGTCTGCATAGGGCTGCTAACCCACCTGGGAGGCAGGCCCCAGGGAGACATTAGCAGTCTAACAAAAGCCCACTTACCAGGGACCCAGATACATACATATTTTAATAGGTCTTAAAACGGCTGTACAGAAAAACCCTGGATTCAGCAAAACACACAATGGACAGTATCAAGACCTGATTACATTCTAACGGCACCATTTGAAAACCCCATCAACACCTTTGGGAATCTTGTATCAGGCTAATACTCAATCAGCCCACCAAAATATCTCACAAAGGGATCACATTAGAGTTGATCAGCCTGCCATCGCACAAAAGCAGTCATCAGAAATCAATTGTGCACTCAGGTATAACTGGGGGCCTTGGTGGTGACTTTTGGGCTTGGTAACTTTTGGGCATAGTAAGTAGGTGCAGGAGTAGGCCATTCAGTCCTTCGAGCCTGCACCACCATGCAACAGGATCATGGCTGATCATTCACCTCAGTACGCCTTTCCTGCTTTCGCTCCATATCCCTTGATCCCTTTAGCCGTAAGGGCCATATCTAACTTCCCCTTGAATATATCAAATGAACTGCCATCAACAACTCTCTGCAGTAGGGAATTCCACAGGTTAACAACTCTCTGAGTGAAGGAGTTTCTCCTCATCTCAGTCCTAGATGGCCTACCCCTTATCCTTGGACTATGTTCCCTAGTTCTGGACTTCCCCAACATCGGGAACATTCTTCCTGCATCTAACCTGTCCAGTCCCGTCAGAATTTTCTATATATCTATGAGAACCCCTCTCATCCTTCTAAACTCGAGTGAATACAGGCCCAGTGAATCTAGTTTCTCCTCATATGTCAGTCCTGCCATCCTGGGAATCAATCTGGTGAACCTTCGCTACACTCCCTCAATAGCAAGAACGTCCTTCCTCAGATTAGGAGAACAAAACTGAACACAATATTCCAGGTGAGGCCGCACTACGGCCCTGTACAACTGCAGTAAGACCTCCCTGTCCCTATACTCAAATCCCCTCGCTATGAAGGCCAACAAAGCATTTGCCTTTTTCACCGCCTGCTGAACCTGCATGCTAACTTTCAATGACTGATGTACCATGACACCCAGGTCACGCTGCACCTCCCCTTTTCCTAATCTGCCATCATTCAGATAATATTCTGCCTTCGTGTTTTTGCCACGAAAGTGAATAACCTCACCCTATACTGCATCTGCGACGTGTTTGCCCATTCACCTAACCTGTCCAAGTCACCCTGCAGCCTTTTAGCGTCCTCCTCACAGCTCATACTGCCACCCAGCTTAGTATCATCTGCAAACTAGGAGATATTGCACTCAATTCCTTTAACCAAATCATTAATATATATTGTAAATAGCTGTGGTCGAAGCACTGAGCCCTGCAGTACCCTACTAGTCACTGCCTGCCATTCTGAAAAGGACCCATTTATCCCGACTCTCTGCTTCCTGTCTGCCAACCAGTTCTCTATCCACGTCAGTACATTACCCCCAATACCATGTGCTTTAATTTTGCACACCAATCTCTTGTGTGGGACCTTGTCAAAAGCCTTTGAAAGTCCAAATACACCACATCTACTAGTTCTCCCTTGTCCACTCTACAAGTTACATCCTCAAAAAATTCTAGAAGATTTGTCAAGCAGGATTTCCCTTTCATAAATCCACGCTGACTTGGGCCGATCACGTCACTGCTTTCCAAATGTGCTGCTATTTCATCTTTCATAATTGATTCCAAGATTTTCCCCACTACTGATGTCAGGCTAACCAGTCTATAATTACCCATTTTCTCTCTCCCTCCTTTTTTAAAAAAGTGGTGTTACATTAGCTACCCTCCAGTCAATAGGAACCAATCCAGAGTCGATCGACTGTTGGAAAATGGTCACCAATGCATCCACTATTTCTAGGGCTACTTCCTTAAGTACTCTGGGATGCAGACTATCAAGCCCCGGGGATGTATTGGCCTTCAATCCCATCAATTTCCCTGACACAATTTCCCACCTAATAAGGATTTCCTTCAGTTCCTCCTTCTTACTCGACCCTCGGTCCCCTAGTATTTCCGGAAGGTTATTTGTGTCTTCCTTTGTGAAGACAGAACCAAAGTATTTGTTTAACTGGTCCACTATTTCTTTGTTACACAGTATAAATTCACCTGAATCTGACTGCAAGGGACCTACGTTTGTTTTCACTAATCTTTCACACATATATATAGAAGCTTTTGCAGTCAGTTCTTATGTTGCCAGCAAGCTTCCTCTCATACTCTATTTTCCCCCTCCTAATTAAACCATTTGTCCTCCTCTGCTTTATTACAAAATTATCCCAGTCTTCAGGTTTGCTGCTTTTTCTGGCCAATTTATAAGCCCCTTCCTTGGATTTAACACTATCCTTAATTTCACTTGTTAGCCACGGTTGAGCCATCTTCCCTGTTTTATTTTTACTCCAGACAGGGATGTACAATTGTTGAAGTTCATCCATGTGATCTTTAAATGTTTGCCATTGCCTATCCACCGTCATCCCTTTAAGTATCATTCATCAGTCTATTCTAGCCAATTCATGTCTCATACCATCAAAGTTACCTTTCCTTAAGTTCAGGACCCTAGTCTCTGAATTAACTGTGTCACTTTCCATCTCAATAAAGAATTCTACCATATTATGGTCACTCTTCTCCAAGGGGCCTCGCACAACAAGATTGATAATTAGTCCTTTCTCATTACACATCACCCAGTCTCGGATGGCCAGCCCTCTAGTTAGGTCCTTGATACATTGGTCGAGAAAACCATCCCTAATACACTTCAGGAAATACTCCTTCACCACATTGCTACCAGTTTGGTTAGCCCAATCAATATGTAGATTAAAGTTGCCCATGATAACTGCTGAAGAGAGAAAGCAGTGTGCAACTGGTCTAAACTGTGGAGAAATCCTTTGGTCAGCATAGTCCCTGCAACTTCTGAGCCGAGCTCAGTTAGTGCAGTGGTGGGAGGTGTTTTTTTTCCACTGCATAGCCTCTGTACCCGTTGCGTATATGTTTTCCCCCTTTTTCTGTACATTTTGTTATATGCTATTCAGGTAATTAGTGTGGTGTGCTATTTCCTAAATAAAATATTTATTCTTGCACCAAACAGTTGTCTGTCTACATCTATCACATCTCCTAAATAATTCCAAGCCCGAGAACCAGGGAGTGTGACGATTCGGACCATCAAGGTCAGAAAAGGCTGACACACCCACCACCCCCTACATGTCCTTCAGGGACAGGAACTCACCACCCGGTCTGGGCCGACACAAGACTCTGGTCTCTATGCGAGGAGGGAGGGGTGGGCGGGGTGAAGGGGAGGGAATGTATACATCTGCAACTTGACCAGAACTTTGACAGAACCTCCCAAACCCACAACCTCTCCCACCCAGATGGACCAGGGCAGCAGGTGCTTGGGAAATCCATCACCTCCAAGTTCCTCTCCAAGTCTCACACCATCCTGACTTGGGCATATATCACCGTTCCTACATCATCACTGGGTGAAAATCCTGGAGCTCCTCACCTAACAGCATTGTGGGAGGGCCTTCACCACACGGACTGCAGCGGTTCGAGAAGGCCCACCATCACCTTGTCAAGGGGCAAATGGAAATTGGAAATATATTCTGGCCCGACTGGTGACAGCCACATCCCAAGAATGGATTAAAACAAATCTTTATATTGAAAGCCCCTACAGAAATACTTGTTCCTAAAACAATACTCTTCTACATTGTGCGGGCAGTGTCTGTTTCACAACCTAATCTCCCCTAGAATCCACCGCTGTTGACAGTCTCTCATCGGAAATTGTTGGGCCCGACTGGGCCCAGAGGTTCTGGGGGTTAAACCCAACAGCTTCTCCCCCTCTCCACTCCAGGTCAAACTGATGCAACAAACAGACCCACACAGGAGGCCAGGGAGCGACTTCTGCATCCAGCGCCCACCCTGATACCGAGCGGCTCTGGATTGGTCGCTCTGTGTTTCCAGTATCGATGCACTGAAGATCAGCATATGAGGGAGGTGAATAGAGGCTGATGATGAGAGAGTTAGAACCATAGAATCAGAGAATGGTTACAGCACGGAACAAGACCATTCGGCCCGTCGAGCCCATGCCAGCTCTCTGCAAGAGCACCTCAGCTAGTCCCACTCCCCCGCCCTTACCCCACAGCCGTGCAAATGTTTTTCTTTCAGATACTTATCCAGCTCCCTTTTGAAAGCTGTGATTGAGTCTACCTCCACCACCCTTTCAGGCCGTGCAATCCGGATATTAACCACCCGCTACGCAAAAAGGTTTTTTCTTGTGTCGCCTCTGGTTCTTTTGCCAATCACCTTAAATCTGTGTCCTCTGGTTCTCGACCCTTCTGCCCATGGGAACAGTATCTCTCGACCACTCATGATTTTGAACACCTCGATCAAATCTCCTCTCAATCTTCCCTGCTCAAAGGAGAACACAAGAAATAAGAGCGGGAATAGACCATTTGGCCCCTCGAGCCTGCTCCATCATTCAATAAAATCATGGCTGATCTGATCCTGGACTCAACTCCACTTACCCCTCGCTCCCATAAACCTTTACTCCCATATCGCTCAAAAAATCTGTCTATCTCCGCCTTAAATATATTCAATGATCCAGCCTCCACAGCTTTCTGGGGCAGAGAATTCCACAGAATTAGAACCCTCAGAGAAGAAATTCCTCCTCATCTCAGTTTTAAATGGGCAACCCCTTATTCTGAAACTATGCCCCCAGTTCTAGATTCTCCTATGAATGGAAACACCCTCTCTGCATCCACCTTGTCAAGCCCTCCAGTAACTTTTATGTTTCAATAAGATCACCTCTCATTATTCTGAACTCCAATGAGTATAGGCCCAAACTACTCAACCTTTCTTCATAGGTCAATGCCCTCATCTCAGGAATCACCCAAATGAACCTTCTCTGAACTGCCTCCAATGAAAGTATATCCTTCCTTAAATACAGAGACCAAAACTGTTCACAGTACTCCAGGTGTGGCCTCACCAATACCCTACAGTCGTAGCAGGACTTCTCTGCTTTTATACTCTATCCCCCTTGCAACCCCAGCTGCTCCAGTCTGTCCAGGTAACTGAAGTCCCTCATCCCTGGAATCATTCTCGTAAATCTTTTCTGCACCCTCACCAAGGCCTTCACATTATTCCTAAAGTGTGTTGCCCACAATTGGGCATAATACTCCAGTTGAGGCCGAACCAGTGTTTTGTACAGGTTCATCATAATATCCATGCGTTTGTACTCTATACTTCTATTTAAAACAGGGATACTGTCAAGTGTAGTATAAACAGGGACAGGGTCTAGTGTAATATAAACAGAGGCAGGGTCGAATGTAATATAAACCGAGACTGGGTCATGTGTAATTATAAACAGTGACATGGTCTAGGGTAATATTTAGAATGACTCCTGGCGCCATGAACTAGTGAGTACAGAAATAGAAGGATAGAGCGGATGAATGCCTGGCTGGAGAGATGGTGCAGGAGTGAGGGCTTTAGATTCCTGATGCATTGGGACCGCTTCTGGAGGGAGGTGGGACCTGTACAAACCGGACGGGTTGCACCTCAACAGAGCCGGGACCAATATCCTCGTCCTGGGGGGGGGGGGGGGTTTGTCAGTGCTGTTGGACAGAGGAAAAAGCAGGAAAAACAGGTAAAAATAACAAATTTAAAGCTCTTTGTCTAAATGCACATAACATTTGTAACAAAATAGATGAGTTGACGGCACAAATAGATACAAATGGGTACGATCTGATACCCATTACAGAGACATGGTTGCAAGGTGACCAGGACTGGGAACTAAATATTCAGGGGTATTTGACAATTCGGAAGGACAGACAGAAAGGAAAAGGAGGTGGGGTAGCTCTGTTAATAAAGAATTAGATCAGTGCGTTAGTGAGAAACGATATTTGCTCAGAGGATCAAGATATTGAATCAGTTTGGGTGGAGATGGGGAATAATAAAGGGAAAGTCACTGGTGGGCAGAGTCTATAGGCCCCTAACAGTAGCTACACTGTTGGATGGAGTATAAATCAAGAAATAATGGAGGCTTGTAATAAAGGAACGGCAATATTTATGGGTGATTTTAAACTTCATATTGATTGGACAAAGCAAATTGGCCAGGGTAGCCTTTTGGAGGAGTCCATAGAGTGTATCTGGGATAGTTTCCTTGAACAGTATGTTGTGGAACCAACCAGGGAGCAGGCTATCTTAGATCTAGTACTGTGTAATGAGGCAGGATTAAAAATGATCTCGTACTAAAATGGTTGGTGAGAAAGTTGGTTCTCAAACCAGGGTCCCAAGCTGAAATAAAGGAGACTACAATGGTATGAGGGCAGAGTTGGCTAAAGCGGACTGGGAAAATAGATTAAAGAATGGGACGGTTGATGAGCAGTGGCAGACATGATTGAGAGGGAAGATAGATGATGAAAGAAAACTAGCACAAAATATAAAAACAGATAGTAAGAGTCCTTCATGGTAGAAGACACTAAAAACATCCCAGCAGTGGATAAGCGAGAGGCAAGAGATCGGGAGGAATGCAATACAATTACGATCACTAATGACGTAGTACTAGGTAAAATAATAGGACTAAAGGCAGACAAGTTCCCTGGACCTGATGGCTTGCATCCTAGGGTCTTAAGAGAAGTGGCTGCAGAGATAGTGAATGCATTGGTTGTAATCTACCAAAATTCCCTGGATTCTAGGGCGGTCCCAACAGATTGGAAAGCCGCCAATGTATCGTGCCTATTTGAAAAAGGAGGCAGACAAAAAGCAGGACAATTGAGACCAGTTAGTCTAACATCTGTCATTGGGAAAATGCTGGAGTCGATTATTAAGGAAGCAGCAGCAGGACATTTGGAAAAGCATGATTCAATCAAGCAGATTCAACATGGTTTTATGAAAGGGAAATCATGTTTGACAAATTCGCTGGAGTACTTTGAGGATGTAAAGAGCAGGGTGGATTAGGGGGAAGCAGTGGGTATGGTGTATTTGGATTTCCAGAAGGCATTCGATAAGGTGCCACATAAGAGATTACTGCACAAGATAAAAGCTCACAGGGTTGGAGGTAATGTATTAACGTGGATAGAGGATTGGCAAACCAACAGAAAACAGAGGGTCGGGATAAATGGTCATTTTCCAGTTGGCAAACATGACTAGTGGGGTGCCGCAGGGATCGGTGATGGGTCTTCAACTAATTACAATCCATATTAATGACTTGGATAAAGGGACCGAGTTTGCTGTTGTTACAAAAATTGTGCGGAGGACACAAAAAATCTACAAAGGGATATAGACATGTTAAGTGAGAGGGCAAACATTCGGCAGATGGAGATAATGTGGGAAAATGTGAAGTTATCCACTTTGGCAGAAATAACAGAAAAGCAAATTATAATTTAAATGGAGAAAAATTGCAAAGAGCTGCATTACAGAGAGACTTGGGGGCCTTGTGCATGAAACACAAAAAGTTAGTATGCAGGTACGGCAAGTAATCAGGAAGGCAAATGGAATGTTGGCCTGCATTGCAAGGGGGATAGAGTATAAAAGCAGAGAAGTCCTGCTGCAACTGTAAAGAGTATTGGTGAGGCCACACCTGGAGTACTGCGTACAGTTTTGGTCTCCGTATTGAAGGAAGGATATACTTGCATTGAAGGCTGTTCAGAGAAGGTTCACGAGGTTGATTCCGGAGATGGGGGGTTGACTTCTGAGGATACGTTGAGTAGGTTGGGCCTATACACATTGGAGTTTCGAAGAAATGAGAGGTTATCTTATTGAAACTTAATGATGAGGGGGCTCGCCAAGATGGATGCAGAGAGGATATTTCCACTCATAGGGGAAACTAAAACTAGGGGGACATAGTCTCAGAATAAGGAGCCGCCCATTTAAAAGTGAGATGAGGAGGAATTTCCTCTCTGAGGGTGGCAAATCCCTGGAATTCTCTGCCCGAAAGAGCTGTGCAAGCTGAGTCATTGAATAATTAAAGGTGGAGATAGACAAATTTTTGAATGATAAGAGAATAAATGGTTATGGAGAGCGGGCAGGGAAGTGGAGCCGAGTCCATGATCAGATCAGCCATGATCTTATTGAATGGGGAGCAGGCTCGAGGGGCCAAATGGCCTATTCCTGCTCCTATTTCTTATGTTCTTATGTTATAGACTGTTTTCCCTCCACTCCCAATTTTCACCACCAATTCTGGCTGCGTTCAGTTCGACACTCACTGGCTCCCCTCCATCTCCTTCCCTGAAAGTGCTGGCTCTGGCTGGGTTCAGTTCTACACTCACTGGTTCTCCTCATTTCCCTCAAGATGCTGACTGTGGCTGGGAACAGTTCCATACTCACTGGTTCGCCTCTCCTCCCCTGAAGACGCTGGTTCTGTCTGGGTTCAGTTCCACACTCACTGGTTCCTCTAGCTCACCTCCGCTGATGGTGCTGACCCTGGCTGGGTTCAGTTCCGCACTCACTTGTTCCCCTCCCTCTCATTACCAGAGGGTGCTGACTGGCTGGGTTCAGTTCTACACTCACTGGTTCCCCTCCCCTGAAGGTGCTGACTCTGGCTGGGTTCAGTTCTACACTCACTGGTTCCCCTCCCCTGAAGGTACTGACTCTGGCTGGGTTCAGTTCTACACTCACTGGTTCCCCTCCCCTGAAGGTGCTGACTCTGGCTGGGTTCAGTTCTACACTCACTGGTTCCCCTCCTCTCCTGAAGGTACTGACTCTGGCTGGGTTCAGTTCTACACTCACTGGTTCCCCTCCCCTGAAGGTGCTGACTCTGGCTGGGTTCAGTTCTACACTCACTGGTTCCCCTCCTCCCCTGAAGGTGCTGACTCTGGCTGGGTTCAGTTCTACACTCACTGGTTCCCCTCCCGTGAAAGTGCTGAATCTGGCTGGGTTCAGTCCTACACTCATTGGTTCCCCTCCCGTGAAAGTGCTGAATCTGGCTGGGTTCAGTCCTACACTCACTGGTTCCCCTCCTCCCCTGAAGGTGCTGACTCTGGCCGGGTTCAGTCCTACACTCACTGGTTCCCCTCCCCTGAAGGTACTGACTCTGGCTGGGTTCAGTTCTGCACTCACTGGTTCCCCTCCCCTGAAGGTACTGACTCTGGCTGGGTTCAGTTCTACACTCACTGGTTCCCCTCCCCTGAAGGTACTAACTCTGGCTGGGTTCAGTTCTGCACTCACTGGTTCCCCTCCCCTGAAGGTGCTGACTCTGGCTGGGTTCAGTTCTACACTCACTGGTTCCCCTCCCCTGAAGGTACTGACTCTGGCTGTGTTCAGTTCTACACTCACTGGTTCCCCTCCCCTTAAGGTACTGACTCTGGCTGGGATCAGTTCTACACTCACTGGTTCCCCTCCCCTGAAGGTACTGACTCTGGTTGGGTGCAGTTCCAGACATTGACATCATTCACTTGGTTTCGACACCAAGATAGCAGCGCATGCGCTATGCTACTCACTGAACCAAGATGGCGGAGCGATGAACCTGCCTTCCTATACGAAGATGGCCGCCGTTAGTCTGGGCCTGTGACCGGGTAAAGCCCCGAAGCTGCAACCGCCGATATTCCGGTTATTATAACGGGCTTGCGGCGGGCACCGGATGTTTATGAAGCCTCCCCGGCTCCCCGCTGGTCCATTATTCCGCTCCGTCCCGCTGAAAAGGACACTTCTGAGGAGCCTGTCCAAACCGTGTCTCCTCCGCCATTACACGCACCGCGCATGCTCCAAACACATCCAAGATCCGCGCCTGCGCACTGAGCTCCTCTAGTCTGGATGCGGCTCATTCTTCCGCGCGGGGCATGCTGGGTACATAAGACCATGAGAAATTGGAGCAGGAGTGGGCCACCCGGACCCCCGAGCCTGCTCCCCATTCAATAAGATCATGGCTGGTCTGATCATAGACTCAGCTCCACTTCTCTGCCCGCTCCCCAGAACCCTATACTCCGTTATCGCTCAAAAATATGGCTATCTCCGCCTTAAATATATTCAATGACCCAGCCTCCACTGCTCTCTGGGGCAGCGAATTCCACAGATTTACACTCTCTGAGAGAAGACATTTCTCCTTATCTCAGTTTTGAATGGGCTGAGGAGAAAGGCTGCATTTGTAAATAGAACAGGATTTACTGTGATTGCATTGGGCACTGAAACATGTTCACTCCGGCAGCTCTACTTTGTTTCTGATGATCTTAATAACCCCTATACCTGAGCTGGAGATTAATATTGTGTATAAATGTTGAATAAATTATCTTTGTTTCAAACACAGTGTGTCGAATATTTGATTCCTCCATGATCAGAGGAGACTAATTGATGTTCTGTTACTGACTGTTCCATTTTAGTGCTTTTTCTTAATCTAACTTGTCATTTCTCACCTAGTTCACCTGCTATCAAACCCCAAACTTGTTCCATTTGAGTACGAGTTGTAGTTGTAGTAGACTTAACTGCAGTGTGTCAGTTTAAACTCAACTGAAATCCTTTGAACCACCCCTTTATTGAACCATCTTGCATAAGGTTCGAAATCCGTTACTTTCTGTAACCCGTTTTTGTAACCGATTGAATTTTACAAACTCATCCACACATTTTGCACGTGATAGCCTGTCAAATATACTGATATTTGTAATTATCATTGCCACAAACTCCGTTCCCTAGCCACAGACTCTGTCCCTCTCCCCAACTTCTGTCTGAGCCTGAACCAGACTGTTTGCAACCTTGGTGTCATACTTAACCCTGAAATAGGTTTTTTAACCAGATATCCACGGCATAATTAAGACTGCCTATTTCAATCTCTGTAACATCATCCGTCTCCGCTCTTGCCTCAGCTCATCCACTGCTGATGCCCTCATCCATGCTTTTGTTACTTCTGGACTTGACTATTCCAACGCAGTCCTCCCACATTCGACTCTAGATAAACTAGAGTTAATCAAAAATTCGGCTGCCCATGCCCTAACTCGCACCAAGTCCAGCTCACCCATCACCCCTGTCCTCACTGACCTACATTGGCTTCTAGTTAAGCAACGCCTTGATTTGAAAATTCTAATATTTTTAAACCACTCCATGGCGTCATCCCTCCCTAGCTCTGTAAATTCCTCCAGCCCCACAACCACCATCCTGTCCCCCACCCATGAGATATCTGTCTTCCTGAGCATCCCTGATTATAATTGGTGACGGTGCCTTCTGTTGCCCAGGTCCCAAGTTCTGGAAAACCCAGCCTAAACCTTTCTGTCGAACCCATGCTGTACCTGCTCTGGCAGATTTTGATGGGATAGTGTAGAGCAAGCTTTTCTCTCTGATCTAATCCATGCTGTATCTTCCCTCGTAGTGTTTGATGGGACAGTGTAGAGTGAGCTTTACTCTGTATCTAACCTGTGTTGTTCCTGCCCTGGGTCTGTTTGATGGGACAGTGTAGAGTGAGCTTTACTCAGTATCTAACTCGTGCTGTACCTGCGATGGGAGTGTTTGGTGGATTAGTATATGGAGAGCTTTGCTCTCTGACTAACCCGTGCTGTGTCTGTTGTGCGAATGTTTGATCGGACAGCGTAGAGGGAGATTAACGCTGTATCTAACCTATGCTGTACCTACCCTGGGAGTGTTTGGGGCAGGCTAGAGTGAGATTTAACCTTTAATAACCCACGCTGTACCGACCTGGGAATGTCTGGTGAGACAGTGTAGAGGGAGCTTTACTCTGCATTTAACCTGTGTTGTCATCATCATCACCACAGGCAGTCCCTCGGAATCGAGGAAAAATAGAAGGAAGACTTGCTTCCACTCCTGAAGTGAGTTATTTGGTGGCTGACCAGTCCAATATGAGAGCCACAGACTCTGTCACAGGTTGGCCAGATAGTCATTGAGAGAAGGGGTGGGTGGGACTGCTTTGCCATATGCTCCTTCCACTGCCTGCGCTTGATTTCTGCATGCTCTCGGCATTGAGACTCGAATTGCTCAGCGCCCTCCCGGATTCACTGTCTCCACTTAGGGCAGTCTTTGGTCAGGGACTCCCAGGTGTCAGTGGGGATGTCGCACTTTATCAGCGAGGCTTTGAGGGTGTCCTTGTAATGTTTCCGCTGCCCGCCTTTGGCTCATTTGCTGTGACGGCGCTCCACATAGGGCACTTGCTTTGGGAGTCTCGTGTCTGGCATACGAACTATGTGGCCTGCCCAGCGGAGCTGATCAAGTGTGGTCAGTGCTTCAATGCTGGGAACATTAGCCTGGACAAGGACGCTGATGTTGCTGTGCCAGTCCTCCCAGGGGATTTGTAGGATCTAGCGGAGACATCATTGGTGATATATCTCCAGCGACTTGAGGTGTCTACTGTACATAGTCCATTCCTCTGAGCCATACAGGAGGGCGGGCATTACTACAGCCCTGTAGACCATGAGGTTGGTGGTACCTGCCCTGGGAATGGTTGATGGGACAGTGTAAGGGGAGCTTTACTCTGTATCTAACCCGTGCTGTACCTGCCCTGGGAATGTCCAGCAGAACAGTATAGAGGGAGATTTTCTCTATATCGAACTGATGCTGTATCTGCCCTGGAATGGCTGGACAAGTCAGAGGGAGATGTAGTCTGTGTCTAACCTGTGCTGTACTTGCCCTGGGAACGTCTGATGGAAAAGTATAGAGGGAGCTTTACTCTCTATTTAAGCCATGTTGTTCTTGCCCTGGGAATATTTGATGGGACAGTGTCGAGGGAGCTTTACTCTGTATCTGACCCATGCTGTATCTTCCCTGCAAGTGTCTGGTGGGAGAGTGTATTGAGATCCTTACTGTGTACCTACTCATGTCCGTTATACTCCGCAGAGGATGAAAACCACACTGTGACTCCGGGAGGAGCTCCTCAGCCACAGGGAGAAGATGGTTGAGGAGGATTCTAGCGATGGCTTTCCCAGGGCGATTCATCTGTAATTGCCGCAGTCGGACTTGTCCCCTAGTTAAAGATGGTCACGATTACTGCATCTCTGAGATCTCCAGGCATGCCCTCCTTCTTCCAGATGAGAGAGATGAGGTCATGCATTTGTGCCAATATTGCCTCTCCGCCATACTTTAGTGCCTCAGTGGGGATTTCATCCACTCGCATTGCCTTGTTGGTTTTGAGCTGGCAGATGGCCTTTTCCACCTCATACAGGGCTGAGGTTTTGCTGAGATGGTAGTGAGTAGCATGCTGTGCGTTGGAGTCGAGGACACTCGAGTCAAAGGCAGTGTGTCGGTTAAGGAGATCTTCGAAGTGTTCCTTCCAGCGGGTCCTGGCTGCCTCGGTGTCCTTGATGAGTGTTTCCCCATTCTTGGCCAACAGTGGGGTGGTGCCTTGGGTGGTTGGGCTGTAGGTGGTGTTGACTGCTGTGAAGGATCCTCACATATCATGGCTGTCAGCCAGCTGCTGAACCTCCTGTGATTTCTCCACCCACCATCTATGCTTTAGGTCACAGGTTTTTTCTTGGACCTCGGCCTGAAGCCACCTGTAATGCTGCTTTGCTGGTCCAGAGTTGGGTTGTTGTTTTAGGTTCAGAAATGCCCTGCGCTTGCGATTTATTAGCTCTTGGATCTCCTGGTCATTCTCATCAACCATTCCCGGTGTTTCCTCGATCAGGCCAACTTCCTCAGCATCAAAGCACTGACCACACTCGACCAGCTGCATTGGGTGGGCCACATTGTTCATAACTATTTTAAGTCGAACAATGATCAAGTGCCCCCTGATTAAAGGGGGGTGGTCACACTCCAGAAACTTTCATTAAAGTGCCCCTTTGTTTTTTTTTTTGAGGGCACCAAAAACACAACTTAATAATTCAACATAAAGGGAACCTTTGTCAAATCAAATCAAATTAATAAAAATAAAAATTCTGTTCTCTCTTGAAATGATGCACTCCAGTCTCTGCAGTGTCCATCTCTTGTGGACACGGCGTGCTCCAACTCCAGAGATACCCTGGCTCACCACATTGTTCACATGGCTGACACAAGACTCCCAAAGCAAGCGTTCTGCTCAGAACTCCGACATGGCAAGCGAGACCAAGGTGATCAGAGGAAACATTTCAAGGACACCTTCAAAGCCTCCTTGATAAAAATGCAGCATCCCCACTGATACCTAGGAGCCCTTGGCTAAATTCTGCCCTAAGTGGAGGAAGTGCATCCGGGAGGGTGCTGAGCACCTCGAGTCTCATCACTGAGAGCATGCAGAAACCAAGCGTAGGAGCATGCGGCAATCCAGTCCCACCCACCCTTTCCTTCAATGACCGGCTGTCACACCTGTGACAGAGACTGTAATTCCCGTATTGGAATGTTTAGTCACCTAAGAACTCACCTTTAGAGTGTAAGCAAGTCTTCCTTGATTTCGAGGGACTGCCTATGATGATGATAATGTGTACCTAACCTGTGTTGTGCTTGTCCTGTTAATTTTTGGATTGGCTGTTTTGAAAAACGTTTACCCTGCATTTAATTTAGGCTGTACTTGCCCTGGGAGTTTTGAAGGGACAGTGTAGAGGGAGCTTCACTCTGTCTCTAACCCCTGCTCTACCTGCTACCGGTACGCTTGCGGCCTTCTGTAAGAGGTTGGCACTGGAGGGACTGGAGTGCATCGTCACCTCGAGCAACCAAATTTTAATTTGATTTAAGTTAACATCCAAAGTTAATTAGTTTATTTTGTTGGTTATAGTGCCCTCCTCCCTTTAATCAGCGGCATTTGATTTACAGATTAACAACAAAATAGTTGCGCTGTACCTGCCCTGGGATTGTTTCTTGGGACAGTGCAGAGGGAGCTTTATTCTGTATCTAACCCGTGCTGCACATGCCCTGGGAATACCTGGTGGGACAGTGTGCAGGGACCCTTACTGTGTATTTAACATGTGCTCTACCAGCCCTGGGAGTGTTTGATGAAAGTCAACGGACAGCAAGCTTTAAATTGTAACTAACCCGTGCTGTACCTGCCTTGGGATTGTTTAGGACAGTACAGAGGGAGCTTCACTCTGTATATAACCCGTGCTGTACCTGCCCTGGGATTGTTTAGGACAGTACAGAGGGAGCTTCACTCTGTATATAACCCGTGCAGTATCTGGCCCACTCCTGCTCCTGTTTGTCATTGTCTTATCTACCCAGCATGCCCCGCACCCAGAATGTAGGAGCTGTGTTTGGAGCATGCGCGGTGCAAGTAATGGCGGAAAAGCCATGTTTTGGACAGGCTCCTCAGAATTCTCTTTTTCAGCGGGACGGAGCGGGGTAAGGGACCAGCGGGGAGCGGGGGAGGTTTCATAAACAACTCGTGCCTGCCGCAAGCCTGGAATAATAACCGGAATATCGGCGGTTGCAGCTTCGGAGCTTTCTCCAGGTTACAGGCCCAGGCTAACGGCGGCCTTCTTGGTACAGGAACAAAGTGAAAGATGTCAGTGTCTGGAACTGAACCCAGCCAGAGTCAGCACCTTCAGGGGAGGGGTACCAGTGAGTGTAGAACTAAACCCAGCCAGAGTCAGTACCTTCAGGGGAGGGGAACCAGTGAGTGTAGAACTGAACCCAGCCAGAGTCAGTACCTTCAGGGGAGGGGAACCAGTGAGTGTAGAACTGAACCCAGCCAGAGTCAGTACCTTCAGGGGAGGGGAACCAGTGAGTGTAGAACTGAACCCAGCCAGAGTCAGTACCTTCAGGGGAGGGGAACCAGTGAGTGTAGAACTGAACCCAGCCAGAGTCAGTACCTTCAGGGGAGGGGAACCAGTGAGTGTAGAACTGAACCCAGCCAGAGTCAGCACCTTCAGGGGAGGGGAACCAGTGAGTGTAGAAGTGAACCCAGTCAGAGTCAGTACCTTCAGGGGAGGGGAACCAGTGAGTGTAGAACTGAACCCAGCCAGAGTCAGTACCTTCAGGGGAGGGGAACCAGTGAGTGCAGAACTGAACCCAGCCAGAGTCAGCACCTTCAGGGGAGGGGAACCAGTGAATGTAGAACTGAACCCAGCCAGAGTCAGTACCTTCAGGGGAGGGGGACCAGTGAGTGTAGAACTGAACCCAGCCAGAGTCAGTACCTTCAGGGGAGGGGAACCAGTGAGTGTAGAACTGAACCCAGCCAGAGTCAGCACCTTCAGGGGAGGGGAACCAGTGAATGTAGAACTGAACCCAGCCAGAGTCAGTACCTTCAGGGGAGGGGAACCAGTGAGTGTAGAACTGAACCCAGCCAGAGTCAGCACCTTCAGGGGAGGGGAACCAGTGAGTGTAGAACTGATCCCAGCCAGAGTCAGTACCTTCAGGGGAGGGGAACCAGTGAGTGTAGAACTGAACCCAGCCAGAGTCAGTACCTTCAGGGGAGGGGAACCAGTGAGTGTAGAACTGAACCCAGCCAGAGTCAGTACCTTCAGGGGAGGGGAACCAGTGAGTGTAGAACTGAACCCAGCCAGAGTCAGTACCTTCAGGGGAGGGGAACCAGTGAGTATAGAACTGAACCCAGCCAGAGTCAGTACCTTCAGGGGAGGGGAACCAGTGAGTGTAGAACTGAACCCAGCCAGAGTCAGTACCTTCAGGGGAGGGGAACCAGTGAGTGTAGAACTGAACCCAGCCAGAGTCAGCACCTTCAGGGGAGGGGAACCAGTGAGTGTAGAAGTGAACCCAGCCAGAGTCAGTACCTTCAGGGGAGGGGAACCAGTGAGTGTAGAACTGAACCCAGCCAGAGTCAGCAACCTCAGGGGAGGGGAACCAGTGAGTGTAGAACTGATCCCAGCCAGAGTCAGTACCTTCAGGGGAGGGGAACCAGTGAGTGTAGAACTGAACCCAGCCAGAGTCAGTACCTTCAGGGGAGGGGAACCAGTGAGTGTAGAACTGAACCCAGCCAGAGTCAGTACCTTCAGGGGAGGGGAACCAGTGAGTGTAGAACTGAACCCAGCCAGAGTCAGTACCTTCAGGGGAGGGGAACCAGTGAGTATAGAACTGAACCCAGCCAGAGTCAGTACCTTCAGGGGAGGGGAACCAGTGAGTGTAGAACTGAACCCAGCCAGAGTCAGCACCTTCAGGGGAGGGGAACCAGTGAGTATAGAACTGATCCCAGCCATAGTCAGTACCTTCAGAGGAGGGGAACCAGTGAGTGTAGAACTGAACCCAGCCAGAGTCAGTACCTTCAGGGACCAGTGATTGATTGGTGCCGCGACCCCGCCCCCCCGCCACTGATTGGCGCGAAGCAGCGCGCTGGGTGAGCTGGTGCCCCGTGTTGCCTCGCCATTGGCTGCGGGCTGCGTGTTGCGGGCGGGCGGTTGGGGGGTTTGTTGGTGGGCTCCGCTCGCAGCCTTTGAGCTCGGTGCCCAGGTGAGGCGGGGCGGAGTTGTGCTCAGGCGTGGGGCCAGCCTATTGTGGGAGATTAGCTGCGGACGGGCGAGGTTTTGCCCCCTCCCCCGCGGAGGACGGATGAGCAGCCCGGGCAGTGCTCCCAGCCTCCCTGAGGACTCACGGACACGCCCGGGCGGTGAGATTTGGGTGGCGGCTGCGGGGCACCTTCTGGCGGGGACGGACCTTGGTTACTGTCAGGGATTGCCGAGAGTTCGGCCGCCATCTTTGTGCAGCGCGGGGCTGCCCGCCACGGGGGGCGGGGCTTCCTCGACGTCACAATACTTTCCATTGTCCCGCTGCAGGGCAGGGAGCATGCGCGGCGGCCATCTTACTGCAGGGAGCAGGTGCAGGATGGGGACCAGTGACATGAACACATGAGAACATCAGAAATAGGAGATGAGTCGGCCCTTTGGCCCCTCGAGCCTGCCGCCATTCAATAAGATGATGGTTGCAGCATCTGGGGTGGTTCTCCTTGGAGCAGTGAAGGTGCAGGGCAGGTTTCACAGAGGTGCTCACAATCAGGAAGGCTTTAGATTGAGTCAGGGAACAGAGTGGTTCTGCTCACAGAATCAGAGAATGGTTACAGCACGGAAGGCCATTCGGCCCGTCGTACCCTTGCCTACTCCCCTCCCTTTCCCCAGGCCCTGCAAATGTTTTTTTTCAAATACTTATCCAACTTCCTTTTTTTTTTGAACACTGTGATTGAGTCTGCCTCCACCACCCTTTCAGGCCGTGCTTTCCGGATCCTAACCACTCTGCGTAAAATAGATTTTTCTGATGTGACCTTTTGTTCTTTTGCCATTCACCTTAAATCCGTCTCCTCTGGTTCTCGACCCCTCCACCAGTGGGAACAGTATCTCTCTCTCTACTCTGTCCACACCCCTCATGATTTTGAACACCTCGATCAATTCTCCTCTCAACCTTCTCTGCTCCAAGGGGAACAACCCCAGCTTCTGCAGTCAATCCACGGAACTGAAGTCTCTCATCTCGTGAATCATTCTTGTCAATCTTTTCTGCACCCTCTCTCAGGCCTTCACATCCTAATCTGCAGTGCCCAGAATTGGACACAATGTTCCAGTTGAGGCCGAACCAATGTTTGAAAACGTTCATCATAACCTCCTTGCTTTTGTACTCTGTGATGCCCAGGATCCTGTAAGTTTTTTTTAACTGCTTTCTCAACCTGTCCTGCCACCTTCAGTGATTTGTCCACATATACCCGCAGGTCTCACTGTTCACGCACCCACTTTAGGATTGCACCCTTTAGTTTATATTGCCTCCTTGTTTATTTCATCACGCTTTTTGTATTTTATTTCTTTTCTTAGATTCACAGCCTCATTTTATTTTTCCCTCCGAGCCCCTCAACTTAATGTGGCAGTGTAATGTTGGCGAGTGGTGATTGATTGCCCTGGGAACCAACAGGAAGAGAGGTCAGAGGCCGGAGGGCCCAGGGAGCAGCGTGTTCTGCAACCAATCGTGGTGCTTGAGGGGTGGATCCTGAGTCGGCCTATCAGGTGAGTCTGTGTGAACCTCTGTTAAACAATTCATCTTTTAAAGTTAAATCGAGATTTCTTTTGTCAACAAAACAGTTCGACATTTGTCAGTATTTTTTTTCCCTGGAGTTCCTATTATGAGTTTCAGACACTTCAGTGCCAAGTGGACCAGGTGTTTAAAGGTCATTCATTTCCCCTTTTCCACATAGAAAATTCTTACAGGGCTTGACAGTGTAGCTCAGGGGTGTCAAACATACGGCCCACGGGCCGGACACGGACCCCCAAGCCCCTTCCTCCGGCTGCCACATGTTTTAATTTATACACCACCACTCCCGATCTTTCGCTTGCTGACTGGAACACAACCTGAATTTGTTGGCTGTCACGGAACAGGAGGAGGGCGGCGGAGGCACGGGGAAGGTCAGTTGGTGTCCACGGGGAGCAATTCTGGGACAACGAGGGCACTCACATGGATTGTCAATGGGAGATAAGCTTTGAGTGAGCAAGTGAGTGGATAAATACCGAGAGAGAGGGGGAGGAGTGTCGCTGGAACTCCAGGTGATGTAACAGATGATGGGGGTTAGTGCAGTGTAGGTAGTGAGGGCGTTGTGTTCCTGCACTTCTCCCCCCTCCTCGGCCCCAGCGAGGTGCTGATTTAAAAATTCTCAGCCTCATGTTCAAATCCCCCTCCCCCTCCCCCTCCCCCTCCCCCTCCCCCTCCCCATCTCTGTAACCTCCGCCAGCCCCTCCCTGCCCCTGTAACCTCCTCCAGCCCCTATACACCTCCCTATCTCTGTAACCCCTTCCAGCCCTACAACCCTCCCTATCACTGTAAGCTCCTCCAGCCCTGCACCCCTCCCTATCTCTCTAAACCTCCTCCAGCACCGACACCTCTCATATCTCTCTAAACCTACTCCAGCCCCAAAGCCCCAGCCCTACATCCCTCCCTATCTCGCTAAACCTCCTCCAGCCCCTACACACCTCCCTATCTCTGTAACCCCATCCAGCCCCTACACACCTCCCTATATCTGTAACCTCCTCCAGCCCTACACCCCTTGCTATCTCTCTAACCTCCCCCTGCCCCTACACCCCTCCTACATTTGTAACCTCCTCCAGACCCTACACCCCTCCCTATCTCTTTAACTTCCTCCAGACCCTACACCCCTCGCTATCTCTGCAATCCCCTCCACCCCTCCACCCCTCCACCCCTCCACCCCTCCACCCCTCCACCCCTCCACCCCTCCACCCCTCCACCCTCCTCCACCCCTCCACCCCTCCACCCTCCTCCACCCCTCCACCCCTCCACCCTCCTCCACCCCTCCACCCTCCTCCACCCCTCCACCCCTCCACCCCTCCACCCTCCTCCACCCCTCCACCCTCCTCCAGTGCAACACACCTCCACATCTCTCTAACCTCCTCCAGCCCCGACACCCGTCCCTATCGCTGTAACCTTCAGCACCTGCACAGCTCCCTATCTCTGTAACCTCCTCCAGCACTAGACCTCTCTCTATCTCTAAGCAACTCCAGCCCCTAAACCCCTCCCTATGTCTATCACCTCCTCCAGCCCTAAATCTCTCCCTACCTCTAATCTCCTCCAGGCCCAACACCCCTCCCTATCTCCGTAAACACCTCCTGTTCCTACAACCCTCCCTATCTCTGTAACCTCCAGCCCCTACACCCCTACTTATCTCTGTAACCTTCTCTAGCCCGACAGCCCTCCGTATCTATGGAACCTCCTTCAGCCTCTACAACCCTCCCTATCTCTGTTGTCTCTTCCAGCCCCTACACCCTCCCTATCTCTGTAACCTCCTCCAGCCCCTACACCCCTCCCTTTATCTGTAAGCTCCTTCAGCACTACACCTCTTCCTATGCGTGTAACCTCCTCCAGCACCTACACCACCCCCTATCTCTTACCTCCTCGAGCCCGTACAACGCTCCCAATCTCTGCAACCACCTCCAGCCCCGACAACCCTCCCTATCCTTGTAACAACCTCCAGCCCCTACAAGCCTCCCTATATCTGTAAGCTCTTCCAGCCCTACACTCCTCCATATCATTCTAACCTCCTCCAGCCCTACACTCCTCCATATCTGTCTAACCTCCTCCCGCCCTACACAATCCATATCTCTCTAACCTCCTCCAGCCCCAACACCCCTCCATATCTCTGCAACCTTCTCCAGCACCTGCTTATTTCTGTAACCTCCTCCAACCCTACACCCCTCCTTATCTCGAACCTCCTCCAGCCCTGACCCCATCCCTATCTCTAATTTCCTCCAGCCCCTACACCCCTCCCTTTCGCTGGAACCTCCTCCTGCCCCTACACCCCTCCCTTTCTCTGTAACCTGCTCCTGCCCCTACACCCCTCCCTATCTCTGTAACCTCCTCCAGACCCGACACCCGTCCCGATCTCTAACCTCCTCCAGCCCCTACACCCCTCTCTATCTCTGTAACCAGCTCTAGCCCGACAACCCAACTTTCTCTGTAACCTCCTCGAGCCCCTACACCCCTCCCAATCTCTGCAACCTCCTCCAGCCCCTACACCCCTCCCAATCTCTAACCTCCTCCAACCCTACACCCCTCCTTATCTCGAACCTCCTCCAGCCCTGACCCCATCCCTATCTCTAATTTCCTCCAGCCCCTACACCCCTCCCAATCTCTAACCTCCTCCAACCCTACACCCCTCCTTATCTCGAACCTCCTCCAGCCCTGACCCCATCCCTATCTCTAATTTCCTCCAGCCCCTACACCCCTCCCAATCTCTAACCACCTCCAGCACCTACACACCTCCTTATCTCTGTAACCTCCTCCAGCCCTACACTTCTCCTTATCTCTGTAAGCTCCTCCATCCCCTTCACTCCTCCCTATCTCTAACCTCGTCCTGCCCCGAAACCCCTCCCTCTCTCTGTAACCTACAGCCCCTAAACCCTTCCCTCTCTCTGTAACCTACAGCCCCTAAACCCTTCCCGATCTCTGTAACCTACAGCCCCTACACCTTTCCCTATCTCTGTTATCTCCTCCAGTCCTCCACCCCTCCCTATCTCCATAACCACCTCCAATACCAGAACCTTCCCTATCTCTGCAATCTCCTCCAGCCCCTTCTTATCTCTGTAACCTCATCCAGCACTGCACACCTCCCTATCTGCGTAACCAGCTGCAGCCCTACAACCCTCCCTATCTCTGTAACCTCCTCCAGACCCTACAAACATCTCGATCTCTAACCTCCTCCAGCCCTTAAACTCATCCTGATCTCTCAAAGCTTCTCCAGCCCTAAACCCCTCCCTATCTCTGTAACCTCCAGCCCCTACATCCCTCCCTATCTCTGTAATCTCCTCCAGCCCTAAACCCCGCCCTATCTCTAACCTCCTGCAGGTTCTACACCTCTCCTTATCTCTGTAACCCCCTCCGGCACTACAATCCTCCACTTTGTAACCTCCTCCAGCACTAGACCCCTCCCCCTCTGTAACCTCCTCCAGCTTTTACACCCTCCCTATCCCTATAACCTCCTCCAGCACCTACACACCTCTCTATCTCGCTAACCTCCTCCAGCCCGACACCCCTCTGTATCTCTCACCTTCCTCTTCCCACTGACCCCCCTTTACAGTTGAGCCACCCATGATGCCTTGGACTTGGCTCTGGCTGTACTCCCTGAGGAACCACCAGTACAGAGAGTGAGATGCACTGAGAGGTGTCCTGCACTACCTGCCTGGTCCTCGATGTCTGTCTGGGCAGTCACCCATTCCCTCTCTGCCTGCACACTCTTATGCTGCGAGGTGACGACCCCCTGAAAGGTGCTATCCACGTAGCTCTCAGCCTCGCGGATGCAGTGACACTCGCTGCTGCTCAAGCTCTGAAACCCCATGCTCAAGCATGTCTCCCCCAGCCGAAGTGCCTTACCCCAATCCCAGTGCATGACTCCCCCAGCCAAAGTACCTTACCCCAGTCCCAGTATATGCCTCCCCCAGCCGAAGTGCCTTACCCCACTCCCAGTATATGCCTCCCCCAGCCGAAGTGCCTTACCCCAGTCCCAGTATATGCCTCCCCCAGCCGAAGTGCCTTACCCCAGTCCCAGTATATGCCTCCCCCAGCCGAAGTGCCTAACCCCAGTCCTGTTTCTCGGCACCACCTGCATGGAATGATTCGGGCTTAGAGGGGGCGGGGCTTGTCGCCTATCCATCAGGAAAGTGCAGAACAAATAGTTCCCTGCGTTAATAAACCCCGGGGGGGTCACGCAGCCCGAGCGCGGGCCCAGGCTCGAGAGACAACACTCCGCACCATTCGCTACACACACACCGGGGCTCGGTCCCAGGCCCCGAATCACAGCCCGCAGGCCCCGTGTTTGCACCCCGGTTCCAGCCCGGGCACACGATATTGGGCAGCACAAAAGACCCAGAGTCCGGCGTAACACAAACGGAGACAGGGTTCGGCGTAACACAAACGGAGACAGGGTTCGGCGTAACACAAACGGAGACAGGGTCCAGCGTAACACAAACGGAGACGGGGTTCGGCGTAACACAAACGGAGACAGGGTCCGGCGTAACACAAACGGAGACAGGGTCCGGCGTAACACAAACGGAGACAGGGTCCGGCGTAACACAAACAGAGACAAGGCCTAGTTTTACACTATAAACAAGTATTTAATAATTGAAACAGCGTTTTTACAATAATAACAAAGTGTGACACTATCCCTTCTGACAGAAGCCTTTAACACTTTAACAATACCAGAAACATACTCTGTAGAATACAACAGAGACACGATCTACAGTTATAATAATAGAGGTGTGCACTAGAACTGGAACTAAAGGGACAGGTTATTTTCAGGTCTAATGTAACAATTCCAGAGACAGGGTCTGGAGTAATAACAGCAAATGCATGGCCCACTGTGAGAGTAACAAAGACAGTGTTTGATCCAATAATAACAGAGGCAGACTCTAGTGTAATACTGAACACAATGCTGGATCGAGTGTGATGGTCACACAGACAGTGTCTAGTGCAACAAAACCAAGATTGGGTCTCCTCTAATAGTGTGTACAAGTCAGGGCCTATTGCTATAACCTCATTCACCCATCCCCCTGTGCTCACTGACCTACATTGGCTCCTGGTTAAGCAACGCCTCGATTGTAAAATTCTAATCTTTGGTTTCAAACTCTCCATGGCCTCGCCCCCCCCCCCCCCTTTTCTCTAACCTTTTATGTGGCACATTGTCAAATGCCTTCTGGAAATTCAAACACACCACATCCACTGGTTCCCCTTTATCCATCCTGTTCGTTACATCCTAAATAACTCCAGCAAATTTGTCAAACATGACTTCCCCTTCATATATCCATGCTGACTCTGCCTGACTGAATTTTGCTTTTCCAAATGTCCTACAACTGCTATTTTAATAATGGACTCCAACATTTTCCCAACCACAGATGTTAGACTAACTGGTCTATAGTTTCGTGCCTTTTGTCTGCCTTCTGTTTTAAAAAGGGGCGTTACATACGCAATTTTCCAATTTGCTGGAACCTCTGCAGAATCCAGGGAATTTTGGTATATTACAACCAATGCATCCACAATCCCTGCCGTTACTTCTCTGAAGACCCGAGGATGTAATCCATCAGGTCCAGGGGATTTATCTGTCTTCAGTCCCATTATCTTACTGAGTACCACCTCCTGAGTGATTGTAATTGTGTTACGTTCCTCCCCCACCCTACAGCCCCTCGACTATCCACTATCGGAATATTGTTAGTTTCCTCTACCCATGTCATTGGTCCCGATGTGGACCACAACCTCCGGCTCTTCACCCTCTCCCCCCAGAATGCCCTGCAGCTGCTCAGTGACATCCTTGACTCTGGCACCAGGGAGGCAACATACCATCCTGGAGTCACGTCTGTGGCCGCAGAAATGCCTGTCTGCTCCCCTGACTATTGAATCCCCTCCCACTATAGATCTTCCATTCTTCTTTCCTCCCCCCCTCCTCCCTCCCCCCCTCCCCCCCTCCCCCCCTCCCCCCCCCCTCCCCCCCTCCCCCCCCCTCCCCCCCTCCCCGTGCAGCTGAGACACCCGTGGTGCCGTGGATTTGGCTCTGGCTGCACTCCCCAGAGCCACCATCGCCCTCACCGGTACTCAGAACAGAGAACCGGTTGGATAGCGAGATGGGCTCAGGAGACTCCTGCACTACCTGCCTAGTCCTCCTCTTCTGTCCAGTGGTCACCCAATCCCTATCTGCCTGCACATTCTTAAGCTGCGGGGTGACCACCTCTAGAAACGTGAGATCCCGTAGCTCTCAGTCTCATGGATGCATCGCAGTGACTCCAGCCGCTGCTCAAGCTCCAAAACGCGGAGCTGGAGTTGGTGCAGCTGGAGACACCTCCTGCACATGTGGTCGTCCCGGCTGTGCGAAGCTTCCAGGATTTCCCACATGCCACAGGGTGTGTAATCCACGGGACTGAGCTGTCCTGTCATCCCTCTAGTTACGCTCGCAACTATCAAGTAGAACGAAACTCTCAACCTGAGAGAAATACACCCAGCAACTACTCAGCAATCCGTTGATTTAACTAACTGGCTCTCCTTCGATAATAAAGTTCACATATATTTACTGGCAGATCCGACTTCCAACAATGCCAAAGGTTTCCTACTGAAAAGCAAAAGAAAAAGATTTACCAATCCACCAGCCAATCACTGACCCGCTGGGCTGTGACCCTGCACCAGCCGGTTCCTCTCAAACCCCTCCCCATCCTCCGAGACCACTCACGCCCCCCCCCCCCACCCCCAGACCCTCACGCCCCCCCACCCCCAAACCCTCACGCCCCCCCCACCCCAGACCCTCCCGTCCCCCCACCCCCAGACACTCACGCCCCCCCACCCCCCCTGCAACGGCCCCTACGCCCCCCCTCCCACCGACGACCCCGACTTAATGAAAGCCTGTCGGCCGATGAGACGCTGTAAAGGTGCTGGTGAGCTGCTGGATTGTTCTGCAATTTGCCTGAACAGAAAATAACTGAACATTTATCCCAGTTTAACCTTTGCTATTATGAAATGTTTGTGTAGTTTAATGTGGCTCATGTCATTGCTCATGTCTGCTGTAATTGTGTGGAAAGAGGATGTGTGAAGTGATGGTGTTTATATGGAGATGTGAAACAAGGAAACAGTATCTGTGTGTGACAGTGACACAGCCCTGTGGTCACAGGCAGAACCATGCACCGATATCCTTGTGGTTATGGTTTGAGCAGGGTCAGATCAGGAATGTAGCAAACAAGTTCAGTATAAATATCGCCAGTGTATCCGCAGCTTGTCAGACACACCTGGGGAGAGGAGCCCTGGGAACCCACTCCATTATCCCTGTTCTCTGGATCCGGTAGCTATATTGTCTGTATGTTTGCATTGCTGTTAATAACGTCAGTCTGGTGTCCTGAGCTTGATTATCTGGTGTCTGAAACCACAAGACTCAATATTTAGAGTCAACAGGATGAACTAGTGAATACATCACAACCCAATACTCCAGCTCTATATTCACAGGATAAAGGTGGTCATCCAACTCCTCGAGTGGGCAGATAGAGAAAGATACCGACTCTCAGAACATCTCGAATCTGTTGTAAATATCGTTCAAATCCTGACCGGTACCAATTGTCAGTTTCCATTACAGTGAAGGCAGTTCAAGACACAAGAGGGGCCGGGAGTAGGGGTGAAGGAGGGGGCCCGGGGGTGAGGGGTTTGGAGAATAGGGGTTAAGGAGGGGATGGGGTGAGGGGGGTTGGAGAGTAGGGGTGAAGGAGGGGTTGGGGTGAGGGGGGTTTGAGAGTAGGGGTGAAGGAGGGGTTGGGGTGAGGGGGTTTTGGGGAGAAGATGTAATGTAGGAAATGCAGCAGCCTATTTGTGCACAGCAGGATCCCACAAACAGCCGTGTAATGATGACAAGACAATCCGTTCTCAGTGATGTAAGTTCAGGGATACACATTACCCAGGACACCGGGGAGAACTCTGCCTGTTCTTCCTCTGAATCGTGGCCGTGGGATCTTTTACATCCAACTTAAAATCTAGACAGGGCATCGGTTTAATGTCTCACCTGAAAGACGGCACCTCTGACAGTGCAGCACTCCCTCTGTACTGACACCTGGAGTCTGGGCCTAGATGATGTGCTCGGGCTCTGGATTGGGAATTGAACCCTCACTCGGCCGAGAGTGCAACCACTGAGCCAAGGCTGACAGGGTCTGTTCCCTGTTCCCGTTACACTCGACCGTGCCGGTGTTATTACACTGACCCACACATTCATACTGCAGTGGGCCTTGACTCTGTTATCACACATTCGGCAAAGCATTTGTTACAACAAGAAAACAACCAGAACTTACATTAATATAGCGCCTTTAATGCAATGAAACATCTCACGGTGCTTAACACGATCGATATCAATAAGAAAGCATTTTTGACACAGAGCCACAGAGAAAGATATCAGGACAGATTCCCAAAAGGTTGATTGAAGAGGTAGTTTTTAAATAGAACCTTGAAAGAGGAGGTGGAGGTTTAGGGGGGAATTCCAGAGCTTAGAGCTTCGGCAGCTGAAGACACGGCCACCAATGGTGGGGCGATTAAAATCAGGGATGGGCACGGACAGATTTGGAGCAGTACAGGAAACTCAGAGGGTGGTGGGGCTGTAAGAGTTTACAGAGATAGGGAGGGGCGAGGCCATGGAGAGTTTTGAAACCAAAGAATAGAATTTTAAAATCGAGGCGTTGCTTAACCAGGAGCCAATGTAGGTCAGTGAGCACAGGGGGATGGGTGAATGAGGTTATAGCAATAGGCCCCGACTTGCACACACTATTAGAGGAGACCCAATCTTTGTTTTGTTGCACTGGACACTGCCTGTGTGACCATCACACTAGATCCAGCATTGTGTTCAGTATTACACTAGAGTCTGCCTCTGTTATTATTGGATCAAACACTGTCTTTGTTACTCTCACAGTGGGCCATGCATTTGGTGTTATTACTCCGGACCCTGTCTCTGGAATTGTTGAACTAGACCTGAAAATAACCTGCCCCTGTAGTTCCAGTTCGAGTGCACGCCTCTATTATTATAACCGTAGATTGTGTCTCTTGTATTCTATAGAGAATGTTTCTGGTATTGTTAAAGTGTTAAAGGCTTCTGTTAGTGTGACACTATCACCTCTCAATTATTATTGCCAAAAAATTATTTCAATATTAAAGACTTGTTTCGAATGTAAAACTAGGCCTTGTGTCAGTTATTAGTGCACCAGACCTTGTCTCTGTTTATATTACACGAGACCCTGTCTCTATTTATATTGCACTGCACCCTGTCTCTATTTATATTGCACTGCACCCTGTCTCTGTTTATATTACACCAGATCCTGTCTCTCTTTATATTACACTAGATCCTGTCTCTGTTTATATTACACTGGACCCTGTCTCTGTTTATATTACACTAGACCCTGTCTCTGTTTATATTACACTGGGCCCTGTCTCTGTTTATATTACACTGGGCCCTGTCTCTGTTTATATTACACTGGGCCCTGTCTCTGTTTATATTACACTGGGCCCTGTCTCTGTTTTATTACACTGGGCCCTGTCCCTGTTTATATTACACTAGACCCTGTCTCTGTTTATATTACACTGGGCCCTGTCCCTGTTTATATTACACTGGATCCTGTCTCTCTTTATATTACACTAGACCCTGTCTCTGTTTATATTACACTGGGCACTGTCTCTGTTTATATTACACGAGACCCTGTCTCTGTTTATATTACAGTAGACCCTGTCTCGGTTTATATTACACTAGACCCTGTCTCGGTTTATATTACACTAGACCCTATCCCTGTTTATATTACACTAGACCCTGTCTCTGTTTATATTACACTAGACCCTGTCCCTGTTTATATTACACTAGACCTTGTCTCGGTTTATATTACACTAGACCATGTCCCTGTTTATATTACACTAGACCTTGTCTCGGTTTATATTACACTAGACCCTGTCCCTGTTTATATTACACTAGACCCTGTCTCGGTTTATATTACACTAGACCCTATCCCTGTTTATATTACACTCGACCCTGTCTCTGTTTATATTACACTAGACCCTGTCTCTGTTTATATTACACTCGACCCTGTCTCTGTTTATATTACACTAGACCCGATCCCTGTTTATATTACACTAGACCCTGTCTCTGTTTATATTACACTAGACCCTGTCTCGGTTTATATTACACTAGACCTGTCTCGGTTTATATTACACTAGACCCTATCCCTGTTTATATTACACTAGACCCTGTCTCGGTTTATATTACACTAGACCCTGTCTCGGTTTATATTACACTAGACCCTGTCTCGGTTTATATTACACTAGACCCTATCCCTGTTTATATTACACTCGACCCTGTCTCTGTTTATATTACACTAGACCCTCTCCCTGTTTATATTACACTCGACCCTGTCTCTGTTTATATTACACTAGACCCGATCCCTGTTTATATTACTCTAGACCCTATCTCTGTTTATATTACCCTGTACCCTGTCCCTGTTTATATTACACTAGACCCTGTCTCTGTTTATATTACACTAGATCCTGTCTCTGTTTATATTACACTAGATCCTGTCTCGGTTTATATTACACTAGACCCTGTCTCTGTTTATGTCGAGGAAATTTCTAAGTTAAATTAACTCCGGCGGAGGCATTCAGAGATGAGCTTCGAGAGAAGTTTATTTCTAAAACTAACGAAATATCTCGGAGAGCCTGCTTAGTCCACACCAAGGCAGAACTCTGAATTTTACAAGCAACCTCGGTTTATCTTTATACAGTTGAAACAGGAATTTTATCTGCAACTCACCACACATAAACATTGTATCTATTATACATGAGCATTATTCATACGAAACTGTGAGTCCAAAGTTCACCCCGGTAGGCACACTTTATCTGTTTCTTGCATAGTTTCTCTCTGTCCCTATGCTGATAAACAAGGTATCTGGAAACTCATGCAAAGACCAGACAGTCATGTATATACAACATTCTGTTCTTTGAGGCTGATAAGTTTCGGTAATTTTCTCTAGCTCCGTGAATTCTACAGAATCAGCAAAAGCGAACTTAACCCTTCCTTTAACCTAGGACATGGATTGTTTTCTTCTACAACTCCCTCCTTGTTGATCTTTTCCAGATCAATACGCTTTCATATTCTTTTCATGTTTAAAAGGGGGTTCATACCTTCAGGGTAGGGTCGCATTTCAAGGCATTTTCTTCTATGCGATTTAACCTTTCTTTTATGAACACACTTTTTCTTTCCACGCGGGATACTAGGTCCATTACTTGACCAATTAATTTTTTCAATTTCATCCACATTGCACAAATGATTATCAAAAACGCAAGCAGAACTGCACCCATGATTACTATGTGGTGTATGGCCATTGGTGGATGTCTCTGCCTCGTTTCAACAGAGCTTCCTCAATTTGCTTGTCATTACGTATCAAATTGTGCAGTCTGGTCAAATTAATTATAGGGGGTAGGGGGTCAATCCTATGCACAGACAGGTATTTTTCTACATTTTGCCACTGCCCAAAGGTATAAGTTATTTTTTCTTCAGGGTCATACAAGGTGTATACTCCTCTCATGCATGTATTAATGGGGGGCCTATATAGAATTCCATCCAGATAGACAGATTTGCTTCCTGTCACACAGATTTCATTCGGTCCAATTTCTGCAATCTCAGTGTCATTTCATTTATGACGTAACCTGATATCTGTAATTGCTGTAATCCTTCATCCCAGGCATTTCTGATCTTTATATCTTCCCCTATCAGTCCTCCGATGACCTTGATTTTATTTTGTAGGGCCTCAATATCCATAGTGTTTAATGCTCCTATTCCTGCTCCCACTCTGCCGAACACAGTCCCTAACACATCCCGTTTCTTTCTTTGGGGTCTTTCTTTTTCAAAAGATACCTTAACACTGGTTGTGTGGCAACCATCTTCTTTCTTTGGGGGATATTTAATTCTTATTGTTAGATTTAATACACCTGGGGATCTTACCACTGGGATGCAAGTGGTCAGTATCCTTTTTAGATGTCCCGGGTCCCGGTCTTCTGGGTGGCCGGATTCTTTTACTGACCATTTTACCACGAATGGGTCTCCTCCATTCACCGGGATGTTATTCATGCACAACATCCGCTGCCCATCTACCATACTTGTAAATGAATGACGGAGGAAGTCTTTTCTCTCGTTCGGCCCTCCTATGTACCCCCATCTCTTGTTTTTTCCTGTGCTCCGGGTACACTTCATCCACACATCGGCCTGGTATTCTATGAACAACTGATACCCTTTCCCCAATATAAACTGGAACTCCCCTCTTTCTTCCTTCATTCCGCATGCCTCACATCGTGCCGTAAAATTCCCTACTTTACAACTTTGGCCTACTGGGCATATAAAATTTCCTTGCCGCCTTGCACTATTACTGCTTTCCCATACCATATTTCCCTTCCATACTCTTCCTTCCTTTAGGACCTCTACCTCCTGCCGGGAGTTCCCTGTCGCTAAAATGATCAGTATACCTAACGTCCATTGATAATTTTTCCAAGAATCCCTTCCCATCTTCCCTTTCTTGTTTGTTTCTATACCACTCTTGAATTAAGTCGTTATAATCTGTTCCTGAACTTTTGGGCAGTACTTTCAAGTCCAAATATTTAATACAAGAGCAGGTACAGTTCTTCAGCGAGAAGATGGCCTGTTTCTTAGTCAGGCAATCGTAGTACGTCCTGGTTCAATGCCTTTTCTTTTGTCTGTATTTCGTCGGGAAAATAATATTTACAGCGGGTTGCATGCACCCAGTTCGGGTGCTTTGCCAACTTCAGCGCGGTTCGTGTTGTGAGAATTATCTGATATGGTCCTTTCCACCTAGGAGAAAAGGATTCTTTGTTTAATGTTTTTACCAACACTTGATCTCCAGGCATAAAAGGGTGCATATTTCCTTCCGACGGGGGCACCTGTGTCTGCTTTATTTGTTCGTGCAGACTCCTTGCTATTTCACACATGGCCTGAGCATACTTTAGTGATTTTTCATCATTCCAAATTAATGCTATTTTTTCAGCCAACAATGGTGGTTTTACGCCGGTAGGCATTGGTCTTCCCAACAAGGCTTCATGTGGTGTCAAACCAGTATTTCGGTTTCTTTGGTTTCTCATTGTATGCAGTACCAATGGTAAGGCATCTGGCCATTTTAATCCTGTATCCTGACATACCTTGGTGAGGGTAGATTTTACTATCCCATTCGCTCTCTCTACCATTCCCGAGGACTGTGGTTGATATGGGAGATGGAACTTCCACTGGAATCCTAATGCTTCTGCAAGATTTTGCACTATCTTTCCTGTGAAGTGTGTTCCCCTATCACTATTGATTCCCATAGGTATCCCATATCTTGGTACTGTTCCTTTAAATAGAATCTTTACTACTGTTCGGGCATCGTCTCTCCTAGTGGCGTACGCTTCTACCCACCTTGTGAACATGTCTATTATCACCAATAGGTACTTAAAACCTGATACTGGAGGCATGTGGACAAAATCAATTTGCAAATTTTCAAAGGGCATACTAGGTTGGGATAGATGATCATATTCAGCAGGTGTTTTACCTCTGTTATTTTGTTGACAAATTTGGCATGTTCTAGCAACTTTCTCAATTATTATTGATATTCCTGGTGCATACCACTGTGCATTAATAGCATGTATCATCCCTCCCTTGCCCATGTGAGCCTGCCCGTGTGCCAGGCGAGACAGGGGCAAGAATAGAGACCTAGGGCAAACAGTTCGCCCATCAGGGTGATACCAAATGTTGTTTCTCAGAAAACAACCCTGGTTTTCCCAAGTCCTTCTTTCCTGCATAGTAACTTGTTGGGCTGTTTTAAGTAGTTGGATGTCTAGTGTCTGTGGAGGGGAGACTGAGACTGCTTGAAGGCAGTCTGCCTGTGCCGAAGCGGCCTGTTTGGCTGCCTCGTCAGCCCTCCTATTTCCTACCGACACTTCATCCTCACCGGTTGTGTGAGCTGCACATTTGATAACGGCTACCTTACTTGGCAACTGAATGGCGTCTAATAGATTAAGCACCAGTTGAGAGTGCTTAATATGCTTTCCTCCAGAGGTGATAAAGCCTCTGTTTTTCCATAGTTGCCCAAAATCATGGACCACACCAAATGCATACCTAGAATCAGTATAGATATTGGCAGTTTGATCTTTTGCTATTATACAAGCTCTGGTGAGGGCAAACAATTCAGCAGCCTGAGCCGAGGTTCCGGGAGGCAGGGCAAATGCTTTGACCATTTCAAGGGGGTTTACAATTGCATAGCCTGTCAAAAGTAAATCATCTGACGGCCTGTACGATGATCCATCTGTATACAGAATGAGATCAGGATTGTCCGTAGGTTCTGTGAGCAAGTCTGGTCTTGATAAGGTGGCTACTTGCACTGTTAATAGAAGATCCAGACCAGCATGATTGTCTATGTCAGTAGTAGGAAGGAAAGTGGCTGGGTTTACTACCGGTGCGCGCCGAAAGGTGTAATTAGGGTGTGACAGTTGTAATACTTCATAACCTGTTCTTCGA
The DNA here is from genome assembly GCF_044704955.1 of Pristiophorus japonicus. Lineage (NCBI taxonomy): Eukaryota > Metazoa > Chordata > Chondrichthyes > Pristiophoridae > Pristiophorus > Pristiophorus japonicus. The sequence continues at coordinate 35,366,171 of NC_091999.1, read as the reverse complement.
GACGCTGTAAAGTGTTGTGTGGCAGCGGCATTCAACAGTAATAACACAGCATGGACTGTTATGACAGTACATGGATAATCCAAAACAATAGGTACCGACTTCTCCACCATGACTGCAGTAGCAGCTACAGCACGTAGACATGCTGGCATTCCCCTTACCACTGGAGGCAGCAAAACCGAATAATAAGCCACTGGTCTATTTCCCCCACCGTGTTCTTGGGTCAGTACGGCTGTTGCAAATCCTCCTTTTTCATTCACATACATTTGAAAAGGTTTTCCATAATTCGGAAGTCCCAACGCCGGGGCATTAGTGATCGCTTTCTTTAACTGTTTAAATGCTTCTCTCTCAGGGGTCCATTCCACCTTGGGTGGGGCATCATTTAGAGCAGCTGACCTTAGGACTGCATCCCATTCCCGATAATCAGGGATCCATTGTCTACAGTACCCAACCATCCCCAAAAATGACAAGATATCCTTCTTTGTCTTAGGTATGGTGGCTCTTTGAATTATCTGAATTCTTTCTGGTCCTAGCTGCCTTTGCCCATGAGTTATGATAAAACCCAGGTACTGGACTTGAGTCTGACAAAACTGTAACTTTTGTAACGACACTTGATGCCCTCTTTCACACAGATGTTGTAATAGTTTCAGGGAGTCTTGCATACACTTATATCCGTGGCTGGAAGCCACAAGCAAGTCGTCCGCATACTGCAGCAGTACGGACTGGTCTGATAAGGTACAGTCTTCGAGGTCTCTCTTTACTGCTGCTGCATAGACGGCGGGGCTTTCTGTATACCCTTGGGGAAACCTGGTCCAGGTGTACTGCTGTTTCTTGTAGGTGAAGGCAAACAGATACTGACTCTCCTGACTTAGTGGGATGGAGAAAAAGGCTGAACACAGATCTATCACCGTAAAGACAGTTGCTATTGGTGGGATAGCAGATAGTATAATGTTGGTGTCCGGCACCACAGGGGTGATAGGGACTACTATCTTGTTAATAGCTCTCAGATCTTGCACAAATCTCCACTCATTCGGCCTATTAACCTTTGGTATGGGCAGTATCGGTGTGTTACATGGGCTCTGTGTCTTTTCTAGAACTCCTTGTTCCAACAATGCAGAAATGACTGGCTTTATCCCATCTTCTGCCTCTGGAGGCAGTCTGTACTGCTTAATGCTTGGTAACACGGCATTCTTTATTAGCGGTACCCGATGGGGTACTGCAGAGCGTACTTGTCCAACATGATTCTTATGTTTTGCCCAAAGTTCAGAAGATACTTGATTCAATGCCATTGGCAGCTTAGGGCTTGGTTGTTCAGGGGGCTGCTGTTTTTTTTAAAAGTGGAGGCATGACCCTTACCCTTCCACCAGAGAATCCCCCTGGTGCAGGCGATGAATTCTATCTGAACATTCTGTAATTCTATTACTGCCCAAGGTCGATAGCCTGGTTGCTGTTTCTCCTTTTCAATTTCTACAATCATCGGACCCATATCTTTGGGTTTCGCTGGCGGTTTTACAGCCAATGTCAGATGGGGTGTCGAGTTCTCTTCTTTAAACCGCTTCTGCTGTAAGGGTGTCAAATTCATGGCTACCCCTAATCCTTCTGGTCCGAAATAAATGCGGGGTGTAGCTTCTATTATTTCTTCTTTATTTAGAAAGGGCTGTATTAAGCACTGGTAAGTTTCAGCTTTTTGTCGAGTGTACCAGGCTGTACAGTGAAGCTGAACTGCCTCAAAGCTTGTTAAAATTATATACATCAATTCTTCGGTAGTAGAGTCGAATTTAGTTTTTAAGTTTTGTATAATTTCATGTATCAAAGGGAAATAGGAGTTGCTATTCAACTGCCAATAATAGAGGGTAGCCTTTTCTTCATTATCTTCCCTCTTTTCTCCCTCAATCCCCTTGAGGAACTGATGGATTTTATTAGGTGGGAGTTCCATGAACATTCCCTCTTGTGTACAATAAATTGTGGCTCCTAGTTTGCATAAAATCTGCCTTCCTAATAAAGGGAGACGCGCTGTTTTAGAGACTATCAAAGCCTCGTCATTAACTTGTTGTCCTTCAATGATCAATCTGGTAGGTTCAGATAAAAATTCTTTCATGGGGATACCGGCCACGCCCAAACTTAAGACGGTGGTGTTGCTTACAGGTAGTCCCACAGAGGGTGGTACAGAAGACATAGTAGCACCGGTATCCACCAGGAACTTCACAATTGTTTCCCACTTTTACTACTGCTAGAGGGTTTTCTTCTTTGCTGATAAGCGGAGAGCTGCCGCTTGCACCACTAAGCCTCCGGGGCATCCCTACGCTGATTGGTGCGGGTTGGGACTAGAGAATGAAAACTGAAGGGCCAAGGGAGGTGGAGGTTCGGGGAAACCCCCTTTCAATCCTCCACCCTGTTTCGGGGGGTACCTGCAATCCTGGGCCCAATGCCCTTTTCTTCCGCAATTTCTACACTCATCTTGGGATCGATTTCGTTGGGGCCACTGTCCTCTTCCCCTTCCACGTCCTTGTTCCCCAAACCCTCCTTTATTATTTTGTGTGTACCCTCTTCCTTTTTGCTGATAGTATTGACCTGTCGTTTTGGCCTCATTGTCTTTATAGGTGAATAGTCCCTCCATATCCATATTAGCTAGTACTGTAATTGTCTCTTTCCAACTTTTTCCTTGCCAGTCCAAAACCTTTATTTTATAGGTTCTCGCGTGTTGTGGCAACATACAATTTAACAAGGTTTGTACTGCCAAAGGTTCATTTTGATCCATAGGTATTCCTGCATGTTCCTCCCAACTATTTCTCCATCTGCCTGCGAAGCCTATCATTGATTCTTCCGCCTTCTGCAAGCAGCGGGTGACTTCCCCTATATCTCCGTGCTTTTTAGCTCCCTTTAATATGGCATCCTTGCCCCTGTGTTGCAACCAATGTTCCCGGGACTCATTTCCTTCTTCCTCATCATTTTTTCGCCAATCTCCGTTTTCACCGGCGGGTATAGGGAACATATCTTTTACCCCCTGCCAGGAAGACCCATAGGCTGCTTACAATAATAATTTAACATCTCCTGGGAGTGGATTGTAAATTGTACATGTCTGCTCAAGCCGGTTGTGAAAAACTATTGGTCTTTTTACCGGATTCGGGGCGGCCGAGATCATATCTCTGGCTTCTCCGGGAGACCAGAGTTTCAGGACTGCTGTAGTTCCTACCATTACCCTAGGATTTTGGCCGACAGGGGTTTGGGAACTAGAGTCGGCGGCTTCTTTTGCCGTTTGTTGCCTTGTTTGGTGAGGACCTCTCCTCCCTGTGTCCTGGTTTGCTACCCCTCCCTCTACTGCTTCGGCTTCCCCTGATCCTGATGCTCCCGGATCTCCTCCACCGGGTCCTCCATTAGGTGGCTGATCCGGAGGGGCTGCTAGTTCCCTCGGAGCTTGATTTCTATGGGCCGCAATTATTTCTCTCATTTCCTGCCAACTATCTTGTTTTGGGGGTTCTATATGGGGGTAAAGTCCTACTGCTGGTGCTGAGGGGATAGGAAAACCCGGAGGACTGTAAGAGGGATGTTTTCCACCTTTTCGTTTTTCTTTTTCTTCCGGTTTACTTTTGGGGGGTTGATGCCTTTTGGCAACCTCTGTCCATTTTTTAAAACAGTTTTCCATGTAGTCCTTATCCCAAGTAGGATCTCCCCCTCCTTCTTTGGTTACTTTTCTCCATTCCTCTATCAAGGATAACTTAAAACTTCCTCCATATGGCCAATCTCCATCAGACCAACCGTACAAATCGCTACTAAACGTTACCGCGTATCTGTCGTCTCCTGTTTCTTTAATTACAGTGTCTGCCGGTGAGCCGGGCGGCACAATGGGATCTCCTACCTTCTCTCGTTGCTTTACTACCTTACGGATTCTTTTCTCGGTTTGAGGATCTAATTTCATTTTTTCAGTCGAGGCATCGTCTTTCTTTCCTTTTCTAGGAGCTGGGCGCGAGCGCTCTGCTCGACTAGAGCCGTTTCCCATTTGTCCGGGTGTTATGTCCCACGATCCTTTCTGAAATGAGAGTTTAGTACACGCCTACAAAATATACAGTATTTTACAAAGCGCTCACCGGTGTTCTCTTTTCTGCTCAGCTCGGGGTCTCCTTTTGCCTTTTTGTTACTTTAGCTTCTTTACGGTAGCTACCTTATGCCTCAACCCCTCCCCTGGGGATCTCGGCGGCTCGTCCTTTTTAACTAAGACTGCCCAGGCACCTTCCTCCTTTCAGCTAGGAAGGTGCTTTAAAATTCCTCTTCTTTTTTTTTTAAAAGTTAAATTTAGTTCTTTTTGGATCTCGTTATCAGAGATCCTGCCGACTACGCCAGAAACTGTCGAGGAAATTTCTAAGTTAAATTAAATCAGGCGGAGGCGTTCAGAGATGAGCTTCGAGAGAAGATTATTTCTAAAACTAACGAAATATCTCGGAGAGCCTGCTTAGTCCACACCAAGGCAGAACTCTGAATTTTACAAGCAACCTCGGTTTATCTTTATACAGTTGATACAGGAATTTTATCTGCAACTCGCCACACATAAACATTGTATCTATTATACATGAGTATTATTCATACGAAACTGTGAGTACAAAGTTCACCCCGGTAGGCACACTTTATCTGTTTCTTGCATAGTTTCTCTCTGTCCCTATGCTGATAAACAAGGTATCTGGAAACTCATGCAAAGACCAGACAGTCATGTATATACAACATTCTGTTCTTTGAGGCTGATAAGTTTCGGTAATTTTCTCTAGCTCCGTGAATTCTACAGAATCAGCAAAAGCGAACTTAACCCTTCCTTTAACCTAGGACATGGATTGTTTCCTTCTACAGTTTATATTACACTAGACTCTGTCCCTGTTTATATTACACTAGACCCTGTCTCGGTTTATACCGGGTCTTTTGTGCTGGGCCTGGAACTGGGGGTGAACACGGGGCCTGCGGGCTGTGATTGGTGGCCTGGGCCCGAGCCTGGGTGTGTGTGAAGCGGATGGTGCGGAGTGTTGTCACTCGGGACTGGATCTGCACTCTGGCTGTGTAACCCTCCCCCCCTCCTGGGGTTTATTAACCCAAAGGAACTATTGGTTCTGCACTTTGTGACCGACAGGCGACAAGCCCCTCCCACTGTCTAGCCCCCGCTCCCCCCGAATCATTCCATGCAGGTGGTGCTGAGAAACAGGACTGGGGGAGGAATGTACTGGGACTGGGGTAAGGCACTTCAGCTGGGGGAGTCATATATTGGGACTGGGCAAGGCACTTTGGCTGGGGGAGGCACTTTGGCTGGGGAGTGCATTTAAAGAGATGGAACCCTGTGAGGTGCAGCAAACATTGCAGCGTTTGGGAATGACATGGATTCATTCAGGCCGGACAGCGGGGATTATTTCAGGGAATAACAGTGGAGTTGTTTTTGTTTAAACAGTTGAAACCCTGTCATTGTGGAACAACCACGCTTCTCGTGTCCTGGTCAAGTACGTGTGCTATAAGTGTCGTCATCTGGAGGAGCTCGATCTCCGAGTTTCGGAGCTTGAGCAGCAGCGAGTGTCACTGCATCCGCGAGGCTGAGAGCTCCGTGGATAGCACCTTTCAGGGGGTCGTCACCTCGCAGCATAAGAGTGTGCAGGCAGAGAGGGAATGGGTGACTGCCCAGACAGACATGGAGGACCAGGCAGGTAGTGCAGGACACCTCTCAATACATCTCACTCTCTGTACTGGTGGTTCCTCAGGGAGTACAGCCAGAGCCAAGTCCAAGGCATCATGGGTGGCTCAACTGTACGGAACGGGGGGAAGGGCAAGGTCAGGTAGGCAATAGTGAAAGGGGTTTTAATAGTTACAGGAACAGACAGGTCTTTCTGCGGCCACTGACATAACTCCAGGATGGTAGGTTGTCTTCCTGGTGCCAGGGTCAAGGATTTCATTGAGAGGCTGCAGGACATTCTGAGGGGCGAGGGTGAACAGACAGATTCCTGAGGGGCTGGGGACTGTACAAGCCGGATAAGGTCACACCTCAACAGGGCCCCTACCATTATCCTCCCGGGGCTTTGCTAATGCTGTTGGGGAGGGTTTAAACTTGCTTGGCAGGGGGATGGGAACCTGAGCGTAGATTCAGGAGGGAGAGAAGCAAAGCTTGGAAATGGGAGCAGAAAATTCGTAAATGAGTTTCGAAGGCTAGAAAATCGACAACAAAGGAGTTTGGCCGTGCTTAATGGTATATACTTCAATGCAAGAAGTCTAGGGGATAAGGCAGATAAGCTGAGGTGTTGTTACAGCAGTGAGGAGGGATGAGATGTTGGAAGGATCATCAAATGAGGCCATATGTGTTGAACTGATGAACAAAAGCGGGCCAATCACAATGTTGGGAGTGTACTATAAACAGTCAGAGGGAGATAGAAAAGCAAATATGGAGGAAGGTTTCTGAGAAGTCCAAAACCAATAGGGCAGCAATAGTCGGGGATTTCAACTACCACAGAATCGTAGACATTTACAGCACAGAAGGAGGCCATTCGGCCCACTGTGTCTGTACCGGTCAAAAAAGAGCTATCCAGCCTAATCCCACTTTCCAGCTCTTGCTCCACAGCCTTTGGGTTATGACACTTCCAGTGCACATCCAAGTATGTTTCAAATGTGGTGAGGGTTTCTGCCTCTACCACCCTTTCAGGCAGTGAGTTCCAGACCCCCACCACCCTCTGGGTGAAAAGTTTCTGCTCAACTCCCCTCTAATCCTTCTACCAATTACTTTAAATCTGTGCCCCCTGGTTATTGACCTCTCTGCGAAGGGAAATAGGTCTGTTCAGAGAAGGTTCAAAAGGTTGATTCCTGAGGTGAAGGGGTTGTCATATGAAGATAGATTGAGCAGGTTGGGCCTATACTCATTGGAGTTTAGAAGACTGAGAGGTGATATTGAAATGTATAAGATGCTGAGGGGGTTTGACAGAGTCGATGCAGAGAGGATGTTTCCCCTCGTGAGGGTAACTAGAACTAGGGTGCATAGTTTCAGAATAAGGGGTTGTCCATTTAAAATGGAAATGAGGATTAATTTCATCTCCCAGAGGGTGGTGAATCTTTCGAATTCTCTACCCGAGAGAACTGTGGAGGCTGGGTCATTGAACATAATTAAGGTGGAGATAGACAGATTTTTGATCGATAAGGGAGTCGACAGTTCATGCGAGAGTGCAGGGAAGTGGAGTTGGGACCAAGATCAGATCAGCCATGATCTTATTGAATGGCGGAGCGGGCTCGAGGGGTCCGATGGCCTACTCCTGCTATTTATTTGTCCTTATGTTCTTATGTCCTTCCTATCCACTCCATCTGGGACCCTCATAATTTTGTACACAGTTCCACCCTCAACCGCCTCCATTCCAAAGAAAACAACACCAGCCCATCTTAACATTCTTCAGCTAAAATTCTTCAGTCCAGTCCAGGTAAATCTCATCTGTACCCTCTCCAGTGCATCACATATATCCTGCACTGTGGTGACCAGACTGTGCGAATACTCTAGCTGTGGTCTAACTAGTGTTTGACACGGTCCGAGCATAACCTCCAGAGTCTGGCACTTACTGCCTGAAAGAATAGTAGAGGCAGGAACCCTCATCGCATTTGCCAAAGTACTTGGATACGCACTGGAAGTGCCGTAACCTACAGGGCTATGAACCAAGAGCTGGAAAGTGGGATTCGGCTGGATAGCTGTTTTTCAGCCACACAGACACAGTGGTCCAAATGGCTTCCTTCTGTGTTGTAAACTGCTATGATTCAATGTCACCTGTCTGATATAAACCCACTCCACAGTCACTGACACCAATCCCCTCCTGTCTGATATAAACCCACCCCACAGTCACTGACACCAATCCCATCCTGTCTGATATAAACCCACCCCACTGTCACTGACACCAATCTCCTCCTGTCTGATATAAACCCACCCCACAGTCACTGACACCAATCTCCTCCTGTCTGATATAAACCCACCCCACAGTCACTGATCCCAATCCCCTCCTGTCTGATATAAACCCACCCCACAGTCACTGACACCAATCTCCTCCTGTCTTCCATATTACAAATGAGGTCTCGGATGTCTGTTAAGTCCAATGTGGGAGCTACAGTCTCTGTCGCAGATTGGACAGACGGTGGTTGAAAGTACATTGGTTGAAGTGCCGGTTTGTTGAAGTGCTTGGGTTGTCATGTGCTCCTCCCGCTGTCAGCGCTTGGTCTTCGCTTGCTCCAGGTGGAGAGACTCGAAGTGTTCGACGCCCTCACGGATTATTCTCTTCCACTTTGAGCGATCTTGTGCCAGGGATTCCCAGGTGTCGGCGGGGATGTTGAACTTCAAGGAGGCCTTGAGGGTGTCCTTGAAGCGTTTCCTCTGCTCCCCGGGGCTCGCTTGCCATGTTGAAGCTCCAAGTAGAGTGCTTGATTTGGGAGTCTCGTATCGGGCATGTGGACGATGTGTCCCATCCATCGTAGCTGATCGAGCGAGGTCAATGCTTCAATGCTGAGGATGTTGGTCTGTGCGAGAACAGAAGTTGGTGTGTCTATCCTGCCAATGGATTTGCAGGATATTCTGGAGGCAGCGTTGATGTTATTTCTCCAGTGCTTTGATGTGCCTGCTGTACATAGTCCATGTGTGAGAAGCATGTCTGAGGGCAGGTATCACTACTGCTCGGTAGACCATGAGCTTTGTGCCGGTTTTACGGTTCTGGTCGTCAAACACTCTATGCCTTAGGCGACCGAAGGCTGTGCTGACACACAGAAGGTGGTGTTGGACCTAGTCATTGATATGTGCCCTTGTTGACAGGAGGCTCTCGAGGTGTGAAAAATGGACCATTTTACCAAAGGCCTCATCGTGGATTTTGATCATCCGGGGTGGGGTGGGGGTGAAGGGCAGTGCTGTGTGGCGGGGGCAGGTTGATAGAGCACCTTTCTTTTATGGAGATGTTTAGTGTAAGGCCTATGCTCTCAGACACTACGGTGAATGTGTTGACGATGGTTTAGAGCTCGTCCTCTGAGTGAGCGCAGACACAAGCATCATCTGCATATTCGATGACAGAGGATGGCACGACCTTGGATCTGGTCTGAAGGCGATGGAGGTTGAACAGTTTCCCATTTATTCTGTAGATTATCTCCACTCCAGCAGGAAGTTTACTGACGGTGAGATGTAGCAATGCAGCAAGGAAGATGGAGAAGAGCGTGTGTGCAGTGACACAGCCTTGCTTCACCCCGGTCCGTACATGAATTGGGTCTGTGGTGGATCCATTGCTCAGGATCACAGCTTGCATGTTATCACCAAGCAAGTGGAGGATGGTGACACATTTTAGAGGACAGCCAAATTTGAAAAGTACACCCGATAATCCCTCACGGTTGACAGTGTCAAAGGCCTTGATCAGGTCAAAGAAGGTTGAACCAATTCCACAGTCACTGACACCGATCTCCTCCCATGTGATATAAACCAATCCTTGTCACTGACACCAAGTGGACTGGGAAAATATGTTCAAGGGTAAGACTAGAAATGCAGTGACAAACATTTAATGAGATATTTCATAATCTCAGCAGAGAAATAAAGATGCTAAGAGAAGGATGAACCATCCCTGGCTAACGAAGGAAGTAAAGGATGATATCAAATTGAAAAAAAAACATACAATGTTGCGAAGGACAGTGGAAGGCCAGAGGATTGAGAAATGTTTAGAAACCAGCGAAGGAGGACGAATAATAAGAAAGACAGAGATGATAGCATACGAGATCAAACTAGTAAGAAATATAAAAACAGACAGTAAGAGCTTCAACAGGTATGTAAAAAAAGAAACGAGTCGCTGAAGTAAACGTTGGTCCCTTAGAAGATGAGACTGGCGAATTAATCATGGGAAACACGGAAATGGAAGAGACTTTGAACAGATATTTTCTATCGGTCTTCACAGTAGAGGACACTAAAAGCATCCCAATAGTTGTTAAAGGAGTTATTGTGGGGGGTGGGGACCTGAAAAGAATCACTCGAGATAAAGTAGGAAGCAAACTAATGGGATTAAAGTTGGACAAGTCTCCTGGACCTGATGGCATGCATCCCAGGGTCTTAAAAGAAGTGGCTGCAGAGATAGTGGATGCACTGGTTGTAATCTACCAAAATTCCCTGAATTCTGGAGAGGTCCCAGTGGACTGGAAAACTGCAAATGTAACATCCCTATTTAAGAAAGGAGGGAGACAGAAAGCAGGAAACTATAGACCAGATAGTCTACCATCTGTCAATGGGAAAATACTGGAGTCCATCATTTAGGAAGTAGCAGCAGGACATTTAGAAAATCATATTGCAGTCAAGCAGAGTCAGCATGGTTTTATGAAAGGGAAATCATATTTGACAAATTTGCTGGAGTTGTTTGAAGATGTAACGAGCAGAGTGGATAAAGGACAACCCGTTGATGTATATTTGGATTTCCAGAAAGTATTCGATAAGGTTACTGCACAAGCTAAGAGCTCACGGGGTTGTCGATAATATATCAGCATGGATTGAGGATTGGGTAACACACAAAACAGAGTCGGGATAAATGGGTCATTTTCAGTTTGGCAAACTAACTAGTGGGGTGCCGCAGGGATCAGTGCTGGGCCCTCAACTATTTATAATTTATATTAATGACTTGGATGAAGGGACCGAGTGTAACGCAACCAAATTATTGATGATACAAAGATAGGTGGGAAAGCAAATTGTGAGGAGGATGCAAAGAATCTACAAAGGGATATAGACAGGCTCAATGAGTGGGCAAAAATCTGGCAGATGGACGACAATGTGGTAAAATGTCAGGTGATCTCCTTTGGTAGGAAAAATAACAAAGCAAATTATTATTTAAATGGACGATTACAAAATACTGTTATACAGAGGGATCTGGGGTTTCTTGTATATGAAACTCAAAAAGTTAGTATGCAGGTACAGCAATTAATCAGGAAGGCAAATGGAATGTTGGCCTTTATTGCAAGGGGGATAGAGTATAAAAGTCGAAGTCCTGCTACAACTGTACAGGATATTGGTGAGACCCAGCTGAAGTACTGCGCACAGTTTTGGTCTGGACTTGTCTCCATTCCCATGCCGAGAGGATTTCTACACCAGACAGGAGAGGAACCAGGGAGTGAACCTGAAGGTACCTTCTGTGGCTGGGTTCAGTTCTATACTCCATGCTTACCCTCCCTCCCATCTCTCCCCTCCCCTTAACGTGCTGACTGTGGCAGGGTTCAGTTCGATACTCACTCCTTCCCCTCCCTCACATCTCTCCCCTCCCCTGAAGGTGCTGACTCTGGCTGTGTTCAGTTCTACACTCACTGGTTCCCCTAACCTGAAAATGATCACTCTGTCTGGGTTCAGCTATACACTCATTGGTTCCCTTTGCATTCCTCCTCTGAAGGTGCTGACTCTGGCTGGGTTCAATTCTACACTCACTGGTTCCCCTCCCCTGAAGGTACTGACTCTGGCTGGGTTCAGTTCTACACTCACTGGTTCCCCTCCCCTGAAGGTACTGACTCTGTCTGGGTTCAGTTCTACACTCACTGGTTCCCCTCCCTCTCCTCCCCTAAAAGTGTTGGCTCTGGCTGGAACAAGTTCTACAATCACTGATCCCCTCCCCTTAAGGTGCTGAATGTGGCTGGAATCTGTTCCAAACTCACTGGCTCCCCTCTCATCCAATGCAGATGCTGAATCTGTCTGGTTTCAGTTCTGCACTCATTAGTTAACATAAGAAATAGGAGCAGGTGTAGCCCATCCGGCCCCTCGAGCCTGCTCCTCTATTTAATACCATCATCGCTGATCCGATCATGGACTCGGGTCCGCTCCCCATAACCACTTATTCCCTTATCGTTTATAAATCTGTCTATTTATGTCTTAAATTTATTCAATTTCCCGGCTTGCACAGCTCTCTGAGGCAGTGAATTCCACAGATCCACAACTCTCCAAGAAGAAATGTCTTCTTTTAAGTGGGCGGCCTGTTATTCTTAGATTATGCCCCATAGTTCTCGTCTCCCCATTATCAGTGGAAATTCCTCTCTGCATCCACCTTGTCAAGCCCCCTCATAATCTTACACATTTCGTTAAGATCACCCCTTATACTTCTGAATTCCAATGAGCAGAGGCACAACCTCAACCTTTTCTCAAAAGTCAACCCCCTCATCGAAACATAGAAACATAGAAAATAGGTGCAGGAGTAGGCCATTCGGCCCTTCGAGCCTGCACTGCCATTCAATGAGTTCATGGCTGAACATGCCACTTCTGTACCCCATTCCTGCTTTCTCGCCATACCCTTTGATCCCCCTAGCAGGAAGGACTACATCTAACTCCTTTTTTAATATATTTAGTGAATTGGCATCAACAACTTTCTGTGGCAGAGAATTCCACAGGTTCACCACTCTCTGGGTGAAGAAGTCTCTCCTCATCTCGGTCCTAAATGGCTGTGTTAAGTTCCAGACATTGACATCATTCACTTTGTTCCTGCACCAAGATGACCACACATGCACTCTGCTACTCATTGAATCAAAATAGCGGAGCGCTGAACCAGCCTTCCTGCATGAAGATGGCCGCTGTTAGTCTGGGCCTGTGACCGGGATAAAGCCCTGAAGCTGCAACCGCCAATATTCCAGTTATTATTCCGGGCTTGCAGCGGGCGCCGGTTGTTTATGAAGCCTCCCCGGCTCCCCGCTGGTCCATTTCTCCAATCTATCCCACTGAAAAGGACACTTCTGAGGAGCCTGTACTAAACGTGTTGCCGCCGCCATTACACGCACCGCGCATGCTACAAACACAGCCAGGGCCCGTGCCTGCGCACTGAGCTCCTGTAGTCTGGGTGCGGCACATTCTCCCTCGCGGGGCATGCTGGGTACATAAGACCATGAGAAATAGGAGCAGGAGGGGGCCACCCTGACCCCCGAGCATGCTCCCCATTCAATAAGGTCATGGCTGGTCTGATCATGGACTCGGCTCCATTTCCTGCCCGCTCCCAGAACCCTTCACTCCCTTACCACACCTGCAGTATTGTGCACTGTTTTGGTCTCCTTCTCTAAGTAAGGATATCCTTGCCTTGCTTAGATACAGAGTAAAGCTTCCTCAACACTATCCCACTAGACATTCCAAGGTGAGATATGGAGTATATCTCCCTCAACCTGTCCCATGCATTCCAGAGTGGATATTCTTTTTCCCTCAATCTGTTTCAGCGAATACACTGATGCGAACACCTTCTTGCCTTTTCGTAAAAGACCTTTATTGAAGATTCTCCGGCCAGGACTTGTCAAGACAAAGGGACACTCTCAATCAGAGCTTATTTACCTTCCCCTGGACAAGCGCCTTTTCAGCGCGACACAACAGTTATACATTTTCAAAACAGAGCACATTTGATTAGCACTTGGTCTATCCAATCCCTTTCTGCCTCCCCCCGCCCCCCCCCCCCCCGAGTACGTCCAATGGCAGGCAAGAAAGTCTCCCAATTAGGGCTGGTGTCAGGGTAAGGTTAGTTATAGCTTTGCTACACTGTCTTCCCTTATCAGTAAAGAACCCAATTAGTTTCCCTTCCTCCTTATCAGTAAAAGCTATTACTTTTCCCCTTCTATCTAGGATTGTTTTCTTTCTTTGTGCCGCCTTGCGTCTTTCTCATGACCCGTGTTTAACCTCAACTTCAACTCTTGGTAACCCCTTTTTTTCTGTCGATTCTGCAGTTGTCTGCATCTTGACATTTCTTTAGCTATTTTCCCATGATTCCCTATCTCCATCCTTTTGCCACATTCTCTATCCATTTGCCACATTCTCTATCCATCTACCACATTCGCAACCCTTCTTTACACATTGTCAGATACTGCATTGGTTAGATAATGAATAAAGCTCACTCTACACTATCCTATCAAACACACCCAGGATAGGTACAGCACGAATTAAATATACAGTAAATCTGTGCCAAAGGAACTGTACCCCAGTGAGAGTCAGTGCCAGAGGAAACTACAGCATGGGATAGATACAGAATAAATCTCCCTCTACACTGTTCTGAACAATCCCAGGGCAGGTAAAGCACGGTATAGATGATCATAGCCGGTCCCTCGAACGAGGATGATTTGCTTCCACATGAGTTCACAGATGTTTCAATGAGGGACCCAATGTTCCAGTCCTGACCTTCAATTGAGGAGGTGGAAGATGCCTATGGGTGGATTGTTTTTAACGTGTGGTGACTGTTGCACACCAGCCACGACACGGGCATAACAGAGCTAGGTTTGGTCCAGTGGCAAGGGTTAATCAGGATTACTGGAGACCTGTTTTGCTGTACGGAGCTAGTGTGCACAAATATAACAGTGTGGGCTGGTCCGTGCTGCCCCTGGGCTCTCGCCTCTTTTGCGCCCGGTACTCTCATTCGCTGCACCTCCGCCACGATCTCTCGCCACTCCTCCACCACAAACATTCGCTTCACCTCCAGCACGATTCCTCTCCGCTCCTCCTCAAAAAAAACACTCGCTGCACCTCTGCCACGATCTCCTGCCCCATCTCTGCACCAAACATTCGCTGACCCTCCATCAAGATCACCCACCAAATCTCAGGCATGCTCCCTCATCACTCCTCTGCCCCGATCACTCGTCACAAGTCTAGCACAACCTTCCATGTTCCTCTGCTGTACCAGGGCCCTGCCGATGCTCCTGCTCACGCTCCAAATGGAAATCTGGGCCCTGATGATGTCACCCAGTCATCTACCTCGAAGCCGTCACACATTTATGTCAGCTCACACTGAAGCTGCAGTGGCTCACTCCTGCTCTTTTTACAGCCCCAACCTGTGGAGATGTTCTCTCGCAGGTTGGGGTGGCCCATGATGTGATACATGGGTTAGATACAGTGTAGAGCTACCGCTACTCTACTCTGCCACATTAAATACTCTCAGGTGAAGTACAGCACGGTTTAAACAGAGAGTAAAACTCTCACTACACGGTCCCATTAAACAATCCCAGGGCAGGTACAGCATAAGTTATATCCAGAATAAAGCTCCCTCAACATTGTCGCAACAAACAGACGAGGGCCGGTACAGCACATATGGAGTACATGTCCCACAAACACTCCAGGGCAGGAACAGCATGGGATAAATACAGAGTAATTTCTCCCTCTACACTGTTCCAATAAAAAAATCCCAGGGCAGGTATAGCACAACTATTTTGTTGTTGATCTGTAAATCAAGTGCCTCCTGATTAAAGCTGGGGTGGGGGGCACTATAACCAACAAAATAAACCAATTAAACATTGGACAGTAAACTTAAATCAAATTAAAATTTGGTTGCTGGGGGTGATGATGCACTCCAGTCACTCTGGCTGAGGAGCTCCTCCCGTTGTCACAGTGCGCATTTCGTCCTCCAAGGGGTATAACAGATATGAGTAGGTACACAGTAAGGATCCCAATACACTGTCCCATCAAACTCTCCCAGGGCAGGTACAACATGGATTAAATACAGACCAAAGCTTCCGCTATACAGTTCCCAGGGCAAGTACAGTACAGTTTAGACATAGAGTACATCACCCTCTAACGTCCCAGGCATTCCAGGGCAGATACAGCATTTATTAGATATTGAGGCGATCTCACTCTATAATGTTCAACCAGACATTCCCAGGGCAGGTACAACACGGGTTAGATACAGAGGAAAGTTCCCTCTACACCGATCTATCAAAAATTCCCATCACAGGTACAGCACGGGTTAGATACAGAGTAAAACTCCCTCTACACTGTCCATCAAACACTCCTCGGGCACGTACAGCACTGGGTACAAACACTAGTTTATGTAGGTCAGAATGTGGGAGCAGTGCATTGGAATAGTCAAGTCCAGAAGTAAAAAAAGGCATGGATGAGGGCTTCAGCAGTGGATGAGCTGAGGCATGAGCGGAGATGGGCGATGTTACAGAGGTGGAAATAGGCATTCTTAGTTATTTTGTGGATATGTGGTCAAAAACTTATTTCAGGGTTAAGTATGTCACCAAGGTTGTGAACAGTCTGGTTCAGGCTCAGACAGAAGTTGGGGAGAGGGATGGAGTCGGTCACTCGGGAATGGAGCTTGTGGTAATGATGATTACAAATATCAGAATATTTCACAGGCTATCACATGCAAAATGTGTGGATCAGTTTTTAATATTCAATTGGTTTCAAAAACAGGTTAACTGATCTAGAAAGTAACGGATTTCAAATCTTATGCAAGACAGTTCAATAAAGGGGTGGTTCAAAAGATTTCAGCTGAGTTTAAAGTGGGATACTGCAGTTAAGTCTACTACAACCACAACTCATGTATGCAACTGGAACAAATTTGGGGCTTGATATGCTAGAAAGCGAACTAGATGAGAAGTGATATAAGTTAGATTAAGAAAAAGCCCGAAAAGGGAACAGTCTGTAACAGAACATCAATTAATCTCCTCTGATCATGGAGGAATCAAATATTCAACAAACTGTGTTTGAAAAAAAGATAATTTATTCAACATTTATAGAGGGTATTGATCTCCAGCTTTACAATCTATATTAACGACTTGGAAAAAGGGACTGAGTGTAACATAGCCAAGTTTGCTGATGATACAAAGATCAAAGGAAAAGCAATATGTGAGGAGGACACAACAAATCTGCAAAAGGACATAGACAGGCTAAGTGAGTGAGCAAAAATTTGGCAGATGGACTATAATGTTGGAAAGTGTGAGGTCATGCACTTTGCAGAAAAAATCAAAGCAACATATTATTTAAATGGCGAAAGATTGCAAAGTACCGCAGTACAGCGGGACCTGGGGGTACTTGTGCATGAAACGCAACAGCTATCTTGGCCTTTATTGCAAAAGGGATGGGGTATAAAAGCAGGGAAATCTTGCGACAGCTGTATGTGAAAACTGCGTGCAGTTTTGGTTTCCATATTTATGAAAGGATATACTTGTTTTGGAGGCAGCTCAGCGAAGGTTCACTCGGTTGATTCTGAGCATGAGGGTTTCACTTATGAGGAACGATTAAGTAGGTTGGGCCTCTACTCACTGGAATTCAGAAGAATGAAAGGTGATCTTATCAAAATGTATAAGATTATGAGGGGGCTTGATAAGGTGGATGCAGAGAGGATGTTTCCACTGATAATGGGGAGTCTAGGATTAGAGTGCATGATCTTAGAATAAGGGGCCGCCCATTTAAAATAGAGATGAGGAGAAATTTCTTCTCTGAGGGTTGTAAATCTATGGACTTCACTGCCTCAGAGAACTGTGGAAGCTGGGCCGTTGAATAAATTTAAGACAGAAATAGACAGTTTCCTAAACGATATGGGTATGGGGAGCGGGCAGGAAGTGGAGCTGAGTCCATGATCAGATCAGCCATGATCTTATTGAATGGCGGAGTAGGCTCGAGGGGCCATATGGCCTGCTCCTGTTGCTATTTCTTATGTTCTTATGTTGAGATAGAGGGGTTATTAAGATAACCAGAAAAAAACAAGAGCTGCCAGAATGAACGTGGTTCAGTGCCCAATGCAATCACAGTAAATCATAGAAACATAGAAACATGGAAAATAGGTGCAGGAGCAGGCCATTCAGCCCATCTAGCCTGCACCGCCATTCAATGAGTTCATGGCTGAACATGAAACTTCAGTACCCCCTTCCTGCTTTCTCGCCATAACCCTTGATCCCCCGAGTTGTAAGGACTTCATCTAACTCCCTTTTGAATATATTTAGTGAATTGGCCTCAACTACTTTCTGTGGTAGTTGAATGATGTTCTAATCTTTCTCCTCAGCCTATTTAAAACTCAGATGAGGAGGAATTTCTTCTCTCGGGGGGTTGTAAATCTGTGGAATTCTCTGCAGCAGAGAGCAGTGGAGTCTGGTTCATTGAATATATTAAGGTGGAGATAGCCAGATTTTTGAGCGATAAGGGAGTAAAGGGTTCTGGGCAGCAGGCAGGGAATGGAGCTGAGTCTATGATCAGACCAGCCATGACCTTATTGAATGGGGAGCAGGCCCGGGGGTCTGGGTGGCCCACTCCTGCTCCTATTTCTCATAGTCGTATGTACCCAGCATGCCCCGCGGGGGAGAATGAGCCGCACCCAGACTACAGGAGCTCAGTGCGCAGGCGCGATCTGGCTGTGTTTGGAGCATGCGCGGTGCGTGTAATGGCGGAGGTGACACGTTTTGTACAGGCTCCTAAGAAGTGTGCTTTTCAGCGGGACGGAGCGGAGTAATGGACCAGTGTGGAGCCAAGGAGGCTTCATGAACAACCGGTGCCCCCCACAAACCCGGAATAATAACCGGAATATCGGCGGTTGCAGCTTCGGGGCTTTCTCCCGGTCACAGGCCCAGGCTAACGGTGGCCATCTTGGTGCAGGAAGGCATGTTTACGCCGTCATTTTGATTCACTGAGCAGCACAGCGCGTGCGTGGCCATCTTCATGCAGGAAACAAAGTGAATGATGTCTGTGTCCCGAACTGAACCCAGCCAGAGTCAGTACCTTCAGGGGAGGGGAACCAGTGAGTGTAGAACTGAACCCAGCCAGAGTCAGTACCTTCAGGGGAAGGGAACCAGTGAGTGTAGAACTGAACCCAGCCAGAGTCAGTACCTTCAGGGGAGGGGAACCAGTGAGTGCAGAACTGAACCCAGCCAGAGTCAGTACCTTCAGGGGAAGGGAACCAGTGACTGTAGAACTGAACCCAGCCAGAGTCAGTACCTTCAGGGGAACGGAACCAATGTGTGTCGAACTGAACCCAGCCAGAGTCAGTACCTTCAGGGGAAGGGAACCAGTGACTGTAGAACTGAACCCAGTCAGAGTCAGCACCTTCAGAGGAGGTGGGGAACAGTGAGTGTAGAACTGAACCCAGCCACAGTCAGAACGTTCAGTGGAGGAGAGGGACGGGAACCATTGAATGTAGAACTGAAGCCAACCAGAATTGGTGTTGAAAACGGGGAGTGGAGGAGAAACAGGCCAGAAATGTGTGTTGATTTGTATTTCAGCACAGCAGGAGGGACAATGTGTGGGACAGGGATTTACAGCTTTGGAAGAACAAGAGAGGAAAGAATGTTCCATGGAAACTATATGTATCTATCCTGAATTTGTGTCTTGTACTGACAGTGATGAGTTTTGTTATCTCCTTTTACAGCGTATTAGAAGGGGAGATTTTCAGACAGGAAACACAAACCAAACATCGCGTCAAGATCTGACGGAGTCAATCGATTCATCAGGACCTGAATATCATCGGCCTTTGAAAGTGGAAGGAGAAATGTTTGTCTGTTCTGTCTGTGTAAAAAGATTTCAAATATCTGTGTGACTGGAAAAGCACCGAGACACACACACCCGAGTGAGTGTTCCAGGGCACTGCCTGTGGAAAGACCTTTAACCAGTTACACAGCCTGAAGAAACATCACACAATTCACAGCGGGGAGAAACTGTAAACGTGTTGTGTGTGTGGGCGAGGCTTCAACTGATCGTCCAACCGTCCAGAGTCACAAGGATACCCGCACCATGGAGAAACCGTGGAAATGTGTGGACTGTTGGAAGGGATTCAGATCACCATCTGTGCTGGAAATTCATCAACGCAGTCACACTGGGGAGAGGCCGTTCACCTGCCCTGTGTGTGGGAAGGGATTCACTGTATCATCCAGCCTGCTGACGCACCAGCGAGTTCACACTGGGGAAAGGCCGTTCACCTGCTCGGAGTGTGGGAAGGGATTCACTGCATCATCCGACCTGCTGAAACACCAGCGAGTTCACACTGGGGAGAGGCCGTTCACCTGCTCGGAGTGTGGGAAGGGATTCACTTGTTCATCCAACCTGCTGAAACACCAGCGAGTTCACACTGGGGAGAGGCCGTTCACCTGCTTTGAGTGTGCGAAGGGATTCACTTGTTCATCCCACCTGCTGACACACCAGCAAGTTCACACTGGGGAGAGACCATTCACCTGCTATGAGTGTGGGAAGGGATTCATTTGTTCATCCCACCTGCTGACACACCAGCGAGTTCACACTGGGGAGAGGCCATTCACCTGCTCCGAGTGTGGGAAGGGATTCACTCAGTCATCCATCCTGCTGACACACCAGCGAGTTCACACTGGGGAGAGGCCGTGCACCGACTCTGAGTGTGGGAAGGGATCCACTACATCATCCTACCTGCTGAAACACCATCGAGTTCACACTGGGGAGAGGCCATTCACCTGCTCTGAGTGCGGTAAGGGATTCACTCGGTCATCCCGCCTTCTGACACACCAGCGAGTTCACACTGGGGTGAGGCCGTTCACCTGCTCTGAGTGCGGGAAGGGATTCACTTGTTCATCCACGCTGCTGACACATCAGCGAGTTCACACTGGGGCGAGGCCATTCACTTGCTCTGAGTGTGGGAAGGGATTCACTCAGTCATCACACCTGCTGACACACCAGCGAGTACACACTGGGGAGAGGCCGTTCACCTGCTCTGAGTGCGGGAAGGGATTCACTACATCATCCACACTACTGAGACACCAGCGAGTTCACAAGTGACTGCAGGAGTTGGATTCTGTTGTTATTGAGGCTGTTAATCACATCCCGACTGAACCATGTTCATTCGGACAGTTGGGGTTTGTCTCTGCTGATGTTAATAACCATATAACTGGGCTGGACTTTAATATTCTGGATATATTGCTGATTGTGTTCTCGGGGCTGCAGTGTCCATTTAAGAAACACTGTGGGTTATCTTACCCCTTAATTCAGCAACTCTCAACGGAAATTTAGTTTGCAATAAAATTATGAACTTTTACTTTAATCCTAAATTGATCTTTGGTACAAAATCTACAATAGTGTGTGAAATTTTCCACTGAATATAATCTCCAATTGGAAATAGCTTGCTGACAATTCTTAATGAATTGCCTATTACACACAGTGGCCCCTCCATATCCACCAGAAAGAAGGGGAATGGGAATTGGTGGGGAATCAGTGTACCCAAATGTTGTCCTTCCCATCTGGGTGTATCAATCATCTCGGCACGAGAATGGAGACAAGTCCAGACCAAAACTGTGCGCAGTAGCCCAGGTGTGGTCTGACAGTTGTAGCAGTACTTCTCTACTTTTAGATTCCATCCCCTTTGCAATAAAGGCCAGCATTCAGTTTGCCTTCCTGATTAATGCTGTACCTGCATGCAAACTTTTTGAGTTTCATGTACAAGAATCCCCAGATCTCTCTGTATAACAGCATTTTATAATCGTCCACATCTAAATAATAATTTGCTTTTTTTTTCCTACCAAAGTAAATCACCTGATATTTTACCACATTATAGTCCATCTGCTAGACTTTTGCCCACTCATTGAACCTATCTATATCCCTTTGTAGATTCTTTTGCGTCCTCCTCACAACTTGCTTTCCCACCTATCTTTGTACCATCGGCAAATGTTACACTCGGTCCCTTCATTCAAATCATTAATATAAATTGTAATTAGTTGAGGCCACAGTACTTATCACTGCGGCACCCCACTAGTTACTGTTTGCCAACCTGAAAATGACCCATTTATCCGGACTGTCTGTTTTCTGTTAGTTTGGCAATCCCATATCCATGTTGATATATTACCCCCAAACCCGTGAGCTCTTAGCATGTGCATTAATATTTTGTGTGGCACCTTATTGAATGTTTTCTGGAAATCAAAATATACAACATCAAGTGATTCTCTCTTATCCACTCTGCTCGTTACATCCTCAAACAACTACAGCAAATTTGTCAAACATGATTTCCCTTTCACAAAACCATGCTAACTCTGCCTAACTGCAATATGATTTTCTAAATATCCTGCTAGTACTTCCTTCATAATGAACTCGAGTATTTTCCCACTGACAGATGATAAGTTAACTGATGTATAGTTTCCTGCTCTCTGTCTCCCTCCTTACTTGAATAGGGGTGTTACATTTGTAGTTTTCCAGTCCACTGGGATCTCTCCAGAATTCAGGGCATTTTGGTAGATTGCAACTAATGCATGCACTATCTCTGCAACTAATTATTTTAAGACCCAAGGATGCATGCCATTCGGTCCAGAGGACTTGTCCACCTTTAGTCACATTAGTTTGATTAGCACTTTATCTGTAGTGATAGTGATTGTTTTAAGTCATCCCCCCCACTCCCCCTCCGCAATAGCTCCTTGATTATCAACTGTTGGTATGTTTTTAGTGTCCTCTACCGTGAAGCCTAATACAAAATATTCATTCAAAATCTCTTCCATTTCCGTGTTTCCCATTAGTAATTCTCCAATGTCATCCTCTAAGCGAGCAATGTTTACTTTAGATAATCATTTCCTTTTTATATCCTGGTAGAAGCTCTTACTGTTTGTTTTTATATTTCTTGCTAGTTTGCTCTCATCTGCTATCTTCTCTGTCTTTTTCATTTTTTAGTTGTCCTTTGCAAGTTTCTAAAAATTCCCAATCCTCTGGCCTTCCACTGTCCTTCACAACATTATATGCCTTTTTTTCCAATTTGATACCATCCTTTACTTCCATGACGACACTTGTTGCACACGTGATTGACCAGGACACGAGAAGTGTGGTTGTTCCACAACGACAGGGTTTCATCTGTTTCAACAGAAACAACTACACTGTGTTATTTCCAGAAATAATCCCCACTGTCTGGCCTGAATGAATCCATGTCACTACCAAATGCTGCAATGTTTCCTCCACCCCACAGAGTTCCATCTGTTTAAAGCCACGACAGAAATGTCCCATTTCCTCCTGGAGTTTGAGGGACATCAGCTTTAACAATGGGGCAGAGTTTCAGCCAATGAGCGAGATCCAGACCCAGCCCTGCCCACTGGGGGGCTGCAAGTCCCACCTCTCGCACACTGCAATTGCTTGGAGGATCAACCGCCTGCCTGGTCCTCCAGCCCCGCCCCCACTCTCCCTATTGGTCGGGAGCTGCCGTCAATCAGCCGGGCAGTGTGAGCTGAGCATGCACAGTGGGTGAGTCAGCAGGTGAGAGACAGGCGGAGGGAGGGAGCGGGTTAATAAAGAACGCGCTTATTTGTACTGCCAAAATGGCCGCCACGCCGCACCATTTGTCTATGATTGGTCCCTTGGAGGATAAGCCACACCCTGAGATTTCACTGGAATGTGTAACTGGAACCGCCCATCCCAAGGTCTCACTGACTTTGCAAATTGTAACTTGATCCACTTTGAATTCCTGAAGTGACAGAGGACAGAGCTCCCCATAAGATAGCAAGGGCCAGCCAAAGTACCTTGCCCCCATCCCAGTGCATGCCTCCCCCAGCCGAAGTGCTTTACCCCAGTCCCAATACATGCCTCCCCCAGCTGAAGTGCTTTACCCCAGTCCCAAGATCTGCCTCCCCCAGCTGAAGTGCTTTACCCCAGTCCCAATACATGCCTCCCCCAGCCGAAGTGCTTTACCCCAGTCCAATACATGCCTCCCCCAGCCGAAGTGCTTTACCCCAGTCCCAAGATCAGCCTCCCCCAGCAGAAGGGCTTTACCCCAGTCCCAGTGCATGCCTCCCCCAGCCGAAGTACATTACCCCAGTCCCAGTGCATGCCTCCCCCAGTCAAAATGCATTACCCCCATCCCAGTGCATACCTCCCCCAGCTGAAGTACTTTACCCCAGTCCCAATACAAGCCTCCCCAGCAGAAGGGCTTTACCCCAGTCCCAAGATATGCCTCCCCCAGCTGAATGTCTTACCCCAGTACCACTGCATGCCTCACCCAGCAGTAGTGCCCGACACTAGTCCCATTGCATTTCTCCTCCCGCCGAAGTATCTTACCACCGTCCAAGTATATGCCTCCCACAGCCAAAGTGCCTTACCCAAGTACCAGTATAAGCCTCCCCCAGCCGAAGTGCCTTACCCTAGTCCTAGTCGATGCCTCCCCCAGGCAAAGTGCCTTACCCCAGTTCCAGTATATGCCTCCCCCAGCCGAAGGGCCTTACCAAAGTTCAAGTGCATGCCTCCCCCAGCCGAAGTGCCTTACCCCAGTCACAGTGCATGCCTCCCCCAGCCAAAGTGCCTTACCCTAGTCCTATTGCATTTCTCTTTCATCCGAAGTGTCTTACCACCGTCCCAATATATGCCTCCCACTGCTGAAGTGTCGTACCCCAGTCCCAGTGTATCACTCCCCCAGCTGAAGTGCCTTACCAAAGTTCAAGTGCATGCCTCCCACAGCCGAAGTGCCTTACCCCAATAACAGTGCATGCCTCCCCCAGTCCCAGTATATGCCTCCCCCAGCCGAAGGGCCTTACCAAAGTTCAAGTGCATGCCTCCCCCAGCCGAAGTGCCTTACCCCAGTCACAGTACATGCCTCCCCCAACCAAAGTGCCTTACCCCAATCAGAGTGCATGCGTCCCCCAGCCAAAATGCCTTACCCCAGTCCCAGTGCAGGCCTCCCTCAGCCAAAGTGCCTTACCCTAGTCCTATTGCATTTCTCCCTCATCCGAAGTGTCTTACCACCGTCCCAACATATGCCTCCCACTGCTGAAGTGCCTTACCCCAGTCCCAGTGTATCACCCCCCCAGCTGAAGTGCCTTACCAAAGTTCAAGTGCATGCCTCCCCCAGCCGAAGTGCCTTACCCCAGTCACAGTGCATGTCTCCCCCAGCCGAAGGGCCTCACCAAAGTTCAAGTGCATGCCTCCCCCAGCCGAAGTGCCTTACCCCAGTCACAGTGCATGCGTCCCCCAGCCAAAATGCCTTACCCCAGTCCCAGTGCAGGCCTCCCCCAGCCAAAGTGCCTTACCCTAGTCCTATTGCATTTCTCCCCCAGCTGAAGTGCCTTCGCCCAGTCCTAGTGCACCTGCCCCCAGCCAAAGTGCCTTACCCAAGTCCGAGTGCAGGCCTCCCCCAGCCGAAGTGCCCTACCCTCGTCCCATTGCATTTCTCTCCCTGCCGAAGTGTCTTACCACTGTCCCAGTATATGCCTCCCCCAGCCAAAGTGCCTTACTCCAGTCACAGTATATGCCTCCCCCAGCCAAAGTGCCTTACCCCAGTCCCAGTATATGCCTCCCCCAGCCAAAGTGCCTTACCCCAGTCACAGTATATGCCTCCCCCAGCCGAAGTGCCTTACCCCAGTCCCAGTGCAGGCCTCCCCCACTCGAAGTGGCTTAATCCAGTCCCATTGCATTTCTCGCTCATCCGAATTGTCTTACCCCAGTCCCAGTATATGCCTCCCCCAGCTGAAGTGCGTTACACCATTCCCAGTGAAAGCCACCCCAGCCGAATTGCCTTACCCCAGTCCCAGTTTATCCCTCCCTCAGTTGAAGTGCCTTACCGCAGTCCCAGTGTTAGCATCCCCCAGTTGAAGTACCTTACACAAGTCCCAGGTATCCCTCCCCCAGTTGAAGTGCGTTACCCGAGTCGCAGTGTATCCCTCCCCAGATGAAGTGCCTTACCCCAGTCCCAGTGCATGCCTCTCCCAGTTGAATTGCCTAACCACAGTCCCAGTGCATGCCTCCACCAGTTGAAGTGCCTTACTCCAGTTCGAGTGCACACCTCTGCCAGCCGAAATCCCTTACACCCATGCCAGTGCATGCCTCTCCCAGCCAAAGTACCTTGTCCCAGTCCCAGTATCTGCCTCCACCAAGCGAAGTGCCTTAAACCAGTCGCAGTTTCTGCCTCCCCCAGCCGAAGTGCCTTACCCCAGTCCCAGTGCACAGCTCCCCACAACCGAAGTGCCTTGCCACAGTGTGAGTGCATGCCTCCCCCAGCCAAAGTATTTTACCCCAGTCGCACTGCATGCCTTGCCCAGCCGAAGTGCCTTACCCTAATCCCAGTATATGCCTTCCCCAGCTGAAGTGCCTTATCCCAGTCCCAGTGTATCCCTCCCCCAGTTGAAGTGCCTTAGCCCAGTCACAGTTTATGCCTCCCACAGTTGAAGTGTCTTACTCCAGTCCCAGTGTTAGCATCCCCCAGTTGAAGCACCTTACCCCAGTCCCAGTACATGCGCCTCCCAGCCGAAGTGCCTTACCAAAGTTCAAGTGCATGCCTCCCCCAGCTGTGGTGCCTTACCCCAGTCACAGTATGTGCCTCCCCCAGCCGAAGTGCCTTACCCCAGTCCCATTGCATGCGTCCCCCAGCCGAAGTGCCTTACCCATGTCACAACATATGCCTCCCCCAGCCGAAGTGCCTGATCCCAGTCACAGTGCATGCCTCCCCCAGCCGAAGTGCATTAATGCAGTCCAAGTGAATGACTCCCCCAGCCGACGTATCTTACCTCAGTCCCAGTTTAACCCTCCCCCAGTTGAAGTGCCTTACCCCAGTCCCAGTGCATGCCTCCCCCAGTTGAAGTGCCTTAGCCCAGTCCCAGTGTCTTCCTCCCCCAGTTGAAGTGCCTTATCCCAGTCCCAGTGTTAGCGTCCCCCAGTTGAAGTGCCTTACCACAGTCCCAGTGTATCCCCTCCACCCGTTGAAGTGCATTACCCCAGTCGCAATGTATCCCTCCCCGAGCCGATGTGCCTTATCCCAGTCCCACAGTATCCCTCCCCAGTTGAAGTGCCTTACCCCAGTCCCACAGTATCCCTCCCCAGTTGAAGTGCCTTACCCAAATCACAATATATGCCTCCCCCAGCTGAAGTAGCATTTCTCAGTGCAAATGCATGCCTCCGTCAGCCAAAGTGCCCTACCCCAGTCCCAGTGAATGCCTCCCCCAGCCAAAGTGCCTTAAACCAGTCCCAGTGCATGCCTCCCCCAGTTGAAGTACCTTACACAAGTTCCAGGTATCCCTCCCCCCGTTGAAGTGCGTTACCCTAGTCCCAGTGTATCCCTCCCCCATCCGAAGTGCCTAACCCCAGTGCATTCCTCCTCAGCCAAAGTGCCCTACCCCAATCCCAGTATATGCCTCCCCCAGCTGTAGTGCCTTACCTCAGTCCAAGTGTAACCCTCCCTCTGTTGGAGTGCCTTACCCCAGTCCGAGTGTGTGCCTCCCCCAGTTGAAGTACCTTGTTCCTGTCCCAATGTATCCCTCCCACATTTGAAGTGCCTTACCTCAGTCCCAGTGTATCCCTCCCCAGCAGAAGTGCCTTACCCCAGTCCCAGTGTAACCCTCCCCCAGTTGAAGTGCGTTACCCCAGTCCCACTGTATCCCTCCACCAGTTGAAATGCCTAACCACAGTCCCAGTGTATGCCTCCACCAGTTAAAGTGCCTTACTCCAGTCCGAGTGCACACCTCTGCCAGCCGAAGTCCCTTACACCCGTGCCAGTGCATGCCTCTCGCAGCCAAAATGCCTTGTCCCAGTCCCAGTATATGCCTCCACCAACCAAAGTGCCTTAAACCAGTCAAAGTTTATGCCAATCCCAGCCATAGTGCCTTACCCCAGTCCCAATGCACACCTCACCCAACCGAAGTACCCTACCCCAGTGCCAGTATATTCTCCACTAGCCGACGTGCCTTACCCTAGTCCCAGTGCATGCCTCCCCCAGTTGAAGTGCCTTAGCCCAGTCCCAGTTTATGCCTCCCCCATTTGAAGTGTATTATTCCAGACCCAGTGTAGCCCTCCCACAGTTGAAGTGCCTTTCCTCCAGTCCCAGGGAATCCCTCCCCCAGTTGAAGTGCCTTACCCCAGTCCCAGTGTATCCCTCCCCCAGTTGAAGTGCCTTATCCCAGTGCCAGTGTATCCCTCCCTTAGTTGAAGTGCCTTACCCCGGTCCAGTGTATCCCTGCCCCAGTTGAAGTGCCTTACCCCAGTCCCAGTATATGCGCCCCCAGCCTTAGTGCCTTACCCCAGTCCCAGGGTATCCCTCCCCAGCTGAAGTGCCTTGGCACTGTCCCGGTGTGAGCCTCCCGCAGTTGAAGTGCCTTATTCCAGATCCAGTGTATCCCTCCCACAGTTGAAGTGCCTTTCCTCCAGTTACAGTGTTTCGCTCCCCAGCCGAAGTGTCTTACTCCAGTCCCAGTGTATGCCTCCCCCAGTTGAAGTGCCTTACCCCAGTGCCAGTTTATCCCTCCCCCAGTTGAAGTGCCTTACCCCAGTCCCAGTATATGCCTCCCCCAGCCGTAGTGCCTTACCCCAGTCCCATGTGCATGCCTCCTCAGCCAAAGTGCACTACCCCAATCCCAGTATATGCCATCCCCAGCTGTAGTGCCTTACCTCAGTCCCACTGTAACCCTCCCTCTGTGGAAGTGCCTTACCCCAGTCCCAGTGTGTGCCTCCCCCAGTTGAAGTACCTTGTTCCTGTCCCAATGTATCCCTCCAACATTTGAAGTGCCTTACTCCAGTCCCAGTGTATCCCTCCCCAGCCGAAGTGCCTTACCCCAGTCCAAGTGTATCCCTCGCCCAGTTGAAGTGCCTACCCCCAGTCCCAGTACATGTCTCCCCCAGCCGAAGTGCCTTACCCCAGTCCTATTTCCCTGCACCACCTGCATGGAATGATTCGGGCCAGGAGGGGGCGGGGCTTGCCACTTGTCAATCACAAAGTGCAGAACCAGTAGTTCCCTGGCTTACTAAACCCGGGGAGTGTGGGCCCAGGCCCGAGAGACAACACTCCGCACCATCCGCTTCACACACACCCGGGCTCGTCCCCAGGCCTCGAATCACAGCCTGCAGACCCCGTGTTTACCCATCGGTTACAGACACGGTCAATGAGCGTCCGGGGGAGTGGGCTCAGCGGCCATCATCTTGGTCAGAGCGGGGCGAGCAGGCTCAGCGGCCGCCATACTGGTCAGGTGGCGGGAGCGGGCTCAGCGGCCGCCATCTTCGCCATCTTGGTCAGGGTGGGGCGTGGGAGATCGTGCTGAGCGGCCGCCATCTTGGTCTGGGCGGGTCTCGCGGCGCATGCGTGGCTTTTTCAGCAGGGACAATGGGTGGGCGGGGCTTCAGGTTGTCTGTCAGTTTGATTGGACCACATGTTTGTGACCAGGTCAGTGGCCCCTGAAAGGGAGTCTTCTTGTGCTGATTGTTGCCTTGTGACTCTGGGCCAGCCCGACTCACCTTATTGGGCCAGCCTGGGATAACCCCATTGGGCCAACCTGGGCTCACCCTATTGGTCCAGCCCAGGATCTCACTATTGGGCAAGCACGGGCTCACCCTATTGGGCCACTCAATTGCACTCTTTTGGGCCAGCCTATGCTCAGCCTACTGGCCATCCCAGGCTCACCTTATTGGGGCAGCATGGGCTCACCCTATTGGACCAGCGCAAAAGATGCAGTGTCCAGCAGAGAGAATCAGCAGCTCATTGATTTTATTCTCACTCTGTGCACAGCGGGTGCAGAACTGAACCCAACCTTGTAAACTGGAAATGCATCATTACAGTCACATTGGGGAGAGGACGTTCACCTGCTCTGAGTGTGGGAAGTGATTCACTCAGTCATCCAACCTGCTGACACACCAGCGAGTTCACAAGTGACTGCAGGGGTTAGATTCTGCTGTTATTGCTGGTGTTAATGGCTTCCTGACTGAATCTTGTTTCTTGTGTTGGTTGGAATTTGTTTCTGCTGATGTGAATAACCCCTATAACTGGGCTGGAGTTTAATAATTTGATATTTTAAATAACAGAGTTTGTCTATATTTGATGTCTCCAAGATAAGAGGGGACTAAGTTATTTCCTGTTACCGACTGTACCATTTTGTGCATTTTCTACTTTCTAACTCTACATTATTTCAGTCTCATATCTTTGGTTACTCTCAGGGACAAGTCCCAGTTCCTCTTACCGTCCAGAGTACCTCTCCTTGCCTTGGTATCGAGCAAAGGTGTCAGAAACACGCCCGGGATCACTAAACACAAAACCCAGTCTCTTAATCACTTTCAGATACTGGACTGAGTGTGTGCCCCTGTTGGAGCGGATTTTTGGACATATACTTGACTAGTATACGGGACCAAACATTTGTTTTTATTTTCCCCTTGAATGTATTTTGTAAGGGACAATACTGATGCATTGTGCTTTATACAAAAAAGCGCAGTTAGACTTCAAGGTATGCTGGCCTTGAGTTATGGAGATAGGAAAGTGAGATAATGAACGACTGGAGAGATAAGTGGGGGTATGTTTGTCTTTACCGATGCCAAAAAGCCTGCCACTTGTTTTTTTGTTGATAAAAGGGGAACTAGTCCTCTTGGATGTATATAATTCCTGTCACAATGCGATGCTGGTTTATATCAAGAGCTCAGCCTTGGTCAGTAATTGTATGAAAAGCTTTGTAAACATTGTAATGCGATGAATGGACTTAAGGACTAGTGCTAAAGCACGTGATGTAAAGTGACGTAATTTGTAAGATAAAAAACCTCACTGGAGATATCAAATTGAGAAGCTGGTTCAGAGACAGGGGGCTCTAACACTTCTCCCAAAGCTTTGTCTCCGATTTAATAAATCTCTCTTTATATATTATACAGTCTCGGAAATATTTTTACACAACAAAATGGCGTCACAAACAGGATACTGTCCGATCAGACGTGATCACTTAAGACAGTATCTGGAATCTGGTGTTAGAGACTGAGAGAGAGGTGTATGAGCACGACGGGATAGTGTATAAGATACGAGTAAGTAGATAGCAGGAGGAGGCTGACTAACCAGTTTGAGTTGTCCCTTTAGTAAATAAGGTCGGTGCAGAAGGGAGCTGATCACTCCAACCTAGAGGTGAAACTCCGGTCGTAAGGAAACACGCTAGCTTTGTTGCGAAGACAAAGGAACTCCACAGAGTAGTCGTGGCCGCGAGTATTACAGAAACAAAGGGAAACGTCCGAGACTGGCGAACATGGAAGGTAAAGAAGGGAATGTAAAACGCGGGCTGCCCGGGTCATTAATTAATTCCTATCATTAATTGTAACTTGCGTAATTACTTAATGCCATAAGAAAGCTGATAGTGACTATCTTAAGTGACATATGGATCCAAAAATAGAACTGGCCAGACTTAAGCTTTGTTGAATGAAGAGAGACTTTTGTGATGTCTATTTTGAATGAGAATACTTGTGTGATTTTGACAGCGGAATGAATGAAAAGCCTGTTTGGGAAGGTATGGAGTGGCTGCCTGTTTTAGCTCCACCACTTTTTCCAAACAGAGTGAAAGTT
Source organism: Pristiophorus japonicus (assembly GCF_044704955.1). Lineage (NCBI taxonomy): Eukaryota > Metazoa > Chordata > Chondrichthyes > Pristiophoridae > Pristiophorus > Pristiophorus japonicus. The sequence continues at coordinate 35,335,266 of NC_091999.1, read as the reverse complement.
TTTTTAACCCTTCGTTGTGTTGTCCTGTATATGGGAAGTTTAAGAAAGTGTGAACCTTCTGGTATTACATTTTATGTTAGAAACGCAGGTGTGGATATATACGGATAATAAGTTACAGAGCTAGGAAATGCACAAAGGATAGGTTTGTTGAATAAAAGATAAAAATTCATGGTCCTGGTAGTAAAAAAATAAAGAATTTATTTGTCACGCTCACTTACTTGTCGAAAGAAAACATGCAATTGGGTTGAAAGACATAAATTTAGTCGAGGAATGAGATAAAGAATGCCTTTTAAAACGCTCGCATTTTCCTTTGTGTAAAACCTTGACACAAAAGCTTCTAGATCAGTAAAAAAAAAAAGTTTTAAATCTAGAAATACCTTCAGGGATCAGGTGAAACTCCTGGGCGAGTGGTGAGCTATCTGTGAAGGTGTAAAATGGACTTTGCAAAAGACTAAAACAGTAAGTTTTGGCAGTTTAGAAAATAAAAAGATAAAGACACAACTTTGAAAATAAACAAATTGAACGATTGGAAAAAACAAGTGTCTTCGATTGTCTGATGATTTTAAATACAAAACCTAATTTGAAGAAAGGTGATCTAAAAAAAAAAGACGTAATGCACTAATTAGGTGCTGGAAAAAAAAGGGGTGTTTGCGATGGATAAAGACATAACTTACTAAATACCAGTTGATATCAGCTGTGAAAAAGATATTGGTTCAATTGGAAAAAAAAAAGAATTTGAAGAGGTAAAAAACACACTCCATTGATAATGATTTTAAATTATTAAAATTAAGTCAGTGCTGCTGGGACCCGAGACGAACAGATAAGTATTGAGAAACTATACCAGGAAACTTCTGAAGAGGAAATAGGTATGTGGACAAAGCAGGGCGCAACGCAAGGGAAGGATAACGTTTGGAGACGAAACGACAAGGTAATGGCGCCTGAATGCATACAGAATACCTTATTGGAGTTGCATCATGGCCTGTCTCATTCAGGATGAGAGGCCATGACCGGGAGTCTTGGGAGAGATTGGTGGTGGAAAGGGATGGGGAGAGATATCACCAAACATTGCCATCGATGCATTACGTGCGCACAATATTATCCAGGCCGGCCCATTAAAATTAAAATGGGACACCAGCCCCGTCCACGGGGGCCATGGGAACATGTACAAATTGATTTCACAGGTCCTTTGTCCCCATCTCATGGAGAAAAGATATTGCCTAGTGATTATAGATCAATTTACCCGGTGGGTAGAAGCTGTCCCCACACGTGATTGCACTGCCTCAACAGTGGTTAGGATATTCTGACCAAGGCACCCACTTCACCAGAAAGATTGTAAAAACAATATGCCAGCTGATGGGCATAAAACAAAAATTCCACATCCCCTACCACCTGAAGAGTTCTGGGATGGTAGAGCGCATGAACCATACCCTTAAGAACGCCCTGGAAAAGGCCATGCAAACGTCAGGAAAAACGTGGACGGAAGTAGTACCCATTATATTGATGAAGTTAAGAGCCATGACAAATCGGACAACCGGATTAATCCCTTATGAACTAATGACAGGAAGGGCGATGCAATTTTTTTTTCTTATTTATTTTTTCTTTTAGAGTCTACCTGCAAAACATAAAACATGTATCCGTGCCACCCGACCTGGATGACAGACACAAGACATTTACAAGGCCCTTTTTTTGGTTTTTTTTCGGGTTTTTTTTGTGTTTTTTTTTTTTTGGGCACTAAAATCAAATTTTTCCTTTTTTCCAGTGCCCCCTATAAAAGGAGAGGGGGACACTAAAAGCACCGGCAATTAAAACAAATTAAACTTAAAAAACGTAAAATCAAATTAAAATTTGGTTGCCGGGCGTGATGATGCACTCCAGTCCCTCAGGTGCCCACCTCTCGCGGAAGGCCGTGAGCGTACCGGTGGACACCGCGTGCTCCATCTCCAAGGACACCCTGGACCGGATGTAAGAGCGGAAGAGAGGCAGGCAGTCAGGATGAACGACCCCCTCGACCGCCCGCTGCCTGGACCGGCTGATGGCACCCTTGGCCGTGCCCAGGAGCAGTCCTACGAGGAGAGGGCGATGCAATTACCAGAGAACATCATAACAGGGGGGGCCGATGTAGGCCCATTAAAAGACAAAATAAAACGGTATGTTTTGGAACTAAGTACTCAATTAAAAGGGATGCGTAAATTAGTTAGGGACAATCAGGAAGAAAGAGACGCGGAAGCAGAGCTTACAAAGCTCCCTGAAGTCCCGTTGGCGGGAAGTCGCGTTATGGTAAGGGTCCTCCCGGGAAAACTGGGGTTTGCCCCAAAATGGATAGGACTATATGAGGTTATAATCAGCGGGGAGACTTGTGCCTGCATCGATGTTAAAGGGAACGGACAATGGAAGCATTGGACCCAGCTTAATGTTTTTGAACCAGCCGTTTAGCACACGTATTAGTTGTTGTTGTTTGTCTATTTACAGATTGACAGCGAAAGATTCTTCAAGCAAGCCATATGGCCATTTTGACTATTTGTTAATTATAGAGTAATAAGATGAAACTATATATTGCGATCTGTGCGATTATCACAGTTCGTGTTTGGTCCGGCCTGCTAGCTAGACTGAAACGAGAGTTACATGTGAATACCTTTTTGTACATGTCTTATGTTTATGCACAAAATGCGAACTTTTGCATTTGCTGGGTATGTTTGCACATCCCCATACATAACAACGGAGGCATCCCTTTGAGGTCAATCTCCCTTAACATTTCGGAAGTAGCGGAGTGGGTAATAAAGAAACATGGAGATGGGGCGGTTACCTTTTGGATACATTGACGGATGGTACCAGCCGGAATACAATAGGTCGGTACGACCCCCGCTCCTGGTTTTGACCAACACCTCAGAAGTTGGAAGACCCACCACTGACATTTGTTTCACTCGAAACCTGACTGATGAGGAAACAGGTTTTGAGCAGGATATAGCAATTGTACGCAATACTTTAACCTCACCAGGTGGAACATAACAGACAGCGAAACAATAAACCAGGGGTTCCTTGAAATGGAGGGTTTGAAGAATCAGACAAGTAGCCAGGACTGGGACCCTAAGATTAGATGGCGACGGGGGCTGAGAGAGAGAGATTGGGATCGAATCTAACAGCACACAATGGCACTTATTTTGTGTGCGAGCACAAGGCCTACCTCTGGTTGCCACAGGACTGGAGGGGGTCCTGTTATTTGGGATATGTGGTCCCCTTTGTCAGACGGGTACATACTTTAGCAGAAGTACAGACACCAGGTCGAATAAGACGAGCTCTTACCCCGGTAGAGAGGTTATTTGGGGTCATGATGCTCCCATTCAGGATAGGACGCACCATGGATGAATTATGTAACCGAGATAGGGTACTGGAAGAGATAGTTAAAGACACTGCTGAAGCAATGGAGGGCATAACGGCTGAAATGGTAGCCATACGCACAATGGTACTCCAGAACCGTTTGGCCCTAGATACTAGCACAAAGTGGGGGCACATGTGCCTTAATTGGAGCTGAATGTTGCACTTACATTCCCGATAATTCAGAAAACATAACCAACCTCGCTGATCACATAAGAAGGGAGGTAAAGAAGTTATCCACGACAGCAGGTGGATCTGGCTGGTTTGACTGGCTGTTAGGGGAATCCTGGGGGTCCTATCTTATGCATGGAGTAATTATTCTGGTTGTAATAATAATTACTTGCTGTCTGATTATCGGGTGTTTAAACATCTGCTGTAAAGTTATGAAGGCCCGACTGATCCAGTAGCCAGTGTCATCGCCAAAGAAGCAGCAGCACACCTGATGGAAATACCTGAAAACACCAAGGATGAAGAAACAGACGATGTTGACACTGACCACTATCTTTGAAGGGTAGCCTGGATCTACAGGCAAGGTGGACATATGGAACATCAGGGAAGTAACATATCCCAAAGGACGAATATATGACACCATGCTGCTATCATTGTGGCCATCTGGATTTCGTGAACATCCTCCAGGGCCAAAAGGGGGAGTAATGTTGGAGCGGATTTTTGGACATATACTTGACTAGTATACAGGATCAAACATTTGTTTTTATTTTCCCCTTGAATGAATTTTGTAATGGACAATACTGATGCAATATGCTTTATACAAAAAAACACAGTTAGACTTCAAGGTATGCTGACCTTACGTTATGAAGATCGGAAAGTGAGATAATGAATGACTGGAGAGATAATTGGGGGTATGTTTGTCGATACCGGTGCCAAAAAGCCTGCCACTTGTTTTTTTGTTGATAAAAGGGGAACTAGTCCTCTTGGATGTATATAATTCCTGTCACAATGCGAGGCTGGTTTATATCAAGAGCTCAGCCTTGGACTGCAATTGTATGAAAAGCTTTGTAAACCTTGTAATGCGACGATTGGACTTAAGGACTAGTGCTGAAGCACGTGATGTAAAGTGACGTAATTTGTAAGATAAAATAACCTCACTTGAGATATCAAATTGAGAAGCTGGTTCAGAGACAGGGGTATCTAACACGTCTCCCAAAGCTTTGTCTCCGATTTAATAAACCTCTCTTTATATATTATACAGTCTCGGAAATATTTTTCCAAAACACCTCACAGCATCGCTCTCTAACCCAATCACATCAAATAATTGGCAAAGGTTTAGAATCAACTAGATGAATAAGTAAACACATCACAGCCTAATAACCTAGCTCTATATTCACAGGAGAAAACCTGTTATCTAACGCCTCGAATGTCAATTGGTGAGATGAGCGACTGAATCACTGTCCACGTGCAACAGCATCCATTCCCACTGTCCCCACATTTGCAGTGTTGAGTCAGGTGGGCGCACAAGTCTCACAGGCTGAACGATTGTTTAAGGTACATCCACACACACAACATGTGTCCTGTTCTCCCCGCTGTGATTGGTGTTTTTGCAAAGGCTGATGATAAGGTGATCCTGATCAATCCAGGGAATCTGTCAAATCTTGACGTGATGTCTGGTTTGAGTTTCCCAGCTGCAGATCCTCCTCTTCTAATACCCTGCAAATGGTGGTTACAAACGTTGTTACTTTAAGTAAAGGATTGAAATTCAGAACACACTATTCCAGATTCTACAGAACATCCTGTCCTCTCCTGTCCCCCCTAAGCTGTAAATTCCTTATTCAAGGCTCTCCCCTCCATCCTCACTCTCTAAAATCAACATTCCTTTCATCGCCTGAGATGTATTATCTCCAGAATGTGCTGAATCTGGCTGTGTGCAATTCCACAGACATTAGTAAACCTCTCGTGCCTCACCGTCAGTCGACACAGTGAGTGCCAGCAGGATTCCCACTGTGGTAGGCATCACAGCCTCAAATCCTGTCCTCAAATGACATCCACACACTTCCCAGTTGATGTCACTTGATCGGTCTGAAGAGCAGGGGCAGTGGCTGATTTTTACTCTTATTTAGCCCAATGGTACTGAGGACAATTATAACCCCTGAACTTCTGCCTTGGCTGAGGTCAACCAACAGCCGAGATCAAGGATTGAACTTGGGACCTTCCTAGTCAGTATTGTAGTGTTCTAAAATTTGGGGGGTTGGGGAACGGTTAGAAAAGAATATTTTGAAACAAATTTTACTCCACCTTTAAATGAAATCTTTGTCACACTGCACAAATCTGGACTCTTTCCAAATTATACAATTGGATCATCAAAATCAATGAGTCATTTTAGAAATGATCAAGTCACTGAAATGGACAGCTTTACAATCACTGCACAGTACAGAAGGAAGAGACTGTTAATGGGAGCTCGGTTAGTGAAGTCCTCCGACACCCCAAGATAAACTGGACTGTCCCTTTAACTATAAAGTAGCAGAGAAAGGGGAGTCCCTGTCCCTTTAAATATCTGCCCCATTCCCCCAGGCAGTGGGAGGAGGAACAGCGCACGGTCTCTTTGTATCCTGACCCAGCAAGCACCGCCGGATGGGCTGTCGCCGGGTCCTAAATTCCACATCGATCAATGTCGGGTTGAGCAGAACAATTGAAAAGGGCACACACACAGTCTTTGCTATATATAAAAATATTTATGTGTGTGTGTAAAGAAAACACGACACTCTTAATGTTTGCTAGTCAATTGCACAGAGATAAATAATTATCTTCGCCAATTATTTTCCAACAATTTATTTCCATTTTGTTTACAATGCAATTGCGGGGTGTTTAATAACTTTACCATTTATTGATAACACATTGTCTTGTGTGCTCTTGTTCAGAACGTGACGTCACACTGACCATTCTGTTACAAGGTGACCATGTCTGTCTGCAGCAATCAGTGGGAAAGCGGATTAAATCACATCGAGGATAATGAGCAGCCCCGCTCCTCCCCCCCTCCCTGTCGTCTCTGCGCTTTATTGTCCAGTATCATCGCACCGTCACACAGAAGCTCCTGAGATTTACCTCCAGTGTAGATCATTGCTGTAACTGATGGTAAAAATTAAATTGTATGAGTGAAAGAGGAGCTGGGGTGAGGAGTTGTAATTAGAGAGGGAGTTGAAGAGTCGAGGTGAAGGAGGTGTATGAGTGAGGGGGATTTACTGAAATTAATCACTTCTGTTGTGCTTTGATGCGGTTCATTTTTATTTTAAAATGTTTAGAATTGCGTGTTTCACTGAAGTTAAATGTGGGGCAGCAGTTACTTGTGGGCACTGGGTTGTTTCTGTTGAATTAATGTGGACCGTGTTAATTGGGAATAGACTGAGTGGGATCATTCTGTGCTGAATACAATGCTGGGCTGCGGGTTTGCACTCAGTCCCAGTGACGAGGATGCTTTCGACAACAAATCCAAAAGCTACTCGCATTGTGACACCAAATCCAGGGACCACTTACACTGAGACACCAAATCCAGGGACCACTTACACTGAGGCACCAATTCCAGGGACCACTTACACTGAGACTACAAAATTACACAGGATATACGGTACACAAATGGGCCATTCGGAATTACCAGTCCATGCTGGCGTTTGTGCACCATTCGGGGATTAGAGAGTCTTAGTGTGGGCAATGGTCATGATGGTGAAACCACCTCTAGTGAGGGCAAAAGGTGAGAAATGGATAAAGATATCACGGTGGAATCACACGGTGACTGGTAGGGCCTGGTACAGGAACATAAGAAGTAGGAACAGGCGTCGGGCTCATGGCCGATGTGATCATGGACTCAGCTCCACTTTCCTGCCCGTTCCCCATAACCCTTTATTCCCTTATTGCTGAAAAATCAATGTATCTCCGCCTTAAATTTATTCAATGACCGAGCCTCCACAGCTCTCTGGGGCAGAGAATTCCACAGATTTACAACCATCTGAGAGAAGAAATTCCTCCTCATCTCAGTTTTAAATGGGCGGTCCCTTATTCTGAGACTTTGCCCCCTAGTTTTAGTTTCCCCTGTGAGTGGAAATATCCTCTCTGCAAGAACATTGTCGAGCTTCCTCATTATCCTTTATTTTTCAATAAGATCACCTCTCATTCTTCTGAACTCCAATGAATATAGGCCCAACCTACTCAACCTATCTTCATAAGTCAATCACCTCATCACTGGAATCAACCTAGTGAACTTTCTCTGAACCGCTTCCAATGCAAGCATATTCCTCCCTAAATACGGAGATGAAAACTGTATGCAGTACTCTTGGTTTGGATTCACCAATACCTTGTGCAGTTGTAGCAGGACTTCTCAGCTTTTATAATCCATCCCCCTCTCAATAAAGGTCATCATTCCATTTTCCTTTCTGTTTATTGCTGTACCTGCATACTAAAGTTTTGTGTTTCATGCACAAGGACCCCCAACTCCCTCTGTATTGCAGCACTTTGCAATTTTTCTCCATTTAAATTATAATTTGCTTTTCTATTTTTTTCAATTTTGTAATAGGTTATTGTCAGAAGAACTTTTCAGACATGCTGATAATTTGATGCAACCAGCGCAGCAAATGTATCTGTCTGTTCTTTTTCCAAAATACCAAAATCGAACGTCACTAATTAAACGTTGGGTGAGATTTGTAGAGATGTGGAAGAAGGGATGAAATGAGGCTTGCAGGAAAGAAGGTTCTTTGAATGAACAATTTGTGCGGCAGTTTTGTGACTCATCTGCATGAGGTTAAAGGCATGAAATGGAAAAGGACACGTCCAGTGACACTTATATTGTCAATAATGATTTCTAAGTTAATTGCTCATCATCATAGGCAGTTCCTCGGAATCAAGGAAGACTTGCTTCCACTCCTGTAGTGAGTTCTTTGGTGGCTGAACAGTCCGATACGAGAGCCACTGATTTGTCACAGATGGGACTGATAGTTGTTGAGGGAACGGGTGGGTGGGACTAGTTTCTATACGCTCTTTCTGCTGCCTGCACTTGATTTCTGCATGCTTTCGGCGTTGAGACTCGAGGTGTTCAGAGAATTACTATCTCCTAAGCCTCATCATCATCATCATAGGCAATCCCTCGAAATTGAGGAAGAATTGCTTCCACTCTAAAAGTGAATTCTCAGGTGATTGTACAGTGCAATATGGGAATTATAGTCACTGTCACTGGTAGGACAGACAGTCATTGATGGAAAGTCTGGGTGAGGAGTCTGGTTTCTCAGATGCTCCTTCCGCTACCTTCGCTTGTTTGCAGCATGCTCTCGGCGATGAGACTCGAGGTGTTCAGCGCCCTCCTGGATGCTCTTCCTCCACTTACGGTGGTCTTTGGCCAGGGATTCCAAGGTGCCTAATATTCTACTGACAATCCCAACCACTAACCCCAATCCTAACAAATAACCACAACCACTAAACCCTAAACTCGCACCCAAACCCAGTCCTGAACCAAAGGTTATTCACAGGGATCAGTGGAGGAGCTAAAGACCCGATAATGGAAATATTTAAACAAATATCTTGATGCAAGAAATTCTGCAAGCTATGTAAGTAACAAGAATATATATGAACAAAACTTTCAAAATCAACAAAGACAGTTACAAAGATCACACATTTCAAAGACTATTACATATAGTAACCACATTCAAAAATCGTTAAACAATGTACAAAATAATAGATTTCACGTCTAAAGCATCATAGTTCAATCAATAGTTGGTTGAAAGGAACATCATATGAGTGTAACGTGAGACACTCCGGTTCAATTTATGACACCCACAAGCCGTATACTCAAACAGAACAACCTTGGGATTTGATATCATAAAAGATGAACTGGGTGAGAAGTGAAATAATCTAGAGTAAGAAAAGGCCCAAAATGGAACAGTCGGTAACAGAACATTAAGTAGATATTATTATGGAGAAATCAAACATTCGACACACTGTGTTTGAACCAAGCTGATTTATTCAATATTTGTATAGAACATTAATCTCCAGCTCAGGTATAGGGGTTATTAAGATCAGCAGAAACAAACAATATCTGCCAGAATGAATATCGTTCAATGCCCAATGCAATCAAATTATATCCTGTTATATTCACCAATGCAGTTTTTAAATGGCGGGTTATTTACCCAGTATGCACCACGGACGAGAAGGTGCAGAACCCAAACTACAGGAGTTCAGTACGCAGGCGCGCGTCGTGGCTGGTTTTGGAGCATGCGCGGCGAATGTAGTGGCGAAGGAGAAAAGGGCAACATGATCTCCGCAGAAGCGTTCCATTTGAGCGGGAGGAGGGGCGCAATGGACCAGCGGGTCAATTGGAAGGCTTCATAAAGCACCGGTGCCCACCGCAAGCCCGAAATAATAACCGGCATATCGGCGGTTGCAGTTTTGGGGCTTTCTCCCGGTCACAGGCCCAGGCTAACGGCGGCCATCTTCGTGCAGGAAGGCGGGTTCAGCGCTCGGCCAGCTTGATTCGGTGAGTCGCAGCGCGCATGCGCGACCATCTTGGTTCAGGAACAAAGTGAGCGATGATAGTGTCTGTTTCTAACCGGGTCCCAGTGGGTAAAGGAATTGGTCAGATATTTTATTTTCACTCGAATTTCTCACCATCTCCCCTAAAGGCGATGCTTAGTACCGACCTTATGGGTTAAGTCCTACATAATTGTAACAGAGAAGGGCCAGAAATATTGAATCCTTGTGTTAGAATCCCCATGTTCAGTCCCAGGGTTAGAATCTCCATCTCATCATTATCATAGGCAGTCCCTCGGAATCGAGGAAGACTTGCTTCCACTCCTGAAGTGATTTTATTGGCGGCTGTACAGTCGAATACGAGAGCCACAGATTCTGTCACAGGTGGGACAGATAGTCACTGAGGGAAGGGTTGGGCGGGATTGGTTTGCCGCACGCTCTTTCCGCTGCCTGCACTTGATTTCTGCATGCTCTCTGCATTGAGACTCGAGGTGCTCAGCGCCCTCCCGGATGCACTTCCTCCACTTAGGGTGGTCTTTGGCCAAGGACTCCCAGGTGTCAGTGGGGATGTCGCACTTTATCAGGGAGGCTTTGAGGGTGTCCTTGTAACGTTTCTGCTGCCCACGTTTGGCTCGTTTGCCAAGAAGGACCTCCATAAAGAGCACTTGCTTCGGCAGTCTCATGTCTGGCATGCAAACTGTGTGGCCTGCCCAGCGGAGCTGATCGAGTGTGGTCAGTGTTTCAATGCTGGGGCTGTTAGCCTAGACGAGCACACTGATGTTGGTGCGCCTGTCATTCCAGGGGATTTGTCGGATCTTGTGGAGACATCATTGGTGATATATCTCCAACGACTTGAGGTGTCTACTGTACATGGTCCGTGCCTTTGAGCCATTCAGGATGGTGGGTATTACTACAGCCCTGTAGACCATGAGCTTGATGGTAGCTTTGAGGGCCTTGTCTTGGATCACTCTTTTCCTCCGCCGGCTGAATGCTGCACTGCCGCACTGGAGGTGGTGTTGAATATCCTCATCAATGTCTGCTTTTGTTGATAATATGCTCCCGCAGTATGGGAAATGCTCCATGTTGTCGAGGGCTGCGCCGTGGATCTTGATGACTGGGTGGCAGTGTTGTACGTCGAGTACTGGCTGGTGGAGGATCTTTGTCTCACGGATATTTAGCGTAAGGCCCATGTTTTCGTGTTCTCAGTAAATACGTCGACTATATCCTGGAGGTCAGTCTCAGAATGTGCGCAGACACAGGCGTTGTCCACATACTGTAGCTCAACGACAGAGGTTGGGGTTATCTTGGACTTTCTCCCGGAGGCGGCAAAGATTAAACAGCTTCCTGCTGGTTCTGTAGTTTTGTTCCACTCCAGCAGGGAATTTGTTGACTGTGAGGTAGAGCATGGCAACGAGGACAATTGAGAAGAGGGTGGGAGCAATGATGCAGCCCTGTTTGACCCTGGTCCCGACGTGGATTGGGTCTGTAATGGATCCGTCGGTAAGGATTATCACCTGCATGTCATCATGGAGCAGGCGAAGGATGTTGACACATTTTTGAGGGCATCCATATTGGAGAAAGACGCTCCATAGAGCCTCATGGTTCACAGTGTCAAATCCCTTTGTAAGGTTGACAAAACCCATGTATCACGGCTGGCGCTGGTCCCTGCATTTTTCCTGCAGCTGTCGCGCTGCAAAGATCATGTCCGATGTGCCCCGTGGGGCACTGTGAATCCAGGAGGAGCTCCTCGGCCACAGGGAGAAGACGGTTGAAGAGGACTCGAGCAAAAACTTTCCCAGTGGCTGATTAGCAGAGAGATTCCTCTGTAGTTGCTGCAGTTGAACTTGCCGCCTCTTTTTTAAAGATGGTCACGATCACTGCATCTCTGTGATCTCCAGTCATGCTCTCCTCCCTCCAGATGAGAGCGATGAGGTCATGTATTCGTGCCAACAGCGCATCTCCGCCATGCTTTAGCGCCTCAGTAGGGATTTCATCCGCTCCCGTAGCCTTGTTGTTCTTGAGCTGTCTTATGGCTTTTCCTACCTCATGCAACGTTGGTGTTTCACTGAAGTGGGGGCGGGACGCATGCTGTGGGATGGAATCGAGAACACTCGATTCAAAGTCAGAATCTCGATTGAGGAGATCTTTGAAGTGCTCCTTCCAGCGGGCCTTGACAACCTCGGTGTCCTTGATGAGTGTTTCCCCATTCTTGGCCAGCAGTGGGGTGGGGCCTTGGGAGTTTGGACCGTAGGTGGCCTTGAGTGACATAAATAATCCTCGCACATCATGGCTATTGGCCAGTTATTGTATCTCTTGTGCTTTTTCCATCCACCACCTGTTCCTTAGGTGCTAGGTTTTTTGTTGGACCTCAGCTTTGAGCCGCCTGTAGTGTTGCTTTGCTGCTCCTGAGTTGGGTTGTTGCTTGAGCCTCAGAAATATAAATTCTTGGATCTCTGATCATTCTCATCAAGCCAGTCCTCGTGTGTTCTGGTTGAATGACCAAGTGTCTCTTCACAGGCACTGGTTATGAGGCCTGGAGGGCAGACCAAGCACTGTGGGCTTTCAGCATCTCAGCGTCATCAAGGCACGTCAGGTTAGCTGTGAAGCGTTGGCTGTATAGGGCTGTCTTAGCTGGGTCTTTAATTGCCCCAGCATTGACTTTCTTGCGGCACTGCTTCTGCTGTCCCCTCCACTTTGGGGTTAATGTCGATGATGGGTCAGGCGGTCGTCCGGCCAACAGTCGTCAGCTCCTATCATGACGTGGGTGATGCGCACACCCTTGCGATCCCTGGCTCGGACGAAGACATAGTCGAGCAGGTGCCAGCGTTTGGAGGAAGGGTGTTGCCACGATGCCTTGTATTTTTCCTTCTGGCGGAACAAGGTGTTGGTGATGAGAAGTTCATGTTCTAGATATTTTGTCAGGAGTAGGATAATGCTGGAGTTGGCTTTCCCTACCCCCTCACTGCTAATCACGCCTCCCCAGAGGGCTGTGTCTTTGCCGACCCTGGCATTGAAGTCACCGAGGAGGATCAGTTTGTCACCTGCCGGGACACAGGACAGGGATGTTTCGAGGTTGGAATAAAAACCCTCTTTGGTCTCATCCATTGCATCCAGTGTTGGGGCATACGCACCGATGACTGTGGCGCATTGGTTCCGGGATAGGGTGAGTTGAAGCTTCAACAGGCGTTCGTTAACCCCACAGGGAGTGTCTTTGCAGCTGTCGACCAGCTCATTTTGATGGCGAAGCCGACTTTATGAAGGTGGCGTTCTTCCTCTGGTTTTCATTTCCAGAAAAAGGTGTAACCTCCATCTTGTTCCTTGAGCTAGCCTTCCCCTGCCTGCCGGATCTCGCTTAGGGTGGCGATGTTGATGTCAAAGCTTCTAAGTTCCCGGGCAACTATGGTGTTGCGGCATTCTGGCCTGTTGCTGTTGCAGTTGTCCAATGGGAGTCCTGACGTTTCAGGTCCATAACTTCATGTTAACGGAGTGGAAGATGCCTGTGTGTGAGTTATTTTAACGTGGGGTGGCATAGCTGAGCAAGGTCTTGGTCCAGTGGCAAGGGATCCAAGACGACTGGAGACCAGGCACTTCTGTATGAGCCTAATTGCCAAAGGCGAAATGTTGGTTGCAAGCTCGGCATTGAGGAGCACCCTTGTTGGTAGGTGGTCCGAGGCTTGGTTGGGGGCAGCCATTAGGAAATCAGTTGTCTGCTGGAGTTCCAAGTGGGAGGTCAGCAAGGAGTAGGAGGGTGAAAGAATCATAGCCAGGCCACCAGTGGGGAAGGAGAGGTCCAGCCATTGACAAGGAGAGACATGTAGGCCCGCTGCTGGAGGAATGTAGGCCCGCCGCAGGAGGGGCCGGGTGATGTCGCGGTCGGAGGCACACCTGCTTGCTGGGCATCGTCGTGAGTAACCTGGTTTCAAATGGCTGGAAATGATGCTAATAAAACACACCAAACTATTTTCTATTTAGATTGGGGTACAGTATTCAATTGCTTAATAAAACATTTTTAGAAGAAAATTATTCTTAAAGGTTCCTCCACGTTGTTTAAAAGTTTCTTCAGAAGTTTTAAAAGTTTTTCCCGGAGTTTTAAAAAAAGTTCCCCAAATTATTTAAAGTTTTCTCCAGAGATTTTAAACGTTTCCCCAAGTTGTTTAAAAGTTTCTCTTGAAGTTTTAAAAGTTTTCCCAAGTTGATTAAAAGTTTATAATGAAAGTCAGTAGTAAGCTACCTGCCTTCGTACTGTTCCATGGGTGCTGCCATCCCTCTGCAGCTGCACAAAGCCCTGGCTAGACCACACCTGGAGCACTGCGGGGAATTAGAAGCTCAGTCATCTCTGAAGGGGGCCCGAATGCCTGGACGCCATGTACAGTCCCAGGGTCAGATTCCCCATGTACAGTCCCAGGGTTAGAATCGCTCTGTACATTCCAAGTGTCAGAATCCCCATGTACAATGCCAGCATTAGAATCCCCATGTACAGTCCCAGGGTTAGATTCCCCATTTACTCTCCCAGGGTTAGAATTCCCACAATCTCGCCCAGGGATAAAATCCCCATGTGCAGTCCCAGGGTTAGAATCCCCATTTACAGTGCCTGGGTTAGAACCCCCATGTATGGTCCCAGGGTTCGAATCCCCATTTACTCTCCCAGTGTTAGAATGCCCAAGTACTCTCCCAGGGTTCGAATCCCCATGTACAGTCCCAGGATTGGAATCCCAATATACAGTCTCAGGTTTGGAAACCTGTGACTGCACACAGATGAAGAGAAAAATTGAGGCCTTGAATCTGAGTTGGGGAAAAATCATAGAAACATGATTCAATTTCTATCCTAAACTATTTGAAATCAAATAAAATGAATTGTTGCAATTAACACATTACTTTCATGCCAAATGGGAAACAAGTGATGTGTGGGCTGTGCAGGAGTGTTTGTGCCCGGTTACACAGCATGTCCTGGCTCTCCACTCTAAATGCACTTCTTTAGGTTCACAGTCTCATTGACACATCCAACTGACTAGATGGACCTCGCCCTTTAAACCCCATCAGAGAAATATCAGCATTTGATGTTTAATTTGCTAAACCTTTATAAAACACTGGTTAGGCCTCAGCTGGAGAATTGTGTTCAAGTTTGGGCTTCAAACTTTCGTAATGATGGCAAGCTTTTAGAGAAGGTGCAGAAGGAATGGTTCCAGGAAGATGAGACTTCCGTGATGTGGAGAGCCTGCTGAAGTTTTCTCCAGGGTGCAGGAAAGGGTAAAAAGAGATTTGATGGAGATGTACAAAATTATAAACGATTTAGATCGCGTAAATATGGAGAAAGTATTTCCAGTGGCATTAGGGTAGGTAACCAAAGGAGTCAGACATCCGATGATTGGCAAAATAACGAGAGATGAGATGTGGGATCATTTGTTACTCAGCGAATTGTTATGATCCAGATTGCACTGTCTGAAAGGGTTGTGGAAGTAGATTGAATTGTAACTTTTAAAAGGGAATTGGATAAATACTTGCTGGGAAAAATATCCCTAGCAATGGGTAAATAGCAGAGGAGTTAGACTCATTGAACAGCTTCACCAAAGAGCCGGCACAGACAGGATGGGCTGCATGGCCTCCTGTGCGTCCTCTCCGTGACAATGGCGGATGATCTTACCCAGAGTGCTCTGCCCATCGGAATACGCCCTATCTCCATCAGCAGGGGGGTAACGTGGGTAGGCCTGGTTCCTGGAGAGCACGCCCCTGTGCGGAGAGGCTCCTGGGGACTGATTGGAGCGAGCACGGCATCAGCATCACCAAGTGTGGCTCTCATGCGCCAGGCAACACCGAGTGTGACTCTCAGTCCCGGGCAGCACCGAGTGTGGCTCCCAGGCCCATGCACCAGGCTCCATGCATCACTGAGTGCGGCTCTCAGGACCCGGGCAACACCGAGAGTGGCTCTCAGGCCCCGGGCAACACCGAGTGTGGCTCTCAGGTCCCGGGCAACACCGAATGCGGCTCTCAGCCTGCGTGTCAAAGCCTCCGGGCCCGGCACCAGCAAACCCCGGGGGCAGTGTCTCCCCCACATCAAGAAAACAACTACTTGCATTTATACAGCATGTCCAGCAATTCCCAGCCGCTCCGTATCAGGGTGGGCACTGAATGCGGAAGTCACTCCCTGGCCTCCTGTACAGTATAGAATTAGGCAGTCCCTTGAATCGATGATGACCCACTTCCACACCAAAACGGATGAGTTCACAGATGTTTCATTATGAGACCTGATATTCCAGGTCCCGAACTACATATTAAAGTGTGGAAGATGCTTGTGTGTGGATTCTTTTAACGTGGGTAACCGTTGCACACAAGCCACCACACGGGCTGAATCGAGTGAGGTCTTGGTCCGGAGTCAAAGGTTAACCAAGACGACTGGAGACCAAGCTCTGCTGCACAGACCTGGTGCACAAACTTGTACTGCCCATAGATCGCATTGTGGTCTGACCCATGCTGTCCCTGGACCCTTGCCTATTCCGGGCCCCGAACTCGCGCCTCTTGTGGCCCCAATCTCTCTGCCCCAAACTCTCATCTCTCGTGGGGCCCAATCTCTCCGCCCCGAACTCTCGCCTTTCGTGGGCCCCAATCTCTCTGCCCGAAGTCTCGCCTCTCGTGGGACCCAATGTCGCCACCCAGAACTCTCGCCGCTTGTGGGCCCCAATCTCTCCGCCCTGAACACCAGTCTCTCCTTGGCCCCAATCTCTCCTCCCCGAACAGTCGCCTCTCCTTGGCTCCAATCACTCTTCCCCAAACTCTCTCCTCTCCTTGGCCCCAATCTCTCCATTCCGAACTCTTGCCTCTCCTTGGCCCCAATCTCTCAGACCCGAACTCTCACTTCTTGTGGGCCCCAATCTTTCTCCCCCGATCTCTCGCCTCTCGTGGGACCCAAACCCTCCGCCCTGAACTGCCGCCTCTCCTTGGCCCCAATCTCTCCTCCCCGAACTCTCGCCTCTCCTTGGCCCCAATCTCTCCATTCCGAACTCTTGCCTCTCCTTGGCCCCAATCTCTCAGCCCCAAATTCTCGCCTCTTGTGGGCCGCAATCTCTCAGGCTCGATCTCCCGTCGCTACTCCACCCCGACCTCACCACTCCTCTGCTGCTTGCCGCATCGCCTGCTGTACCTGGTCCGTTTCGATGGTCCAGCCCACGCTCCAATCGCAGACCTGGATTCCGGTACAAAGCAAAATCATTAAGGAAGAAATAGCGGGACATCTAGATAGGAATAGTGCAATCAAGCAGACGCAGCATGGATTCATGAAGGGGAAATCATGTTTAACTAATTTACTGGGATTCTTTGAGGATATAACGAGCATGGTGGATAGAGGTGTACCGATGGATGTGGTGTATTTAGATTTCCAAAAGGCATTCGATAAGGTACCACACAAAAGGTTACTGCAGAAGATAGATGTATGCGGAGTCAGAGGAAATGTATTAGCATGGATAGAGATTTGGCTGGCGAACAGAAAGCAGAGAATCGGGATAAATTGATCCTTTTCGGGTTGGAAATCGGTGGTTAGTGGTGTGCCACAGGAATCGGTGCTGGGACCACAAATGTTTACAATATACATAGATGACCTGGAAGAGGGGACAGAGTGTAGTGTAACACAATTTGCAGATGACACTAAGATTAGTGGGAAAGCGGGTTGTGTAGAGGACTCAGAGAGGCTGCAGAGATTTGGATAGGTTAAGCGAATGGGCTAAGGTTTGGCAGATGGAATACAATGTCGGAAAGTGTGAGGTCATTCACCTTGGGAAAAAAAAGTAATGGGGAATATTATTTGACTGGGGAGAAATTACAACATGCTGAGGTGCAGAGGGTCCTGGGGGTCCTTGTGCATGAATCCCAAAAAGTTAGTTTGCAGGTGCAGCAGGTAATAAGGAAGGCGAATGGAATGTTGGCCTTCATTGCGAGAGGGATGGAATACAAAAGCAGGGAGGTCCTGCTGTAACTGTATAGGGTATTGGTAAGGCCGCACCTGGAGTGCTGCATGCAGTTTTGGTCACCTTACTTAAGGAAGGATATACTGGCTTTGGAGGGGGTACAGAGACGATTCACTAGGCTGATTCCGGAGATGAGGGGGTTACGTTATGATGATAGATTGAGTAGGCTGGGTCTCTACTCGTTGGAGTTCAGAATGAAGAGGTGTGATCTAAAAGAAACATTTAAAATCATGAAAGGGATAGACAAGATAGAGGCAGAGAGGTTGTTTCCACTGGTAGGGGAGACTAGAACTCGAGGGCACAGCCTCAAAATACGGCGGAGCCAACTTAAAACCGAGTTGAGAAGGAATTTCTTCTCCCAGAGGGTTGTGAATCTGTGGAATTCTCTGCCGAAGGAAGCAGTTGAGGCTAGCTCATTGAATGTGTTCAAGTCACAGATAGATAGATTTTTAACCAATAAGGGAATTAAGGGTTACGGGGAGAGGGCGGGTAAGTGGTGCTGAGTCCACGGCCAGATCAGCCATGATCTTGTTGAATGGCGGAACAGGCTCGATGGGCTAGATGGCCTACTCCTGTTCCTAATTCTTATGTTCTTATATTCTTATGTAAAATCTAGAATCTCAATTCTACAAATCTCGGGCAATTTAGAATAAATCGCCTCTCAACTATGCTGCAAATGTTAGAAAGTCGCTTTGGATACCTGGCCTCCTGTGTGGGTCAGTTTGTTGCATCTGTTTGAGCTGGAGTGGAGATGGAGGAAAAGCTGCTGGGTTTCGCTCCCAATATATCTTGGCCCAGTGAGACCAACAATTCCCCATGTTGGGCTGTCAATGGAGGTGGGTTCCCTTTCCTGCAGGACATTGATAAACCAGTTGGGTTTTTCCACAAACTGGCAGTTTTCATGGTTAATATTTCTAGTGCTGGCCCCACAAATGACCAAGTTCATTAAGCTCAATTTCAAAAAGTACCTTTGTGTTTTTGTGGGTTCTCTCTCATCCACCCTTTTTCTTGACTGAAATTCACTTTACAGGGTATTAAAAGGGGAGGATTTATTGACCGGAGGCTCAAACCAAACATCACATCAACATCTGACGAAGTCACTCGATTAATCGGGAATGGATTATCATCCTGCAACTATCGATGCAAAGGGGGAGAAAGTGTACACGTGCTCTGTGTGTGGACAAGGCTTCAGCCGATCATCCAACCTGGAGAGACACAAGCGCAGTCACACTGGGGAGAAACTGTGTAAATGTGGGGACTGTGGGAAACGTTTCAACTACCTGTCCCAGCTGGAAACACATCAGCGAGTTCACACTGGGGAGAAGCCGTTCACCTGCTCCAAGTGTCAGGAGGGATTCACTCAGTCATCCAACCTGCTGATACATCAGCGAATTCACACTGGGGAAAGGCCGTTCACCTGTTCCGGTGTGGGAAGGGATTCACTCAGTCATCCACCCTGCTGACACACCAGCGAATTCACACTGGGGAGAGGCCGTTCAGCTGCTCTGAGTGTGGGAAAGGATTCAATGAGTCATCAAATCTGCTGGCACACCAGCGAATTCACACCGGGAGGAGGCCGTTCATCTGCTCTGAGTGTGGGAAGGGATTCACTCGGTCATCCCATCTGTTGAGGCACCAGCGAGTTCACAAATGATTGTAGGGGTTGGATTATGCTGTTATTGCTGCTGTTAATCACAACCGGACTGATCCATGTTCATTCTGACAGTTTGGGTTTGTTTCCGCTGATGAAAACTCCTGTAACTGGACTGGAGATTAATATTTGGGATGTCGACAAATAAATTCGTGTTACTTTCAAGACATTGCTGCAGATTTTTCTCTTTCCCACCCGAGTGTTTAGCATCACCTGGCTAGAGCTCAGAGAGGACAAGCTGCGGGGAGGATCATATGGGGGAAGAACTTCAGCACGGACAAAATCCTTCAGGGTTATACTGAGAGTGGCAAATGGCACTTTGGTCTTTCTCATCTCTCTTCACTGACAGCAACCCGTGCGGGTTAATCTTGACAGTGTAAGGTGCGGATGATATCCACCCAAGGGGGTTAAAAGAGCTGGGACGGGTGCTCTGCCAGCCTCTTGCCCATATCGCCAACAGCTGGCACTTCCAATCCCTGGCACCTCTTAGCTTGAGCGTTCATGAACTGACCATGCTCAAACCATAAGCACAAGGATATCGGTGCATGGTTCTGCCTCTGACCACAAGGCTATGTCACTGCCACATACAGATACCGTTTCCTTGTTTCACATCTCCATACAAACACCATCTCTTCACACATCCCCTTGCTACACAATTGCAGCAGACATGAGCAAGGACGTGAGGCTGATTAAAAGACACATTTCATTACAGCAAAGGTTACACTGGGAGAAATGTTCAGTTATTTTCCATTACAGGCAAAATGCCGGGCAAACCAGCAGCACACTGGCACCTGAAGAGTGTCTCATCGGCCTACAGGCTTTTCTTAAATAGATTTGCTGCGTGGAAATAAACTTAAACCAGCATTGCGGGCGTGATGCTCTATTCACACATTGAAGGCGAGAGAGATGCTGTCGGGCATACACTAAGTCAAGTAGCTGAAAGTGATTCACAAATTGGGTTTTGTGTTTCCTGATCCCGGGCGTGTTACCAATACCGGCAAAGATGAAGCCCATGGAATAAAAGGGACAATGGATACTGTCTCACTGTGAGCGAGTCGGAATGAGAAGCTTTAACAACAATCCATGATTCACAATGGGAGACCTCACCAGACGAAAGGACATTGGGCGTTTAATGAGCTCTTTTTGTCAGTGGGCTACAGGAGGCTATTTGTGTCAGAAGGAAAGCTGGTCACAGCAAACGAACAGTTTACTGGCCTGTCCAGGGCCCACTCTGACCCAACCTTCTCTCTCTCACTATTGATGGACACTGCTGCAGTAATTGCTCCTCTAACTTTTCCTCTCTTGTCCCTCCCACACCCCTAACCGGACACAATCTCCCTCCCCCTACATCCTCACTCAGCTGGAATCCACACCAGTCTCCCCATCTGCTCCTTGTTCTCTCTCTGGATCCTGAAACTACACAACTCGCTGATCCCTCCTGAAGTTACAGGCTCTAAAACTGAAGCTTGGTGGCCCTCAGTCCCTTCTCCTTGATTTACCTCCCCTTCTCTCCTCCTCTTTCCCCTTTGGTTGTGTTCCACAAACTGGGCCTTGGGCCTTCCCCAGGTATTCTCAGTATGAACAGGGGGATGTGTGAGACAGGATGTCCCAGCTCTCCTCCTTTAAAGGGACATGCAGAGGACCAGCTGGGCTCATGGCCCTGCTTTATGACATCACTGCAGTGCCTAACAACCAACCTCCCGGAGCCCTGATCATTTTGGTCTGGGTTGAGCTCAGTGTTGTTACAGGAAGGGAAGCAGGAGCAGTATTTGACCCGTGTGAAGCCCAGGATTAATGGGAGAGGTACAGGATCAATTTATACCTTATTGAGTGCGAAATGTCATTGTCCCAGACACTCCTTGTCCCTCAGTATCTGTGTCGGGGAGCGACCGATGGGTTCACTCTGTCTCTAACCCGTGCTGTGCCCGACTGGAGAGTGTTTGATGCTAGCACGAGGTGCTCAGCTTAATGAGCACAACATTTAATCCAAAGATGATCAGATAAACCCATCTGCTTCACCCCTGGACACGGGTTCTGAAGGACAGGGAGTGTCTCTAATAATTTGGCTGGTATCCTTGATCAAATTTAAACACCTCACATCTCTTTTTAAAAATTCGTTCATGGGATGTGGGCGTCGCCTCTCATCTCTCATTCTTCTGTACGAGCGCGAATATAGGCCTAGTCTACTCAATCTCTCAAAGGACAATCCTCCCATCCCAGAAATCAGTCTGGCAAACTTTCATTGCACTCCCTCTATAGCAAGTTTATCATTCCTTACGTAAGGAGACCAAAACTGTACACAATACTCCAGGTGTGGTCTCACCAGAGCCCTTTATAATTGCAGTAAGATGTATTTACTCTTATACTCAAATCTTTTTGTAATAAAGGCCAATATACCATTTGCTTTCTTAATTGCTTGCGTATAAACTTTTAACGATTTGTGGACAAGAACACCCAGGTCCCTCTGAACACCAACATTTCCCAATCACTCACCATTTAAAAAAATCCTTTGCCTTTCTATTTTTACTCTCAGTTTATAACTTAACATTTCTTCACATTATATTCCATTTGCCATGTTCTTGCCCACTCACTGAATCTGTGTATATCCCGTTGAAACCTCTTTTCATCCTCCTCACAACTTACATTCCCAACTAGCTTTGTAGCCTCAGCAAACTTCCATATATTACATTTGGTTCCCTCATCCAAATTATTGATATAGATTGTGAATAGCTGGGGCCCAAGCACCGATCCTTGCAGCACCCCACCAGTTACAGCCTGCCAACCCAGAAATCACCCGTTTATTCCTACTCTGTTTTCTGAACGTTAACCAATCCTTGTTAATATATTACCCCTAATCTCACGAGCGATAATTTTGTTTAATAATCCCTTGTGTGGCACCTCATTGAATGCCTTTTGTAAATCTAAATAAACCACATCAAGTGGTTCGCCCTTTTCTATCCTGCGAGTGACAACCTCAAGAAATACTAACAGATTTGTCAAGTACAATTTCCCTCTCATAAATCCGTGTTCATTCTGCGCAATCGTGTTATTACTTACAACGTGCTTAATAATAGATTTTATCATTTTCACGACTACTGATATCAGAATTACCAGTATTGCACGGGTTAGATACAGAGTAAATCTCACTTCATCCTGTCCCAAACACTATCAGGGTTGATACAGAGTAAATCTCAGACTACAATATCCCAAATACTCCCAGGGCAGGTACAACTTGGTTTAGATACAGAGTAAAGCTCCATCTACACTTTGCCATTAACCAGTCCCAGGGCAGGTGCAGTACAGGTTAGACATGGAGTATATTTTCCTCAACCCTGCCACAAGACATTCTCAGGGCAGGTACAGCACGGGTTAGATGGAGAGTAAAGCTCCCTCGACACTGTCCCATCAAACACTCCCAGTGCAAGTACAGCACGTGGTTAGATACAGAGTAAAGCTCCCTCTACACTGCCCCATCAAACACTCCCAGGACAGGTACAGCACAGGTTACATGGAGTACATTCTCCTTCTACCCTGACCCAGCAATTCCTTTGCAAATACAGCATTTGTTACATGTAAAATAAATCTCCCTTTACACTGTTCGATCAAACACTCCCAGAGCAGGTACTGCATTGGTTATTCACTAAGTAAAGCTCCCTCTACACTGTCGAAATAAACATTCCGAGGACAGCTACAGCACAGTGTAGATACAGTGTAATTCTCTCTCTAATCTCTCTAGAATCTTGCACAGTTTTGGTCGCCTTATTTAAGGAAGGATATATTTGCCTTGCTTAGAAACAGAGTAAAACTCCCTCAATACTCTCCCACCAGACATTGCAAGTGCAGGTACAAAGCAGGTTAGATACAGAGTATATCTTCCTCAATCCTGCCCCAAGCATTCCTGACCAGGTACTGCATTGGTTAGATTCAGATTAAAGCTCCTTCTACACTGTCCCATCAAACACTCCCAAGGCAGGTACAGCATGGGTTAGATACAGAGTAAAGCTCCCTCTATACTGTCGCATCAAGTACACCCACAGCAAGTAGAGCACGGGTAGATATGGAGTAAAGCCCCCCCTAGACTGTCCCGTCCAATGTTATTGAATGGGGAGCAGGCTCCGGGGGCCGGGTGGCCCCCTCCTGCTCTTATTTCTCATGGTCTTATGTATCCAGCATGCCCCGCAGGGGAGAATGTGCCGCACTCAGACGACAGGAGCTCAGTGCGCCCGTGCTGGTCCTGGCTGTGTTTGGAGTATGCGCGGTGTGTGTAATAGTGGAGGAGACACATTTCGGGCAGGCTCCACAGAAGCGTCCTTTTCATTGGGACGAAGGGTAATAATGGACCACTGGTGAGTAAGGGAGGCTTCATTAACAACCGGTACCCGCCGCAAGCCCGGAATAGTAACCAGAATATCGGCGATTGCAGTTTCGGGGCTTTTTTCCATTCACAGGTCCAGGCTAACGGCGGTGCAGGAAGTCAGGTTCAGCGCTCCGCCATCTTGATTCAGTTAGTAGCACAGTGCCATTTGCGGCCATCTTGGTGCAGGTACAAAGTGAATGATATCAGTGTCTGGAACTGAACGCAGCCAGATTAAGCAACTTCAGGGGTGGGGAACCAATGATTGTAGAACTGAACCCAGCCACAGTCAACACATTCAGGGGAGGGGAACCAGTGAGTGTAGAACTGAACCCAGCCACAGCCAACTCATTCAGGGGAGGGGAATCAGTGAGTGTAGAACTGAACCCAGCCAGAGTCAGCACCTTCAGGGGAGGGGAAACATTGAGTGTAGAACTGAACCCAGCCAGAGTCAGCATCTTTAGGAGAAGGAAGTGTACCTGTTTGTGTAGAACTGAACCCAGCCAGTGTCAGCACATTCTGGGAAGGAGAAGGAGGGGAACCAGTGAGTGTAAACCTGAACCCAACCAAAATTGGTAGTGAAAACTGGGAGTAGAGGAGAAACTGTCTGGAAATTTGTGTTGATTTGGATTTCAGCACAGCAGGTGGGACAACGTGTGGGACAGGGATTTATAGCTTTGGAAGGACAAGGGAGATAAGCTTGTTTCATGGAAACTGGATGAGTCTCTCCTGAATTTCTGTCCTGTACTGACAGCGATGAGTTTTGTTATCCCCTTTTACATCGTATTAGAAGGGGAAATTTTCAGACAGGAAACACAAACCAAACATCATGTCAAGAGCTGACAGAGTCACTCGATGCATCAGGACCTGAATATCATCGGCCTTTCAAAGTGGAAGGAGAAATGTTTGTCTGTCTTGCCTGTGGGAAAAGATTTCAAACATCAGTGTGACTGGAAAAGCACCGAGACACACACTCCCGAGTGAGTGTTCCAGTGCACGGACTGTGGAAAGAGCTTTAACCAGTTACACAGCCTGAAGAAAACATCGCAGCATATAAAGCACCGAGAAACTGTAAACGTTTTGTGCATATGGGTTAGGGCCAACTGATCGACCAACCATGGAGATTCACAAGGACACCCGCACCACGGAGAAACCCTGGAAATGTGGTGACTGTGGGAAGGCACTCAGATCGCCGTCAGAACTGGAAATTCATCGACGTCGTCACATTGGGGAGAGGCCATTCATTTGCTCTCTGTGTGGAAAGGGATTCACTGCATCATCCCACCAGCTGAAATACCAACGAGTTCACACATGGGAGAACACGTTCACCTGCTCTGAGTGTGGGAAGCGATTCACTCGGTCATCCCACCTGCTGACACACCAGTGAGTTCACACTGGGGAGAGGCCGTTCACCTGCTATGAGTGTGGGAAGGGATTCACTCAGTCATCCGATTTGCTGACACACCAGCGAGGTCACACTGGGGAGAGGCTGTTCACCTGCTCAGAGTGTGGGAAGGGATTCACTCAGTCATCCACCCTGCTGACATACCAGCGAGGTCACACTGGGGAGAGGCTGTTCACCTGCTCAGAGTGTGGGAAGGGATTCACTCAGTCATCCAACTTGCTGACATACCAGCGAGTTCACAAGTGACTCAAGGGGTTAGAATCTGCTGTTATTGCTACTGTTAATCACATCCCGACTGAACCATGTTCAATCTAACAGTTGGGGTTTGTTTCTGCTAATAATAACCCTGAAACTGGGCTGGACCTTAATATTCTGGATATATTGCTGATTGTGTTCTCGGAGCTGCAGTGTCCATTTAAAAACTGTGTGTGTTATCTTTCCCCTTAACTCAGCAACTCTCAACAATAAAATTATGAACTTTTACTTTAATCCTATCTTGATCTTTGGTACACAATCTACAATAATGTAAACGTTTGTACTGAATATAATCTCCAATTAGAAAGAGCTTGCTGACAAATATTACTGACTTGCACATTACACACAGCGGCCGCTCCATTATCCACCAGAAAGAAGGGGAATGGAAATTGGTGGGGAATCAGTGTCCACAAATGGTGTCCCCCATCTGGTGTAGCAAAACCCCTGGCACGGGAATGGAGTCAAGTCCAAACCAAAACTGTGTGCAGTACTCCAGGTGTGGTCTTACCAACGCCCTGTACATTTGTAGCAGGACTTCCCTACTTTTGTACTCCATCCCCCTTGCAATAAAGGCCAGCATACCATTTGCTTTCCTGATTATTGCTCTATCTGCATGCTAAATTTTTGCATTTCATGTACAAGAACCCCCAGATCCCTCCGTATTACAGCATTTGGTAATCGTCCCCATTTAAAGAATCATTTGCTTTTTAATTTGTACTACCAAAGGGGATAAGCTGACATTTTAACACATTACAATCCATCTGCCAGATTTTGCCCACTCACTGAGCCTTGCTATATCCTTTCGTAGATTATCTGCGTCCTCCTCACAGCTTGCTTTCCCAACTATCTTTGTATCATCAGCAAATTTGATTATGTTACACTCGGTCCCTCCATCCAAGTCATTAATATAAATTGTAAATAGTTGAGGCCCCAGCACTGATCCCTGTGGCATTCCACTAGTTACAGTTTGCCAACCTGAAAATATCCATTTATCCCGACTCTCTGTTTTCTGTTAGTTTGCCAATCCTCCATCCACGGTGATACATTACCCCCAATCCTATGAGCTCTTAGCTTGTGCAATAGCCTTTTGTGTAGCACCATATGGAATGCTTTCTGGAAATCCAAATATACAACATCAACTGGTCTCCTTTATTCACTCCGCTCGTTACATCCTCAAACAACTCCAGGAAATTTGACAACATGATTTCTCTTTCATTAAACCAAGCTGACTCTGCTTGATGGCAATATGATTCTCTAAATGTCCTGCTACTTTTCCTTAATGATGGACTCCAGTATTTTCCCACTGACAGATGGTAGGCTAACTGGTCTATAGGTTCCTGCTCTCTGTCTCACTCCTTTCTTAATTAGGGTTGTTACACTTGCGGTATTCTTGTCCACTGGGACCTCGCCAGAATTTAGGGAATTTTGTTAGATTACAACCGATGCACCCTCTATCTCTGCAGCCACTTTTTTCAGACCCTAGAATGCATGTAATCAAGTCCAGGGGACTTGTCCGTCTTTAGTCCCATTCGTTTGATTAGTACTTGATCTCTAGTGATAGTGATTGCTCCCCCGCTACCCCGCCCCCCGCAATAGCTCCTTTGTTAGCAACTATTGGGAAGTTTTTAGGTGCCCTCTACCATGAAGACCGATTCAAAATTATTTTAAAAATTGTCTGCCATTTCCGTGTTTCCCATTATTAATTCTCCAGTTTCATCTTCTAAGGGACCAACGTTTACTTCAGCTGCTCGTTTCCGTTTTATATCCCTGTAGGAGCTCTTATTTTCTGTTTCCATATTCCTTGCTAATTTTCTCTCATCTGCTATCTTCACTGTCTCTATCATTTTTTTCGTCGTCCTTTGCTGGTTTCTAAAAATTTCCCAATCCTCAGGCCTTCCACTGTCATTCGCAACATTTTATGCCTTTTTTCAATTTGATACCATCCTTTACTTCCTGAGTTAGGCAGGGATGGTTCATCCTTCTCTTAGCATCTTTATTTCTCACTTGAATAAATCTTTGCTGAGAGTTATGAAATATCTCCTTAAATGTTTGCCATTGCATTTCTACAGTCTTACCCTCTAATATATTTTCCCAGTTCACTTGTTGTCAGTGACATGGGTTGCTTTATATCACATGGGAGGAACTTGGTGTCAGTGACTGAGGGTTTGGTTCAACATTCTTTGACATGACTAAGGCTTTTGACAAGGTCAACCATGAGGCGTTATGGAGTGTACTCTACAATTTCAGCTATCCATAT
This sequence comes from Pristiophorus japonicus, assembly GCF_044704955.1. Taxonomy (NCBI): domain Eukaryota; kingdom Metazoa; phylum Chordata; class Chondrichthyes; family Pristiophoridae; genus Pristiophorus; species Pristiophorus japonicus. The sequence goes on along the minus strand of NC_091999.1, from coordinate 35,307,555 downwards.
TCCCAATACAAGCCTCCTGCAGCAAGTGCTCTATTCGGAGTTTCGACACGGCAGGGAAAATGGGTGGGCGGGGCTTCAGGGTGTCTGTCAGTTTTATTGGACCACATGTTTGTGCCCAGGTCAGTGGCCCCTGAAAGGGAACCTTGTTGTTCTGGTGTTTGTTGTCTGGTGACTCTGGGCCAAACTGGCTCACCCTATTGGGCCAGCCCGTGATCACCCTATTGGGCTAGCCCACGCCCACCTGGCCCAGGCCATCCCAGGCTCACCTCATTGGATCAGCCCGGGCTCACCTATTGGGCCAGCCTGGGCACGACCTACTAGGCCAGCCCGGCTCACACTATTGGGCCAGCCCGGACTCATCTATTGGGCCAGCCTGGGCTCACCCTATTGGGCCAGCCCGTCTCACCCTATTGGGCCAGCACAAAAGACCCATTGTCCAGCGGAGAGAATCAGCAGCTCATTGATTTTATTCTCACTCTGCGCACAGCGGATGCAGAACTGAACCCAACATTGTAAGCTGGAAATGCATCGTCACAGTCACACTGGGGAGAGGCCGTTCAGCTGCTCTGAGTGTGGGAATAATTCACTCAGTCATCCCACCTGCTGACACACCAGCAAAATCACACCGGGGAAAGGCCGTTCTCCTGTTCTGACTGTGGGAAGGGATTCATTCAGTCATCCAACCTGCTGAGATACCAGCTAGTTCACAAATGACTGCAGCGGTTGGATTCTATTGTTTCTGCTGCTGGTAATCGCATCCTGATTGAATCATGTTTGTTGTATCAGTTGGGGTTTGTTTCTGTTGATGTGAATAACCTATAACTGGGCTAGAGTTTAATATTTTCATGTTTCAAATAACACAGTGTGTCGATATTTGATATCTCCAAGATAAGAGCGGACTAATTGATGTCTTGTTACTGACTGCACCATTTTGGGCCTTTTCTCCTTTCTAATTCTGGATTATTACAGTTCTCATACCATCAGTTACTCTCCGGGACAAGTTCCCAGTCTATTAATCACTTTCAAAAACTGGACTTAGCGTGTGCCCCGCAGCATCTCTCTAACCTTCGATGTGTGAATGGAGCACTCCGCCTGAAAACCTGGTTTCAATTTAAATTTGAATCCACTCAGCAAATGCATTTAAAAAAAATATGTACATGTAAACTGATCACATGAAGTAATTGGCAAAGGTTTAGATTCACCAAGATGAATAAGTGAACACATCACGGCCCAATAACCCAGCTCTATATTCACAGGAGAAAGTCTGTTATCTATCTCCTCGAATGGCAGTTGGTGAGATGAGCGACTGAATCTCTTTCCATGCACAACAGCATCCATTCCCACTGTCTCCACATTTAGTGTTGAGTCAGGTGGGCGCACGAGTCTCACAGGCTGAACGATTGGTTGGAGGAGCATCCACACACAGAACATGTGTCCTGCTTCTCCACGCTGTGATTGGTGTTTTTAAAAAGGCTGATGATAAGATGATCCTGATCAATCCGGGGAATCTGTCAAATCTTGACGCGATGTCTGGATTGCGTTTCACAGTTGCAGATCCTCCCCTTCTAATACCCTGAAAATAAATGGTGGTTACAAACGTTGTTACGTTAAGTACAGGATATAAATTCAGAATAGACAATTCTAGATTCTATGGAACATTCTGTCCCCTCCTGTCCCTCCTAAGTTCCTTATTCTAGACATTTACTGTCTAAAATCAACATTCATTTAATCGCCTGAGCTTTATTATCTCCAGAAAGTGCTGAATCTGGCTCGGTGAAATTCCACAAACAATAGATAACCTCTAGTGCCACACGGTCAGTCGATTCTGTGAGTACCAGCAGGATTTCCACTGTGGTAGGCATCACAGCCTCAACTCCTGTCCTCAAATGACATCCACACACTTCCCAGTTGTGATGAGGCCAATTATAACCTGTGAACTGCTGCCTTGGCTGAGCTCAACTAACAGCCCAGATCAAGGATCGAACTTGGGACCGTCCCAGTCAGTACTGCAGTGTTCTAAAATTTGGGGGGGGGGGGTGTTGGGGAAGGGTGGGAACAGAATATTTTGAAACAAATTTGACTCCACCTGTAAAGGAAACCTTCGTCACAATGCACAATTCTGAAATCTTTCCAAATTAGACAAGCAAGTGAAATAGATCATCAAAAACAGTGAGACATTTTAGAATGGCTCAAGTCACTGAAATAGCTTTACAATCATTGCACAGTACAAAAGGGAGCGACTGGTAATGGTAGCTCAGTTCGTAAAGTCCTCCGATACAAGATAAATTGGACTGTCCCTTTTATTATAAAGAGGCAGAGAAAGTGGAGTCCCTGTCCCTTTATGTATATATATATGTATATGTGTGTCTATGTATATATGCGTGTATGTATATATGTGTGTGTGTGTGTATATAAAGCACATCATTCTTAATATTTGCTAATCAATTGCACAGAGATAAATTATTACGCGCACAGGCATCTTCCACCCTTCAACATGTAGTTAAGGATCTGGAATATTAGGTCCTTCATTGAAACACCTGTGAACTCAACCCTTTTCGGCATGGAAGCAAGTCATCCTCGTTTCGAGGGACTGTCTATGAAGATGATGATGATGGTGCAAGATTAACAAGAGGGTTGTTTAAAATGGAAATAACTTCAAGGTGTTACCGACCTTGAACTTTGCTGGAAAAAAAGAGAAGAACCCCAGTAATGTTCAACTTCTTATATATGCAGTAATGAATCTTGAATGCCACAGCATGGTAACAAAATTGAACTTAAGACTTGAAAAACAAATGCTTGGAATGAATGATTTGGAGCCATGTGTTATCTTCCACGACAGACTGCTCGAGGGGGAAGATAACGGACTTGCTGTAAACGCATTGCAGATACCTTTTGTATTGTTAAATCACAAAGGCAGGACACAGGTTTTTGTGAAAATAAAATTGACGAGCTAAATAGATAGGAGTTCCTGCTCAAGCATTCGGGACGGGAAATCTAATTCAGATAACCTAAGTTTGACCTGTGGAGGGAAGACCTCTCACAGAGCGGTGATGTTTTTCCTTTTGTTTTTTTTCTTGCAGAAGCAATTGGAAGCGAGGACACAGGATGAAATATCGCAACCAGCAAGGGCCAGGTGAACGAGGGAAGGTGTGTGTGTCTAGAATGCTGGGGGAGCATCGCTGACCTACATACTTCCCGGTTAAGTAATGCCTCGATTTCAAAATGTTCATGTTTGTTATCATATCCCTGCATGGCCTCGCTCCTCCCTATCTCTGTAATCTCCTCCAGAGCCCCACAATCCCTGAGATATCTGCGCTCCTCTAATTCTGCCTTCTTGAGCATCCCTGATGATCATCGCACAACCTTCTGTTGCCTTGGCCCCAAGCTCTAAAACTCGTTCCTTAAACCTCTCCGCCACTCATTCCTCCTTTAAGATGCTCCTTAAAACCCATGTCTTTGACCAAGCTTTTGGTCACCTGTCCTAATATCTGTTTATGTGGCTTGGTGTCAAGTTTTTTGTCTTATATTATTCTGTGAAATTCCTTGTGACGTTTCACACATTAAAGGCGTTATATAAATACAAGTTTTGTTTTTGTTGTTGCTGATACCCTTGATTTGACCTTTCACGGTATTTTTAGAACGTGCAGCTCAGGAACAAGCCATTTGGCCGAACTGGTTCACGTCGGGGTTTAAATGCCACACGACCCTCCTTCACCCTATCAACATACCCTCCTATTCCTCCACAGTGAGCAGTTCAACAGTCACTGGTTGCCTTCCAGTGCCCATCCAAAGGACCAATGTGTGAGGGTATGCAGTGATTGTTGGCAGCCTATTCAACGTTGGGGGCATCATAGTCCCTTTGCAGACTTGGCCTTTGCTGCTGTGGTGAGTGGACAATGACCAGTGGAAGGAGCCCAGGGCGGTGAGTTTAACTGCAGTCTGCCCACCAGCAGCCCAGCCTGCGTCAGCTGACAACCCCCACAGTGAGCAGCTGGAATGTGCAACCTCTCCTGGTCTGCACCGGGGAGCAAGGGAGGTCAAGGATCAGCACAGAATGTCATCAACCTTGACCTCCAGCCTCTCTCCTTCAGGAGAATCAAGTTGCATTGACGTCATGATGTCAGCACGTTCCAGTGCGTATCACACCCGGCCCCCACTGTTCTGGCGATCTCAGTCCCCAGTGGGTGAAAGCTCCTGTCAATCAGGCCGTGGGCTCTGGTCACATGCCCCTGGACCGTGGGCTGCCCAACGGCTGGAGGCGGAGAGAAGATTCCGGAACGGCGAGGCGGCGCGCAGCTCAGGGGAGCCCTGGACCCAGCGGTGGGGGGCTTTCTAAACACCCGGGTTAGGCCTCAGGCCCAAGCAAGAACCTGCGGCTCCGGCGTTTGCCCCGAGCTCGAGTGTGTCAGATGCTTCACGGAAGCGGTCAGAGATTGTAGGGGCGGGGAAGGATGTGGACCCGCGTGTGGGCCGGGGAGCCTCACACACATCCGGTGTAGGCCTCAGGCCCCAATCCCGGCCCACAGGCCCCCGGGTATGCCCGGTGGTGGCAAGCCCGGCTCAGCGGGGACACTGGCCACCGTCTTGCACAGGGCAGGGTCACAGCGCATGCGCGACCACCTTGCCCAGGAACAATAAGTTGGCGGGGCTTCAAGGTCCCAGTGCCCGCGAGATGGAGTAACCTGGGCATCAGGCTCTTCATCACCTCACAACAATAACCTAGGCAACAGGCTCTTCATCCCCTCAGAACAATAACCTCGGCAACAGGCTCTTCATCCCCTCACAACAGTAACCTGGTCAACAGGCTCTTCATCCCCTCACAACAGTAACCTGGTCAACAGGCTCTTCATCCCCTCACAACAGTAACCTTGGCATCAGGCTTTTCATCACCTCACAAAAATAACCTAGGCAACAGGCTCTTCATCCCCTTACAACAATGACAGAGGCAACAGGCTCTTCATCCCCTCAGAACAATAACCTAGGCAACAGGCTCTTCATCCCCTCACAACAGTAACCTGGTCAACAGGCTCTTCATCCCCTCACAACAGTAACCTGGTCAACAGGCTCTTCATCCCCTCACAACAGTAACCTGGGCATCAGGCTCTTCATCACCTCACAAAAATAACCTAGGCAACAGGCTCTTCATCCCCTTACAACAATGACAGAGGCAACAGGCTCTTCATCCCCTCACAACAATGACCTAGGCAACAGGCTCTTCATCCCCTCACAACAGTAACCTTGTCAACAGGCTCTTCATCCCCACACAACAATAACCTGGGCATCAGGCTCTTCATCACCTCACAACAATAACCTAGGCAACAGGCTCTTCATCCCCTTACAACAATGACAGAGGCAACAGGCTCTTCATCCCCACACAACAATAACCTGGGCATCAGGCTCTTCATCACCTCACAACAATAACCTAGGCAACAGGCTCTTCATCCCCTTACAACAATGACAGAGGCAACAGGCTCTTCATCCCCTCACAACAATGACCTAGGCAACAGGCTCTTCATCCCCTCACAACAGTAACCTTGTCAACAGGCTCTTCATCCCCTCACAACAGTAACCTGGGCAACAAGCTCTTCATCCCCTCACAACAGTAACCTGGGCAACAAGCTCTTCATCACCTCACAACAACATCCTGGGCAACAGTTACAACATTAGCCTCTATTTATATAGTGCCTTCAACGTAGTAAATCGTCCAAGGGCACTTCATGGGAACGTTATTGGAGAATAATTTAACACCGAAGCGTAGAAACATAGAAAGTACGTGCAGGAGTAGGCCATTTGCCTCTTCGATGCTGCAGCTCCATTCAATATGATCATGGCTGATCATGCAACTTCAGTACCCCATTCCTGCATTCTCTCCATATCTCTTGATCCCTTTAGCCATAAGGGTCACATCTAACTCCATTTTTAATATGTCCAACGAATCGGATTCAAAACTTTCTATGGTAGATAATTGCACAGGTTCACAACTCTCTGGGTGAAAAAGGTTCTCCTCATCACAGAAGCACATAAGAACATAAGAATTAGGAATAGGACTAGGACATCTAGCCCCTCGAGCCTGCTCCGCCATTCAACAAGAACATGGCTGATCTGGCCGTGGACTCAGCTCCACTTACCCGCCCGCTCCCAGTAACCCTTAATTCCCTTAATGGTTAAAAATCTATCTATCTGTGATTTGAATACATTCAATGAGCTACCCTCAACTGCTTCCTTGGCAGAGAATTCCACAGATTCACAATCCTCTGGTAGAAGAAATTCCCTCTCAACTCGGTTTTAAATTGTCTCCCCCTTATTTTGAGACTGTGCCCCCTAGTTCTAGTGTTCCCCGTCCAATGGAAACAACCTCTCTGCCTCTATCTTGTCTATCCCTTTCATTGTCTTAAATGTTTCTATAAGATCAAACCTCATCCTTCTGAACTCCAACGAGTAAAGACCCAGTCTACTCAATCTATCATCATAGGGTTACCTCCTCATCTCCGGAATCAGCCTAGTGAATCGTCTCTGTACCCCCTTCAAAGCTAGTAGATCCTTCCTTAAGTGAGGTGACCAAAACTGCTCGCAGTACTCCAGGTGCGGCCTCACCAATATCCTATACAGTGTGAGCAGGACCTCTCTGCGTTTGTACTCCATCCCTCTCGCAATGAAGGCCAACATTACATTCGCCTTCCTGATTACCTGCAGCACCTGCAAACTAACTTTTTGGTATTCATGCACAAGGACCCCAGGTCTCTCTGCAGCGCAGCATGTTCTAATTTCTCCCCATTCAAATAATATTCCCTTTAACAGTTTTTTTTTCCAAGGTGGATGACCTCACACTTTCCGGCTCACCCCTTATCTTTAGACTGTGCACCCTGCTTCTCGACTTCCCCAACATTGGGAACATTCGTCCTGCATCTAACCTGTCCAGTCCGGTCAGATTTTTATAGGTTTCTATGAGATCCCCTCTCATTCTTCTAAATTCCAGTGATTATCAGCCGAGCCGATCCAGTCTTTCCTATTATGTTAGTCCTGCCATCCCGGGAATCAGTCTGGTGAACCTTCGCTGCACTCCGTCAATAGCAAAAACGTTGTTTCTCCGATTAGGAGACCAACACTGCACACAATAGTCAAGATATGGTCTCACCAAGTCCCTGTACAACTGCAGTAAGACCTCACTGCTCCTATACTCAAATCCCCTCGCGAGAAAAGGACAGCATACCATTTGCTTTCTTTACTGCCTGCTGTACCTGCATGCATACCTTCAATGACTGATGAACCATGACACCCAGGTCTTTTTAAACCTCCCCTTTTACTGATCTGTCAACATTCAGATAATAATCTGCCTTCCTGTTTTTGTTACCAAAGTGGATAGCCTTAAATGTATCCCCATAATACTTCATCTGACATGCATTTGCCCATTCACCGAACGTGTCCCTGTCCCCCTGCAGCCTCTTAGGTTCCTCCTCGCAGCTCGCATTGCCACCCAGCTTGGTGTCATCTGCAAACTTGGAGATATTACATTCAATTCCTTCGTCTAAATCATTAAAGTATATTGTAAATAGCTGGGGTACCAGCACTGAACCATGTGACACCCCACTAGTCACTGCTTGCCATTTTGAAAAGGACTCGTTTATTCCCACTCTTTGCTTCCTATCTGCCAACCAGTTCTCTATCCACGTCAATGCATTACCCCAATACCATGTGCCTTAATTTTGGACACTAATCTCTTGTGTTGGACGGTCAAAACCCTCTTGAAAGTCCAAATACATCACATCCACTAGTTCTCCCTTGTCCACCCTACGAGTTACATCTTCAAAAAACTCGAGAAGATTTGTCAAGCATGATTTCCATTTCATAAATCCATGCTGACTTGGATTCATCCTGTCACTGCTTTCCAAATGCGCTGCTATTACATCTTTAATAATTGATTCCAGCATTGTCCCCACAAACGATTTCAGGCTAACCGATCTATAATTATCTGTTTTCTCGCTCCTTCCTTTTTTAAAAAGTGAGGTTACATTAGCTACCCTCCAATCATTAGGAACTGAACCAGAGTCAATGGAATCTTGGAATATGACCACCAAGGCATCAACATTTTCGAGGGCAACTTCCTTAAATACTCTGGGATGCAGACTATCAGGCCGTGGGGATTTATCGGCCTTTAGTCCCTTCAATTTCCCTAACACCATTTCCTGAATATTAAGGATTTCCCTCAGATCCCCCTTCTTGCTCAACCCTCGGTTCCCTAGTATTTACGTGAGTTTTTTCGTGTCTTCCTTAGTACAGACAGAACCAAAGTATGTGTTCAGTTCGTCTGCCATTTCCTTGTTCCACATTATGATGTCACCTGATTCTGACTGCAAGGGACCTGCATTAGTCTTCACTAATCTTTTTCTCTTCACTAATCTACAGAAGCTTTTTCAGTCAGTTTTTATGTTCTCTGCAAGCGTTCTCTCATCCTCTATTTCACCCCTCCTAATTAAACCCTTGGTCCTCCTCTGCTGAATTCTAAATTTCTCCCAGTCATCAGGTTTGCTGTTTTTTCTGGCCAATTTAGATGCATCTTCCTTGGATTTAACCCTATCCTTAATTTCCCTTGCTAGCCACGGTAGAGCCACCTTCCCTGTTTTATTTTTACTCCAGACAGGGATGTACAATTGTTGAAGTTAATCTATGTGATAGTTAAATGTCTGCCATTGCCTATCCACCGTCAACCCTTTAAGTATCATTTTCCAGTCTATCCCAGCAAGTTCACGTCTCATACCGTCGAAGTTTCCTTTCATTAATTTCAGGACCCTAGTCTCTGAATTAACTGTGTCATTCTCCATCTTAATAAAGAATTCTACCATATTATGGTTACTCTTCTCCAAGGGGCCCGTCACGACCAGATTGCTAATTAATCCTCTCTCACTACACATCACCCAGTCAAGGATGGCCTGCTCTCCAGTTGGTTCCTCGACATGTTGGTCTAGAAAACCATCCCTTATACACTCGAGAGGATTTACTGTGATTGAAAGGCTGCATTAAAGGGAGCAGGGTGCGGCAGCGCGGTCCCGGCCTGCAAGACCATCAGCAGGCCGGGGCCATCAGAGGTAACTGCGAGCGGCGGTGGCATACCACTGCAGGAGGTCGACGGTTGTGAAGCCAGGTCGCTCATTACAATGCGAGCAGGCACAGGATGAGGGGCCAAGGAGCTGCAAGAGATTGTAGAGGGAAGTGACCCGGGCCCAGGAGAGGCGTGAGTCTGGGGCCTAGAAGAGGCGAGTGCCCAGAGGCAGCATGGACCTGCCCACACTGCTATATGCGTGCACGCTAGGTCCGTGCAGCAGAGCTGGTCTCCAGTCGTCTGAGGTAATCATTGCCACTGGACCAAGACCTAGCTCTCTCAAGCCTGTGTGGTGGCTGGTGTGCAACGGCCATCACACGTTAAAAACATCCAACCACAGGCATCGTACACCTTCCAAAGTGTAGATCGGGATCTGGAATATTAGGTCCTTCATTGAAACACCTGTGAACTCAAACCTTTTTGGCGCAGAAGCAAGTCATCTTCGCTTCGAGGGACTGCCTATGGTGATGATACACTCCAGGAAATCCTCCTCCACAGTATTGCTACCAGTTTGGATAGCCCAATCAAATTATGGCTTAATGTCACCCATGATAACTTCTGTACCCTTATTGCACGTGTCCCTAATTTCCTGTTTGGTGCCATCCCCAAACTCCCTACGACCTTTTGATCGTCTGCACACAACTCCCACTAATGTCTTCTGCCCTTTGGTGTTTCGCAGCTGTATCCATATAGATAAAACATCATCCACGCTAATGTCCTTCCTTACTATTGCGGTAATCTCCTCTTTAACCAGTAACGCTACCCCACCTCCTTTTCCTTCCTGTCTGTCCTTCCAAAATATTGATTATCCCTGGATGTTGAATTCCCAGCCTTGGTTACCCTAGAGCCATGTCTCCATAATCCCAATTACATCATATCTGTTAACAGCTATCTGCGCAGTCAATTCATCCAACTTATTACGAATGCTTCTCGCACTGAGAATCCGAACATTCAGGTTTGTTTTTTAACAGTCTTTGTCCTTTTAGAATTATGTTGTAGTGTGCCCTTTTGTAGACCCGTTTTGATTTTTGCCCTTGATTTCTCTGCCCTCCACTCTTGCTTTTCTCCTTCCTACCTTTTGTTTCTGCCGCCTTTTTATTTCTCTCTGCCTCCCTGCACAGATTCCCATTCCCCTGCCATTTTAGTTTAAACCCTGCCCATTTAGAATCATAGATTTAGAATCATAGAATCATAGAAATTTACAGCACGGAAGGAGGCCATTTCAGCCCACCGTGTCCGTGCCGGCCGACACAGAGCTATGCAGCCTAATTCCACTCTCCAGCTCTTGGTCCGTTGCCCTGTTGCTTACGGCACTTCAAGTGCAAATCAAAGTGCTTTTTAAATGTGCTGAATATTTCTGCTTCTACCATCCTTTCAGGCAGTGAGTTCCAGACCCCCACCAGTCTCTGGGTGAAGACATTTCCCCTCAAATCCCCTCTAAACCTCCTACCTGCAGAGGGAAGGAGTTCTAGAGCTTTGGGCCTAGACAGCAGAAGGCAGGACCACCGATGGTTTCGTGATTATAATTACGGATCCTCAAGAGGGCAGAATTTGAGAAGCACAGATATATGGGGAGGGGGGTGGGCTTTTGAGGCTGAAGGATATTACTGAGATAGGGAGGGACGAGGCCACGGGGGGATTTGTAAATAAGCTGAGAATTTTGAAATTGATAAGTTGCATACCAGGGAGCCAATGTCGGTCACATGGATGATGGGAGAACAGGACTTGGTGCGAGTTAGGACACGAGCTGCAGAGTTTTGGATGAGCTCGGGTTTACTTAGTGTCGAACATGGGAGGCCAGCCAGGAGTGTGTTGGAATAGTCAAGTCGAGAGGTAACAAAGGCATGGTTGAGAGCTTCTGCAGCAGATGAGCTGTGGCAGGGGCGGAGACGGGCAATTTTACGGGGGTGGAAATAGGCGGTTTTGGTTAAGGTGCGGATATGTGCTCGGAAGCTCATTTCAGGGTGAAAGTTTGCGAACAGTCTCGTTCAGCCTCGGCCAGATGCTAGAGAGAGGGATGTAGTCAGCGACGAGTGAATGGAGTTTGTCATGGGGACAAAAGACAATGGCTTCAGTCATCCCAATATTTAATTGGAGAAATTTCTGCTCACCTGTTACTGGATGTTGTACAAGCAGTCTGACAATTTAGAGACTGTGGAGGGGTCGAGAGAAGTGGTGGTGAGATACAGCTGGGCCTCGTTAGAATCATAGAATGGTTACAGCACAGAAGGAGGCCATTCGGCCTGTCGAACCCATGCCTGCTCTCTTCAAGAGGACTTCAGCTAGTGCCACTCACCTGCCTTTTCCCTATAGCCCGAAAAATTTATCTCCTTCAGATACATATCTAACTCCCTTTTGAAACCAGTGACTGAGTCAACGTCCACCATCCCTTCAGGCAGTGCATTCCAGATCCTAACCACTCGCTGTGTAAAAATGTTTTTCTCATGTTGCCTGTGGTTGTTTTGCCAATCACCTTAAATCTGTGTCCTCTGGTTCTCTAACATTCCACCAATGGGAACAGTTTTCCTCTAACTACTCTGTCCAGACCCCTCATGATTTTCAACACCTCTATCAAATCTTCTTTACTTTAAGGAGAAAGCCCCAGCTTCTCCAGTTTATCCACGTTACTGAAGGCCCTCATCCCTGGAATCATGATCGTACATGTTTTCTGCACCCTCTCTAGCCCTTCACATCCTTCCTAAAGTGCGGTGCCCAGAATTGGACACACTACTCTAGTTGAGGCCGAATCAATGTTTTATACATGTTCATCTTAATTTCCACACTTTTGTACTCTATACCTCTATTCATGAAGCCTAAGCTGCCGTAAGTTTTTTTAACTGCTTTCATAACCTGTCCTGCCACCTTCAACGATCTGTGCACATAAACCGTTAGATCTCTCAGATGTATTCTCGACCTGACATCTGTCATATGCGCTCTTTTTCGGCTTCACCTTATTGCCAGGCCGCTTGTGATGTTCGCGGACTAGAGGAGTCCATGGGCCATGTATATATTCAGTGTGAGAGATTGCAGCCCCTGAATAGTAACCTGAAGGGGCTGCTCCTCAACTCTTGGTTATACTTTAGCCCCGTGCTCCTAAGCTTTGGCCGCCTGGTGCTGAGGGGGGTTGGTAAGACGGAGGATCTTCTCCTGGACCTGCTCTTGGGCCTGGCTCAAACAGCAACTTGTAGGTCCGGGGTGGGCGGGGCCCAGAGGTGGGTCACTCTAGCTGCCTGCCTCTCTTCCACGGTCAAGAAAGGAGGGAGAGAGAAAACGGGTACTACAGAACAGTTAACCTGACATCAGTCCTTGGGAAAATGCTGGAATCCATTACTACAGAAGTGGTAACAGAGCTTTTAGAAAATCATGGTATGATTAGGCAGAGTCACCATGAATTTATGAAAGGTAATCGTGTTTAATACAGTTATTAATTTTTTTGAGGATGTAACTAGCAGGGTGGATGAAGGGGAACCAGTGGATGTAATGTTTTAGAATTTCCAAAAAGCATTTGATGTGCCACATAAAATGCTAGTTAAGAGCTCATGGAGTTGTGGGTAATATATTAATATGGTTAGAGGATTGGTTAACGGATGGAGAACAGAGAGTAGGGATAAACGGGTCATTTTCCAGTTGGGAGGCGGTGACTAGTGGGATGCCAGCACTTTACCTGAACTATTTACAGTCTATATTAATGACCAAGTGCATTGTATACAGGATTGCTGACGATTCAAAGCCAGATGGGAAAGTACGTTGTGAGGAGGACACAAAGCGCTGCAGAGGGATATGGACAGGTTAAGTGAGTGGGCAGTAAGGTGGCAGATGGAGTATAATGTAGGGAAATGTGAGCTTATTCACTTTGTTAGCAATAATAGAAAAACAGAATATTTTGTTAATGGTGAAAAACTAATAAATGTTAGTGTTCAGAGAGATTTAGGTGTCCTCGCATAGGAAACTCAGAGAGCTGGCATGCAGTTCCAGCACGCAATTAGAAAGGCATGTTGCCCTTTATTGCCAGGTGGTTGGAGTACAAGAATTACAAAGTCTTGCTACAATTGTAAAAGGCGCTGGTGAGGCCACACCTGCAGTACTATGCACAGTTTTGGTCTCCTTAATCTGAGGGAGTGCAACGAAGGTTTGTCAGATTGATTAACGGGATGGGGGTTTCTCCTATGAGGAGAGATTGAGCAGAATAGGCCGACACTCTCTGGTGTTTATAAGAACGAGAGGTGATTCATTGAAATAGATACGATTTTGAGGGGGATTGAAAGGGTTGATGCCGAGAGGTTGTTTCCTCCAGCTGGAAAGGCTAGAACTAGGAGGCATAGTCTCAGGATAAGGGGTAGGCCATATAAGACTGAGATGAGGAGGAATGCCCTCACTCAGAGGAATGCAAATATTTGGAATTCTCTACCCGAAAGGACTGTGGGTGCTGATGTGTTGAATATAGTCAAGAGTGAAATAGGTAGAATTTTGGAATGTCGGGAAATCAAAAGATATAGAGTGAGGGCAAGAAAGTGGAGTTATGGTCAATGATCAGCCATGATCTTATTAAATGGTGGAGCAGGCTCGAGGGGCCGTATGGCCTATTGCTGTGCCAAATTCTTGTGGTTTTTTGTATTGTCAGTGCCGGATGGCCCTGGAGAGAGAGCATGCGTTGTGCACTGGTTCCTTAATGCCTTCTGCGACCAGTGGTACCTCAGGGTATGGACGATTTCATATACACTGGAAATTACATTCAGGTTTCGTTGGGAAGGTTCCCTTTGCTTTTGCTGCTTATTTGGCTTATTCTAGTTTGATTGGAACACATGTTTGTGGGAACGAGAGAGGAAAGAATATTCCATAGGAACTAGAATTGTCTGTTTCGATTTTCTATCCTGGAATTTTGTAAACTCCTTTTACAGGGTGTTAGAAGAGGAGGATTTACAGACGAGACATTGAAATCAATCATCATATCAAGATCTGACAGTGACTCGATTCATCAGGACCTGAATATCATCAGCCTTTGAATGAGGAAGAAGAAATGTTTGCCTGTTCTGTTCGTGGGAAAATATTTCAACATCAGTGTGACTGGAAAATCACCGAGACACGCACACACACCCGAGTGAGAATGTTCCCGTGCAATGATTGTGGAAAGAGCTTTAATCATTTATACTGCCTGAAAAATATTCCACCATTCGCAGCGGGGAGTCCTACACTCACTGGTTCCCCTCCCCTGAAGGTACTGACTCTGGCTGGCTTCAGTTCGACACTCACTGGTTCCCCTCCTCTGAAGGTACTGACTCTGACTGGGTTCAGTTCAACACTCACTGGTTCCCCTCCCTCTCCGCCCCTGAAGGTGCCGACTATGTCTCCATTCCTCTTCCCAATACTCTGTCCTTCACTATAAGCTTTCGCTCTGTAATTTTGGTGAGCGACTCTCCTCAACTAATCACCAATGTGCGTGTATTTGCAGAATTTCCATGATTCACTTCCTGTCCTGGAGTTTGCCATGGGGCCGCTTTTTTGAGCTTCGGGCTGGAACGATGCAGGAGAACCGGGAACTGGCGGCTGAGGGGTGGATAATGTTAGATACAGACTAAAGCTCCATCTTCACTGCCCCAGCAAACACACCCAGGTAACGTACAACACAGGGTTAGATACAGAGTAAAGCTCCCTCGACACTATCCCATCAAGCACTCCCAGGGCAGGTACAGCACGGGGTTAGATACAGAGTAAAACTCCCTCGACATTACCACATCAAATACTCCCAGGGTCGGTACAGCACGTGTTAGATACGGAGTAAAGCTCCCTCTACGCTGTCCCATCAAAGACTCACAGGGCACGTACAGCATAGGCTTAGAGACAGAGTAAAAATCAATCTACATTGTCCCATCAGACATCCCAGGGCTGGTACAGCACGGCGTTAGATACAGAGATAATCTCCCACTACACTGCACCATCAAAACTCCCAGGACTCTGACAGCACCCGATTAGATACAGAGTAAAGCTCCCTCTACACTGTCCCATCAAACAATCCCATGGCAGGTACAGCACGGGTTAGATGCAGAGCAAAACTCCATCTTCACTGCCACATCAAACACTACCAGGGCAGGTACAGCACGCGTTAGATACAAAGCAAAGCTCCATATACACTGCCCCAACAAACAGTCCACGGGCAGGTACAGCACGGGGTTAGATACTGACACCAATCCCCTACTGTCTGATATCAACCAACCCCACAGTCACTGAAACCAATCTCCTCCTGTCTGATATAAACCAACCTCACAGTCACTGACATCAACCCCCTTCCTTCTGATATAAACCAACTCCAAAGTCACTGACACCAATCCCCTCCTGTCTGATATAAACCAACCCCACATTTACTGACACCAATCCCCTCCTGTCTGATATAAACCCACCCCACAGTCACTGACACCAATCCCCTCCTGTCTGATATAAACCAACCCCACAGTCAGTGACACCAATACCCTCCTGTCTGATATCAACCAACCGCACAGTTACTGACACCAATCCCCTCCTGTCTGATATAAACCAACCCCACAGTCACTGACACCAATCTCCTCCTGTCTGATATAAACCAACCCCACAGTCACTGACACCAATCCCCTCCTGTCTGATATAAACCAGCTCTACGGTCAATGACACGAATCCCCTCCTGTCTGAAATGAACCAGCCCCACACTCACTGACACCAATCGCCTCCTTCCTCACATAAACCAACCCCACAGCCCCAGAAGGATTAAACTCAGCCGGTTACTTGGATTCGACTTGTCACCAGAGCACGGAGTGCAACAGCATATAGCGGCATTTGTGAGTTTGGTAAGTGGGTGAGATTTAAGGGTTATACTCTTGAAACCATTTGAACGTTGGAATAAATTGTTATTCGCAAGTAGCAGTTTAATTTAAAAGTGAAAAGTTAGATCTTTCAGGTTTAGGCAGAGAAAACCAAGGTAACTCTCCAGTAGGAGGCAAGTAGCAGCTAGTTAAAATCAGTTCTGTAAACGACTGACCAGTAGTGAGTCATCTGACCTAGATACAGTTTAAAAAGAGGCAGTTCGTGCAGAGCACGGAGTGCAGCAGCATAGAGTGGCATTTGTGAATTTGGTAAGTGGGTGAGTTCGGGCAAGTTGGGGTGGCTGGTGCTGTTTTCTCTTGTTTTTTCTACCAGTGCTGACACTAGAGCAGCTGATAAGGAGTGCGAGGGTATGAGATGGAGGCCCAGAGACCAGCCCAACCAGCTGCAGACAAAGATAGAGGGGTGCCAAATTGAGAGGTGACGTCACAGCCAAGCTGGTAAATGTTTGGCTGTTCGACTGGTAAGTATAACTCTCTTTTAGACTGACGTTTAGATTGGTTTAATTGGCAGCGAACTACTAAGTAGCTGTTTGGTGTTTCAGTAAATTTTAGTATGTAAATTAATTTAAGGGTTAAGTCATGGCAGGAGAGCTCGGACCCGTGTCATGCTCCTCCTGTGCTATGCGGGAAATCAGGGACACTTCCCGTGTCCCTGACTACTATGTGTGCAGGAAGTGTGTCCAGCTGCAGCTCCTGACAGACCACATGACGGCATTGGAGCTGCGGATGGACTCACTCTGGAGCATGCGCGATGCTGAGAATGTTGTGGATAGCACATTTAGTGAGTTGGTCACACCGCAGGTTAGGGTTAGGATAGATAGTGAATGGGTGACCAACAGACAAGGAAAGAGCAGGACTTTAGTGCTGCTGCTGTCATCTCCCTCCAAAACAGATATACCGTGTTGGATACTGTTGGGGAAGAAGACTTACCAGGGCAAGGCACCAGCAGCCAGGTTCATGGCACCGTGGGTGGCTCTGCTGCACAGAAATAATGGAAAAAGAGTTGGAGAGCTAAAGTGATAGCGGACTCTATTGTAAGGGGAATAGATAGTAGTTTCTGCGGCCGCAACCGAGACTCCAGGATGGTATGTTGCCTCCTTGATGCAAGGGTCAAGGATGTCTCAGAGCGGCTGCAATGCATTCTGGAGAGGGAGAGTGAACAGCCAGTTGTCGTGGTATATGTAGGTACCAACGATATAGGTAAGAAGCGGGAACAGTTCCTACAAGCTGAATTTAGGGAGCTCGGAGTTAAATTAAAAAGTAGGACCTCAAAGTTAGGAATCTCTGGATTGCTACCAGTGCCACGTGCTAATCAGAGTAGAGGGAGCAAGATAGTTAGAATAAATACGTGGCTTGAGCAGTGGTGCAAATGGGAGGGATTCAAATTCCTGGGACATTGGAACCAGTTCTGGGGGATGTGGGACCTGTACAAAAGGGACAGTCTGCACTTGGACCGGACTGGAACTGGTGTCCTAGAGGTAACATTTGCTAATGCAGTTCGGGAGTGTTTAAGCGAATATGGAAGGGGGATGGGAACCTATGCAGCGAGACAGGGCGAAGTAATATGGAGCCAGAAACAGACGGTAGAAAGGTAAAAAGCAATAGTGGAAGGCCGAGTAAACAAAGGCAAGAAGCAAAAAGGGCCACACTGCATCATAATTCTAAAAGGACAAAGGGTGTTAAAAAAAAACATGCCTAAAGGCTTTGTGTCTTACTGCAAGGAGTATCCGTAGTAAGGTGGATGAATTAACTGTGCAAATAGATGTTAACAAAAATGATGTGATTGGGATTACGGAGACGTGGCTCCTGGATGATCAGGGCTGGGAACTCAACATCCAAGGGTATTCAACATTCAGGAAGGATAGAATAAAAGGAAAAGGAGGTGGGTAGCATTGCTGGTCAAAGAGGAGATTAATGCAATAGTTAGGAATGACATTAGCTTGGATGATGTGGAATCTATATGGGTCGAGCTGCAGAACACCAATGGGGAAAAAAACGTTAGTGGGAATTGTGTACAGACCTCCAAACAGTAGCAGTGATGTTGGGGAGGGCATCAAACAGGAAATTAGAGGTGCATGCAATAAAGGTGCAGCAGTTATCATGGGTGACTTTAATATGCATATAGATTGGGCTAACCAAACTGGAAGCAATACGGTGGAGGAGGATTTCCTGGAGTGCATAAGGGATGGTTTTCTTGACCAATATGTCGAGGAACCAACTAGGGGGGAGGCCATCTTCGACTGGGTGTTGTGTAACGAGAGAGGATTAATTAGCAATCTCGTTGTGCGATGCCCTTTGAGGAAGAGTGACCATAATATGGTGGAATTCTACATTAGGATGGAGAACGAAACAGTTAATTCAGAGACCATGGTCCAGAACTTAATATAGGGTAACTTTGAAGGTATGAGGCGTTAATTGGCCATGATAGATTGGCGAATGATACTAACGGGGTTGACTGTCGATGGGCAATGGCAGACATTTAGAGACAGCATGGATGAACTACAACAATTGTACATCTCTGTCTGGCGTAAAAATAAAAAAGGGAAGATGGCTCACCCGTGGCTATCAAGGGAAATCAGGGATATTATTAAAGTCAATGAGGTGGCATATAAATTGGCCAGAAATAGCAGCGAACCCAGGGACTGGGAGAAATTTAGAACTCAGCAGAGGAGGACAAAGGGTTTGATTAGAGCAGGGAAAATAGAGTATGAGAGGAAGCTTGCAGCAAACATTAAGACGGACTGCAAAAGCTTCGATAGATATGTAAAGAGAAAATGGTTACTAAAGCAAATGTAGGTCCCCTGCAGTCAGAATCAGGGGTAGTCATAACGGTGAACAAAGAAATGGCAGACCAATTGACCAAGAACTTTGGTTCGATATTCACTGAGGAGGACACAACCTTCCGGATATAAAAGAGGTCAGAGGGTCTAGCAAGGAGCAGGAACTGGGGGAAATCCTTATTAGTCGGGAAATTGTGTTGGGGAAATTGATGGGATTGAAGGCCGATAAATCCCCAAAGCCTGATGGACTGCATCCCAGAGTACTTAAAGAGGTGGCTTTGGAAATAGCGGATGCATTGACAGTCATTTTCCAACATTCCATGCACTCTGGATCAGTTCCTATGGAGTGGAGGGTAGCCAATACAATCCCACTTTTTAAAAAAGGATGGAGAGAGAAAATAGCGAATTATAGACCAGTCAGCCTGACATCGGTAGTGGTTAAAATGATGGAATCAATTATTAAGGATATCATAGCAGCGCATTTGGAAAGAGGTGACATGATACTTCCAAGTCAGCATGGATTTGTGAAAGGGAAATCATGCTTGGCAAATCTTCTGGAATTTTTTGAGGATGTTTCCAGTAGAGTCGACAAAGGAGAACCAGTTGATGTTGTGTATTTGGACTTTCAAAAAGCTTTCGACAAGTTCCCACAAAAGAGATTAATGTGCAAAGTTAAAGCACATGGGATTGGGGATAGTGTGCTGACGTGGATTGAGAACTGGTTGGCAGACAGGAAGCAAAGTGTAGGAGAAATGGGTACTTTTCAGAACGGCAGGCAGTGATTAGTGGGGTACCGCAAGGTTCTATGCTGGGGCCCCAGCTGTTTGCATTGTATATTAATGATTTAGACGAGGGGATTAAATGTAGTATCTCCAAATTTGCGGATGACACTAAGTTGGGTGGCAGTGTGAGCTGTGAGGAGGATGCTATGAGGCTGCAGAATGACTTGGATAGGTTAGGTGAGTTGGCAAATGCATGGCAGATGAAGTATAATGTGGATAAATGTGAGGTTATTCACTTTGGTGGTAAAAATAGAGAGACAGACTATTATCTGAATGGTGACAGATTCGGAAAAGGGGAGGTGCAACGAGACTTGGGTGTCATGGTACATCAATCATTGAAGATTGGCATGCAGGTACAGCAGGCGATTGAGAAAGCAAACGGCATGTTGGCCTTCATAACGAAGGAATTTGAGTACAGGGGCAGGGATGTGTTACTACAGTTGTACAGGGCGTTGGTGAGGCCACACCTGGAGTACTGTGTACAGTTTGGTCTCCTAACTTGAGGAAGGACATTTTTGCTATTGAGGGAGTGCAGCGAAGGTTCGCCGGACTGATTCCCGGGATGGCGGGACTGAAATATCAAGAAAGACTGGATCAACTGGGCTAGTATTCACTGGAGTTCAGAAGAATGAGAGGGCATCTCATAGAAACGTTTAAAATTCTGACGGATTTAGACAGGTTGGATTCAGGAAGAATGTTCCCAATGTTGGGGAAGTCCAGAACCAGGGGTCACAGTCTAAGGATAAGGGGTAAGCCATTTAGGACCGAGATGAGAAGAAACTTCTTCACCAGAGCGTAGTGAACCTGTGGATTTCTCTACCACAGAAAGTTGTTGAGGCCAATTCAATAAATATACTCAAAGAGTGGTTCGAAGTAGTTCTTACTACTAGGCGGATCAAGGGGTAAAGCGAGAAAGCAGGAATGGGGTACTGAAGTTGCATGTTCAGCCATGAACTCATTAAATGGCGGTGCAGGCTCGAAGGGTCGAATGGCCTAATCCTGCACCTATTTTCTGTGTTTCTATGTTTCTATTCCCGTGCCGAGGAGATTGCTGCCCCAGACAGAGGGGCAACATTTGGGACATTGATTCTTCACCAGTTCCCATTTCCCTTCTTTCTGGTGGATAATTTAGGGGCCGCTATGTGTAATGCATAAGTCAGTAAGCATTGTCAGCAAGGATTAATCAGCACTTTCTAATTGGAGATGTGCATCAGTGAAATCTTTCAGACACTGAATTGTAGATTTTGTACCAAAGCTCAATTTAGGATTGAAGGAAAAGTTTATTAATTTTATTGTAAACTCTTTTCTGAAGAGAGTTCTGAGGAACGGTCATCAAACTGAAGCGTTAACTCTGTTTCTCTCCAAAGTTGCTGCCTGACCCGTTGTGATTATCAGCATTTTCTGTTTTTATTTCAGATTCCTGGACAGAACAGTTCAGGATGTGACATTCCAGGATTCTCACAGACAGAACACACAAATATTTCTCCTTCCACATTCACAAGCCGATTATATTCAGGTCCTGATTAATCGAGTGAATCTATCAGATCTTGACGCGATGTTTGGTTCGAGTTCCCTGTCTACAAATCCTCTCCTACTGATACCCTGTAAAACGAGTTTACAAAATACATCAGTGTTAGGACAGGATAGAAATTCAGAACAGACAATTCTCTTTTCTATGGAACATTCTTTCCTCTCTTGTTCCCCCAAACCTGTAAATCCCCATCCCACACACTCTCCTTCCTCCCTGTGCTGAAATCCAAACCCATCGCACCATCTCCGACATTTCTTTCCTGCACTTCCAGTTTTCTCCCTCCCTCTGCTCTGGTTGGTTTCAGTTCTTCACCCGCTGTGAGCAGAGTGAGAAAAAAATCAATGAGTCAATGAATTTATCTCCGAGTCACTGCGACACTAAACCCCGCCCACGCTTTGTTCCAGTACCAAGATGGCCGCACTGCAACGGGAACCATTCGCTCTTTCCTGCACCAAGATGGCTGTCCGTAACGGGTCTGTCACCAATAAAAAGCCTCACGGGCGCCGTCGGTTGGAACATAGACCGAGCCGCTGGTTCACTTTCAGGCCTTGAGGCTGTTCTCCAACTTTATAAATCATGTGGCGCGGCCTACCCGCAGTTTATTAATCACCCGCTCCCACCCGCCCGCACTATTTTGCTTGTGTTTTATTGCCCGCGTTGCTTAAGATCCAATTCTAGAAACATAGAATGAGCAATTCAGATCTCATTGAAAGCTAAGTTATTCTGAGGGGGATTGACAGGTTGGATGCTGAGAGGTTGTTTCCCCTGGCTGGAGAGTCTACATCGAGAGGGCATAGTTTCAGGATAAGGGCTGGGCCATTGAAGACAGAGAAGAGGATGCATGTCATCACTCAGAGCGTTGTGAATCTTTGAAATTCTCAATCCAAAGACCTGTGGATGTTGAGTTGTTGAGTATATTCAAGGCTGAGGTAGATAGATGTTTGGACTGCAGGATAATGAAGGGATATGGGGATAATGCAGCAAAGTGGAGTTGAGGTAGATGATCAACCATGATCTTATTGAATGGCGGAACAGGATCGAGAGGCCGTATGGCCTACTCCTATTCCTAATTCTTATGTTCTTATATAAACTTCACACATTCCCATTAAAGCCTCCTCAGAATTGAGAACACTAATTGTGTCCTTTGTCGCTTAACTCCTCCTGATCTCTTGGCCCTCTTGTGGTTTGCTCTGAGAAACTCCTCTGGGTGAACGTCACTGGGAGAATGTAAGTTGTTGTGTGTGGATTTAAATAAACATGTTCAAAAAACTCTGGCGCCTGCAGTAGATGTTTTGATCAGCAAGAGGCGACAGTCAGCTTATTGAAAAAGGAATCATGCAGAGGCTGCTTTTGCTGAGCAGATACGTCACTGTCTGCATGGTCAGAACAAGTTATGTAATTGTTATCAATCAATAATTACAATTACTCAGAATTCTGCTCAGTCCAATTTTAAGAGAGCATGCATCCTTATAATTAATCTGATAGAACAATAGAGATTGAATTAATTTCAAACCAGACTTTGGGACGTATGTCAAGGCCCTGAAACTGGTGCAGAAAAGATTTACTAGCATTCTCCCGGGAATGAGGTATTTCATTTTGCAGCGAAAGGGAAACTGAAATTGAGCAGAGAAGGTTAAAGGATGATTTAATAAAGGTGATTAAAATGATGTACGGTTGTGACAGAATCATCGAGGTTTACGACACAGAGGGAGGTCTTTGTGCCCATCATGTCCGTGCCGGCCGAAATACAGCGATCCGGCCTAATCACACGTTCCATTGGTCCATAGCTCTGTATGTTCAGGCACCTCAAGTGCATATGCAGGTACTTTTTCAATGAGATGAGAATTTCTGCCTGTACCTCCCTTTCAGGCAATTAGTTCCAGACCCTCACCACCCTCTGGATGAAAAGGAATTCTCCTCCATCCCCTCTCATCCTTCCAGCAATTACTTTATATCTATTTTTCCAGGTTATTGACCACTCTGCTCAGGGAATTAGTTCCTTCCTAGCAACTCTATCCAAGCACCTTATACTAGAAAAATAGAAACGTAGAAATTCTAGCACAGAAGGAGGCCAATTCGGCCCATCGTGTCCACGCCGATCGACAAAGAACTACACAGGCCTTGGTCAGCAGCACAAAATTTACATATAAACCTATGAACAATGACAGAAAGGCAAAGAGCACCGAGCCCAACCAGTCCGCTCCACACAACTGCGACACCCCTTATACTGAAACAATCTACACTCCACCCCAACCGGAACCATGTGATCTCAAAACCAGAGGCAAAAACCAGATAAAAACCCAGGCCAATTTAGGAAGAATAGATCTGGGAAAATTACTCTCTGACCCATCCAAGTGATCGAAATTATTCTGAGAGATCATCTTGGCCGATTTCTGTTCCCTGCAGTACATATCTGCTCCGTCCAACAAAAGGTCATCAAGTCTACTCCCAGCTATCAGCTCTCGGTCTGTAACCCCGCAGATTACGACACTTTAAATGCCCATCCAACCATCTCTTAAAAGTGGAGAGGTTTTCTGCATCCGCCACTGTTCCAGGCATAGAGTTCCCGATCCACAGAAATCTCTGTGTAAAGATGCACCCCTCTCAAATCCCCTCTAAACATTCCACCAACCATCTTAAAAGTATGCCTCCTCGTAATAGATTGCTCCACAAATGGAAATAGGCCCTTACTATCCACTATATCCAGGCCCCTCATTATTTTGTACACTTCAATGCAGTCTCCACTCAACCTCCTCTGTTCCAATGAGAACAAACCCAGCCTATCCAATCTGTCCTCATAACTAAGATTCTCCATTTCAGGCAGCAACATCGTAAATCTCACCTGCACCCTCTCCAGTGAAATCAGAAATTACGTTCTTCCTATAACATAGCTACCAGAACTGCACGTAGTACTCCAGCTGTGGCCTAACCAAAGTAGTATACACTTTAAGCATAACCTCCCTGCTCTTATATTCTATGCCTTGGCCAATAAAGCAAGCATTCCGTATGCCTTATTGACCACCTTATCCACCTGGCCTGCTACTTTCAGGCATCTGTGGACAAGCACTCCAAGGTCCCTTTGTTCATCTACACTATTAAGTGGTCTACCGCTTAATGTTTATATCCTTTCTTTATTAGCTCACCCAAAGTGCATCAGCTGACGCCTCTCTGAATTAAATTCCATTTGCCACTGCTCTGCCCACCTGACCAGTAGATTGATATTCTCCTGCAGCAGATGACTTTCCTGTTCATTATCAACTTGACAGCCAATTTTAGTGTCGTCTGCAAAATTCTTAATCACACACCTTATATTCAAATCAAAATCGTTGATATTGTAGTGTATGGGGAAAGAGTCAATCTGAACACTGTGAGCTCAAAGTAAAGTACGAACTTAGTCTTTCATTGCAGGTCACCAGAGTGGCTCTCCAACGCGTGAAGTCTTATTAAATACCTGTGCTGCCAAGGGATTATGAGACCCCTTGGGACTCCGGGTAATGAGCCCTTTGGTGGCTGTACCGTGTAAATCCAAGTCCACAAATATAACAACACTCCCGCCCAAAGTCAATAGGGTAACTATTTACAATGTGAGTCGATCTGGGTCCCTTCTTACCTTGGTTGATCGTCTCGGTCTGAAAGCTGGTGTTGATGAATCATTTGTTGGGCCCTCGCTGAGCTCTGTGCAGCTGGCCTTGCTGGGCTGCCTCGTGTGTTGGGCTCTGCAGGGCTGGTGTGGGTGATGGGTTCTGCTTCGTGGTCAACCGTGGTGTCGGCCGTCACTGGTGTGTATGTTGGGGGATCTAAAAAAGTAGGGTCCAATGTGGGTTGCTCAGGGTAGTCCGTGAATGTGAGATTGAATTGGAACAAGTGTTTCCGTTTAATGAGACCATTTGTAAGTTGAACCTGAAACACACTGCTCCCCTCTTTGGCCACGACAGTTCCGGGAAGCCACTTGGGACCTTGTTCATAATTTAGTATAAATACAGGATCATTGACTTCAACACATTTGCGCTATCATTGTATGTACTTTGTTGAAACCGCCTGCTATTTACCTGTTCATGTAGATCAGTGTGAACAAACGAGAGCCTTGTCTTAAGTGCTCTTTTCATGAGCAGTTCAGCAGATGGAATCCCAGTGAGTGAGTGGAGTCTCGTGCAGTCGCTAAGCAGGACTCGGGATAGGCGAGTCTGCAGTTAGCCTTCAGTTACCCTCTTCAAGCCTTGCTTGATGTTTGCACTGCTTTCTCTGCATGAACGTTGGACGCTGGTTTAAACTGGGCAGATGTGACATGTTTGATCCCGTTACGGGTCTTGAATTCTATGAACTCAGCACTGGTAAAACATGGCCCGTTGCCATTCACCAGAACATCGGGTAAGCCGTGATTGGCAAACATGGCCCGCAGGCTTTCAGTGGTGGCAGCGGACGTGCTAGCCAACATTATCTCACATTCAATCCTCTTGGAGTATGCATCTACAACCACAGGGAACATTTTAACCAAGAACTGGCCTGCATAGTCGACCTGTACCCTAGACCATAAACTCAGCAGCGCCTCCCTGGGTACATTGCTTAACTGCGAACATGTATTACATCTGTGAACGCAGGACTCTAAATCCACATCGATACCGGGCCACCACATGTGCGATCTGGCTGTCGCTTTCATCATTATGATGCCTGGGTGGGTACTGTGAAGGTCATTGATGAAGGTGTCTCTGCCCTTCTTGGGGACCACTACTCGATTGCCCCACAGAAGGCAGTCTGCCTGTATATACATTTCATCTCTGCGCCGCTGGAACCGCATTATCTCTTCCTGCATTTCCACTGGGTCACTGGACCAGCACCCATGAAGCACGCAGCTTTTGACTGGAGATAATAAGAGGTCCTGGCTTGTCCAAGTTTTGATCTTCTGGGCAGAGACGGGCGATTGCTCACTCTCAAATGCTTCCATTACCATTGTTGGATCTGCGGGCTGCAACATTTACACCCCCGTGGTGGGCAACTGCAGCCTACTGAGAGCATCAGCGCAGCTTTCCTTGCCTGGACTGTGGCGAATAGCATAATTGTATGCTGACAACGTGAGCGCCCATCTCTGGATGCGCGCCAATGCGTTGGTATTTATCCCATTACTCTCGAGAAACAGGGACATAAGTTCGAATTTTAGCCCAACCAGGTTTTGCTGCATTTTTTTACCCCATGGACACACGCTAACGCTTCTTTTTCAATCATGCTGTAGCCTCTCTCGGCCTTAGACAGACGCCTGGATGCATAAGCAACCAATTGCGGTTTCCCAAAATCATTAGCTTGTTGCAATACACACCCGATACACACATGCCAGTACCAAACGCTTACATGGATCATACAACACGAGCAATTTGTTTGAGCATAATAATTTTCTCGCTTTTACAAAGGCATTTTCTTGGCTTTTGCCCCAAACCCATTCGCCTCCTTTTCGTAGGAAGACATGTCGTGGTCCTAGCAGGGTGATGAGACCCGGTAAGAAGTTATCAAAGTAGTCTAAGAGTCGCAGAAACGACCGCAGCTCCGTCACGTTCTGTGGCTTCAGTGCGTTCTCGATGGCGCTCACTTCATGCGTTTTAACCTGAGCCCCACACGGTTGAGTTGACTAAGAACCTCCTCCAGGTTCTGCAGGTGCTCGACTGTGTTCCGACCTGTGAGCAAGATTTCGTCCTGGAAGACCACGGTGTGCGGGACCGACTACAGTAACTTTCCATGTTTCTCTGGAATATCGCCGCCACTGATCGAATTCCAAATGGACATTTGTTATAAACAAAAATACATTTGTGCATGTTGATGCAGGTGAGGGCCTTTGCTGATTCCTCCAGTTCCTGCGTCATGTGGGCTTAAGTCAGATCCAGCTTCGTGAAGGTCTTTCCTCCCGCCAGCGTTGCAAAGAGGTCGTCGGCTTTTGGTATTGGTATTGGTCCTGCAGGGAGAATCGATTGATAGTTACTTTGTAATCACCATAGATTCTGACGATGCCATCCACCTTGAGGACTGGGACAATAGGACTGGCCCACTCACTGAACTCGATCGGTGAAATGATGCCCTCTCTTTGTGGCCGGTCAAGCTCGATCTCTCCCCTTTCTCTCATCATGTACAGTATTTCTCTCGACTTCTGATGGATGGGTCACGCCCCCAGAATTAGGTGCATCTGCATTTTTGCTCCTTGTAGTTTTCCGATGCCTGGTTCAAACAGCGAAGGAAATTTGTTTAAGACCTGGGGACAGGAAGTGTCATCAGCGGGTGATAGCGCTCGGATGTCAAACCAGTTCCAGCGTATCTTTCCAAACCAGCTCCTGCTGAGCAGCGTGGGACCATCGCCCGATACCACCCAGAGTGGTAGCTTGTGAACCGCTCAATCATAAGAGACCTTTACGGTACCACTACCGATTACAGGAATCAGTTTTTTTGTGGAAGTTCTTAGTTTCGTGCGAATTGGAGTTAAGACTGGCCTTGAGGCCTTGTTGCACCACAATCTTTCAAAAGTATTTTTGCCCATAATGGACTGGCTTGCGCCCATGTCCAACTCCATTGACACCGGGAGTCCATTGAGTTCAACATTCAGCGTTATCGGGGGACAATTCGTGGTGAATGTGTGTACCGCATATACCTCTGCCTCCTCTATCTGAAGCTCTGTTTCTTCATGATCCTCCTCTGTAACGTGATGGTTTGCAGGTTTAGAAGGCTTAGCAGCTCGCCTGCACACTCGTTAGAGGTGTCCCAATTTTCCACAGCCCTTGCAAACGTATCCTTTGAATCGGCATGAATGGAAACGATGATCACCCCCGCAGTGCCAACAAGGTGTTATTGGCCTTGCATTCATCACGCTTGATGGGTGACTCGGAGACATCGGCCGACGTGTAGCTGCAGGAATGTGTGACCTGTCCTGTACGTTCCGATTCGATAAAAACATCACTTTGTTCATAGTACTTGTAGCAGCACTTGTGTGCTGAGCGATTTGCTTAGTTTTGTCACTGGTGGCGATGAACTCATAGGCTATCGCTATGACCTTACTCAAGGTTGGGGTCTCTACACTCAAAAGTTTGCCAAGTAAGGTTTCGTGGCAAATGCCAAGTAGGAAAAAGTCTCTGAGCATATGCTCCAAATGTCCTTCAAATTCGCAATGTCTTGAAAGGCGTCTTAGCTCGGCGAGATGAATCGCTATTCCTGGCCTTCAGATCTTTTGTAGGTGTAGAACTTGTACGTCGCCATCAGAATGCTTTCTTTCAGGTTCAAATGCTCTCGGACCAGTGTGCACAAATCGTCACATGATTTCTCCGTTGGTTTCGATGCAGCGAGCAGATTCTTCATGAGGCCATACGTTGGTGCCCCATAGAGGGTGAAGATGATCGCCCTTCGTTTGGCAGCGTTCTCTTCCCCATCTAGCTCGTTGGCCACGAATAATTGGTCGAGTCGCTCCGCAAAAGTCTCCCAATCATCTCCCTGCGAAAATTTCTCCAGGATGCACACTGTTCCCTGCATCTTTGGGTTCGCTAACTGTATCTCATCGCCAGTTGTAGTGTATGGAGAAAGAGTCAGATTGAAAACTGTGAGCTCAAAGTAAAGTGTGACCTTAGTCTTTTATTGCAGAGTGCCTCACCAACCTGTGAAGCCTTCATAAATACTTGTGCTTCCAAGGGATGATGGGATGCCTTGCGACTCCGGGGAATGAGCCCTCTGGTTGCTGTACAGAGTAAATACAAGTCCACATATATCACAGATATGTACCACAAAAAGCAAGGGACCCAGTACTGAGCACGGCAGAAACCTACTGGAAATATCCTTCCAGTCAAAAAAAATACATCAATCATTACCCTTTGCTTCATACCTCCTAGCCAATTTTGGATACAACTTGCCATTTTTCCCTGGCTGCCGTGGGCTTTCAACTTCATGACCTGTCTACCACGTGGAAACTGATTGCATTTTTTGTGGAGGTAACCAAGAGGGTCAATCTTCCCTGAAGAAATCCGTGCTGACTGTCCATAATTAATCCTTGCCTTTCCAAATGAAGATTCATCCTGTCGTTTAAGACTTTTTCCAATAATTTTCGCACCACAATAATCTTGTACACGTCAATTAAATCTCCCCTCAGCCTCTTCTGTTCCAACGGAAACAACTCCAGCCTGTCCAATCTTTCCTCGTGGCAAAAATTCTCCAGTCCTGGCAACATCCTCTTCAATCTCCTCTGTACCCTCTCTAGTGCAATCACATCTTTCCTGTAATGTGGTGACCAGAACTGCACACTGTGGCCGAACGAGTGTTTTATACTGTTAATGCCGAACCTCGCTGCTCTTATATTCTATGCCATGACTAATAAAGGCACGTATTCAGTATTCCTTTTTAAAACACCTTATCTATCTGGCCTGCACCCTTCAGCGATCTGTGGACCTGTACTCCAAGGTCCTGGAGTACTGGGGCAGTTTGGGTCTCCTTATCTAAGGAAGAATATACTTGCCTTGGTGGTGGTGAAACTGAGGTTCACTAGATTGAATCCTGGATGATGAGAGATTGTATAGAATGGGCACTGCTCTTTGCAGTTTAAAAGAATGAGTGGTGTGCTAATTGAAAGATACAGGATTCCGAATGGGATTGACAGGTTAGATGTTGAGAGGTTGTTTCCCCTGGCTGGAGAGTCTACATCTAGAAGGCATAGTTTCAGGATAAGTGGTGGGCCATTTAAGACAGAGAAGAGGATGAATGCTATCACGCAGAGCGTTGTGAGTCTTTGAAATTCTCAATCCAAAGCACTGTGGATGTTGAGTCGTTGAGTATATTCAAGGCTGAGATAGATAGATATTTGGACTGTAGGAGAATCAAGTGATATGGAGATAATTCAGCAAGGTGGAGTTCAGGTTGATGATCAGCCATGATCTGATTGAATGGTGGAGCAGGCTCGTGGGGCCGTATGGCCTAATCCTGCTCCTAAATCTTATGTTCCATATAACTTCACACCTTCCCATGAAAACCTCCTCAGAATTGATAATACGAATTGTGTCCTTTCCCCCTTAACTCCCCCATATCTCTTGGCCCTCTTGTGTTTAGCTGTGAGAAACTCCTCTGGATGAACGTCACTGGGAAAATGCAAGTTATTGTGCGTGGAATTAAATAATCATGTTTAAAAAAACTCTGGCGCCAGCAGTAGATGTTTATCATCAGCAGATGGCGAAGGTGAGCTTATTGAAACATTATTCATGCAGAGGCTGCTGCTGCTGACCAGATAACTCACTATCTGCATTGTTATAACAAGTTGTATAATTGTTATCAAACAATAATTACTAATACTGATATTATTGCTCGTCCAATTTTAAGAGAGCATGCATATTTAGAATGAATCTGGCGGAACAATAGAGATGGAATTAATTTCAATCCAGACTTTGGGAAGTATGTCAAGGCCTTAAGATGGTGCATAAGAGGTTAATTGGAAATCTGACATGAATGAGGTATTTCAGTTAAGCAGAGACTAGGGAAACTGGGATTGATCAGGGAAGGTTAAAGGATGATATAATAGAGGTGATTAAAATGATGAAAGGTTGTGACAGAATCATAGATGTTTACAACACAGAGGGTGGCAATTGTGCCCATCGTGTCTCTGCCTCCCGAGAAACAGCCATTCGGCCTAATGCACTTTCCAGCTCTTGGTCCATAGCCCTGTAGGATACGGCACCTCAAGTGCATATCCAGGTATTTTTCAATGAGATGAGGGTTTCTGCCTCTACCTCCCTTCAGGCAGTGAGTTCCAGACTCCTGCCACCTTCTGGATGAAAAGTATTTCTCCTCGATCCCCTCGAATCCTCTACTAATTACTTTACATCTATTCTCCCTGGTTATTGAGCATTCTGCTGAGCGAAATAGCTCCTTCCTATCCACTCGATCTAGGCCCTCTATAATCTTGTACACGTCAATTAAATCTCCTCTCAGCCTGCTCTGTTCCAAAGAAAACAACTCCAGACTATCTAATCTTTCCCCATATGTAACATTCTCCAGTCCAGGCAACATCCTCGTTCATGTCCTCTATACCCTCTCTAGTGCAATCACATATTTCCTGTAATGTGGTGACCAGAACTGAATGCAGTACTCTCACTGTGGCCTTATTAGTGTTTTATAGATTTAATGCATAAACTCTCTGCTCTTATATTCTATGCTACGACTAATAAAGGCCCGTATTTCATCTACCTTTTTAACGACCTTATCTACCTGCCCTGCTACCTTCAGAGATCTTTGGACCTGCACTCCAGACTCCTGGAGCATTGGGCCGTTTGTGTCTCCTTAACTAAGGAAGGATATACTTGCCTTGCTGGTCGTGCAACGGAGGTTCACTAGATTGAATCCTGGGATGAGAGATATGTTTTATGATGAGAGATTGTATAGAATGGGCCTGTGCTCTCTGCAGTGTAGAAGAATGAGAGATGCTCCCATTGAAAGATACAATATTCTGAAACGTATTGACAGGGTAGATGCGAAGAAATTGTTTCCCCAAGGCCGGGGAGTCTAGAACAAGAGGGCATCGTTTCGGGTTGGCCATTTAAGACAGAGAAGAGGATGAATTCCATCACTCAGAGCGTTGTGAATCTTTGAAATTCTCAATCCAAAGGATTATGGATGCTGAGTCGTTGAGTGTATTCAAGGCTGAGATAGATAGATTTTTGGACTGTAGGAGAATCAAGAGATATGGGGATAATGCAGCAAAGTGGAGTTGAGGTCGATGATAAACCATGATCTTATTGAATGGCGGAGCAGGCTCGAGGGGCCCTATGGCCGACTCCTGTTCCAAATTCTTATGTTCGTATATAACTTCACACCTTTCCATGAAAACCTCATGAGAATTGATAACACGAATTGCGTCCTTTCTCCCTTAACTCCCCCTCATCTCTTGGCCCTCTTGTGGTTTGCTCTGAGAAACTCCTCTGGGCGAACGTCACTGGGAAAATGCAAGTTATTGTATGTGGAATTAAATAAACATGTTTAAAAAACTCTGGCCCCTGCAGTAGTTGTACATGTTCAGCAGGTGGCGAGAATGAGCTTATTGAAACAGGAATCATGCAGAGGCTGCTGTTGCTGAGCAGACAAGTCACCAGCTGCATTGTCAGAACAAATTATATCGTCTTTATCAATTAATAATTACTAATACTCAGATTACTGCTCTGTCCAATTTTAAGAGAGAAAGAATCCTTATAATTAATCTAATGGAACAATAGAGATTGAATTAATTTCAGTCCCGACTTTGGGAAATATGTCACGGCCTTGAAGACGGTGCAGAACAGATTAAACATAGAAACATAGAAAATAGGTGCAGGAGAAGGCCTTTCGGCCCTTCGACCCTGCACAACCATTCAATAAGATCATGGCTGATTTTTCACCTCAGTACCCCTTTCCTGCTTTCTCTCCATACCTCTTGATCCCCTTAGCCGTAAGGGTCATATCTAACCCCCTCTTGAATATATCCAATGAACTGGCATCAGCAACTCTCTGTGGCAGGAATTCCACAGGTTAACAACTCTCTGAGTGAAGAAATTTCTCCTCATATCAGTCCTAAATGGTCTACCGCTTATCCTAAGACTGTGTCCCCTGGTTCTGGACTTCCCCAACCTCGGGAACATTCTACCCGCAGCTAACCTGTCCCATCCCTTCAGAATTGGGGCAACTTCATGCCCTAAAATCACTTCAGAGGAGTGTTATCAAACAAATTGTGACACCGAGTCACAGAATGAGATATTGGGATAGGTGATCAAAAGCTTGATCAAAGAGTAGGTTTTACGGAGCTTCTTAAAGAAGGGAAGACAGGTGGAGAGTGTTAGGGAGGGAATTCCAGAGGTTAGGGCCTTGGCAGCTGAAGGCATGGCGATGGTGGGGTTATTAAAATCAGGGATGCTCAACAGTCAAGTATTGGAGGAGCGCGGAGCTCTCGGAAGCGTTGTGGGGCATGACACAGCGGTTCCTACGTGGAGCTTCAACACGGCAAGCGAGCAGAGGTAACGTTTCAAGGACACCCTCAAGGCCTCCTTGATGAAGTGCAACAGCCCCACCAGCACCTGGAACTCTCTGGCCAAAGAACACCCGAAATGGAAGAAGAGCATTCGGAAGGGCGCTGAGTCTCATCGCCGAGAGCATGTAGAAACCAAGCGTGAACAGCGGAAAGAGCATGCCGCAAACCAGACTCCCCACCCACCCTTTCCTTCAACCACTGTCTGACCACCAGCGACAGTGACTGTAGGTCCCGCATCGGACTCTCCAGTCACCCGATAACTCACTATTAGAGTGGAAGCAAGTCATCCTCGACTAGAATTCTACCAGGAATGAGGTATTTCAGTTATGCAGAGACTAGAGAAATTGGGATCGAGCAGGGAAGGTTAAAGGTTGATTTAATAGAGGTGATTAAATTCTGAAAGGTGGTGATAGAATCATTGGACGTTTACATCACACTAGACCTTGTCTCTGTTTATATTCCACTAGACCCTGTCTCTGGTTTAATACACTAGACCTTGACTCTGTTTATATTCCATTAGATCCTGTCTCTGTTTATAATACACTAGACCCTGTCTCTGTTTATTTTACACTAGGCCCTGACACTGTTTATATTACACTAGACCCTGTCTCTGTTTAAGTTACACTGGGCCCTGTCTCAGTTATTACTGCCCTAGACCATGTTTTAAATCTTTTACAGCATAACCTGCTGTTCATATTGCACTCGACCTTGTCCTAGTTATTACTGCACTAGGCCATACATCTATTTATATTATGCAAGGCTGTGTCCTAGTTACATTTACTGAGGTGATTAAAATGATGAGAGGTGGTGATAGAATCATAGACGTTTACATTACACTAGACCCTGTCTCTGATTACATTACACGAAACACTCTCTCTCTGTTTAACTTACAAGAAACCCTGTCTCAGTTATTACCGCCCTATAACATGACTCTGTTTATACAGTGTGCGGTAGCATAGTGTTAATGTTACTGGACTAATCCACAGATCAAGAAGAATAATCCAGAGACGTGATTTCAAATCCAGCCACAACAGCTGGGCGAATTGAAATTCAGTGAACTGAATATAAAATTGGAATCATAAGCTAGTATGAGTAATGCTGACCATGAAATTACCGGATTGTCCTTTAGGAAATGAAATCTGCCATCCTTACCCGGTCTGGCCTATATGTGACTCCATACCCACAGCAAGGGTCTCTTAACTGCCCACTGGAATGACCCAGCAAGCCACTCAGTTGTATTAAACCGCTAGAACAAAGTCAGCACTGAGTACTTTCACCACACGCACTGCAGTGGTTCAAGAAGGCGGCTCACCACCACCTTCTCAAGGGCAAGTAGGGATGGGCAATAAATGTTAGCCTTGCCAGTGAAATCCAGACCCCATGACGAAGAAATAAAAAAAGATTGCATTAGGCAGTACCTCAGTGATTACAGCAAAATTATATTTATTATACAGCAGTAACTGTCTCAGTTATTACTACACATTACCGTATCTCTGTTTATATTACACAAGGCCTTGTCTTTGTTTATTTTACACTAGGCCCTGTCTCTTTATATTATTCGAGACCCTGACTCTTTATATTATTCTAGACCCTGTCCCTGTTTATATCACACGAGACCCTGCCTCAGTTATTACTGCACTACAACATGTCTCTGTTTATATTACACTAGACCCTGTCTCTGTAAGGTAGAGAGACAGATGATAGATAGATATTGATAATCGTCAAAATATATATTTGCGTGAGTGAGAGGATGCAATTATTATTATTTACTAAGGAGCAAATTTATTCTTGTTAACAGCTATCAGCAGTATTGGGCAATGTCATATTGATCTGGTATTGTGACGGTAATATTTGTGTTGCGAGAATGGGGTGAATCTTGTGAAAATATCCCAGAGATGGACTGGGATTGAGGGACAGGACTGAAGGTGAGCAATTCACTGCACTTTGCACTACTTCGTGGCACTCTGTGTGTTAAATGTTACTAATTCACACTTGTGTTGCCCTGTGCCAATTGCTCAGTTTTTAATGTTAAGGATTGTTTTTCCTGCAATATTTTCCATTCAGCTTTCACATGACGCACTGATTGTGTCAGACAGAGCCTGGAACCGTGACCTCACAGCACCGCCGGATGGGCATGCGCAGGGACTTATGTCCACTGATTTCAACAGCTCTCAGTTTGTTGAGAGGAACAAAAAAAACACACACGAAGTGTTTGCTATATAAGAACATAAGAACTAGGAGCAGGTGTGGGCCATTCGGCCCCTCAAGACTGCGCCGCCATTCAATCAGCTTATGGCTGACCTGACAATGTCCTCAAGTCCACTTTACTGCGTGTACCCCGAACCCTTGACTCCCCTGTAGTTCAAGAATCTGTCTGTCTCAGCCTTGAATATATTCAATGTCCCAGCTTCTACATTCTTTCAGAGGTAGGGAATTCCTAAGATCCACGACCCTCTGATAGAAGAAATTCCTCCACATCTCCGTGTTAAATGGGTGACCCCTTATTCTGAAATTATGCCGCCTAGTTCTTGATTCCCCAAGGAGGGGAAATATCCTCTCAGCATCTGCCCTGTCAAGCCCCCTCAGAATCGTATATCCACCAATAAGATTACCTCATATTCTTCTAAACACCAATGAGTACAGGCCCAACCTGCTCACAATTTACTCATAAGGCAACACTTTCATTTCAGGAATTAACCACATGAACCTTCTCTGAACTGCCTCCAATGCAAGTATGTACTTTCTTAAATAAGGAGACAAAAACTGTACGCAATACTCCAGGTGTGGTCTCAACAACACCCTGTACAATTGTAGCAGGACTTCCCTACTTTTATACTCCATCCCGCTTGCAATAAAGCTCAACATTCCATTTGCCTTCCAGATTACTTGCTCTATCTACATGCTAACTGTTTGTGTTTCATGTACAAGGACCCCAAAATACCTCTATCACGCAGCATTCTGTAGTCTCTCTCCATTTAAACAATACTTTGCTTTTTTATTCTTCCTACCTAAGTTGATAACCTCACATTTTCCCACATTATAAGCCAGCTGCCAATTTTTCTGTCCACTCACTGAGCCTGTCTATATCCCTTTGCAGACTCTTTGTGTCCTCTTCACAACTTGCATTCCCACCCATCTTTGTGTAATCAGTAAATTTGCCAACATTACACTGTCATTTAATCTAAGTCATTAATATAGATTGTAAATAGTTGCGGCTCCAGCATTGATCCCTGTGGCACCCCACTAGTTACAGTTGCCAATCTGAAAATTACCCTTTTATCCCAACCCTGTTTTCTGTTAGTTAGCAAATCCTCCATCCATATTACCCCCAAAACTATGACCTCTTATCTTGGATAGTAACCTTTATGTGCAACCTTATCGAATGCCTTTTGGAAATCCAAATACACTACATCTACCAGTTCCCCTTCATCCACCCTTGGTCGTTATATCCTCAAAGAACGCTAATAAATTTATCAAACACGATTTCCCTTTCATTAAACCATGCTTATGCTGCTTGATTGCAATTATGATTTTCTAAATATCCTGCTACGACTTTAATATTTAAGGTGGAGTTCGACAGATTTTGAGTAAGGGTGTGAAGGGTTATGTGGAGCGGGCAGGGAAGTGAAACTGAGCCCAGCAGCAGATCAGCCATGATCTTATTAAATGGTGGAGCAGACTCGAGGGGTCAAATAGATTGCTCATGCTTCTATTTCTTATTTTCTTACGGCCACTCGAGCCTGCTCCGCCATTGAAAAGATCATGGCTGATGCGATCATGGACTGAGGTCCACTTCCCTGTCCGCTCCCCATAACCCCTTATCCCCTTATCGTTTTAGAAACTGTATATTTCTGTCTTACATTCATTCAATGATCCGGATTCCACAGCTCTCTGAGGCAGCGAATTCCACAGATTTACAGCCATCTGAGGGAAGAAATTCCTCCTCATCTCAGTTTTAAATGGGCTGCCCCTTATTTTAAGATTTTGCCCTTTAGTTCTAGTTTGGCAGAAAAAAAATCAAAGATCAAGTTATTATTTAAATGGAGAAAAATTGCAAAATTGCCGCAGTACAGCGGGACCTGGGGGCACTTGTGCAAGAAACACAAAATATTAGTATGCAAGTAGAGCAAGTAATCAGGAAGGCCAATAGAATATTGGCCTTTGGCGCAAAGGAGATGGAGTATTAAAGCAGGGAAATCTTGCTACAGTTGTACAGGGTATTGGTGAGGTCACACCTGGAATACTTTGTGCAGTTTTGTTTTCCATATTTACGACTGGATGAACTTGCTTTGGAGGCAGTTCAGAGAAGGTTCACAAGGTTGATTCCGGAGATGAGGGGTTGATTATGAGGAAAGGTTGAGAAGGTTGGGCCTCAACTCATTGGAGTTGAGAAGAATGAGAGGTGATCTTATCGAAACATATAAGATTATGGGGAGCTTTACATAGTGGATGCAGAGAGGATGTTTCCACTAATAGGGGAGACTAGAACGAGAACTAGGGTTTTCTGTCAGAACTGAAAACTGAATGCAAAAGCTTCTATCGATAGGTGAAGAGAAAAAGATTAGTTAAGACAAAAGTAGATCCCTTGCAGTCAGATTCAAGTGAATTTATAATGGGGAACAAAGAAATGGCAGACCAGTTGAACAAATGCTTTGGTTCTGTCTTCAAGAAGGAAGACACAAATAACCTTCATGAAATATTGCGGGAACGAGGGTCTAGTGAGAAGGAGGAACTGGAGGAAATCGTTATTAGCCTGGACATTGTTCGTGAAATTGATGGTGTTGAAGGCCGATAAGTCCCCGGGGCCTGATAGTCTGCATCCCGGAGTACTTAAGGAAGTGGCCTTAGAAATAGTGGGTGCATTGGTGATCATTTTCCAAAAGTCTATCGACTTTGGATCAATTCCTATGGACTGGAGTGTAGCTAATGAAATACTACTTTTTAACAAAGGAGGGTGAGAGAAAACGGGTAATTATGGACCGGTTAGCATGACATCAGTAGTGGAGAAAATGTTGGAATCAATCATTAAAGATGCAATAGCAGCGCATTTGGAAAGCAGTGTCAGGATCGGTCCAAGTCAGCATGGATTTAGGAAAGGTAAATCATGCTTGACAAATTTTCTAGAATCTTTTGAGGATGTAACAACAGAGTAGACAAGGGAGAACCAGTGTATGTGGTGTATTTGGAATTTCAAAAGGCTTTTGACAAGGTCCCACACAAGAGATTGTGACGCAAAATTAAAGCGCATGGTATTGGGGGGTAATGTACTGTCGTGGATAGAGAACTGTTTGGCAGACAAGAAGCAGAGTTTCAGCATAAACGGGTCTTTTTCAGA
The DNA here is from genome assembly GCF_044704955.1 of Pristiophorus japonicus. Taxonomy (NCBI): domain Eukaryota; kingdom Metazoa; phylum Chordata; class Chondrichthyes; family Pristiophoridae; genus Pristiophorus; species Pristiophorus japonicus. The sequence continues at coordinate 35,269,181 of NC_091999.1, read as the reverse complement.
ATAGCAGGCAATGACTAGTGGGGTGCTGTAGGGCTCAGTGCTGGGACCCCAACAATTTACAATATACATCAATGATTTAGATGAAGGAATTGAGTGTATTATCTCCAAGTTTGCTGATGACACGAAGGTGGGTGGCGGTTTGAACTGTGAGGAGGATGCTAAGAGGCGGCAGGGTGACTAGGTCTGTTTAGGTGAGTGGGAAAGTGCATGGCAGATGCAGTATAATGTGGATAAATGTGAGGTTATCCACTTTGGTGTCAAAAACACGAAGGCAGAATATCATCTGAATGGCAGGGGATCAGGAAAACGGGAGTTGCAACGAGACCTGCGTGCCATGGTACGTCTGTTATTGAAAGTTTGCATGCAGGCACAGCAGGCGGTGAAGAAGGCAAATGGTATGTTGGCCTTTATAGCTAGAGGATTTGTGTATAGGCGCAGGGAGGTCTTACCGGAGTTGTACAGAGCCTTGGTGAGGCCTCACCTGGAATATTGTGTTTAGTTTTGTTCTCCTAATCTGAGGAAGGACGTTTTTGCTATTGAGGGAGTGCAGCGAAGGTTCACCAGACTGATTCCCGGGTTGACAGCACTGACATATGAGGAGAGACTGGGTCGACTGAGCCTGTTTCACTGGAGTTTCGAAGGATGAGAGGGGATCTCATAGAAACATGTAAAATTCTGACGGGACTGCACAGGTTGGATGCAGGAAGAATGTTACCGATGTTGGTGAAGTCCAGAAACAGGGGACAAAAGTTACGGATAAGTGGTAAGCCATTTAGGACTGAAATGAGGATAAGCTTCTTCACTCAGAGAGTTGTTAACATGTGGAATTCTCGACCATAGAGAGTTGCTGATGCCAGTTCATTGGATATATTCAAGGGAAAGTTAGGTATGTCCCATACTGCTGAAGGGATCAAGGGGTATGGAGAGAAAGCAGGAACGTGATACTGAGGAGAATGATCAGCCATGAACTTATTGAATGGTTGTGCAGGCTCAAAGGGGCCAAATGCCTACTCCTGCTCCTATTTTCTATGTTTCTATGATTCTATAATTTTATAATAAGTGGCCGCTCATTTAAAACTGAGATGAGGAGGATTTTTTTCTCTCAGAGGGCTGTAAATCTGTTGAATTCGCTATCTCAGAGAACTGTGGAAGCTGGGTCACTGTATAAATTTAAGACCGGATAGACAGTTTCTTAACTGATAAGGTAATAAGGGGTTATGGAGAGCGGGGAGGGTAGTGGAGCTGAGTCCCTGATTGAATCAGCTATGATTGTATTAAATGGCGGAGCAGTCTTGAGGGGCCGCATGCACTTGTCCTACTACGTTTTCTTACGTTCTTATGTAATTGGCTATAGATACAGGATCGAGAGGCAGACCATTCTCCTCGTGTTCCAATATTCCTGTCTAATAGAGGCGGGGAGTGTGGTGTTACAAGAGAAGAAATGGGATCTGGTTTAAGAATAACATCGGGAAGAGATCACAACAGAAGCGAGGTCTGGTGTAAAAATAAAAGGGTGGAAGAGGACTGAAAGCTGAAAGTTGATGTGAGCCCCTTTGAGGCCTTGAGAAAACCTGCAGACCCTTGGTATTAAATGATGCAGCAGACTCGAGGGGCATTTTGACGTACAACTGCTCCTATTTCTTATGTTCTTATGTTCTTATTACAGGTAATGGATCCTGCGACAGGGTTACCGCCCGAGCGTGATGAAGAAAATGACTCCCAGGGCTCTTAGTGTAACCGCAACAAAGGAAGTTTCTTGTGTTAAAGCAATCGGTTCAGTACCTTCTCCAGAAGGGACAGAAACTCCACTGGGAGAACATACCAGATTATTTTGCCCCCTATTTCCAATCTAAAGCAAGGACGTTATTGCTAAAGGTTTATAAATCGCAGGTTCGGCCCCAGCTGCAGTATTCGGCCCACTTCTGTAGTCTAAACTTTAATGTATGAAGCCCAGAAAGACTGAGAAAGAGAGAAAGTGACGTAAAAAGAGGAGAAACGAGATGGTGGGAGATAAAAGCTGAGAAGTAGAATCACAGAATGATACAGCACGGAAAGAGTCCATTCAGCCCATCGTGCCTGTGCCGGCTCTTTGAAAGAGCAATCCAATTAGTCCCCCTCCCCTGCTCTTTCCCCATAGCCCTGTGATGTTCTCTCTTCATGTATCTGTCCAATTCCCATTCAAGAGTTATTACTGAATCTGCTTCCAGGCAGTGTGTTCCATTTCACAACAAATCGCTGCGTAAAGAAAAACATCACCATATCAAATGAAAGGGAGTGAGTGACCAGCTCCCGGCTTCAGAGAGCAGAGGGAGCTCAGTGACTGATCCACACACACCGCTAGTCATTTCCAGAATGGACACTCTGAACAACAGCCTCATTTGCAAATGTCACCGCAATGCGTGGCTCTGCACCGACTCCCTGGCCAGATATAGGTCTCCTTGTCAGATTTTTCCACCAGGTTGCGACCCCTGCGTTTATTTACTGCTCAGAAGTGAGATGTGCGGTTTGGAGCCGGCAGCACAGAAACAGGAAGTTGTGATGCCTGAGACTGAAATAGCGTCAGTTTGATGTTATCACCATGAACAGGCTTCCGGTCTGTGAGGGAGGCCTCACCCTGACAGCACCAAGACCCACAGCACAGATTGCCCTTCATCTCAACATTGCATTCACCTCCATTCTCACGTTAACGATTAAAACCGAAGAACTTTTTTGGGGGTTTAACACGTTCACTAACGAGCGAGATGGACTGAATGTGATCACTGGGATAAAAGAGGGGAGATAAAAATGAATTTACCCCAAACAGTGCTATTGGAAAATAGTAGGTTTTAGGTAATTTAGATGCTGTCTGAGAGATAGAGAGGGAGAGATCGGGGAGAGTTAGAGTTCGTTAGGTGTTCTCTGAGGCAAAGGCCACTACATCTTTTAAGTGACAAAATAAAAACACAAAACACTTTAAATCTTAGCTGGTGAGGCAGCATCTGTGGAGAGAGAAACAGACTTAACGCTTCAGAGAGAGGAGAGAGGTTGTGTGAGTTAGGTGATGTCTGAGAGAGAAAGGCAGAGAGGAGATTTGTTAAGTCTGGGGCAAAGAGGAGAGAGTTTATGCGCGTGAGGCACTCTTTGAGACAAAGGCCGCTACATGTTTTAAGGATTAAAACAAAAATAGAAAAGGCTGGAAGTCTCAGTGGGCCAGGCAGGAGAGAGAAACAGAGTTAACGTTTCAGGTCGATGACCCTTCATCAGAACATCTTTCAAGAGGACGGTGGAAAAATTGTCTGAAGCAAGTACGATACCAAGCTATGCAGAAAGAGCGGACCATCATAATTAGATTTCGGTTATTCCAGTAGAGGTCCAGTAAGGATGCGATGGGCCAAATGGCCTATTTCTGCACAGTGAGCTACTAAGATTATATGCTACAATATGAGGAAGGGAAGGGACTTATTTGGACATCCTGATTAACACCTCTCGCTCACCCAGCGCAAAATAATTTATTTAATACATAAGAACATAAGAACATAAGAATTAAGAACAGGAGTAGGCCATCTATCCCCTCGAGCCTGCTCCGCCATTCAACAAGATCATGGCTGATCTGACCGTGGACTCAGCTCCATTTACCCGCCCGCTCCCGGTAACCCTTAATTCCCTTATTGGTTAAAAATCTATCTATCTGTGACTTGAATACATTCAATGAGCTAGCCTCAACTCATTCCTTGACTGCCCCTTGAATAACTGGACTTTCGCTTTTGTTAATTACCAACATTTTAACACCATTTATTGTGTGTGGAGCACATTGATGTGTTTGTGGAGCACATTTATGTGTGTGTGTGTAATACATTGATGTATCTGTGTGGAGCGCATTGATGTGTGTGTGGAGCACATTGATATGTGTGTGTGTGGAGCACATTGATGTGTGTGTGGAGCACATTCATATGTGTGTGTGTGGAGCACATTCAGATGTGTGTGGAGCACATTGATATGTGTGTGTGTGGAGCACATTGATGTGTGTGTGGAGCACATTCATATGTGTGTGTGTGGAGCACATTCAGATGTGTGTGGAGCACATTGATATGTGTGTGTGTGGAGCACATTGATATATGTGTGGAGCACATTGATGTGTGTGGAGTACATTGATGTGTGTGTGTGGAACAAATTGGTGTCTGTGTATGGAACACATTGATGTGTGTGTGGAACACATTTATGTATGCAATGAACATTGATGTGTGTGAGGATCATGCTGATGTGTGCGGAACACATTGATGTGTGTGTTGCTGTCCATGTGCTGATATTACTCCTTCCTCGGCGTGGAAATGCATCATTTGAAGATTATTCAAAAGAAAATGCACCCATCAATAAGAAAGAAAGACTTGCATTTACACAGCCCCTTTCACCACCTGAGCACGTCCCAAAGCGCTTTGCCGACAATGAAATTCCTTGATGTTTCGTCACTGTTGTAATGTGAGAAACATGGCAGCAAGATCCCACAAACTGCAAGTGATCAATGCGAAGCTAATCGCTTTTCTCAGTATTGTTTGTTGAGTGGAAGTTATTGAACCGGACACTGGGGAAAAATCACCCGCTCTTCTGCACAATCATGCCATGGGACCTTTTAAGTCGATCTGAGGGGCAGATGTGGCCTCGGGTTAACTTCTCAACCCAAAGTCGGCAACTTCGACAGTGATGCAATCACTCAATACTGGCACCAGGAGTGATGTGTCTGGACTTTGCGCTCAAGTCTCTGGATTGTGAGTTTATAGCAAAACTAACTTAGACTGAGGGGAAAGTGAGATACACTGAGCCTCGGCTGACACAAACAGACGTTGTCTTGTGCAGTGCAATGAATACATGACCCCGTGTAATATAAGCAGAGACAGGGTCTAGTGTAATATAAACAGAGATAGGGATAGTGTAATATAAACAGGGGCAATGTCTAATGTAATATAAACAGAGACAGGGTCGAGTATAATATAAACAGGGACAAGGTCTAGTGTAATATAAACAGGGACAAGGTCTAGTGTAATATAAACAGGGACAGGATATAGGGTAATATAAAAAGGGACAGGGTCTAGTGTAATATAAACAGAGACATCGTCTAGTGTAATATAAAGAGAGACAGGGTCTAGTGTAATATAAACAGAGACAGTGTCTGGTGTAGTATAAACAGAAACAGAATCTCATGTATTATAACCAGAGACAGGGTCTAATGTAATATAAGCAGTGACAGGGTCCAGTATAATATAAACAAAGACAGCTTGCAGTGTAAAATAAACAGTGACAGGGACTAGTGTTATATAAATAGAGACAAAGTCCAGTGTAATATAAACAGAAACAGGGTCCAGTAAAATATAAACAGAGACATGTTGTAGTGTAATATCAACATTGACATGGTCTTGTGTAATATAAAGAGAGACAAGGTCTTGTGTAATATAAACAGAGACAGGGCCCAATCTAATATAAACAGAGACAGGATCTAGTGCAATATAAACAGAGACAGGGTCTAATGTAATATAAACAGTGACAGGGTCCAGTATAATATAAAAAGAGAGAGCTTGCAGTGTAAAGTAAACAGTGTCAGGGACTAGTGTTATATAAACAGAGACAGATTCTAGTGTAATATAAACAGAGACAGGTTGTAGTGTAATATCAACATTGACATGGTCTCGTGTAATATAAAGAGAGACAGGGTCTAGTGTAACATAAACAGAGACAGGACCCAGTGGAATATAAACAGAGACAGGGTCGTGTGTAATATAAAGAGACGGCAGGGCCCAGTGTAATATAAACAGAGACAGTGTCTAGTGTAATTTAAACAGAGACAGGGCTTAATACAATATAAACAGAGACAGTGCCGAGAAACTGAGACATGGTTTTGTGCAGTAATAGCTGTGCCCTCTGTTTAATGCCCCTGCTGCACGTGGAAACATTTTCACAGAATCACAGGACCCGAATTTGTTGGACGTATTGCCAGCTGCCACCGCGTTTTCTCCACGCTCTCCCTGTATTTTGCATGCTCTCCTCTCCGATCGATTTTGGTGAGGTCGCAACTCCGACAAAACACTTCCCGCCCTCTCCCTCCCGAGATTGGTCCAGCCAGTCCTCCCTTCTGGCAGCAGAAGAGACTGGTGCGTGTAGGTATTTCTTACCTAAGTTGGGTGGCAGTGTGAGCTGCCAGGAGGATGCTGTGAGGCTGCAGAGCGACTTGGATAGGTTAGGTGAGTGGGCAGATGCATGGCAGATGAAGTATAATGTGGATAAATGTGAGGTTATCCACTTTGGTGGTAAAAACAGAGAGACAGACTATTATCTGAATGGTGACAGATTAGGAAAAGGGGAGGTGCAAAGAGACTTGGGTGTCATGGTACATCAGTCATTGAAGGTTGGCATGCAGGTGCAGCAGGCGGTTAAGAAAGCAAATGGCATGTTGGCCTTCATAGCAAGGGGATTTGAGTACAGGGGCAGGGAGGTGTTGCTACAGTTGTACAGGGCATTGGTGAGGCCACACCTGGAGTATTGTGTACAGTTTTGGTCTCCTAACCTGAGGAAGGTCATTCTTGCTATTGAGGTAGTGCAGCGAAGGTTCACCAGACTGATTCCCGGGATGGCGGGACTGACCTATCAAGAAAGACTGGATCAACTGGGCTTGTATTCACTGGAGTTCAGAAGAATGAGAGGGGACCTCATAGAAACATATAAAATTCTGACGGGGTTAGACAGGTTAGATGCAGGAAGAATGTTCCCAATGTTGGGGAAGTCCAGAACCAGAGGTCACAGTCTAAGGATAAGGGGTAAGCCATTTAGGACGGAGATGCGGAGGAACTTCTTCACCCAGAGAGTGGTGAACCTGTGGAATTCTCTACCACAAAAAGTTGTTGAGGCCAATTCACTAAATATATTCAAAAAGGAGTTAGATGAGGTCCTTACTACTAGGGGGATCAAGGGGTATGGCGAGAAACAGGAATGGGGTACTGAAGTTGAATGTTCAGCCATGAACTCATTGAATGGCGGTGCAGGCTAGAAGGGCCGAATGGCCTACTCCTGCATATATTTTCTATGTTTCTATGTCTAAGTTTCTATGTTTACATGAACGGTAAGTATGGAGACTTGCAAGAAAAGGTTAGTGCACTTGCTTTCTTCATTTATTTTTTTGCCATTTTGTTGGTCCTCTGAACGATTTGTAATAGTTTCCATTTCATTTGTTGAAATGCTTTTTCCCGTTGCCCCCTCCATGGGCTGGATTCTATCGTCGGCATTTCTTTGCCAAGGATCGCATTTACCAGCCAGAATCCGAACCACGGCCCGCTGCTGCCTGTAATCGGTGTGTAAGGCCAATTTTTTTCCACTGGGCATTATTTTTCCCATTTTTCCACCAAACTTCCACACTGCACCGTGAGGATCTTAGCAGTCCTTTCAACGGTACTTGGGCGGAATTCAGGTTTGACCAAACTCGGGCCCATAGATTAGTACAGCACGGACAGTGGCAATTCAGCCCATAGAGTCTGAGCCGGCTCTTCCCAAGAGCAATCAAGTTAGACTCACTCTCCCGCTCTTTCACTATATCCCTGCATTTTACTCCTTCAGGTATTGATAAAATTTCATTTTGAAAGATAATCTTGAATCTGTATCTACCACCCTATGAGGGAGTACACTCCAAATCCTAACCAGTGGTTGCATAAGTAAGTTTGTCCACATATCGCCTCTGATTCTTTTGCCAATCACCTTACACCTGAAACAGTTTATATTTATTTACTCTATCTAAACCCTTGATGATTTTAAACACGTCTATCAAATCTCCTCTTACTTCTCTCCTCTAAGGAGTAGAATCCCATCTTCTCCTGTCTCTCCACAATGACTGAACTCCTTCATGCCTGGTACTCATCTCGTGAATCACCTCTTAACCTTCTCTGCTCCAAGGAGAACAACCACAGCTTATCCAGTCTCTCGACCTAATTTAATCCCCCATCCCTGATGTGTTTCCAAGAAATTTCTTCTGTACCCTCCCGAAATTCTTCAGATTCTTCCTAAAGTGTGATGCCCAGAAATGTCGACGATGTATTGAAACATTTTTTTTTTATTGTTACCTTTTAAAAAAAATTATAAAATGGAAAGATATCCTGACTGCGCTAACTAGAATTTCTACCCAGTACCAGTTACCGAGCCCTCTCCCTCTCTGGAAAAGTCACAATATTATTTCTTGCCAGTTTTTTAAATGGTGTGAGGTTAACTATATATATTTGCCATCGTTCTCTCACTTATTTGTTAATATATATGTACGCCCGGTGAAGGAATTGGGTGCAGAATATTCCAGCTGAGGAATCCTCATCGATGCAAGCAGAAACACTGCAAAGGGAAAATAGGAATCACTTGGCTGAGAGAATGCTGGAGGGAGGGAGGAATGGAGCAAGGGAGGGGTGGAGTGATGGAGGGAGGGAGGGATGGGTACAGGTAGGGAGCGATTGATTGAGGGAGTGATGGAGGTATGGAGAGTGGGAGGTATGAAGCGAGGGAGGGATGGAGAGACGGGTGTAGGGTGGGAGGAAGGTGGGCGAGAGTGATGGAGTATCTCCCAATTTACCCGATCAAAACTCTCCATTACTTTGAACACTTCTATTAAGTGGCCCAAACCTGCTCGGCTCTGAGGAGAACAGTTCCAGCTTCCAGCTGCTCTGATGGTGTAGCTCACAGAGGGTAAAACTCAGGTTCCGTGAGTCCCTCTGCCTCGGGCACTACCAGATGTTCCTTGCAGAATCGCCGACACTTTTATATGTACCAACTGTAAATCCCAGTGTGGGAATGACATCCCAGGTAAAATAAAAGAACTGGCCTCTGATAATAAATCGGTGTCAGTCTGGTGTCAGACCCTGAACTTGAGATACGATGAGGTGAATGGCAAAATTTTAAAATACAATGTGTGATATGTTCAAGCCTCGGCTCAGTGTGATCGCTCTCGGCTCTGATTCAGAAGGTCACAGATACTAAACCCACTCCAGAGACCTGAGCACAAAATCTATGCCGACATGCCCAGTGCCAGTACTAAGGTAGTGCTGCACGGTCAGATGCGCCAGCTTTCGGTGCAGACATTAAACTGAGGCCCAAACTTCCAACTCAGTTGGATTTAAAAGACTCATGGCACTCTATTAAAGAGCAGAGGAGTTCTCCAGGGTTTCTAGGTCAAACATGTAACCCTCAACCAACATCTAAAAAATAGATTATCTAAGCATTATTTCATTGCTTTTTCTGGTCTTTTGCTGTGCACAAATTGGCTGCCCCATTTCCTACATTGCAACAGTTACCACACTTCCAAAGTCATTCATTGGCTGTAAAGCACTTTGGGACAACATGAAGTCATGATAGGCGATATATAAATGCAAGCTGTTGCTAAATTTCAAAATTTGAAAATACAAAAGTTGCGATATGTGAAAAGTTCACACATTAAAGTGATTGTATGACACTGCTCTGGTTACTATTTTAACTTGTTTAATTTCAAAAGGTTAAATCTTCCACTAAATGGAGATCCAGTGGAATAACAGCCTATTCATAGATGGTCCACTGATCCTGGCAGCAGAATTTTCAGAACTGAATGATTAATTTTAATATTTATTCCCTTTGATAAAAATCAAATCTGTTCTAATTGATCAAAACGAAAGCAAACGTCACTGTTCGACATATTTCTATTAATGTTGTATCAACTGTCAATATTCCTAAAATAATTCCTTGTTGTGAGTTGAAATTAACCAATAACTGACTCTGTTGATCCGATTCTGCTGTCATGAACTCTTCATGAGAACCAGTAAGTCGTTTATGTAAATAATCACGCAAATAGAAGTCCCAGATTAGAGTATTGAGTGACGGAAACAGAATAAATGTTTCCCCACCAACACAGCATAGACATAAAGATAGAATAAAGCAAATCTCTCAACAGATTCCAGCAACAATTGTTTTTTGGTGCATCTCTACATTATAGGAGAATAAAGTAAAGATGATCCCCACGGACAGAATTGGGAAAGATTCTAGTCACCGTATATCGTGACATCACAAATGTGACAGTGGAGATTTCCTGTATCCTCTCCCTCCCCTGTTTCCACTTTCCGTCTTGTCTCTCAAGAATGGATAATTGGCCTCCCCCCCACAACAAGATGTCAACATCTAACAAATGAGCCCTACTGAAATGCTTCGAACCAAGTTGATGATAGTGCGCAGAGGGAGCTTTAATCCAAAATGTGACATGTGTTTGAAATGATCTGGGAGTTTTTGATGGGATAATGTAGAGAGATCTTTACACTGCATCAAACCCGTGCTGTCCCAGCCCTTAGCGTGTTTAATGGGACTGTGTCGATAGAGTTTTACTCTGTATCTAACCCGTGCCGTATCTGCCCTGGGAATGTTTGATGGGACAGTGGAGAGAGCTTTACTCTGTATCTAACCCGAGCTGTATCTGCTCTGGGAGTGTTTGATGGAACGTTGTAGCGTTAGCATTACTCTGTTTCTGACACATGCTGTACCTGCCCTGTGAGTTACAGAGTATAGTGCAGTAATAACTGAGACAGGGTCTAATTTAATATAAACAGAGGCATAGCCTAGTTTTTTAACATGAAAGAATGGGCCAGTGTAATAAAAACAGTGTCTTTGTCTCGTTTATTATAATCTGAGACATGATCCTGTGTAATAGGAACAAAGGCATGGCATATTCCAGTAATATCTGTTTTAACTTATTTAGTTTCAATGGGTTAAATCTTCCAATAAATGGAGATCCAGTGGAATAGCAGCCTGTTCAGGGATGTTCCACTGATTTCAGCAGCAGAATTTTCAGAACTGACTTATTCATTTTGCAATGTATTCCCTTTAATATAAAAGACATCTGCTCTAATTGAACAAAACTGAAGACAACGTCACAGTTCGAGATATGTATGTATCAGTGTACCAAATGACATGATCCTGAGTTATAGGAACAAAGGCATGGCATATTCCAGTAATATCTGAGACACGGCATAGTACAATATTAGTAGTTCTAGTGCAGTAATAACTGAGGTAGGACCTAGTGCAGTAATTATTGATACAGGGACAGTGTTGTATTCATGCCTGGCATGTGGGTGTCGCTGGCAAGGCCAACATTGAATGCCTAACCCGAATTGGACTTGAAAATCAGGTGTTGAACTGCGACCGTGAACCGCTTGCAGTCCGTGTGGTGAAGGTACTCCCACAGTGTTAAGGAGGGGGTTCCACAAATTTGACCCAACAATTATGAAGGAACCCGTAATAAATTTCCAAGTCAGAATGGTGTGTGATTTGGAGGGTTACGTGGAGGTGATGATGTTCCCACAAGCCCGCTGCCCTTGTCCTTCGAGGCGGAAGAAGTCGTAGCTTTGAAAAGTGCTGTCGAAGATGTCTTGGCGAGTTGCTTCAATGCATCTTGTAGATACTATTCACTGCAGAGATGGTCCGCCGGTGGTTGAGGGAGTGACTTTTTAATGGATGACGTAATATAAACAGGAACAGGGTCTAGTATAGTAATAACTGAGCAGGCTCCGGTGTATTATACAATCATAGAATGGTCACAGTACATAAAAGTGCCATTGGGCCCATATAGCCCGTGCCGCTCTCTGCAAGAGTATTTAAGTTCGTCTATTCCCACGTCCTTTCCCGCAGCTCTGTGAATTTTCTTCCTTCAGCTACTTATCCAATTCCATTTGCAATGCCATGATTCACTCTGGCTCCACCACCCTTTCAGACAGTGCATTCCAGATCCTAACCGCTCGCTGCTTTAAAACACTTTCCCCACGTCGCCTTTGGTGCTCCTTCCAATCATCTTAAATCTGTGTCCTCTGTTCTCGACACTTACGCCGATGGGAACGGTTTCTCGGCAGCTACTCTGTCTAGACCCGGAATGATTCTGAACACTTCTCTCAAATCTCATCTCAAACTTCTCTGGTCTCGGGAGAACAATCCCAGCCACTCCAGTCTATCCACAAAACTGAAGAACCTTATCCCTGGAAACACACGTAAATCTGTTATGCAGCCTTTCTAATGACTTCACATACTTCCTAAAGTGCGGAGTGCAGATTTGGACACAATACTGAGTTGCGGACTAACCAGTGTTTTATACAGGTTGATCATTGCTTTTGTATTCTATGCCTCTATTAATGAAGCCCAGGATTCCGTATGATTTTTAAACCACTTTCTCAACCTGCCCTGCCACGTTCGATAATTTGTGAACACATATCCCCAGGTAGCTCTGTTCATCACGCGCTTTAGAATTCTACTCTTCCGTTTATTTTGCCTCTCCTTCTTCCGACCAAAATGTATCACTTCAAAATGTTTTCCCTTTTATTTGACACGTGTCCATCCATTCCACCAGCACATCTATGTCCTCTTGCAGTCATCACTATCCTCTTCACTGTTCACTATGCTTCCAAGCTTTGAGTCATCTGAAAATTTTGAAATTGTGCCCCATATACCAAAATCCATGTCAGAATATAAATCAAAAGATGCAGAGTTCCGAGTACCAGTCGCTGCGGAACACCACTGTATACCTTCCCCTAGTCCAAAAAAAACTACTGTCTGATTCCTCAACCAATTTCATATCCATGCTGCCACTGTCCTTTTTATTCTATTGGCTTCAACTTTGCTGGTAAAGAAGTGGACCACATCAAGCATATAAACTGAGGGTCTTGTCCAGTAAAAACTGCGACGGGGTCTGTTTTAATGAGAGAAGCAATAAGTTAGATAATTACAGATTTGCTAACCTCATGCCAGGTATAGGTGCATTTTCATTTTTACCATCACCTACACATTGGTGGTAAATCTCAGGAGCATCTGTGTGATGGTGAGGTGATCACTGGACAGTAAAGCGCAGAGACAGGTGGGTGGCTGCTCATTATCCTCGGTGTGACTAAATCCACTTTCCCACTGAATACTGCAGACAGACTTGGTCACCTTGGTAAAGGAATGGTCAGTCTGACAACACTTTCTAAACAAGAGCTGACAAGACAATGGGTTATCATTAAATGGTAAAGGTATTAACGACCTGCAATTGCATTTTGAATACAATAAAATGCTGAAAAGCAATGGTTGAAGCTTATAATTTATCTTTGTAGAATGCATACATTATGAATGACGTGTTTTGTACACACACATACACACACATACAGACACACATACTCTTTTCAGTTGTACATCTTAACCAGTTGAGACATTTTTTCGGGTGGATGATAGGACCACGCGGCCGCCCATCCGACAGTGCTGTGACGTCACGGTCCTAGCTCTGTCTGACACAATTAATGTGTCACGTGGCAGCTAAATAGCAAACACTGGAGGAAAAACAATCCTTAACATTAAAGAACAGGGAGCAATTGGCACAGGACAACGCACGTGTGAATTAGGAACCTTTAACACACAGAGTGCCACTAAGTAGTGCAAACTGCAGTGAATCGCTGACCTTCAATCCTGTCCCTCAATCGCAGTCCATCTCTGGGAGATTGTTACAAAATTCAACCCATCGTCTCGACACCAATATAACCGACACAATACCAGAATAATTAGTAATTGCACATAGCTGTTGATAGCTGTTAACAATACGAAACATATACTTCAAACCAAAAAAGCATTGTATCCTCACACCCACACACACATACATCTTTATTTATATTAATATCTATCGATTCCTCTTTAAATCTTCTGCCTATGTAACAGACGCATGGGCAAGTACAGAAATAACTGAGGCAGGGTCTGTTGTACAATAAATAGAGACAGCGTCCAGTGCACTAATATTTTAGACATTGTCTGGTGCAATATGAAGCGGGACGGGGTATATTATAATATATTTCAGATATGGTCTATGTCAGGAATAACGGATACAGGGTGTAATGTAATATAAACAGAGATAGGGGCTAGTGTAATATAAACATAGACAGGGTCCAGTGTAATATAAAGAGAGACAAGGTATAGTGTAATATAAACAGGGACAACGCCGAGTTTAATATAAAGAGCGGCAAGGTCTACTGTAAAATAAACAGGGACAGGGCCTTGTGTAATATAAACCTAGACAGGGTATACAGTAATATAAATAGGGACAGGGCCTTGTGCAAATTAAACTGAGACAGGGTCTAATATAATATTAACAGTGAAAGGTGTAGAGTGATAGAAACAGAGACAGGGACTAGTGTAATATAAACAGAAACAGGGTCGAGTGTAATATAAAGAGAGACTGGGTCTATTGCAGTACTAAATGTGACAGGGTCCAGGGCCTCAATTAGCAAGACAGGGACTGCAGGGTAGATGAGTAAACTGACCACAGAACCGAGGTAAGGGGGCCATTCAAGTGGGGGGAGTAAAACGAAATGTTGGGTGGGAAAGCAAATTGTGAGGAAGACACTAAAAAAATATGTAAGATGATATAGACAGGCTAAGTGAGTGAGCAAAAATTTGGCACACTTTGGCAGATAAACTAAAAAAGTAAATTATAATTTAAATGGAGAAAAATTGCTAATTGCTGCGGTAAAGAAGGACCTGGGGGTCCTTGTGCATGAAACGCAAACAGTTAGTATGCAGATACAGCAATAATCAGGAAGGCACATTGAATGTTGGCCTTTACTGCAAGGGGGATAGAGTATAAAAGCAGAGATGTCCTGCTGCAACTGTACACTGTATTGGTGAGGCCAAACCTAGAGTACTGCTTACAGGTTGGGTCTCCGCATTTAAGGAGGGATATACTTGCATTGGAGGCTGTTCAGAGCAGGTTCACTAGGTTGATTCCGAAGATGCGGTGGTTGTCTTATGAAGAAAGTTTGAACAGGTTGGGCCTATACTTGTTGGAATTCAGAAGAATGAGAGGGGTTTTTATCGAAACATATAAGATGATGAGGGGGTTCGACAAGATGCATGCAGAGAGGATATTTCCACTCATAGGGGATACTAAACCTATGGGGCGTATTCTCAGAATAAGGGACTGCCCAGTTCAAATTGAGGTGAGGAGGAATATCTTCTCTAAGAGGGTTGTAAAGCTGTGGAATTCTGTGCCAGAAAGAGCTGTGGAGGCTGGGTCATTGAATATATGTGAGACGGAGATGGACAGATCTTAGAGCGATATGGGAATGAAGGGTTATGGGGAACGAGCAGGGAAGTGGAGCTGGGTCCATGATCAGATCAGACATGATTAAATGGCAAAGCAGGCTCGAGGAGCCAAATGGCCTAATCCTGCTCCTATTTCTTATGTTCTAATATTCTTAGGTCCTAGCGTGATTTAAAAATATTCCTTGTCCATTGCAATAATAACTGCGGCAGGATCTAGTGTTTTATAAACAGAGACGGGTCTTAGTGTAATATGAACCTAGACATGATGTAGTTATAGAATCACAGAATTGAAGAATGATACAGTAGATAACGTCCACATTCAGCCCAGTTGTGCCTGTGCTGACACTAAGCTGAAACAGCTAATCAATTAGTCCCACTTCCCCTGCTGTTTCCCAATATCCCTGCATTTTTTCAAATACAATTATTTACCCAATTCCCCTTTGAAACTTATTACCGGAATTACTTCCAGCACCGTATCAGGTAGTGTATTCCAGATCATAACAGCTCGTTGTGTATTTCTTTTTCCTCATTTCGCCTCTGGCTCTTTTGCCAAGTTGCTTAAACCTGTGTTCTCTGGTTACAGACCGGTCAGCCAATGAAACATTATCTTCGTATTTATAGTGTCAGACCCATTCCCGATCTTGAACATGTTTATCAAGCTCACTTTAGCTTTCTCTGCGCGAATGACAACAATCCCAATGCCCCGAGCATTTTCACTTAACTGAAGTCTTTCATCCAAGGTACTATTCTAGTAAATTTCCGCTGCACCCTTTCCAAGGCCGTTCAATCGTTCGTAAAATGTGGCGCTCACAATAAACAATGCCTTACAGATGCTTAGCAATAAATTCCTTGCATTTGCATCTATATCTCTATTTATGAAAACGAAAGACAGTGTATACCTTCTGCAATTCAGATCAGAACAACTTGCTATATTAAAACATCTCCTCATGTCCCTTCTGTTTTTTTTGCAAAGGATCTTAAATCTGTGCCCCCTGGTTACCGACACTCCTGTCAGTGTAAACAGTGTCTCACTATTAAAGCTATCACATCCCTACATAAAAGGAAGGCTATAAGAGGCAGAGACATTATGTTCTGATTGCTGCCAGAGATTGATTGGTAGATTTTGTTTTGGTTAGGATATTACGGGTGACGGAACCAGTGCTGGTCGATGGAGTTAAGATGCCGATCATCCGTCATCTAATTGAGTAGAGGCATGGTGTCGTTCAGTACTAATTGAGAAAGCGTATCGTGAAATTTAAACAGAGAAATGTTCTAATCCATTAATAACAGAGACAACACCTAGAGCAATATATAGAGGAGACATCGTCTAGTATAGTAAAAACTGCAACAGTGCCTAGTGTAACATATATAGAGACATGGTATAGATTCTAATAACTGAGAGTGACCAGTGTACTATAAACATAGACATTGCCTCGTGCAATTTAACTGAGGTAAGATTTCGTGTAATATGAGAGATACATAGCCGAGTGCAGCAATAAATGAGACAGTACTTAATCTAAGACGACATGAACATAGGCACGGTCCATAATAATAATAACTGAGACAGGGCATCGTGTAATGTAAACTGAGACAAGGCTGATTGTAATTTAATCACATGCATGGTTCTAGTGCAGCGATAACTGAGACAGAGCCTAGTGTAATATAAAGAGACATGTGTTCTCATGCAGTACTAATAGAGAGAGCCTTGTGTAATATAAACAGAGACATGGCTCAGTACAGTAATAACTGAGGTATGGCTCAGTGTAATATGAACAGATGCAGAACATATTGTAATATATCTAGTGACCGGGTCAAGTGCAATGATGAATGAGGCTGGACATTGTGCAATATTAACAGAAACAGAGTCTAGTACAGTACTAACGGAGACAGGACCTAGTGGAAGATACCAGCGATACGGTCTGGTGCAGTAATAACTCAGACATTGTCTCGTGTAATGTAAACAGGGAGATTGTCTTGTGTAATATAAACAGAAACATTCTCCAGGACAATGTAAACATGCACCTTGTCCAGCGTAATATAAATAGAGAAATTTTCTAGTGTAATATAAACAGAGACATTGTCTAGTACAATACAAACAGAGACATTGTCTAGTATAATATAAACAGAGATATTGTCTAGTGTAATATAAACTGAGACATTGTCTACTGTAATATAAACTTAGACATTGCCGAGTGTAATATAAACTGAGACATTGTCTAGTGTAATATAAACAGAGATATTGTCCAGAACATTATAAATTGAGCACTTGTCTACTGTAATATAAACTGAGATATTGTCGACTGTAATATAAACAGAGACTGGACCTACTGTAACATAAACAGAGACAAGTTCCTTTGCAACAAAAACTAAGACATGTCCGACTGTACTTTTAACAGAGGCATTCTCTCGATCAGTGTAAATTCAGCAGGGCACAACTGTCTAAGTTATTAGTGTACTTAACCTGGTCTTAGTTTATATTGTACTGGACCATGTCCCTGTTTATATTACACATGGCCCAGTGCCAGTTATTTCTGCACCAGAATATATTTCATTTAAATTATATCTGACCATATATCTGTTTATATTACATAAGTCTCGATATCAAATATTACTGAAACAGATATTTCTCGGTTAATAAAATTCATGACCTGGTTTATATTACACTAGGTCCTGTCTGAGTTATATTGCACTACACACTGTCTCAGTTTAAGAAAATAAGGACATAACAATTAGGAGCAAGAGTAGGTCATTCGGCCCCTCAAGCCTGCTCCGCCATTCAGGAAGAGCATGGCTAGTCTTCGACCTCAACTCAACATTAACTGAAGCCTCTCATGCCTGATACTAATCTACTACATTCCACTTAACCATTTCTGCTTCAGGAGAACAATCCCATCTTCTCCGGTCTCTCCACATTAAATGAAATTATTTGTGCAGGTACTAATCTACTAAATCTCCTCTTAATCATTTCTGTTCTAATGAGAACAGCACTGGCTTCTACAATCTCTCCACATATTTGTAATCGCCCATCCCTGATGCATTTCCAGTAAATTCCTTCTGCACCATCTTGAAAGACTTCACGTCCTTCCTATAGTGTGGTGCCCAGAATTGGACACAATACACCAGCTGAGGCTGAACTCGTGTTTCTAGTCATTCATCCCTGGTACCAATCTGGTAAAGTTCCCCTCACCCTTCTCTGCGAGCAATGTTTACTTTAGATACTCGTTTCTTTTTTATATCCCTGTAGAAGCTCTTACTGTCTGTTTTTATATTTCTTGCGAGTTTGCTCTCATCTGCTATCTTCTCTGTCTTTTTAATTTTTTAGTCGTCCTTTGCAGGTTTCTAAAAATTTCCAATCCACTGGCCTTCCACTGTCCTTCACAACATTATCTGCCATTTTTCCAATTTGATACCATCCTTTACTTCCATGACGACACTTGTTGCACACGTGATTGACCAGGATACGAGAAGTGTGGTTGCTCCACAACGACAGGGTTTCATCTGTTTCAACAGAAACAACTACACTGTGTTATTTCCTGAAATAATCCCCGCTGTCTGGCCTGAATGAATCCATGTCACTACCAAATGCTGCAATGTTTCCTCCACCCCACAGAGTTCCATCTGTTTAAAGCCACGACAGAAATGTCCCGTTTCCTCCTGGAGTTTGAAGGACATCAGCTTTAACAATGGGGCAGAGTTTCAGCCAATGAGCGAGATCCAGACCCAGCCCAGCCCACTGGGGGCTGCAAGCCCCACCTCTCGCACACTGTGATTGGTTGGAGAATCAATCGCCTGCCTGGTATTCCAGCCCCGCCCCCACTCCCCCTTTTGGTCGGGAGCTGCCATCAATCAGCCGGGCAGTGTGAGCTGTGCATGCACAGTGGGTGCGTCAGCAGGTGAGAGATGGGCAGAGGGAGGGAGCGGGTAAATAAAGAACACACTTGTTTGTACTGCCAAAATGGCCGCCACGCCGCACCCTTTGTCTATGGTCCCTTGGAGGATAAGCCACACCCTGAGATTTCACTGGAATGTGTAACTGGAACCACCCATCCCAAGGTCTCACTGACTTTGCAAATTGTAACTCAAACCACTTTGACTTCCTGAATCGACAGAGGACAGAGCTCCCCATAAGATAGCAAGGGCCAGCCAAAGTACCTTGCCACCATCCCAGTGCATGCCTCCCCCAGCCAAAGTGCATTACCCCAGTCCCAATGCATGCCTCCCCCAGCCGAAGTGCATTACCCCTGTCCCAGTGCATGACTCCCCCAGCCGAAGTGCATTACCCCAGTCCCAGTGCATGCCTCCCCCAGTCAAAGTGCATTACCCCAGTTCCAGTACATGCCTCCCCCAGCCGAAGTGCATTACCCCAGTCCCAAGATATGCCTCCCCCAGCCGAAGTGCTTTACCCCAGTTCCTAGATATGCCTCCCCCAGCCGAAGTGCTTTACCCCAGTCCCAATACATGCCTCCCCCAGCAGAAGGGCTTTACCCCAGTCCCAAGATATGCCTCCCCCAACTGAATGCCTTACTCCAGTCCCAGTGCATGCCTCACCCAGCAAAAGTGCCCAACACTAGTCCCATTGCATTTCTCCTCAATGCCGAAGTATCTTACCACCGTCCAAGTATATGCCTCCCACAGCCAAAGTGCCTTACCCCAGTACCAGTATAAGCCTCCCCCAGCCGAAGTGCCTTACCCCAGTCCCAGTGCGTGCCTCCCCCATTTGAAATGCCTAACCACAGTCCCAGTGTATGCCTCCACCAGTTGAAATGCCTTTCTCCAGTCCGAATGCACATCTCTGCCAGCCGAAGTCCCTTACACCTGTGTCAGTGCATGCCTCTCCCAGCCGAAGTACCTTGTCCCAGTCCCAGTATACGCCTCCAACAACCGAAGTGCCTTAAACCAGTCACAGTTTACGCCTATCCCAGCCGAAGTGCCTTACCCTAATCCCAGTATATGCCTTCCCCAGCCAAAGTGCCTTAACCTAGTCCCAGTGCATGCCTCCCCCAGCCGAAGTGCCTTATCCCAGTCCCAGTGGATCCCTCCCCCAGTTGAAGTGCCTTAGCCCAGTCCTAGTTTATGCCTGCCCCAGTTGAAGTGTCTTACTCCAGTCCCAGTTTTAGCATCCCCCAGTTGAAGTGGCTTACCCCAGTGCCAGTGTATCCCTCCCTCAGTTGAAGTGCCTTACCCCGGTCCAGTGTATCCCTGCCCCAGTTGAAGTGCCTTACGCCAGTCTCAGTATATGCCTCCCCCAGCCGAAATGCCTTAACCCAGTCCCAGTACATGCGTCCCCCAGCCGAAGTGCCTTACCCCAGTCCCAGTATATGCTTCCCCAGGCAAAGTGCCTTAAACCAGTCCCAGTGAATGCCTCTCCAAGCCAAAGTGCCTTACCCCAGTCCCAGTGTATCCCTCCACCAGTTGAAGTGCCTTACCGCAGTCCCAGTGCATGCCTTCTACAGTTGAAGTACCCTTACACAAGTCCCAGGTATCCCTCCACCATTTGAAGTGCATTGTTCCATTCCCAGTGTATCCTCCCACATTTGAAGAGCCTACCCCAGTCCCAGTGCATGCCTCTCCCAGTTGAAATTCCTAACCGCATTCCCAGTGTATGCCTCCACCAGTTGAAGTGCCTTACTCCAGTCCGAGTGCACATCTCTGCCAGCCGAAGTCCCTTACACCCGTGCCAGTGCATGCCTCTCCCAGCCAAACTACTTTGTCCCAGTCCCAGTATATGCCTCCAACAACCGAAGTGCCTTAATCCAGTCGCAGTTTATGACTTTCCCAGCCGAAGTGCCTTACCCCAGTCCCAGTGTATGCCTCCCCCAGCCGAAGTGCCTTGTCACAGTGTGAGTGCATGCCTCCATTAGCCAAAGTATTTTACCGCAGTCGCTGTGCATGCCTCCCCCAACCGAAGTGCCTTATTCCAGTCCCAGTGTATCCTTCCCCCAGTTGAAGAGCCTTAGCCCATTCCCAGTTTAGGCGTTCCCCAGTTGAAGTGTCTTACTCCAGTCCCAGTGTTAGCATCCCCCAGTTGAAGTGGCTTACCCCAGTGCCAGTGTATCCCTCCCTCAGTTGAAGTGCCTTACCCCAGTCCAGTGTATCCCTGCCCCAGTTGAAGTGCCTTACCCCAGTTAGAGTGCATGCCTCCCCCAGCCGAAGTGCCTGATCCCAGTCACAGTGCATGCCTCCCCCAGCCGAAGTGCCTTGTCCCAGTCACAGTTCATGCCTCCCCCAGGTGAAGTGCTTTACCCCAGTCCAAGTGAATGCCTCCCCCAGCCGACGTGCCTTACCCCAGTCTCAGTGTATGCCTCCCCCAGTTGAAGTGCCTTACCCCCGTCCCAGTGTATGCCTCCCCCAGTTGAAGTGCCTTGTTCCAGTCCCAGTGCATCCCTCCCACAGTTGAAGTGCCTTACCCCAGTCCCAGTCTATCCCTCATCATCCGAAGTGCCTTACCCCAGTCCCAGTGTATCCCTCCCCCAGTTGAAGTGCCTTACCCCAGT
Source organism: Pristiophorus japonicus (assembly GCF_044704955.1). Lineage (NCBI taxonomy): Eukaryota > Metazoa > Chordata > Chondrichthyes > Pristiophoridae > Pristiophorus > Pristiophorus japonicus. Next base: position 35,247,624 of record NC_091999.1, on the reverse strand, counting down.
CGCAGTGCATGACTACTCCAGTTGAAGTGCCTTACATCAGTCCCAGTATATGCCTCCCCCAGTTGAAGTGCCTTACCCCAGTCTGAGTGTATCCCTCCCCAGTCGAAGTGGCTTACCCCAGTCCAAGTGTATCCCTCCACCAGTTGAAGTGCCTTACCCCAGTCCCAGTGTATGCCTCCCCCAGATGAAGTGCCTCACTCCAGTGCCAGTGTATCAGTCCCCCAGTTGGAGTGCCTTAACCCAGTCCCAGTGCATGCCTGCCCTAGTTGCAGTGCCTTAACCCAGTCCCAGTGCATGCCTACTCCCAGTCCCAATGTATCCCTCCCCCAGCCGATGTGCCTTACCCCAGTCCCAATGTATCCCTCCCCCAGCTGATGTGCCTTACCCCTGTCCCAATGTATCCCTCACCCAGCTAAAGTGCCTTACCCCAGTCCCAATGTATTCGTCTCCCAGCCGAAGTGCCTTCCCCAAGTCCTATTTCTCTGCACCACCTGCATGGAATGATTCGGGCTAGGAGGGGGCGGGGCTTGCCGCTTGTAAATCACAAAGTGCAGAACCAATAGTTTCCTGGGTTAATAAACCCGGGTTGTTAGAGTGGTCTCACAGCCCGAGTGCGGGCCCAGGCCCGAGAGACAACACTCCGCACCACCCGCTTCACACACACCCGGGCTCGTCCCCAGGCCCCGAATTACAGCCTGCAGACCCGGTGTTTACCCACCGGTTACAGACACGGTCAATGAGCGTCCGGGGGAGTGGGCTCTGCGGCCATCATCTTTGTCAGGGCGGGGCGAGCAGGCTCAGCGGCCGCCATACTGGTCAGGGTGGAGGGAGCGGGCTCAGCGGCCGCCATCATGGTCAGGGTGGAGTGGGAGAGCGGGCTGAGCGGCCGCCATCTTGGTCTGGGCGGGTCTCGCGGCGCATATGTGGCTTTTTCAGCAGGGACAATGGTTGGGCGGGGCTTCAGGTTGTCTGTCAGTTTGATTGGACCACATGTTTGTGACCAGGTCAGTGGCCCCTGAAAGGGAGTCATCTTGTGCTGATTGTTGCCTGGTGTCTCTGGGCCAGCCCGACTCACCATTGGTCCAGCCAAGGATCTTACTATTGGGCCAGCATGGGCTCATCCAATTGGGCAAGCACGGGCTGACACATTTGGGCCAGCACGGCCTCACCCTATTGGGCCACTCAATTGCACTCTTTTGGGCCAGCCCAGGCTGAGCCTACTGGCCAGCCCGGGCTCACATTATTGGGGCAGCATAGGCTCACCCTATTGGACCAGCACAAAAGACGCAGTGCCCAGCAGAGAGAATCAGCAGCTCATTGATTTTATTCTCACTCTGTGCACAGCGGGTGCAAAACTGAACCCAACGTTGTAAACTGGAAATGCATCATCACAGTCACATTGAGGAGAGGACGTTCACCTGCCCTGAGTGTTGGAAGTGATTCACTCAGTCATCCAACCTGCTGACACACCAGCGAGTTCACAAGTGACTGCAGGGGTTAGATTCTGCGGTTATTGCTGGTGTTAATGACTTCCTGACTGAATCTTGTTTCTTGTGTTGGTTGGAATTTGTTTCTGCTGATGTGAATAACCCCTATAACTGGGCTGGAGTTTAATAATTTGATATTTTAAATGACAGAGTGTGTCGATATTTGATGTCGCCAAGATAAGAGGGGTCTAAGTTATTTCCTGTTACCGACTGCACCATTTTGTGCATTTTCTACTTTCTAACTCGACATTATTTCAGTCTCATATCTTTGGTTACTCCCTGTTCCTCATACCTTCCAGAGTACCTCTCCTTGCCTTGGTATCGAGCAAAGGTGTCAGAAACATGCCCGGGATCACTAAACACAAAACCCAGTCTCTTAATCACTTTCAGATACTGGACTGAGTGTGTGCCCCTGTTGGAGCTGATTTTTGGACATATACTTGACTAGTATATGGGACCAAACATTTCTTTTTATTTTCCCCTTGAATGAATTATGTAAGGGACAATACTGATGCAATATGCTTTATACAAAAAAACAGAGTTAAACTTCAAGGTATGCTGACCTTGAGTTATGGAGATAGGAAAGTGAGATAATGAACGACTGGAGAGATAAGTGGGGGTATGTTTGTCTATACCGGTGCCAAAAAGCCTGCCACTTGTTTTTTTGTTGATTAAAGGGGAACTAGTCCTCTTGGATGTATATAATTCCTGTAACAATGCGAGGCTGGTTTATATCTAGAGCTCAGCCTTGGACAGTAATTGTATGAAAAGCTTTGTAAACCTTGTAATGCGATGATTGGACTTAAGGACGAGTGCTAAAGCACGTGATGTAAAGTGACGTAATTTGTAAGATAAAAGAACCTCACTGGAGATATCAAATTGAGAAGCTGCTTCAGAGACAGGGGTATCTAACACTTCTCACAAAGCTTTGTCTCCGATTTAATAAACCTCTCTTTATATATTATACAGTCTCGGAAATATTTTTCCACAACACCCCACAGTATCTCTCTCTGAACCAATCACATCAAATAATTGCCAAAGGATTAGAATCAACTCGATGAATAAGTAAACACATCACAGCCTAATAACCTAGCTCTATATTCACAGGAGAATGTCTGTTATCTAACGCCTCGAATGTCAATTGGTGAGATGAGCGACTGAATCACTTCCACGTGCAACAGCATCCATTCCCACTGTCCCCACATTTACAGTGTTGAGTCAGGTGGGCGCACGAGTCTCACAGGCTGAACGATTGGTTGAAGGTACATCCACACACAGAACATGTGTCCTGTTTCTCCCCGTTGTGATTGGTGTTTTTACCAAGGCTGATGATAAGGTGATCCTGATCAATCCAGGGAATCTATCAATTCTTGACGTGATGTCCGGTTTGAGTTTCCCAGCTACAGATCCTCCTCTTCTAATACCCTGCAAATGGTGGTTACAAACGTTGTTACTTTAAGTAAAGGATTGAAATTCAGAACACACTATTCCAGATTCTACAGAACATCCTGTCCTCTCCTGTCCCCCCTCAGCTGTAAATTCCTTATTCAAGACTCTACCCTCCATCCTCAATCTCTAAAATCAACATTCCTTTCATCGCCTGAGATGTATTATCTCCAGAAAGTGCTGAATCTGGCTGGGTGCAATTCCACAGACATTCGAAAACCTCTCGTGCCTCACCGTCAGTCGACACAGTGAGTGCCAGCAGGATTCCCACTGTGGTAGGCATCACAGCCTCAAATCCTGTCCAAAATTACATCCACACACTTCCCAGTTGACGTCACTTGATCGGTCTGAAGAGCAGGGGCAGTGGCTGATTTTTACTCTTATTTAACCCAATGGTATTGAGGACAATTATAACCCCTGATCTGCTGCCTTGGCGGAGGTCAACCAACAGATCAGATCAAGGATTGAACTTGGGACCTTCCCAGTCATTATTGCAGAGTTCGAAAATTTGGGGGGTAGGGGAATGGTTGGAACAGAATATTCTGAAACAAATTTGACTCCACCTTTAAATGAAATCTTCGTCACACTGCACAATTATGGACTCTTTCCAAATTATACAATTGGATCATCAAAATCAGTGAGACATTTTAGAAATGCTCAAGTCACTGAAATGGACAGCTTTACAATCACTGCACAGTACAGAAGGGAGCGACTGTCAATGGGAGCTCGGTTGGTGAAGTCCTCCGACACCCCAAGATAAACTGGACTGTCCCTTTAACTATAAAGAAGCAGAGAAAGGGGAGTCCCTGTCCCTTTAAATATCTGTCCCATTCCCCCAGGCAGTGGGAGGAGGAACAGCGCACGGTCTCTTGATATCCTGACTCAGCAAGCACCGCCGGATGGGCTGCCGCAGGGTCCTATAACCTACATCGTAATAATGGTCGGGTTGAGCAGAACAACTGAAAAGGACACACACAGATTCTTTGCTATATATATATATATTTATGCGTGTGTGTAAACAAAACATGACACTCTTAATGTTTGCTAGTCAATTGCACAGAGATAAATAATTATCTTCACCAATTAACTTCCAACAATTTATTTCCATTTTGTTTACAATGCAATTGCGGGGTGTTTAATAACTTTACCATTTATTGATAACACATTGTCTTGTGTACTCTTGTTCAAAAAGTGACGTCACACTGACCATTCTGTTACAAGGTGACCATGTCTGTCTGCAGTAATCAGTGGGAAAGCGGATTTAATCACATCGAGAATAATGAGCAGCCCCTCCCCCTCCCTCTCTCCCCGCCGTCTCTGCGCTTTATTGTTCAGTGATCATCGCACCGTCACACAGAAGCTCCTGAGATTTACCTCCAGTGTGGATCATTGCTGTAAGTGATGGTAAAAATGAAATTGTATGGGTGAAAGAGGAGCTGGGGTGAAGAGTTGTATTTAGAGAGGGAGTTGAAGAGTCGAGGTGAAGGAGGTGTATGAGTGAGGGGGATTTACTGAAATTAATCACTTCTGTTGTGCTTTGATGCGGTTCATTTTTATTTTAAAATGTTTAGAATTGCGTGTTTCACTGAAGTTAAACGCGGGGCAGCAGTTACTTGGGGGCACTGGGTTGTTTCTGTTGAATTAATGTGGACCGTGTTAATTGGGAATAGACTGAGTGGGATCATTCTGTGCTGAATGCAATGCTGGGCTGCGGGTTTGCGCTCAGTCCCAGTGACGAGGTGCTTTCAACAACAAATCCAAAAGCTACTCGCATTGTGACACCAAATCCAGGGACCATTTACACTGATACACCAAATCCAGGGACCACTTACACTGCGACACGAAATCCTTGGACCAGTTGCACTGAGGCACCAAATCCAGGGACCACTTACCCTGAGGCACCAATTCCAGTGACCACTTACACTGAGACTACAAAATTACATAGGATATACGGCACACAAATGGGCCATTCGGAATAATCAGTCCATGCTAGCGTTTGTGCACCATTCGGGAATTAGAGAGTCTTATGTGTGGGCAATGGTCATGATGTTAAAACCAGGTCTAGTGAGGGCAAAAGCTGAGTAATGGATGAAGATATGACGGTGGAATCACATGGTGACTGGTGGGGCCTGTTACAGGAACATAAGAAGTAGGAACAGGAGTCGGCCACCTGGCCCCTCATGGCTGTTCTGATCATGGACTCAGCTCCACTTCCCTGCCTGCTCCCCATAACCCTTTATTCCCTTATTGCTGAAAAATCTATGTATCTCCGCCTGAAATATATTCAATGACCTAGCCTCCACAGCTCTCTGGGGCAGTGAATTCTACAGAATTACAACCCGCTGAGAGAAGAAATTCCTTCTCATCTCAGTTTTAAATGGGCTGCCCCTTATTCTGAGACTTTGCCCCCTAGTTTTAGTTTCCCCTATGAGTGGAAATATCCTCTCTGCAAGCACATTGTCGAGCTTTCTCATTATCCTATATTTTTCAATAAGATCACCTCTCATTCTTCTGAACTCCAATGAGTATAGGCCCAACCTACTCAACCTATCTTCATAAGCCAATCACCTCATCACTGGAATCAACCTAATGAACGTTCTCTGAACCGCCTCAAATGCAAGCATATTCCTCCTTAAATACGGAGATGAAAACTGTATACAGTACTCTTGGTTTGGATTCACCAATACCTTGTGCAGTTGTAGCAGGACTTCTCAGCTTTTATAATCCATCCCCCTTGCAATAAAGATCATCATTCCATTTTCCTTTCTGTTTATTTGCTGTACCTGCATACTAACGTTTTGTGTTTCATGCACAAGGACCCCCAACTCCCTCTGTATTTCAGCACTTTGCAATTTTTCTCCATTTAAATTATGATTTGCTTTTCTACTTTTTCAATTTTGTAATAGTTTATTGTCAGAAGCACTTTTCAGACAGGCTTATAATTTGATGTAACCAGCGCAGCAAATGTATCCGTCTGTTCTTGTTCCAAAATACCAAAATCTAAAGTCACTAATTAAATGTTCGGTGAGATTTGTAGAGATGTGGAAGAAGGGAGGAAATGAGGCTTGCAGGAAAGAATGTTATTTGAATGAACAGTTTGTGAGGCAGTTTTGTGACTCGTCTGCATGAGGTTAAAGGCATGAAATGGAAAAGGACACGTCCAGTGACACTTATATTGTCAATACCGATTTCTAAGTTAATTACTCATCATCATAGGCAGTTCCTCGGAATCAAGGAAGACTTGCTTCCACTCCTGTAGTGTGTTGTTTGGTGGCTGAACAATCCAATACGAGAGCCACTGACTTGTCACAGATGGGACAGATAGTCGTTGAGGGAACGGGTAGGTGGGACTGGTTTGTGCACGCTCTTTCTGCTGCCTGCACTTGATTTCTGCATGCTCTCAGCGTTGAGACTCGTGGTTTTCAGAGAATTACTATCTCCTAAGCGTTATCATCATCATCATAGACAATCCCTCGAAATTGAGGAAGAATTGCTTCCACTCTAAAAGTGAGTTCTCATGTGATTGTACAGTTCAATATTGGAATTATAGTCACTGTCACTGGTGGGACAGAAAGTCGTTGATGGAAAGTCTGGGTGAGGAGTCTGATTTGCCAGATGCTCCTTCCACTACCTTCGCTTGTTTTCTGCATGCTTCGGCGATGAGCCTCGAGGTGTTCAGCGCCCTCCTGGATGCTCTTCCTCCACTTACGGTGGTCTTTGGCCAGGGATTCCAAGGTGCCTAATATCCGACTGACGATCCCAACCACTAAGCCCAATCCTAACAAATAACCACAACCACTAAACCCTAAACCCGCACCCAAACACAGTCCCGAACCAAAGGTTGTTCACAAGGATCAGTGGAGGAGCTAAAGACCCGATAATGGAAATATTTCAACAATTACCTCGATGCAAGAAATTCTGCAAGCTATGTAAGTAACAAGAAATTATATCAACAAAACTTTCAAAATCAGCAAAGACTGTGACAAAGATCACACATTTCAAAGACTATTACATATAGTAACCACATTCATAAATCGTTAAACCATGTACAAAATAATAGATTTCAAGTCTAAAGCATCATAGTTCTTTCAATAGTTGGTTGAAAGGAACGTCATATGAGTGTAACATGAGACACTCCGGTTCAGTTTATGACACCCAGAAGTCGTCCACTCAAACAGAACAACCTTGGGATTTGATGTCATAAAAGATGAACTGGGTGAGAAGTGAAATAATCTACAGTAAGAAAAGGCCCAAAATGGAACAGTCGGTAACAGAACATTAAGCAGATATTATTATGGAGAAATCAAACATTCGACACACTGTGTTTGAACCAAGCTGATTTATTTAATATTTATATAGAACATTGATCTCCAGCTCAGGTATAGGGGTTATTAAGATCAGCAGATACAAACAATATCTGCCAGAATGAATATCGTTCAATGTCCAATGCAATCCCAGTATATACTGTTCTATTCACCAATGCAGCTTTTAAATGGCGGGTTATTTACCCAGTATGCACCACGGGCGAGAAGGTGCCGAACTCAAACTACAGGACTTCAGTGCGCAGGCGCGTCTCATGGCTGGTTTTGGAGCATGCGCGGCGAATGTAGTGGCGAAGGAGAAACGGGCAACATAACCTCCGCAGAAGCGTTCCATTTGAGCGCGTGGAGGGGAGCAGTGGACCAGCGGGTCGCGTGGGAGGGTTCATAAAGCACCGGTGCCCGCCGCAAGCCCGGAACAATAACCGGCATATCGGCGGTTACAGTTTTGGGGCTTTCTCCCGGTCACAGGCCCAGGCTAAAGGCGGCCATCTTCGTGCAGGAAGGCGGGTTCAGCGCTCGGCCAACTTGATTCGGTGAGTCGCATCGCGCATGCGCGGCCATCTTGGTTCAGGAACAAAGTGAGCGATAACAGTTTCTGTTTCCAACCGGGTCCCAGTGGGAAAAGGATTGTCTTCGATATTTTATTCTCACTCTCCACACCTCGAATTTCTCACCATCTCCCCAAAAGGCGACGCTTAGTACCGACCTTGTGGTTTAATTCCTGCATAATTGTAACAGAGAAGGGACAGAAATATTCAATCCTTTCGTTAGAATCCCCATGTTAAGTCCCAGGCTTAGAATTCCCATCTCATCATTATCATAGGCAGTCCCTCGGAATCGAGGAAGACTTGCTTCCACTCCTGAACTGAGTTTATTGGCGGCTGTCCAGTCGAATACAAGAGCCACAGATTCATTCACAGGTGTGACAGATAGTCGTTGAGGGACGGGGTGGGCGGGATTGGTTTGCCGCACGATCTTTCCGCTGCCTGCGCTTGATTTCTGCATGCTCTTTGCATTGAGACTCGAGGTGCTTAGCGCCCTCCCGGATGCACTTCATCCGCTTAGGACGTTCTTTGGCCAGGGACTCCCAGGTGTCAGTGTGGATGTCGCATTTTATCAGGGAGCCTTTGAGGTTTCCTTGTAACGTTTCCCCTGCCCACATTTGGCTCGTTTGCCATGCAGGAACTCCATAAAGAGCACTTGCTTCGGGAGTCTCCTGTCTGACATGCAAACTGTGTGGCCTGCCCAGCGGAGCTGATCGAGTGTGGTCAGTGCTTCAATGCTGGGGATGTTAGCCTAGACGAGCACGCTGATGTTGGTGCGCCTGTCATTCCAGGGGATTTGTGGGATCTTGTGGAGACATCATTGGTGATATATCTCCAACGACTTGAGGTGTCTACTGTACATGATCCGTGCCTCTGAGCCATTCAGGATGGTGGGTATTACTACAGCCCTGTAGACAATGAGCTTGATGGTAGCTTTGAGGGCCTGGTCTTTGAGCACTCTTTTCCTCCGCCGGCTGAAGGCTGCACTGCCGTACTGGAGGTGGTGTTGAATCTCCTCATCAATGTCTGCTTTTGTTGATAAGACGCTCCCGCGGTATGAGAAATGGTCCATGTTGTCTAGGGCTGCGCCATGGATCTTGATGACTCGGTGGCAGTGTTGTACATTGAGTACTGGCTGGTGGAGGATCTTTGTCTTTCGGATATTTAGCGTAAGTCCCACGCTTTCCTGTTCCTCAGTAAATACGTCGACTATATCCTGGAGTTCAGCCTCAGAATGTGTGCAGACACAGGTGTTGTCCACGTACTGTAGCTCAACGACAGAGGTTGGGGTTATCTTGGACTTTGTCCCGGAAGCAGCGAAGATTAAACAGCTTCCTGCTGGTTCTGTAGTTTTGTTCCACTTCAGCAGGGAATTTGCTGAATGTGAGGTAGAGCAGGGCAACGAGGAAGATTGAGAAGAGGGTGGGAGCAATGACGCAGCCCTGTTTGACCCTGGCCCGGACGTGGATTGAGTCTGTAATGGATCCGTTGGTAAGGATTATTACCTGCATGTCATCATGGAGCAGGCGAAGGATGTTGACACATTGTTGAGGGCATTCAAAATGGAGGAGGACGCTCCATAGATCCTCATGGTTCACAGTGTCAAATCCGTTTGTAAGGTTGAACAAGCCCATGTATCACGGCGCTGGTCCCTGCATTTTTCCTGCAGCTGTCGCGCTGCAAAGATCATGTTCGATGTGCCCCGTGGGGCAGTGTGACTCCAAGAGGAGCTCCTCGGCCACAGGGAGAAGACGGTTGAAGAGAACTCTAGCAAAAACTTTCCCAGTGGCTGATTAGCAGGGAGATTCCTCTGTAGTTGCTGCAGTTGGACTTGCCCCCTTTTTTAAAGATGGTGACGATCACTGCATCTCTGTGATCTCCCGTCATGTTCTCTTCCCTCCAGATGAGAGCGATGAGGTTATGTATCCATGCCAACAGTACATCTCCGCCATGCTTTAGCGCCTCTGTAGGGATTCCATCCGCTCCCGTAGCCTTGTTGTTCTTGAGCTGTCTTAAGGCTTTTCCTACCTCATGCAACGTTGGTGTTTCACTGAAGTGGGGGCGGGACGCATGCTGCGGGATGGAGTCGAGAACACTCGAGTCAAAGTCAGAATCTCGATTGAGGAGATCTTCGAAGTGCTCCTTCCAGCGGGCCTTGACAACCTCGGTGTCCTTGATGAGTGTTTCCCCATTCTTGGCCAGCAGTGGGGTGGGGCCTTAGGAGTTTGGATCATAGATGGCCTTGACTGACATGAAGAATCCTCACACATCATGGCTGTTGGCCAGTTATTGTATCTCCTGTGCTTTCTTCATCCACCACCTGTTCTTTAGGTGCCAGGTTTTTTTGTTCGACCTCAGCTTTGAGCCGCCTGTAGTGTTGCTTTGCTGCTCCTGAGTTGGGTTGTTGCTTGAGCCGCAGAAATATAAGTTCTGAACATTCTCATCAAACCAGTCCTCGTGTGTTCTGGTTGAATGACCAAGTGTCACTTCACAGGCACTGGTTATGAGACTTGGAGGGCAGACCAAGCACTGTGGGCATTCAACATCTCAGCGTCATAAAGGCACGTCAGGTTAGCTGTGAAGCGTTGGCTGTATAGGGCTGGGTCTTTAAGTGCCCCGTCATTGACTTTCTTGCGGCACTGCTTCTGCTGTCCCCTCCACTTTGGGGTTAATGTCGATGATCGGTCAGGTGGTCATCCGGCCAATAGTCATCAGCTCCTGTCATGACGTGGGTGATTCGCACATCCTTGCGATCCCTGGCTCGGATGATGACATAGTCGAGTAGGTGCCCGCGCTTGGAGCAAAGGTGTTGCCACGATGCCTTGTATTTTTCCCTCTGGCGGAACAAGGTGTTGGTGATGAGAAGTTCATGTTCTAGATATTTTGTCAGGAGTAGGATACTGCTGGAGTTGGCTTTCCCTACCCCCTCACTGCCAATCACGCCTCCCCAGAGGGCTGTGTCTTTGCCGACCCTGGCATTGAACTCACCTCGGAGGATCAGTTTGTCACCTGCGGGGACACAGGACAGGGATGTTTCGAGGTTAGAATAAAAATCCTCTTTGTTCTCATCCATTGCATCCAGTGTTGGGGCATACGCACCGATGACTGTTGCACATTGGTTCCGGGATAGTGTGAGTTGAAGAGTCAAGAGGCGTTCGTTAACCCCACAGGGGGTGTCTTTGCGATTGTCGACCAGCTCATTTTGATGGCGAAGCCGACTTTATGAAGATGGCGTTATTCCTCTGGTTTTCTTTTCCAGAAAAAGGTGTAACCTCAATCTTGTTCCTTGAGCTAGCCTTCCCCTGCCTGCCGGATCTCACTTAGGGTGGCGATGTCGCTGTCAAAGCTTCTAAGTTCCCGGGCAACTATGGTGGTGCGGCATTCTGGCCTGTTGCTGTTGGAGTTGTCCAATGGGATTCCTGACGTTTCAGGTCCATAACTTCATGTTAACGGAGTGGAAGATGCCTGTGTGTGAGTTCTTTTAACTTGGGGTGGCATAGCTGAACAAGGTCTTGGTCCAGTGGCAAGGGATCCAAGACGACTGGAGACCAGGCACTTCTGTACGAGCCTAATTGCCGAAGGCAAAATGTTGGCTGCAAGCTCGGCGCTGAGTAGCACCCTTGTTGGTAAGTGGTCCGAGGCTTGGTTGGGGGCAGGCATTAGGAAGTCAGTTGTCTGCTGGAGGTCCAAGTGGGAGGTCAGCAAGCAGTAGGAGGGTGAAAGAATCATAGCCAGGCCACTCATGGGGAAGGGGAGGTCCAGCCGTCGACGAGGAGAGACATGTAGGCCCGCTGCTGGAGGGACGAAAACCCGCCGCTCGAGGGATGTAGGCCCGCCGCAGGAGGGGCCGGGTGATGTTGTGGTCGCCGGGTCGGAGGCACACCTGCTTGCTGGGCGTCGTCGTGAGTAACCTGGTTTCAAATGGCTGAAAATGATGCTAATAAAACACACCGAACTATTTTCTATTTAGATTGGGGCACAGTATTCAATTGCTTAATAAAATATTTTTAAAAGAAAATTATTCTTAAAGGTTCCCCCACGTTGTTTAAAAGTTTCTTCAGAAGTTTTAAAAGTTTCACCCGTAGTTTTAAAAAAGGTTTCCCAATTTATTTAAAACTTGCTCCAGAGGTTTTAAAAGTTTCCCCAGTTGTTTAAAAGTTTCTCTTGAAGTTTTTAAAGTTTTCACAAGTTGATTAAAAGTTTAAAATGAAAGTCAGTCGTAAGCTACCTGCCTTCGTACTGTTCCATGGGTGCTGCCATCCCTCTGCAGCTGCACAAAGCCCTGGCTAGACCACACCTGGAGCACTGCGGGGAAGAAGAGGCTCAGTCATCTCTGAAAGGGTTCCGAATGCCTGGACGCCATGTACAGTCCCAGGGTCAGAATCCCCATATACAATGCCAGCGTTAGAATCTCCATTTACAATCCCAGGGTTAGATTCCCCATGTACTCTCCCAAGGTTAGAATGCCCACATACTCACCCAGGGATAAATTCCCCATGTACCGTCCCAGGGTTAGAATCCCCATTTACAGTGCCTGGGTTAGAACCCTCACGTATGGTCCCAGGGTTAGTATCCCCATCTACTCTCCCAGTATTAGAATGCCCAAGTACTCTCCAAGGGTTAGAATCCCCATGTACAGTCCCAGGATTGGAATCCCAATGTACAGTCTCAGGTTTGGAAACCTGTGACTGTACACAGATGAAGAGAAAAATTGAGGCCTTGAATCTGAGTTGGGGAAAAATCATAGAAACATGATTCAATTTCTATCCTAAACTATTTGAAATCAAATCAAATGAATTGTTGCAATTAACACATTACTTTCATGCCAAATGGGAAACAAGTGATGTGTGGGCTGTGCAGGAGTGTTTGCGCCCGGTTACACAGCATGTCCTGGCTCTCCACTCTAAATACACTTCTTTAGGTTCACAGTCTCATTGACACATCCAACTGAGTAGCTGGACCTCGCCCTTTAAACCACATCAGAGAAATATCAGCATTTGATGTTTAATTTGCTAAACATTTATAAAACACTGGTTAGGCCTCAGCTGGAGAATTGTGTTCAAGTTTGGGCTCCAAACTTTCGTAATGATGGCCAGCTTTAGAGAAGGTGCAGAAGGAATGGTCCCAGGGAGATGGGACTTCAGTGATGTGGAGAGCCTGGTGAAGTTTTCTCCAGAGAGCAGGAAATGGTAAAAGGAGATTTAATGGAGATGTACAAAATTATGAACGATTTAGATAGAGGAAATATGGAGAAAGTGTTTCCAGTGGCATTAGGGTAGGTAACCAAAGGAGTCAGACTTCCAATGAATGGCAAAATAACGAGAGGTGAGATGTGGGATCATTTGTTACTCAGCGAATTGTTATGATCCAGATTGCACTGTCTGAAAGAGTGGTGGAAGCAGATTGAATTGCAATTAAAAGGGAATTGGATAAATACTTGCTGGGAAAAATATACCAAGCAATGGGTAAAGAGCACAGGAATGAGACTCATTGAACAGCTCCACCAAAGAGCCGGCACAGACAGGATGGGCTGCACGGCCTCCTGTGCCATCCTCGCCGTGACAATGGCGGATGATCTTATCCAGAGTGCTCCGCCCGTCGGAATACGCCCTATCTCCATCAGCACGGGGGCAACGTGGGTAGTGCTGGTCCCTGGAGAGCACGCCCCTGTGCGGAGAGGCTCCCGGGGACTGATTGGAGCGAGCACGGCATCAGCATCACCAAGTGTGGCTCTCAGGCGCATGGCAACACCGAGTGTGACTCTCAGTCCCGGGCAGCACCGAGTGTGGCTCCCAGGCCCATGCACCAGGCCCCATGCATCACTGATTGCGGCTCTCAGGCCCCGGTCAACACCAAGAGTGGCACTCACACCCCGGGCAACTCCGAGTGTGGCTCTCAGGTCCCGGGCAACACCGAATGCGGCTCTCAGCCTGCGTGTCAAAACCTCTGGGCCCGGCACCAGCAAACCCCGGGGGCAGTGCCTCCCCCACACCACGAAAATAACGACTTGCGTTTATACAGCATGCCCAGCAATTCCCAGCCGCTCCGTATCAGAGTGGGCGCTGAATGCGGAAGTCACTCCCTGGCCTCCTTGAATCGATCATGACCCGCTTCCACACCAAAACGGATGAGTTCACAGATGTTTCACTACGAGACCTGATATTCTAGGTCCCGAACTACATATTAAAGTGTGGAAAATGCTTGTGAGTTGATTCTTTTAACGTGGGTAACCGTTGCACACAAGCCACCACACGGGCTGAACAGAGTGAGGTCTTGGTTCAGTGGCAAAGGTTAACAAGGACGACTGGAGACCAAGCTCTGCTGCACAGACCTCGTGCACATACTTGTACTGCCCATAAATCGTAGTGTGCTCTGGCCCATGCTGTCCCTGGTCCCTTACCTATTCCGGGCCCCGAACTCGCGCCTCTTGTGGCTCCAATCTCTCCACCCCAAACTCTCATCTAACGTGGGGCCCAATCTCTCCACCCCGAACTCTTGCCTTTCGTGTGCCCCAATCTCTCCGCCCCAATCTCTCCACCCGAAGTCTCGCCTCTCGTGGGGCCCAATGTCGCCACCCAGAACTCTCACCGCTTGTGGGCCCCAATCTCTCCGCCCTGAACTCTAGCCTCTCCTTGGCTCCAATCTCTCCTCCCCGAACTGTCGCAACTCCTTGGCTCCAATCTCTCCTCCCCAAACTCTCGCCTCTCCTTCGCCCCAATCTCTCCATTCAGAACTATTGCCTCTCCTTGGCCCCAATCTCACAGCCCCGAACTCGCGCCTCTTGTGCGCCCCAATCTCTCTGCCCCTATCTCTCGCCTCTCGTGGGATCCAATCTCTCTGCCTGAACTATAGCCACTCCTTGGCCCCAATCTCTCCTCCCCGAACTCTTGCCTCTCCTAGGCCCCAATCTCTCCATTCCGAACTCTTGCCTTTCCTTGGCCCCAATCTCTCAGCCTCGAAATCTCACCTCTTGTGTGCCCCAATCTCTCTGCCCCGATCTCTCACCTCTCGTGGGACCCAAACTCTCTGCCCTGAACTCTAGCCTCTCCTTGGCCCCAATTTCTCCTCTCAAAACTCTCGCCTCTCCTTGGCCCCAATCTCTCCATGCCGAACTCTTGCCTCTCCTTGGCCCCAATCTCTCAGCCCCGACTTCTCGCCTCTTGTGGGCCGCAATCTCTCAGGCCCGAACTGCCGGCGCTACTCCACCCCGACCTCACCACTCCTCTGCTGCTTGCCGCATCGCCTGCAGTACCTGGGCCGTTCCAATGTTCCTGCCCATGCTCCAATCGCTGACCTGGATTCCGGTACAAAGCAAAATCATTAAGGAAGAATAGCGGGACATCTAGATAGGAATAGTGCAATCAAGCAGACGCAGCATGGATTCATCAAGGGAAAATCATGTTTAACTAATTTACTGGAATTCTTTGAGGATATAACGAGCATGGTGGATAGAGGTGTACCGATGGATGTGGTGTATTTAGATTTCCAAAAGGCATTCGATAAGGTGCCACACAAAAGATTATGCAGAAGATAGAGGTATGCTGAGTCAGAGGAAATGTATTAGCATGAATAGAGAATTGGCTGGTGAACAGAAAGCAGAGAGTCGGGATAAATGGGTCCTTTTCGGGTGGTTTGTGGTGTGCCACAGGGATCGGTGCTGGGACCACAACTGTTTACAATATACATAGATGACCTGGAAGAGGGGACAGAGTGTAGTGTAACAAAATTTGCAGATGGCACTAAGATTAGTGGGAAAGCGGGTTGTGTAGAGGACTCAGAGAGGCTGCAAAGAGATTTGGATAGGTTAAGCGAATGGGCAAAGGTTTGGAAGATGGAATACAATGTCAGAAAGTGTGAGGTCATCCACCTTGGGGAAAAAAACAGTAAAGGGTAATATTATTTGAATGGGGAGAAATTACAACATGCTGAGGTGCAGAGGCTCCCAAAAAGTTAGTTTGCAGGTGCAGCAGGTAATCAGGAAGGCGAATGGAATGTTGGCCTTCATTGCGAGAGGGATGGAGATCAAAAGCAGGGAGGTCCTGCTGCAACTGTATAGGATATTGGTAAGGCCGCACCTGGAGTACTGCGTGCAGTTTTGGTCACCTTACTGAAGGAAGGATATACTGGCTTTGGATGGGGTACAGAGACGATTCACTAGGCTGATTCCGGGGATGCGGGGGTTACCTTATGATGATAGATTGAGTAGACTGGGTCTTTACTCGTTGGAGTTCAGATAGAAGAGGGGTGATCTTATAGAATCATTTAAAATCATGAAAGAGATAGACAAGATAGAGCTAGAGAGGTTATTTCCACTGGTAGGGGAGACAATAACTAGGGGGCACAGCCTCAAAATACGGGGGAGCCAATTTAAAACCGAGTTGAGAAGGAATTTCTTCTCCCAGACATTGGTGAATCTGTGTAATTCTCTGCCCAAGGAAGCAGTTGAGGCTAGCTCATTGAATGTGTCCAAGTCACAGATAGATAGATTTTTAACCAATAAGGGAATTAAGGGTTACGGTGAGAGGGTGGGTAAGTGGAGCGGAGTCCACGGCCGGATCAGCCATGATCTTGTTGAATGGCGGAGCAGGCTCGAGGAGCTAGATGGCCTACTCCTCTTCCTAATTCTTATGTTCTTATGTTCTTATATAAAATCTAGAATCTCATGTCTACAAATCTCGGGCAATTTAGAATAAATCCCCTCTCAACTTTGCAGCAAATGATGGAAAGACGCTTTGGATACCCGGCCTCCAGTGTGGGTCTGTTTGTTGCATCTGTTTGAGCTGGAGTGGAGATGGAGGAAAAGCTTCTGGGTATCACCCCCAGTATTTCTGGGCCCAGTGGGACCAACAATTCCCATGTTGGGCTGTCAATGGAGGGGGGTTCCCTTTCCTGAAGGACATTGATATACCAGTTGGGTTTTACCACAAACTGGCAGTTTTCATGGTTACTATTTCTAGTGCTGGCCCCACAAATTACCAAGTTCATTAAGCTCAATTTCTCAAAGTGCCTTTGTGCTTTTGTGGGTTCTCTCTCATCCACCCTTTTTCTTGACTGAAATTTACTTTACAGGATATTAAAAGGGGAGGATTTATTAACCGGAGGCTCAAACCAAACACCACATTAACATCTGACGAAGTCACTCGATTCATCAGGAATGGATTATTATCCAGCAACTATGGATGCAAAAAGCACTGTTCATAGCGGGGAGAAAGTGTACACATGCTCTGTGTGTGGACAAGGCTTCAGCCGATTATCCAACCTGGAGAGACACAAGCGCAGTCACACTGGGGAGAAACTGTGTAAATGTGCGGACAGTGGGAAAAGTTTCAACTACCCGTCCCAGCTGGAAACACACCAGCGAGTTCACACTGAGGAGAGGCCGTTCACCTGCTCCGAGTGTCAGCAGGGATTCACTCAGTCATCCAACCTGCTGATACATCAGCGAATTCACACTGGGGAGAGACCGTTCACCTGTTCTGTGTGTGGGAAGGGATTCACTCAGTCATCCACCCTGCTGACACACCAGCGAATTCACACTGGGGTGAGGCCGTTCAGCTGCTCTGAGTGTGGGAAAGGATTCAATGAGTCATCCATTCTGCTGGCACACCAGCGAATTCACACCGGGGAGAGGCCGTTCACCTGCTCTGAGTGCGGGAAGGGATTCATTCAGTCATCGCACCTGTTGAGGCACGAGCGAGCTCACACTGGGGAGAGGCCATTCGCCTGCTCTGAGTGTGGGAAGCGATTCACTCGGTCATCCCATCTGTTGAGGCACCAGCTAATTCACACTGGGGAGAGGCCGTTCACCTGCTCTGCGTGTGGGAAAGGATTCACTCAGTCATCCCACCTGTTGAGGCACCAGCGAGTTCACAAATGATTGTAGGGGTTGGATTATGCTGTTATTGCTGATGTTAATCACAACCCGACTGAACCATGTTCATTCTGACAGTTGGGGTTGGTTCCGCTGATGAAAACTCTTGTAACTGGACTGGAGATTAATATTTGGGATGCAGACAAATACATTCGTGTTGCTTTCAACACATTGCTGTAGATTTTACTCTTTCCCACCCGAGTGTTTAGCATCACCTGGCTGGAGCTCAGAGAGGACAAACTGGGGGGAGGATCATATGGGGGAAGAATTTCAGCATGGACACAGTCCTTCAGGGTCATACTGAGAGGGGAAAAATAGCACTTTGATCTTTCTCATCTCTCTTCACTGACAGCAGCCCGTTCAGGTTAATCTTGAGAGTGTAAGGTGTGGATGATATCTACCCAAGGGTGCTAAAAGAGATGGGATGGGTCCTCTACCAGCCTCTTGCCCATATCGCCAACAGCTCAGTAGATTCATGGGTTGTTCCCTGAGATTGGAAGGCAGCACATGTAGTTCCCATTTTTCAATTTTGCACAAGTCAGAGCTCTGGAACTGAAGGCCCATCAACGTGACCTCGATCACTGGGAAGGTGCTTGAAGGGATCCTGAGAGATGCTGTTTTGCATCATGGGGAAAGTGAAGGGGCCATTAGAGATACTGAACCTGGATTCCGGAAAACAAGGTCATGTCTAACAAACTAGCTTGAGTTTGTAAAGAAGTTGTCAGGTTGTGGATGGGGGAATTCAGTTGACATTGTCAACCTCAGGGTGTCAAACTCATTTTCTAGGGTGGGCCTGATCCAATATCCTGTCACTTGGCATGGGACACATTCAGCAAAAGCCATTAAAATAGGAATAAATGAAGATAAACTACATCGGAATTTACATTTAGATTTTATTTACTGCCGCTGCTCCCGATCCCTGGCACCTCTTAGCTTGAGCATTCATGAACTAACCCTGCTAAAACCATAACCACAAGGATATCGGTGCATGGTTCTGCCTGTGACCACAAGGCTGTGTCACTGCCACACACATAAACCGTTTCCTTGTTTCACATCTCCATACAAACATCATCTCTTCACACATCCTCTTTCTTCACAATTGCAGCAGACATGAGCAAGGACGTGAGGCTTATTAAAAGGCACATTTCATTGCAGCAAAGGTTACACTGGGAGAAATGTTCAGTTATTTTCCATTACAGGCAAAATGCCAGGCAAACCAGCAGCACACTCGCACCTGAACAGTGTCTTACCGGCCTTCAGGCTTTTCTTAAATAGATTTGCTGCGTGGAAATAAACTTAAACCAGCATTGCGGGCGTGATGCTCTATTCACACATTGAAGGCGAGAGAGATGCTGTCGGGCATACACGAAGTCAAGTAGCTGAAAGTGATTAACAAACTGGGTTTTGTGTTTCGTGATCCCGGGCGTGTTACCAATACCGGCAAAGATGAAGCCCATGGAATAAAAGGGACAGTGGATACTGTCTCACTGTGAGCGAGTCAGAATGAGAAGCTTTAACAACAACCCATGATTCACATAGGGAGACCTCACCAGACGAAAGGACATTGGGCGTTTAATGGGCTCTTTTTTCAGTGGTCTACAGGAGACTATTTGTGTCAGAAGGAAAGCTGGTCACAGCAAACGAACAGTTTACTGGCCTGTCGAGGGCCCACTCTGACCCCCACCTTCTCTCTCTCACTATTGATGGACACTGCTGCAGTAATTGCTCCTCTAACCTTTCCTCTCTTGTCCCTCCCACACCCCTAACCCGACACAATCTCCCTCCCCCTACATCCTCACTCTGCTGGAATCCACACCAGTCTCCCCATCTGCTCCTTGTTCTCTCCCTGGATCCTGAATCTACACAACTCGCTGATCCCTCCTGAAGTTACAGGCTCTGAAACTGAAGCTTGGTGGGCCTCAGTCCCTTCTCCTTGATTTACCTGCCCTTCTCTCCTCCTCTTTCCCCCTTGGTTGTGTTCCACACACTGGGTCTTGGGCCTTCCCCGGGGATTCTCAGTATGAACAGGGGGATATGTGTTGAGAGAGGATGTCCCAGCTCACCTCCTCTTTCCCCCTTGGTTGTGTTCCACACGAAGGGCCGTGGGCCTTTCCCGGTGATTCTCA
Source organism: Pristiophorus japonicus (assembly GCF_044704955.1). Classification (NCBI taxonomy): domain Eukaryota; kingdom Metazoa; phylum Chordata; class Chondrichthyes; family Pristiophoridae; genus Pristiophorus; species Pristiophorus japonicus. The sequence goes on along the minus strand of NC_091999.1, from coordinate 35,227,827 downwards.
GTATGAACAGTGGGATGTGTGAGACAGGATGTCCCAGCTCTCCTCCTTTAAAGGGACATGGAGAGGACCAGCTGGGCTCATGGCCCTGCTTTATGACATCACTGCAGTGCCTAACAACCAACCTCCCTGAGCACTGATCATTTTGGTCTGGGTTGAGCTCAGTGCTGTTACAGGAAGGGAAACAGGAGCAGGATTTGACCCGTGTGAAGCCCAGGATTAATGGGAGAGGTACAGGATCAATTTATACCTTATTGAGTGCGAAATGTCATTGTCCCAGACTCACCTTGTCCCTCTGTATCTGTGTCGGGGAGCGACCGATGGGTTCACTCTGTATCTAACCCGTGCTGTGCCCGACTGGAGAGCGTTTGATGCTAGAACGAGGTGCTCAGCTTAATGAGCACAACATTGAATCCAAAGATGATCAGATAAACCCATCAGCTTCACCCCTGGACACAGGTCCTGAAGGACAGTGTGTGTCTCTAATAATTTGGCTGGTGTCCTTGATCAAATTTAAACACCTCACATCTCTTTTTAAAAATTCGTTCATGGGATGTGGGCGTCGCCTCTCATCTCTCATTCTTCTGTACGAGAGCGAATATAGGCCTAGTCTACTCAATCTCTCAAAGGACAATCCTCCCATCCCAGAAATCAGTCTGGCGAACCTTCATTGCACTCCATCCATAGCAAGTTTATCTTTCCTTACGTAAGGAGCCCAAAACTGTACACAATACTCCAGGTGTGGTCTCACCAGAGCCCTTTATAATTGCAGTAAGATGTATTTACTCTTATACTCAAATCTTTTTCTAATAAAGGCCAATATACCATTTGCTTTCTTAATTGCTTGCGTATAAACTTTTAACAATTTGTGGACAAGAACCCCCAGGTCGCTCTGAACACCAACATTTCCCAATTACTCACCATTTAAAAAGATCCTCTGCCTTTCTATTTTTACTCTCAGTTTATAACTTAACATTTCTTCACATTATATTCCATTTGCCATGTTCTAGCCCACTCACTGAATCTGTTTCTATCCCTTTGAAACCTCTTTTCATCCTCCTCACAACTTACATTCCCAACTAGCTTTGTAGCCTCAGCAAACTTCGATATATTACATTTGGTGCCCTCATCCAAATTATTGATATAGATTGTGAATAGCTGCGGCCCAAGCACCGATCCTTGCAGCACCCCACCAGTTACAGCCTGCCAACCCGCAAATCACCCGTTTATTCCTACTCTGTTTTCTGACCGTTAACCAATCCTTGTTAATATATTACCCCTAATCTCACGAGCGATAATTTTGTTTAATAATCCCTTGTGTGGCACCTCATTGAATGCCTTTTGTAAATCTAAATAAACCACATCAAGTGGTTCGCCCTTTTCTATCCTGCGAGTGACAACCTCAAGAAATACTAACAGATTTGTCAAGTACAATTTCCCTTTCATAAATCCGTGTTCATTCTGCCCAATCGTGTTATTACTTACAACGTGCTTAATAATAGATTTTAGCATTTTCACCACTATTGATATCAGAACTACCAGTATTGCACGGGTTAGATAAAGAATAAATCTCACTCCATCCTCTCCCAAACACTATCAGGGTTGATATAGAGTAAATCTCAGACTACAATATCCCAAATACTCCCAGGGCAGGTACAACTTGGTTTAGATACAGAGTAAAGCTCCCTCTACACTTTGCCATTAACCAGTCCCAGGGCAGGTGCAGTACAGGTTAGACATGGAGTATATTTTCCTCAACCCTGCCACAAAACATTCTCAGGGCAGGTACAGCACGTGGTTAGATACAGAGTAAAGCTCCCTCTACACTGCCCCATCAAACACTCCCAGGAAAGGTACAGCACAGGTTACACGGAGTACATTCTCCTTCTACCCTGACCTAGCAATTCCGTTGCAAATACAGCATTTGTTACATATAAAGTAAATCGCCCTTTACACTGTTCGATCAAACACTCCCAGAGCAGGTACTGCATTGGTTATACACTAAGTAAAGCTCCCTCTACACTGTCGAAATAAACACTCCGAGGACAGCTACAGCACAATGTAGATACAGTGTAATTCTCTCTCTAATCTCTCAAAATTTTGCACAGTTTTGGTCGCCTTATCTAAGGAAGGATATATTTGCCTTGCTTAGAAACAGAGTAAAACTCCCTCAATACTATCCCACCAGACATTGCAAGGGCAGGTACAAAGCACGTTAGATACAGAGTATATCTTCCTCAATCCTGCCCCAAGCATTCCTGACCAGGTACTGCGTTGGTTAGATTCAGATTAAAGCTCCTTCTACACTGTCCCATCAAACACTCCCAAGGCAGGTACAGCATGGGTTAGATACAGAGTAAAGCTCCCTCTGTACTGTCGCATCAAATACTCCCACAGCAAGTAGAGCACGGGTAGATATGGAGTAAAGCCCCCCCTAGACTGTCCCGTCCAATGTTATTGAATGGGGAGCAGGCTCCGGGGGCCGGGTGGCCCCCTCCTGCTCTTATTTCTCATGGTCTTATGTACCCAGCATGCCCCACAGGGGAGAATGTGCCGCACTCAGACGACAGGAGCTCAGTGCGCCCGTGCTGGTCCTGGCTGTGTTTGGAGTATGCGCAGTGCGTGTAATAGTGGAGGAGACACATTTCGGGCAAGCTCCACAGAAGTGTCGTTTTCATTGGGACGAAGGGGAATAATGGACCACCGGGGAGTAAGGGAGGCTTCATCAACAACCGATACCCGCCGCAAGCCCGGAATAGTAACCAGAATATCGGCGATTGCAGTTTCGGGGCTTTTTCCGAATCACAGGTATAGGCTAACGGCAGGAAGGCAGGTTCAGCGCTCCGCCATCTTGATTCAGTTAGTAGCACAATGCAATTTGCGGCCATCATGGTGCAGGTACAAAGTGAATGATATCAGTGTCTGGAACTGAACCCAGCTCGAGTAAGCAACTTCAGGGGTGGGGAACCAGTGATTGTAGAACTGAACCCAGCCAGAGTCAGCACCTTCAGGGGAGGGGAAACAGTGAGTGTAGAACTGAACCCAGCCAGAGTCAGCACCTTTAGGAGAAGGAAGTGTACCTGTGTGTGTAGAACTGAACCCAGCTAGTGTCAGCACATTCTGGGAAGGAGAAGGAGGGGAACCAGTGAGTGTAAACCTGAACCCAACCAAAATTGGTAGTGAAAACTGGGAGTAGAGGAGAAACTGTCTGGAAATTTGTGTTGATTTGGATTGCAGCACAGCAGGTGGGACAACGTGTGGGACAGGGATTTATAGCTTTGGAAGGACAAGGGAGATAAGCATGTTTCATGGAAACTAGATGAGTCTCTCCTGAATTTCTGTCCTTTACTGACAGCGATGAGTTTTGTTATCCCCTTTTACAGCGTATTAGAAGAGGAGATTTTCAGACAGGAAACACAAACCAAACATCATGTCAAGATCTGACAGAGTCACTCGATGCATCAGGACCTGAATATCATCGGCCTTTCAAAGTGGAAGGAGAAATGTTTTCTGTCTTGCCTGTGGGAAAAGATTTCAAACATCAGTGTGACTGGAAAAGCACCGAGACACACACTCCCGAGTGAGTGTTCCAGTGCACGGACTGTGGAAAGAGCTTTAACCAGTTGCACAGCCTGAAGAAAACATCGCAGCATATAAAGCACCGAGAAACTGTAAACGTTTTGTGCATAATGGGTTAGGGCCAACTGATCGAACAACCGTGGAGATTCACAAGGACACCCGCACCACGGAGAAACCGTGGAAATGTGGTGACTGTGGGAAGGCACTCAGATCGCCGTTAGAACTGGAAATTCATCGACGTAGTCACATTGGGGAGAGGCCATTCATTTGCTCTCTGTGTGGAAAGGGATTCACTGCATCATCCCACCAGCTGAAATACCAACGAGTTCACACATGGGAGAACACGTTCACCTGCTCTGAGTGTGGGAAGCGATTCACTCGGTCATCCCACCTGCTGACACACCAGTGAGTTCACACTGGGGAGAGGCCGTTCACCTGCTCTGAGTGTGGGAAGGGATTCACTCAGTCATCCGACTTACTGACACACCAGCGAGGTCACACTGGGGAGAGGCTGTTCACCTGCTCAGAGTGTGGGAAGGAATTCACTCAGTCATCCACCCTGCTAACATACCAGCGAGTTCACAAGTGACTCAAGGGGTTAGAATCTGCTGTTATTGCTGCTGTTAATCACATCCCGACTGAACCATGTTCAATCTAACAGTTGGGGTTTGTTTCTGCTAATAATAAGCCTGAAACTGGGCTGGACCTTAATATTCTGGATATATTGCTGATTGTGTTCTTGGGACTGCAGTGTCCATTTAAAAACTGTGTGTGTTATCTTTCCCCTTAACTCAGCAACTCTCAACAATAAAATTATGAACTTTTACTTTAATCCTATCTTGATCTTTGGTACACAATCTACAATAATGTAAACGTTTGTACTGAATATAATCTCCAATTAGAAAGAGCTTGCTGACAATTCTTACTGACTTGCACATTACACAAAGCGGCCGCTCCATTATCCACCAGAAAGAAGGGGAATGGAAATTGGTGGGGAATCAGTGTCCACAAATGGTGTCCCCCATCTGGTGTAGCAAAACCCCTGGCACGGGAATGGAGCCAAGTCCAAACCAAAACTGTGTGCAGTACTCCAGGTGTGGTCTTACCAACGCCCTGTACAGTTGTAGCAGGACATCCCTACTTTTATACTCCATCCCCCTTGCAATAAAGGCCAGCATACCATTTGCTTTCCTGATTATTGCTCTATCTGCATGCTAAATTTTTGCATTTCATGTACAATAACCCCCAGATCCCTCCGTACTACAGCATTTTGTAATCGTCCCCATTTAAAGAATCATTTGCTTTTTTATTTGTACTACCAAAGGGGATAAGCTGACATTTTAACACATTACAATGCATCTGCCAGATTTTGCCCATTCACTGAGCCTTGCTATATCCTTTCGTAGATTATCTGCGTCCTCCTCACAGATTGCTTTCCCAACTATATTTGTATCATCAGCAAATTTGATGATGTTACACTCGGTGCCTTCATCCAAGTCATTAATATAAATTGTAAATAGTTGAGGCCCCAGCACTGATCCCTGTGGCATTCCAACAGTTGCAGTTTGCAAACCTGAAAATATCCATTTATCCCCACTCTCTGTTTTCTATTAGTTTGCCAATCCTCCATCCACGGTGATACATTACCCCCAATCCTATGAGCTCTTAGCTTGTGCAATAGCCTTTTGTGTAGCACTATATGGAATGCTTTCTGGAAATCCAAATATACAACATCAACTGGTCTCCTTTATTCACTCCGCTCGTTACATCCTCAAACAACTCCAGGAAATTTGACAATATGATTTCTCTTTCATTAAACCAAGCTGACTCTGCTTGATGGCAATATGATTCTCTAAATGTCCTGCTACTTTTCCTTAATGATGGACTCCAGTATTTTCCCACTGACAGATGGTAGGCTAACTGGTCCATAGGTTCCTGCTCTCTGTCTCACTCCTTTCTTAATTAGGGGTGTTACACTTGCGGTATTCTTGTCCACTGGGACCTCGCCAAAATTTAGGTAATTTTGTTAGATTACAACCGATGCACCCTCTATCTCTACAGCCACTTTTTTCAGACCCTATAATGCATGTCACCAATCCAGGGGACTTGTCCGTCTTTCGTTCAATTCGTTTGATTAGTACTTGGTCTCGTGTGATTGTGATTGCTCCCCCGCTCCCCCGCACCCCGCAATAGCTCCTTGGTTAGCAACTATTGGGAAGTTTTTAGGTGCCCTCTACCATGAAGACCGATTCATAATTATTTAAAAAATTTTCTGCCATTTCCGTGTTTCCCATTATTAATTCTCCAGTTTCATCTTCTAAGGGACCAACGTTTACTTCAGCTGCTCGTTTCCGTTTTATATCCCTGTAGGAGCTCTTATTTTCTGTTTCCATATGCCTTGCTAATTTGCTCTCATCTGCTATCTTCACTCTCTCTATCATTTTTTTCGTCGTCCTTTGCTGGTTTCTAAAAATTTACAAATCGTCAGGCCTTCCACTGTCATTCGCAACATTTTATGCCTTTTTTCAATTTGATACCATCCTTTACTTCCTGAGTTAGGCAGGGATGGTTCATCCTTCTCTTAGCATCTTTATTTCTCACTTGAATAAATCTTTGCTGAGAGTTATGAAATATCTCCTTAAATGTTTGCCATTTCATTTCTACAGTCTTACCCTCGAATATATTTTCCCAGTTCACTTGTTGTCAGTGACATGGGTTGGTTTATATCACATGGGAGGAACTTGGTGTCAGTGACTGAGGGTTTGGTTCAACATTCTTTGACATGACTAAGGCCTTTGACAAGGTCAACCATAAGGCGTTATGGAGTGTACTCTACAATTTCAGCTATCCATATTCCCAATACAAGCCTCCTGCAGCAAGTGCTCTATTCGGAATTTCGACACGGCAGGGACAATGGGTGGGCGGGGCTTCAGGGTGTCTGTCAGTTTTATTGGACCACATGTTTGTGCCCAGGTCAGTGGCCCCTGAAAGGGAACCTTGTTGTTCTGGTGTTTGTTGTCTGGTGACTCTGGGCCAAACTGGCGCACCCTATTGGGCCAGCCCGTGATCACCCTATTGGGCTAGCCCAGGCCCACCTAGCCCAGACCATCCCAGGCTCACCTCATTGGATCAGCCCGAGCTCACCTATTGGGCCAGCCTGGGCACGCCCTACTAGGCCAGCCCGGCTCACACTATTGGGCCAGCCCGGACTCATCTATTGGGCCAGCCTGGGCTCACCCTATTGGGACAGCCCGTCTAACCCTATTGTGCCAGCACAAAAGACCCATTGTCCAGCGGAGAGAATCAGCAGCTCATTGATTTTATTCTCACTCTGCGCACAGCGGATGCAGAACTGAACCCAACATTGTAAGCTGGAAATGCATCGTCACAGTCACACTGGGGTGAGGCCATTCAGCTGCTCTGAGTGTGGGAATGGATTCACTCAGTCATCCAACCTGCTGACACACCACCGAAATCACACCGGAGAAAGGCCATTCTCCTGTTCTGAGTGTGGGAAGGGATTCATTCAGTCATCCAACCTGCTGAGATACCAGCTAGTTCACAAATGACTGCAGGGGTTGGATTCTATTGTTTCTGCTGCTGGTAATCGCATCCTGATTGAATCATGTTTGTTGTATCACTTGGGGTTTGTTTCTGTTGATGTGAATAACCTATAACTGGGCTAGAGTTTAATATTTTCATGTTTCAAATAACACAGTGTGTCGATATTTGATATCTCCAAGATAAGAGGGGACTAATTGATGTCTTGTTACTGACTGCACCATTTTGGGCCTTTTCTCCTTTCTAATTCTGGATTATTACAGTTCTCATGCCATCAGTTACTCTCCGGGACAAGTTCCCAGTCTGGTAAATCAGTTTCAGATACTGGACCAAGCGTGTGCCCCGCAGCATCTCTCTAACCTTCGATGTGTGATTGGAGCACCCCGCCTGAAAACCTGGTTTCAATTTAAATTTGAATCCACTCAGCAAATGCATTAAAAAAAATATGTATATGTAAACTGATCACGTGAAATAATTGGCAAAGGTTTAGATTCACCAAGATGAATAAGTGAACACATCACGGCCCAATAACCCAGCTCTATATTCACAGGAGAAAGTCTGTTATCTATCTCCTCGAATGTCAGTTGGTGAGATGAGCGACTGAATCTCTTTCCAGGCACAACAGCATCCATTCCCACTGTCCCCACATTTAGTGTTGAGTCAGGTGGGCACACGACTCTCACAGGCTGAACGATTGGTTGGAGGAGCATCCACACACAGAACATGTGTCCTGTTTCTCCCCGCTGTGATTGGTGGTTTTAAAAAGGCTGATGATAAGATGATCCTGATCAATCCGGGGAATCTGTCAAATCTTGACGCGATGTCTGGATTGCGTTTCCCAGTTGCAGATCCTCCCCTTCTAATACCCTGAAAATAAATGGTGGTTACAAACGTTGTTACTTTAAGTACAGGATATAAATTCAGAACATACAATTCTAGATTCTATGGAACATTCTGTCCCCTCCTGTCCCTCCTAAGTTCCTTATTCTAGATATTTACTGTCTAAAATCAACATTCATTTAATCGCTGAGCTTTATTATCTCCAGAAAGTGCTGAATCTGGCTCGGTGCAATTCCACAAACAATAGATAACCTCTAGTGCCACACGGTCAGTCGATTCAGTGAGTACCAGCAGGATTTCCACTGTGGTAGGCATCACAGCCTCAACTCCTGTCCTCAAATGACATCCACACACTTCCCAGTTGTACTGAGGACAATTATAACCTGTGAACTGCTGCCTTGGCTGAGCTCAACTAACAGCCCTGATCAAGGATCGAACTTGTGACCGTCCCGGTCAGTACTGCAGTATTCTAAAAATTGGGGGTGGGGGTTGGGGAAGGGTGGGAACAGAATATTTTGAAACAAATTTGACTCCACCTGTAAAGGAAGCCTTCGTCACAATGCACAATTCTGAAATATTTCCAAATTAGACAAGCAAATTAAATAGATCATCAAAAACAGTGAGACATTTTAGAATGGCTCAAGTCACTATAATAGCTTTACAATCATTGCACAGTACAAAAGGGTGCGACTGGTAATGGTAGCTCAGTTCGTAAAGTCCTCCGACACAAGATAAACTGGACTGTCCCTTTAATTATAAAGAGGCAGAGAAAGTGGAGTCCCTGTGCCTTTATGTATATATATATATATATATATGTATATGTCTGTCTATGTATATATGCGTGTATGTATATATGTGTGTGTGTGTGTATATAAAGCACATCATTCTTAATATTTGCTAATCAATTGCACAGAGATAAATTATTACGCGCACAGGCATCTTCCACCCTTCAACATGTAGTTAAGGATCTGGAATATTAGGTCCTTCATTGAAACACCTGTGAACTCATCCCTTTTCGGCGTGGAAGCAAGTCATCCTCGTTTCGAGGGACTGCCTATGAAGATGATGATGATGGTGCAAGATTACCAAGAGAGTTGTTTAAAATGGAAATAACTTCAAGGTGTTACCGACCTTGAACTTTGCTGGAACAAAAGAGAAGAACTCCAGTAATGTTCAACTTCTTATATATGCAGTAATGAATCTTGAATGCCACAGCATGGTAACAAAATTGAACTTAAGACTTGAAAAACAAATGCTTGGAATGAATGATTTGGAGCCATGTGTTATCTTCCACGACAGACTGCTCGAGGGGAAGATAACCGACTTGCTGTGAACGCATTGCAGATAACTTTTGTATTGTTAAATCACAAAGGCAGGACACAGGTTTTTGTGAAAATAAAATTGACGAGCTAAATAGATAGGAGTTCCTGCTCAAGCATTCGGGACGGGAAATCTAATTCAGATAACCTAAGTTTGACCTGTGGAGGGAAGACCTCTCACAGAGCGGTGATGTTTTTCCTTTTGTTTTTTTCTTGCAGAAGCAATTGGAAGCAAGGACATAGGATGAAATATCGCAGCCAGCAAGGGCCAGGTGAACGAGGAAAGGTGTGTGTGCCTAGAATGCTGGGGAAGCATCGCTGACCTACATACTTCCCGGTTAAGTAATGCCTCGATTTCAAAATGTTCATGTTTGTTATCATATCCCTGCATGGCCGCGCTCCTCCCTATCTCTCTAATCTCCTCCAGAGCCCCACAATCCCTGCGATATCTGCGCTCCTCTAATTCAGCCTTCTTGAGCATCCCTGATGATCATCGCACAACCTTCTGTTGCCTTGGCCTCAAGCTCTAAAACTCGTTCCTTAAACCTCTCCGCCTCTCATTCCTCCTTTAAGATGCTCCTCAAAACCCATGTCTTTGACCAAGCTTTTGGTCACCTGTCCTAATATCTGTTTATGTGGCTTGGTGTCAAGTTTTTTGTCTTATATTATTCTGTGAAATTCCTTGTGACGTTTCACACATTAAAGGCGTTATATAAATACAAGTTTTGTTTTTGTTGTTGCTGATACCCTTGATTTGACCTTTCACGGTATTTTTAGAACGTGCAGCTCAGGAACAAGCCATTTGGCCGAACTGGTCCACGTCGGGATTTAAATGCCACACGACCCTCCTCTCACCCTATCAACATACCCTCCTATTCCTCCACAGTGAGCAGTTCCACATTCACTGGTTGCCTTCCAGTGCCGATCGAAAGGGCCAATGTGTGAGGGTATGCAATGATTGTTGGCAGCCTATTCAACGTTGGGGGCATCATAGTCCCTTTGCAGACTTGGCCTTTGCTGCTGTGGTGAGTGGACAGTGACCAGTGGAAGGAGCCCAGGGCGGTGAGTTTAACTGCAGTCTGCCCACCAGCAGCCCAGCCTGCGTCAGCTGACAACCCCCACAGTGAGCAGCTGGAATGTGCAACCTCTCCTGGTCTGCACTGGGGAGCAAGGGAGGTCAAGGGTCAGCACAGAATGTCATCAACCTTGACCTCCAGCCTCTCTCCTTCAGGAGAATCAAGTTGCATTGACGTCATGATGTCAGCACGTTCCAGTGCGTATCACACCCGGCCCCCACTGTTCTGGCGATCTCAGTCCCCAGTGGGTGAAAGCTCCTGTCAATCAGGCCGTGGGCTCTGGTCACATGCCCCTGGACCGTGGGCTGCCCAACGGCTGGAGGCGGAGAGAAGATTCCGGAACGGGGAGGCGGCGCGCAGCTCAGGGGAGCCCTGGACCGAGTGGGGGGGGGGGGCTTTCTAAACACCCGGGTTGGGCCTCAGGCCCAAGCAAGAACCTGCGGCTCCGGCGTTTGCCCCGAGCTCGAGTGTGTCAGATGCTTCACGGAGGCGGTCGGAGATTGTAGGGGCGGGGAAGGATGTGGATCCGCGTGTGGGCCGGGGAGCCTCACACACATCCGGTATAGGCCTCAGGCCCCAATCCCGGCCCACAGGCCCCCGGGTATGCCCGGTGGTGGCAGGCCCGGCTCAGCGGGGTCACTGGCCACCGTCTTGCACAGGGCAGGGTCACAGCGCATGCGCGACCACATTGCCCAGGAACAATAAGTTGGTGGGGCTTCAAGGTCCCAGTGCCCGCGAGATGGACTAACCTGGGCATCAGGCTCTTCATCACCTCACAACAATAACCTAGGCAACAGGCTCTTCATCCCCTCAGAACAATAACCTAGGCAACAGGCTCTTCATCCCCTCACAACAGTAACCTGGTCAACAGGCTCTTCATCCCCTCACAACAGTAACCTGGTCAACAGGCTCTTCATCCCCTCACAACAGTAACCTGGGCATCAGGCTCTTCATCACCTCACAACAATAACCGAGGCAACAGGCTCTTCATCCCTTCAGAACAATAACCTAGGCAACAGGCTCTTCATCCCCTCACAACAGTAACCTGGGCATCAGGCTCTTCATCACCTCACAACAATAACCTAGGCAACAGGCTCTTCATCCCCTTATAACAATCACCGAGGCAACAGGCTCTTCATCCCCTCACAACAATGACCTAGGCAACAGGCTCTTCATCCCCTCACAACAGTAACCTTGTCAACAGGCTCTTCATCCCCTCACAACAGTAACCTGGGCAACAAGCTCTTCATCCCCTCACAACAGTAACCTGTGCAACAAGCTCTTCATCACCTCAAAACAACATCCTGGGCAACAGTTACAAAATTAGCCTCTATTTATATAGTGCCTTCAACGTAGTAAATCGTCCAAGGGCACTTCATGGGAACGTTATTGGAGAATAATTTGATACCGAAGCGTAAAAACATAGAAAGTACGTGCAGGAGTAGGCCATTCGCCTCTTCGATGCTGCAGCTCCATTCAATATGATCATGGCTGATCATGCAACTTCAGTACCCCATTCCTGAATTCTCTCCATATATCTTGATCCCTTTCGCCATAAGGGCCACATCTAACTCCATTTTTAATATGTCCAACGAATCGGATTCACAACTTTCTATGGTAGATAATTGCACAGGTTCACAACTCTCTGGGTGAAAAAGGGTCTCCTCATCTCAGAAGCACATAAGAACATAAGAATTAGGAATAGGAGTAGGACATCTAGCCCCTCGAGCCTGTTCCGCCATTCAACAAGAACATGGCTGATCTGGCCGTGGACTCAGCTCCACTTACCCGCCCGCTCCCAGTAACCCTTAATTCCCTTAATGGTTAAAAATCTATCTATCTGTGATTTGAATACATTCAATGAGCTACCCTCAACTGCTTCCTTGGCAGAGAATTCCACAGATTCACAATCCTCTGGTAGAAGAAATTCCCTCTCAACTCGGTTTTAAATTGTCGCCCCCTTATTTTGAGACTGTGCCCCCTAGTTCTAGTGTCCCCGACCAGTGGAAACAACCTCTCTGCCTCTATCTTGTCTATCCCTTTCATTGTCTTAAATGTTTCTATAAGATCAAACCTCATCCTTCTGAACTCCAACGAGTAAAGACCCAGTCTACTCAATCTATCATCATAGGGTAACCTCCTCATCTCCGGAATCAGCCTAGTGAATCGTCTCTGTACCCCCTCCAAAGCTAGTAGATCCTTCCTTAAGTGAGGTGACCAAAACTGCTCGCAGTACTTCAGGTGCGGCCTCAACAATATCCTATACAGTGTGAGCAGGACCTCCCTGCTTTTGTACTCCATCCCTCTCGCAATGAAGGCCAACATTACATTCGCCTTCCTGATTACCTGCAGCACCTGCAAACTAACTTTTTGGTATTCATGCACAAGGACCTCAGGTCTCTCTGCACCGCAGCATGTTCTAATTTCTCCCCATTCAAATAATATTCCCTTTTACTGTTTTTTTTTCCAAGGTGGATGACCTCACACTTTCCGGCTTACCCCTTATCTTTAGACTGTGCACCCTGGTTCTCGACTTCCCCAACATCGGGAACATTCGTCCTGCATCTAACCTGTCCAGTCCGGTCAGATTTTTATATGTTTCTATGAGATCCCCTCTCATTCTTCTAAATTCCAGTGATTATCAGCCGAGCCGATCCAGTCTTTCCTATTATGTTAGTCCTGCCATCCCGGGAATCAGTCTGCTGAACCTTCGCTGCACTCCGTCAATAGCAAAAACGTTTTTCCTCCGATTAGGAGACCAACACTGCACACAATAGTCAAGATATGGTCTCACCAAGTCCCTGTACAACTGCAGTAAGACCTCACTGCTCATATACTCAAATGCCCTCGCTATGAAGGCCAGCATACCATTTGCTTTCTTTACTGCCTGCTGTAGCTGCATGCCTACCTTCAATGACTGATGAACCATGACACCCAGGTCTTTTTAAACCTCCCCTTTTACTGATCTGTCAACATTCAGATAATAATCTGCCTTCCTGTTTTTGTTACCAAAGTGGATAACCTTAAATGTATCCCCATTATACTTCATCTGACATGCATTTGCCCATTCACCGAACCTGTCCCTGGCCCCCTGCAGCCTCTTAGGTTCCTCCTCGCAGCTCGCATTGCCACCCAGCTTAGTGTCATCTGCAAAGTTGGAGATATTACATTCAATTCCTTCGTCTAAATCATTAAAGTATATTGTAAATAGCTGGGGTACCAGCACTGAACCATGTGACACCCCACTAATCACTGCTTGCCATTTTGAAAAGGACTCGTTTATTCCCACTCTTTGCTTCCTATCTGCCAACCAGTTCTCTATACACGTCAATGCATTACCCCCAATACCATGTGCCTTAATTTTGGACACTAATCTCTTGTGTTGGTCGGTCAAAACCCTCTTGAAAGTCCAAATACATCACATCCCTTGTCCACTCTACGAGTTACATCTTCAGAAAACTCTAGAAGATTTGTCAAGCATGATTTCCATTTCATAAATCCATGCTGACTTGGATTCATCCTGTCACTGCTTTCCAAATGCGCTGCTATTACATCTTTAATAATTGATTCCAGCATTGTCCCCACAAACGATTTCAGGCTAACCGATCTATAATTCTCTGTTTTCTCGCTCCTTCCTTTTTTAAAAAGTGAGGTTACATTAGCTACCCTCCAATCCATAGGAACTGAACCAGAGTCAATGGAATATTGGAAAATGACCACCAAGGCATCAACATTTCCAAGCGCAACTTCCTTAACTACTCTGGGATGCAGAATATCAGGCCGTGGGGATTTATCGGCCTTTAGTCCCTTCAATTTCCCTAACACCATTTCCTGAATATTAAGGATTTCCCTCAGTTCCCCCTTCTTGCTCAACCCTCGGTTCCCTAGTATTTACGTGAGTTTTTTCGTGTCTTCCTTAGTACAGACAGAACCAAAGTATGTGTTCAGTTCGTCTGCCATTTCCTTGTTCCACATTATGAAGTCACCTGATTCGGACTGCAAGGGACCTACATTAGTCTTCACTAATCTTTTTCTCTTCACTAATCTACAGAAGCTTTTACAGTCAGTTTGTATGTTCTCTGCAAGCTTACTCTCATACCTCTATTTCACCCCTCCTAATTAAACCCTTGGTTCTCTTCTGCTGAATTCTAAATTTCTCCCAGTCATCAGGTTTGCTGTTTTTTCTGGCCAATTTAGATGCATCTTCCTTGGATTTAACCCTATTCTTAATTTCCCTTGCTAGCCACGGTAGAGCCACCTTCCCTGTTTCATTTTTACTCCAGACAGGGATGTACAATTGTTGAAGTTAATCTATGTGATAGTTAAATGTCCGCCATTGCCTATCCACCGTCAACTCTTTAAGTATCATTTTCCAGTCTATCCGAGCAAGTTCACGTCTCATACCGTCGAAGTTTCCTTTCATTAAGTTCAGGACCCTAGTCTCTGAATTAACTGTGTCACTCGCCATCTTAATAAAGAATTATACCATATTATGCTTACTCTTCTCCAAGGGGCCCGGCACGACCAGATTGCTAATTAATCCTCTCTCACTACACATCACCCAGTCAAGGATGGCCTGCTCTCCAGTTGGTTCCTCGACATGTTGGTCTAGAAAACCATCCCTTATACACTCTAGAGGATTTACTGTGATTGAAAGGCTGCATTAAAGGGAGCAGGGTGCGGCAGCGCGGTCCCGGCCTGCAAAACCATCAGCAGGCCGGGGCCATCAGAGGTAACTGCGAGCGGCGGTGGCATACCATTGCAGGAGGTCGACGGTTGTGAAGCCAGGTCGCTCATTACAGTGCGAGCAGGCACAGCACGAGGGGCCAAGGAGCTCCAAGAGATTGTAGAGGGAAGTGACCCGGGCCCAGGAGAGGCGTGAGTCTGGGGCCCAAAAAGAGGCGAGTGCCCAGAGGCAGCATGGACCTGCCCACACTGCTATATGCGTGTATGCTAGGTCCGTGCAGCTGAGCTGGTCTCCAGTCGTCTGAGGTAATCATTGCCACTGGACCAAGACCTAGCTCTATCAAGCCTGTGTGGTGGCTGGTGTGCAACGGCCATCACACGTTAAAAACATCCAAGCACAGGCATCGTACACCCTCCAAAGTGTAGATCGGGATTTGGAATATTAGGTCCTTCATTGAAACACCTGTGAACTCAAACCTTTTTGGTGCAGAAGCAAGTCATCTTCGCTTCGAGGGACTGCCTATGGTGATGATACACTCCAGGAAATCCTACTCCACAGTATTGCTACCAGTTTGGATAGCCCAATCAAATTATAGCTTTATGTGACCCATGATAACTTCTGTACCCTTATTGCACGTGTCCCTAATTTCCTGTTTGGTGCCATCCCCAAACTCCCTACTACTGTTTGATTGTCTGCACACAACTCCCACTAATGTTTTCTGCCCTTTGGTGTTTCGCAGCTGTATCCATATAGATAAAACATCATCCACGCTAATGTCCTTTCTTACTATTGCGTTAATCTCCTCTTTAATCAGTAACGCTACCCCACCTCCTTTTCCTTCCTGTCTGTCCTTCCTGAATATTGATTATCTCTGGATGTTGAATTCCCAGCCTTGGTTACCCTCGAACCATGTCTCCATAATCCCAATTACATCATATCTGTTAACAGCTATCTGCGCAGTCAATTCATCCAACTTATTACGAATGCTTCTCGCACTGAGAATCCGAGCATTCAGGTTTGTTTTTTAACAGTCTTTGTCCTTTTAGAATTATGTTGTAGTGCGCCCTTTTGTAGACCAGTTTTGATTTTTGCCCTTGATTTCTCTGCCCTCCACTCTTGCTTTTCTCCTTCCTACCTTTTGCTTCTGCCGCCTTTTTATTTCTCTCTGCCTCCCTGCACAGATTCCCATTCCCCTGCCATTTTAGTTTAAACCCTGCCCATTTAGAATCATAGATTTAGAATCATAGAATCATAGAAATTTACAGCACGGAAGGAGGCCATTTCAGCCCACCGTGTCCGTGCCGGCCGACACAGAGCTATGCAGCCTAATTCCACTCTCCAGCTCTTGGTCCGTTGCCCTGTAGCTTACGGCACTTCAAGTGCAAATCAAAATGCTTTTTAAATGTGCTGAGTATTTCTGCTTCTACCATCCTTTCAGGCAGTGAGTTCCAGACCCCCACCAGTCTCTGGGTGAAGACATTTCCCCTCAAATCCCCTCTAAACCTCCTACCTGCAGAGGGAAGGAGTTCTAGAGCTTTGGGCCTAGACAGCAGACGGCAGGACCACCGATGGTTTCGTGATTATAATTACGGATCCTCAAGAGGGCAGAATTTGAGAAGCACAGATATATGGGGAGGGGGGTTGGCTTTTGAGGCTGAAGGATATTACTGAGATAGGGAGGGTCGAGGCCACGGAGGGATTTGTAAATAAGCTGAGAATTTTGAAATTGATAAGTTGCATACCAGGGAGCCAATGTCGGTCACATGGATGATGGGTGAACAGGACTTGGTGCGAGTTAGGACACGAGCTGCAGAGTTTTGGATGAGCTCGGGTTTACTCAGTGTCGAACATGGGAGGCCAGCCAGGAGTGTGTTGGAATAGTCAAGTCGAGAGGTAACAAAGGCATGGTTGAGAGCTTCTGCAGCAGATGAACTGTGGCAGGGGCGGAGACGGACAATGTTATGGGGGTGGAAATAGGCGGTTTTGGTTAAGGTGCGGATATGTGCTCGGAAGCTCATTTCAGGGTGAAAGTTTGCGAACAGTCTCGTTCAGCCTCGGCCAGATGCTAGAGAGAGGGATGCAGTCGGCGACGAGTGAATGGAGTTTGTGATGGGGACAAAAGACAATGGCTTCAGTCTTCCCAATATTTAATTGGAGAACATTTCTGCTCACCTGGTACTGGATGTTGTACAAGCAGTCTGACAATTTAGAGACTGTGGAGGGGTCGAGAGAAGTGGTGGTGCGATACAGCTGGGCCTCGTTAGAATCATAGAATGGTTACAGCACAGAAGGAGGCCATTCGGCCTGTCGAACCCGTGCCGGCTCTCTGCAAGAGGACTTCAGCTAGTGCCACTCACCTGCCTTTTCCCTGTAGCCCGAAAAATTTATCTCCTTCAGATACATATCTAACTCCCTTTTGAAACCAGTGACTGAGTCAACGTCCACCATCCCTTCAGGCAGTGCATTCCAGATCCTAACCACTCGCTGTGTAAAAATATTTTTCTCATGTTGCCTGTGGTTGTTTTGCCAATCACCTTAAATCTGTGTCCTCTGGTTCTCTAACCTTCCACCAATGGGAACAGGTTACCTCTAACTACTCTGTCCAGACCCCTCATGATTTTAAACACCTCTATCAAATCTTCTTTGCTCTAAGGAGAAAGCCCCAGCTTCTCCAGTTTATCCACGTTACTGAAGGCCCTCATCCCTGGAATCATGATCGGACATGTTTTCTGCACCCTCTCTAAGCCCTTCACATCCTTCCTAAAGTGCGGTGCCCAGAATTGGACACACTACTGTAGTTGAGGCCGAATCAATGTTTTATACATGTTGATCTTAATTTCCACACTTTTATACTCTATACCTCTATTCATGAAGCCCAAGCTCCCGTAAGTTTTTTTAACTGCTTTCATAACCTGTCCTGCCACCTTCCACGATCTGTGCACATAAACCGTTAGATCTCTCAGATGTATTCTCGACCTGACATCTGTCATACGCGCTCTTTTTCGGCTTCACCTTATTGCCAGGCCGCTTGTGATGTTCGCGGCCTAGAGGAGTCCATGGGCCATGTATATATTCAGTGTGAGAGATTGCAGCCCCTGAATAGTAACCTGAAGGGGCCGCTCCTCAACTCTTGGTTATACTTTAGCCCCGTGCTCCTAATCTTTGGCCGCCTGGTGCAGAGAGGGGTTGGTAAGACGGAGGATCTTCTCCTGGACCTGCTCTTGGGCCTGGCTCAAACAGCAACTTGTAGGTCCGGGGTGGGCGGGGCCCAGAGGTGGGTCACTCTAGCTGCCTGCCTCTCTTCCACGGTCAAGAAAGGAGGGAGAGAGAAAACGGGAAACTACAGGCCAGTTAACCTGACATCAGTCCTTGGGAAAATGCTGGAATCCATTACTACAGAAGTGGTAACAGAGCTTTTAGAAAATCATGGTATGATTAGGCAGTGTCTATGAAAGGTAATCGTGTTTAATACAGTTATTAATTTTTTTGAGGATGTAACTAGCAGGGTGGATGAAGAGGAACCAGTGGATGTAATGTTTTAGAATTTCCAAAAAGCAATTGATGTGCCACATAAAATGCAACTTAAGAGCTCATGGAGTTGGGGGTAATATATTAATATGGATAGAGGATTGGTTAACGGATGGAAAACAGAGAGTAGGGATAAACGGGTCATTTATCGGTTGGCAGGCTGTGACCAGTGGGGTGCCAGCGCTTTACTTGAACTATTTACAGTCTATATTAATGACCAAGTGCATTGTATACAGGATTGCTGACGATTCAAAGCCAGAAGGGAAAGTACGTTGTGAGGAGGACGCAAAGAGCTGCAGAGGGATATGGACAGGTTAAGTGAGTGGGCAGTAAGGTGGCAGATGGAGTATAATGTGGGGAAATGTGAGGTTATTCACTTTGTTAGCAAGAATAGAAAAACAGAATATTTTGTTAATGGTGAAAAACTAATAAATGTTAGTGTTCAGAGAGATTTAGGTGTCCTCGCACAGGAAACTCAGAGAGCTGGCATGCAGGTCCAGCAAGCAATTAGGAAAGCATGTTGGCCTTTATTGCCAGGTGGTTGGAGTACAAGAATTACAAAGTCTTGCTACAATTGTAAAAGGCGCTGGTGAGGCCACACCTGCAGTACTATGCAAAGTTTTGGTCTCCTTAATCTGAGGGAGTGCAACGAACGTTTGTCAGATTGATTAACGGGATGGGGGTTTTTCCTATGAGGAGAGATTGAGCAGAATGGGCCGATACTCTCTGGTGTTTATAAGAACGAGAGGTGTTTCATTGAAATAGATACGATTTTGAGGGGGATTGAAATGGTGGATGCCGAGAGGTTGTTTCCTCCAGCTGGAAAGGCTAGAACTAGGAGGCATAGTCTCAGGATAAGGGGTAGGCCATATAAGACTGAGATGAGGAGGAATGCCCTCACTCAGAGGTTTGCAAATATTTGGAATTCTCTACCCGAAAGGACTGTGGGTGCTGATGTGTTGAATATAGTCAAGAGTGAAATAGGTAGAATTTTGGAATGTCGGGAAATCAAGAGATATAGAGTGAGGGCAAGAAAGTGGAGTTATGGTCAATGATCAGCCATGATCTGATTAAATGGTGGAGCAGGCTCGAGGGGCCGTATGGCCTATTCCTGTGACAAATTCTTGTGTTTTTTTGTGTTGTCAGTGCCGGATGGCCCTGGAGAGAGAGCATGCGTTGTGCACTGGTTCCTTAATGCCTTCTGCGACCAGTGGTACCTCAGCGTATGGAAGATCTCATATACACTGGAAGTTACATTCAGGTTTCGTTGGGAAGATTCCCTTTGCTTTTGTTGCTTATTTTGCCTTATTTTAGTTTGATTGGAACACATGTTTGTGGGAACGAGAGGGGAAAGAATATTCCATAGGAACTAGAAATGTCTGTTTCGATTTTCTATCCTGGAACTTTGTAAACTCCTTTTACAGGGTGTTAGAAGAGGAGGATTTACAGACGAGAAATTTAAATCAATCATCATATCAAGATCTGACAGTGACTCGATTCATCAGGACCTGAATATCATCAGCCTTTGAATGTGGAAGAAGAAATGTTTGCCTGTTCTGTTCGTGGGAAAATATTTCAAACATCAGTGTGACTGGAAAATCACCGAGACACGCACACACACCCGAGTGAGAATGTTCCAGTGCAATGACTGTGGAAAGAGCTTTAATCATTTATACTTCCTGAAAAATATTCCACCATTCGCAGCGGGGAGTCCTACACTGACTGGTTCCCCTCCCCTGAAGGTACTGACTCTGGCTGGCTTCAGATCGACACTCACTGGTTCCCCTCCCCTGAAGGTACTGACTCTGACTGGGTTCAGTTCAACACTCACTGGTTCCCATCCCTCTCCGCCCCTGAAGGTGCCGACTCTATCTCCATTCCTCTTCCCAATACTCTGTCCTTCACTATAAGCTTTCGCTCTGTAATTTTGGTGTGCGACTCTCCTCAACTAATCACCAATGTGCGTTTATTTGCAGACTTTCTATGATTCACTTCCTGTCCTGGAGTTTGCCATGGGGCCGCTTTTTTGAGCTTCAGGCTGGAACGATGCAGGAGAACCGGGAACTGGCGGCTGAGGGGTGGATAATGTTAGATACAGATTAAAGCTCCATCTTCTCTGCCCCAGCAAACACACCCAGGGTACGGACAACACTGGTTTCGATACAGAGTAAAGCTCCCTCGACACTATCCCATCAAACACTCCCAGGGCAGGTACAGCACGGGGTTAGATACAGAGTAAAACTCCCTCGACATTACCACATCAAATACTCCCAGGGTAGGTACAGCACGTGTTAGATACGGAGTAAAGTTCCCTCTACGCTGTCCCATCAAAGACTCACAGGGCACGTACAGCATAGGCTTAGAGACAGAGTAAAAATCATTCTACATTGTCCCATCAGACATCCCAGGGCTGGTACAGCACGGCGTTAGATACAGAGATAATCTCCCACTACACTGCACCATCAAAACTCCCAGGACTCTGACAGCACCCGATTAGATACAGAGTAAAGTTCCCTCTACACTGTCCCATCAAACAATCCCATGGCAGGTACAGCACGGGTTTGATGCAGAGCAAAACTCCATCTTCACTGCCACATCAAACACTACCAGGGCAGGTACAGCACGCGTTAGATACAAAGCAAAGCTCCATATACACTGCCCCAACAAACAGTCCGCGGGCAGGTACAGCACGGGGTTAGATACTGACACCAATCCCCTACTGTCTTATATCAACCAACCCCACAGTCACTGAAACCAATCTCCTCCTGTCTGATATAAACCAACCTCACAGTCACTGACATCAACCCCCTCCTTTCTGATATAAACCAACCCCAAAATCACTGACACCAATCCCCTCCTGTCTGATATAAACCAACCCCACATTCACTGACACCAATCCCCTCCTGTCTGATATAAACCCACCCCACAGTCACTGACACCAATCCCCTCCTATCTGATATAAACCAAACCCACAGTCAGTGACACCAATACCCTCCTGTCTGATATCAACCAACCACACAGTTACTGACACCAATCCCCTCCTGTCTGATATAAACCAACCCCACAGTCACTGACACCAATCTCCTACTGTCTGATATAAACCAACCCCACAGTCAACTGACACGAATCCCCTCCTGTCTGATATAAACCAGCTCCACGGTCAATGACACGAATTCCCTCCTGTCTGATATGAACCAGCCCCACACTCACTGAAACCAATCGCCTCCTTTCCCATATAAACCAACCCCACAGCCCCAGAAGGATTAAACGCAGCCCGTTACTTGGATTGGACTTGTCTCCAGAGCACGGAGTGCAACAGCATATAGTGGCATTTGTGAGTTTGGTAAGTGGGTGAGATTTAAGGGTTATACTCTTGAAACCATTTGAACGTTGGTATAAATTGTTAGTGGCAAGTAGCAGTTTAATTTAAAAGGGAAAAGTCAGATCTTTCAGGTTTAGGCATTGAAAACCAAGGTAACTCTCCAGTAGGAGGCAAGTAGCAGCTAGTTAAAATCAGTTCTGTAAACGACTGACCAGTAGTGAGTCATCTGACCTAGATACAGTTTAAAAAGAGGCAGTTCGTGCAGAGCACGGAGTGCAGCAGCATAGAATGGCATTTGTGAATTTGGTAAGTGGGTGAGTTCGGGCAAGTTGGGGTGGCTGGTGCTGTTTTCTCTTGTTTTTCCTACCAGTGCTGACACTAGAGCAGCTGATAAGGAGTGCGAGGGTATGAGATGGAGGCCCAGAGACCAGCCCAACCAGCTGCAGACAAAGATAGAGGGGTGCCAAATTGAGAGGTGACGTCACAGCCAAGCTGGTAAATGGATAGCTGTTCGACTGGTAAGTATAACTCTCTTTTAGACTGAGGTTTAGATTGGTTTAATTGGCAGCGAACTACTAAGTAGCTGTTTGGTGTTTCAGTAAATTTTAGTATGTAAATTAATTTAAGGGTTAAGTCATGGCAGGAGAGCTCGGACCCGTGTCATGCTCCTCCTGTGCTATGTGGGAAATCAGGGACGCTTCCCGTGTCCCTGACTACTATGTGTGCAGGAAGTGTGTCCAGCTGCAGCTCCTGACAGACCACATGACGGCATTGGAGCTGCGGATAGACTCACTCTGGAGCATGCCCGATGCTGAGAATGTTGTGGATAGCACATTTAGTGAGTTGGTCAGACCGCAGTAAGGTTTATGATAGATAGTGAATGGGTGACCAACAGACAAGGCAAGAGCAGGAAGTTAGTGCTGCTGCTGTCATCTCCCTCCAAAACAGATATACCGTGTTGGATACTGTTGGGGAAGAAGACTTACCAGGGCAAGGCACCAGCAGCCAGGTTCATGGCACCGTGGGTGGCTCTGCTGCACAGAAATATGGGAAAAAGAGTGGGAGAGCTAAAGTGATAGGGGACTCTATTGTAAGGGGAATAGATAGGAGTTTCTGCGGCCGCAACCTAGACTCCAGGATGGTATGTTGCCACCTTGGTGCAAGGGTCAAGGATGTCTCAGAGCGGCTGCAAAGCATTCTGGAGAGGGAGGGTGAACAGCCAGTTGCCGTGGTATATGTAGGTACCAACGATATAGGTAAGAAGCGGGAAGAGTTCCTACAAGCTGAATTTAGGGAGCTCGGATTTAAATTAAAAAGTAGGACCTCAAAGGTAGGAATCTCTGGATTGCTACCAGTGCCACGTGCTAATCAGAGTAGAGGGAGCAGGGTAGTTAGAATAAATACGTGGCTTGAGCAGTGGTGCAAGAGGGAGGGATTCAAATTCCTGGGACATTGGAACCAGTTCTGGGGGAAGTGGAACCTGTACAAAAGGGACAGTCTGCACTTGGGCCGGGCTGGAACTGGTCTCCTAGAGGTAACATTTGCTAATGCAGTTCTGGAGTGTTTAAGCGAATATGGAAGGGGGATGGGAACCTATGCAGCGAGACAGGGCGAAGTAATATGGAGCCAGAAACAGACGGTAGAAAGGTAAAAAGCAATAGTGGATGGTTGAGTAAACAAAGGCAAGAAGCAAAAAGGGCCACACTGCATCATAATTCTAAAAGGACAAAGGGTGTTAAAAAAACAAGCCTAAAGGCTTTGTGTCTTACTGCAAGGAGTATCCGTAGTAAGGTGGATGAATTAACTGTGCAAATAGATGTTAACAAATATGATGTGATTGGGATTACGGAGACGTGGCTCCAGGATGATCAGGGCTGGGAACTCAACATTCAAAGGTATTCAACATTCAGGAAGGATAGAATAAAAGGAAAAGGAGGTGGGGTAGCATTGCTGGTCAAAGAGGAGATTAATGCAATAGTTAGGAAGGACATTAGCTTGGATGATGTGGAATCTATATGGGTAGAGCTGCAGAACACCAAAGGGCAAAAAACGTTAGTGGGAGTTGTGTACAGACCTCCAAACAGTAGCAGTGATGTGGGGGAGGGCATCAAACAGGAAATTAGAGGTGCATGCAATAAAGGTGCAGCAGTTATCATGGGTGACTTTAATATGCATAAGATTGGGCTAACCAAACTGGAAGCAATACGGTGGAGGAGGATTTCCTGGAGTGCATAAGGGATGGTTTTCTTGACCAATATGTCGAGGAACCAACTAGGGGGGAGGCCATCTTAGACTGGGTGTTGTGTAACGAGAGAGGATTAATTAGCAATCTCGTTGTGCGAGGCCCTTTGAGGAAGAGTGACCATAATATGGTGGAATTCTACATTAGGATGGAGAACGAAACAGTTAATTCAGAGACCATGGTCCAGAACTTAATGTAGGGTAACTTTGAAGGTATGAGGCGTTAATTGGCCAATGATAGATTGGCGAATGATACTAAAGGGGTTGACTGCAGATGGGCAATGGCAGACATTTAGAGACAGCATGGATGAACTACAACAATTGTACATCTCTGTCTGGCGTAAATATAAAAAAGGGAAGATGGCTCACCCATGGCTATCAAGGGAAATCAGGGATATTATTAAAGCCAATGAGGTGGCATATAAATTGGCCAGAAATAGCAGCGAACCCAGGGACTGGGAGAAATTTAGAACTCAGCAGAGGAGGACAAAGGGTTTGATTAGGGCAGGGAAAATAGAGTACGAGAGGAAGCTTGCAGCAAACATTAAGACGGACTGCAAAAGCTTCGATAGATATGTAAAGAGAAAAAGGTTACTGAAGCAAATGTAGGTCCCCTGCAGTCAGAATCAGGGGTAGTCATAACGGTGAACAAAGAAATGGCAGACCAATTGACCAAGAACTTTGATTCGATATTCACTAAGGAGGACACAACCTTCCGGATATAAAAGAGGTCAGAGGGTCTAGTAAGGAGGAGGAACTGGGGGAAATCCTTATTAGTCGGGAAATTGTGTTGGGGAAATTGATGGGATTGAAGGCCGATAAATCCCCAGAGCCTGATGGACTGCATCCCAGAGTACTTAAAGAGGTGGCTTTGGAAATAGCGGATGCATTGACAGTCATTTTCCAACATTCCATACACTCTGGGTCAGTTCCTATGGAGTGGTGGGTAGCCAATACAATCCCACTTTTTAAAAAAGGATGGAGAGAGAAAATAGCGAATTATCGACCAGTCAGCCTGACATCGGTAGTGGTTAAAATGATGGAAATAATTATTAAGGATATCATAGCAGCGCATTTGGAAAGAGGTGACATGATAGTTGCAAGTCAGCATGGATTTGTGAAAAGGAAATCATGCTTGGCAAATCTTCTGGAATTTTTTGAATATGTTTCCAGTAGAGTCGACAAAGGAGAACCAGTTGATGTTGTGTATTTGGACTTTCAGAAAGCTTTCGACAAGTTCCCACAGAAGAGATTAATGTGCAAAGTTAAAGCACATGGGATTGGGGATAGTGTGCTGACGGGGATTGAGAACTGGATGGCAGACAGGAAGCAAAGAGTAGGAGAAATGGGTACTTTTCAGAACGGCAGGCAGTGATTAGTGGGGTACCGCAAAGTTCTGTGCTGGAGCCCCAGCTGTTTGCATTGTACATTAATGATTTAGACGAGGGGATTAAATGTAGTATCTCCAAATTTGCGGATGACACTAAGTTGGGTGGCAGTGTGAGCTGTGAGGAGGATGCTATGATGCTGCAGAGTGACTTGGATAGGTTAGGTGAGTGGGCAAATGCATGGCAGATGAAGTATAATGTGGATAAATGTGAGGTTATTCACTTTGGTGGTAAAAACAGAGAGACAGACTATTATCTGAATGGTGACAGATTAGGAAAAGGGGAGGTGCAATGACACTTGGGTGTCATGGTATATCAATCATTGAAGATTGGCATGCAGGTACAGCAGGCGATTGAGAAAGCAAATGGCATGTTGGCCTTCATAACGAAGGAATTTGAGTACAGGTGCAGGGATGTGTTACTGCAGTTGTACAGGGCCTTGGTGAGGCCACCCCTGGTATACTGTGTACAGTTTGGTCTCCTAACTTGAGGAAGGACATTCTTGCTATTGAGGGAGTGCAGCGAAGGTTCGCCGGACTGATTCCCGGGATGGCGGGACTGAAATATCAAGAAAGACTGGATCAACTGGGCTAGTATTCACTGGAGTTCAGAAGAATGAGAGGGCATCTCATAGAAACGTTTAAAATTATGACGGGGTTGGACAGGTTGGATGCAGGAAGAATGTTCCCAATGTTGGGGAAGTCCAGAACCAGGGGTCACAGTCTAAGGATAAGGGGTAAGCCATTTAGGACCGAGTTGAGAAGAAACTTCTTCACCCAGAGCGTGGTGAACCTGTGGATTTCTCTACCACAGAAAGTTGTTGAGGCCAATTCACTAAATATACTCTAAAAGGCGTTCGATGTAGTTCTCACTACTAGGCGGATCAAGGGGTAAAGCGAGAAAGCAGGAATGGGGTACTGAAGTTGCATGTTCAGCCATGAAGTCATTGAATGGCGGTGCAGGCTCGAAGGGTCGAATGGCCTACTCCTGCACCTATTTTCTGTGTTTCTATGTTTCTATTCCCGTGCCGAGGAGATTGCTGCACCAGACAGAGGGGCAACATTTGGGACATTGATTCTTCACCAGTTCCCATTTCCCTTCTGTGTGGTGGATAATTTAGGGGCCGCTGTGTGTAATGTGTAAGTCAGTAAGCTTTGTCAGCAAGGATTAATCAGCACTTTCTAATTGGAGATGTGCATCAGTGAAACCTTTCAGACACTGAATTGTAGATTTTGTACCAAAGCTCAATTTAGGATTGAAGGAAAAGTTTATTAATTTTATTGTAAACTCTTTTCTGAAGAGAGTTCTGAGGAACGGTCATCAAACTGAAGCGTTAACTCTGTTTCTCTCCAAAGTTGCTGCCTGACCCGTTGTGATTATCAGCATTTTCTGTTTTTATTTCAGATTCCTGGACAGAACAGTTCAGGATGTGACATTCCAGGATTCTCACAGACAGAACACACACATATTTCTCCTTCCACATTCACAGGCCGATGATATTCAGGTCCTGATTAATCGAGTGACTCTATCAGATCTTGACGCGATGTTTGGTTCGAGTTCCCTGTCTACAAATCCTCTCCTACTAATACCCTGTAAAAGGAGTTTACAAAATACATCAGTGTTAGGACAGGATAGAAATTCAGAACAGACAATTCTCTTTTCTATGGAACATTCTTTCCTCTCTTGTTCCCCCAAACCTGTAAATCCCCATCCCACACTCTCCTTCCTCCCTGTGCTGAAATCCAAACCCATCGCACCATCTCTGACATTTCTTTCCTGCACTTCCAGTTTTCTCCCTCCCTCTGCTCTGGTTGGTTTCAGTTCTTCACCCGCTGTGAGCAGAGTGAGAAAAAAATCAATGAGTCAATGAATTTATCTCCGAGTCACTGGGACACTAAACCCCGCCCACGCTTCGTTCCAGTACCAAGATGGCCGCACTGCAAGGGGAACCATTCGCTCTTTCCTGCACCAAGATGGCTGTCCGTACCGGGTCTGTCACCAATGAAAAGCCACACGGGCGCCGTCGGATGGAACATAGACCGAGCCGCTGGTTCACTTTCAGGCCTTGAGGCTGTTCTCCAACTTTATAAATCGTGCGTCGCGGCCTAACCGCAGTTTATTAATCACCCGCTCCCACCCGCCCGCACTATTTTGCTTGTGTTTTATTGCCCGCGTTGCTTAAGATCCAATTCTAGAAACACAGAATGAGCAATTCAGATCTCATTGAAAGCTAAGTTATTATGAGGGGGATTGACAGGTTGTATGCTGAGAGTTGTTTCCCCTGAATGGAGAGTCTACATCTAGAGGGCATAGTTTCAGGATAAGGGCTGGGCCATTGAAGACAGAGAAGAGGATGAATGTCATCACTCAGAGCGTTGTGAATCTTTGAAATTCTCAATCCAAAGGCCTGTGGATGTTGAGTTGTTGAGTATATTCAAGGCTGAGGTAGATAGATGTTTGGACTGCAGGATAATGAAGGGATATGGGGATAATGCAGCAAAATGGAGTTGAGGTAGATGATCAACCATGATGTTATTGAATGGTGGAACAGGCTCGAGAGGCCGTATGGCCTACTCCTATTCCTAATTCTTATGTTCTTATATAACTTCACACATTCCCATTAAAACCTCCTCAGAATTGAGAACACAAATTGTGTCCTTTGTCGCTTAACTCCTCCTGCTCACTTGGCCCTCTTGTGCATTGCTCTGAGAAACTCCTCTGTGTGAACATCACTGGGAAAATGTAAGTTGTTGTGTGTGGAATTAAATAAATATGTTCAAAAAACTCTGGCGCCTGCAGTAGATGTTTTGATCAGCAGGAGGCGACAGTCAGCTTATTGAAAAATGAATCATGCAGAGGCTGCTGTTGCTGAGCAGATACGTCACTGTCTGCATGGTCAGAACAAGTTATGTAATTGTTATCAATCAATAATTACAAATACTCAGAATTCTGCTCAGTCCAATTTTAAGAGAGCATGCATCCTTATAATTCATCTGATAGAACAATAGAGATTGAATTAATTTCAAACCAGTTTTTGGGACGTATGTCAAGGCCGTGAAGATGGTGCAGAAAAGATTTACTAGCATTCTCCCGGGAATGAGGTATTTCAGTTTGCAGCGAAAGGGAAACTGGAATTGAGCATAGAAGGGTAAAGGATGATTTAATAAAGGTGATTAAAATGATGTACGGTTGTGACAGAATCATCGAGGTTAACGACACAGTGGGAGGTCTTTGTGCCCATCATGTCCGTGCCGGCCGAAATACAGCGATCCGGCCTAATCACACGTTCCATTGGTCCATAGCTCTGTATGTTCAGGCACCTCAAGTGCATATGCAGGTACTTTTTCAATGAGATGAGAATTTCTGCCTGTACCTCCCTTTCAGGCAGTGAGTTCCAGAACCTCACCACCCTCTGGATGAAAAGGAATTCTCCTCCATCCCCTCTCATCCTTCCAGCAATTACTTTACATCTATTTTTCTTGGTCGTTGACCACTCTGCTCAGGGAATTAGTTCCTTCCTAGCAACTCTATCCAAGCACCTTATACTAGAAAAATAGAAACGTAGAAATTCTAGCACAGAAGGAGGCCAATTCGGCCCATCGTGTCCACGCCGATCGACAAAGAACTACACAGGCCTTGGTCAGCAGCACAAAATTTACATATAAACCTATGACCAATGACAGAAAGGCAAAGAGCACCCAGCTCAACCAGTCCGCTCCACGCAACTGCGACACCCCTTATACTGAAACAATCTACACTCCACCCCAACCGGAACCATGTGATCTCAAAACCAGAGGCAAAAACCAGGTAAAAACCCAGGCCAATTTAGGAAGAATAGATCTGGGAAAATTACTCTCTGACCCATCCAAGCGATCGAAATTATTCTGAGAGATCATCTTGGCCGAATTCTGTTCCCTGCAGTACTTACCATTATATCTGCTCCGTCCAACAAAAGGTCATCAAGTCTACTCCCAGCTATCAGCTCTCGGTCTGTAACCCTGCAGATTACGGCACTTTAAATGCCCATCCAACCATCTCTTAAAAGTGGAGAGGTTTTCTGCATCCGCCACTGTTCCAGGCATAGAGTTCCCGATCCACAGAACCCTCTGTGTATAGATGCCTTCATCTCAAATCCCCTCTAAACATTCCACCAACCATCTTAAAAGTATGCCTCCTCGTAATAGATTGATCCACCAATGGAAATAGGCCCTTACTATCCACTATATCCAGGCCCCTCAATATTTTGTACACTTCAATGAGGGCTCCACTCAACCTCCTCTGTTCCAATGAGAACAAACCCAGCCTATCCAATCTGTCCTCATAACTAAGATTCTCCATTTCAGGCAGCACCCTCATAAATCTCACCTGCACCCTCTCCAGTGCAATCAGAAATCACGTTCTTCCTATAACATAGCTACCAGAACTGCACGTAGTACTCCAGCTGTGGCCTAACCAAAGTAGTATACACTTTAAGCATAACCTCCCTGCTCTTATATTCTATGCCTTGGCCAATAAAGCAAGCATTCCGTATGCCTTATTGACCACCTTATCCACCTGGCCTGCTACTTTCAGGCATCTGTGGACAAGCACTCCAAGGTCCCTTTGTTCGTCTACACTATTAAGTGGTCTACCGCTTAATGTTTATATCCTTTCCTTATTAGCTCACCCAAAGTGCATCGGCTCACGCCTCTCTGAATTAAATTCCATTTGCCACTGCTCTGCCCACCTGACCAGTAGATTGATATCCTCCTGCAGCACATGACTTTCCTGTTCATTATCAACCACACAGCCAATTTTAGTGTCGTCTGCAAAATTCTTAATCACTCTCCCTATATTCAAATCAAAATCGTTGATATTGTAGTGTATGGAGAAAGAGTCAGTCTGAACACTGTGAGCTCAAAGTAAAGAGCGAACTTAGTCTTGCAATGCAGGTCTCCAGAGTGGCTCTCCAACGCGTGAAGTCTTCTTAAATACCTGTGCTCCCAAGGGATTATGAGATCCCTTAGGACTCCGGGTAATGAGCCCTTTGGTGGCTGTACCGTGTAAATACAAGTCCACAATATAATAGCACTCCCGTCCAAAATCAATAGGGTAACTATTTACAATGTGAGTCGATCTGGGTCCCTTCTTACCTTGGTTGATCGTCTCGGTGTGAAAGCTGGTGTTGATGAATCATTTGTTGGGCCCTCGCTGGGCTCTGTGCAGCTGGCCTTGCTGGGCTGCCTCGTGTGTTGGGCTCTGCAGGGCTGGTGTGGGTGATGGGTTCTGCTTCGTGGTCAACCGTGGTGTCGGCCGTCACTGGTGTGTATGTTGGGGGATCTAAAAAAGTAGGGTCCAATGTGTGTTGCTCAGGGTAGTCCGTGAATGTGAGTTTGAATTGGTCCAAGTGTTTCCGTTTAATGAGACCATTTGTAAGTTGGACCTGAAACACACTGCTCCCCTCTTTGGCCACGACATTTCCGGGAAGCCACTTGGGACCTTGTTCATAATTTAGTATAAATACAGGATCATTGACTTCAACACATTTGCGCTATCATTGTATGCACTTTGTTGAAACCGCCTGCTCTTTACCTGTTCATGTAGATCAGTGTGAACAAACGAGAGCCTTGTCTTAAGTGCTCTTTTCATGAGCAGTTCAGCAGGTGGGATTCCAGTGAGTGAGTGGGGACGTGTGCAGTCGCTAAGCAGGACTCGGGATAGGCGAGTCTGCAGTTAGCCTTCAGTTACCCTCTTCAAGCCTTGCTTGAGGTTTGCACTGCTTTCTCTGCCTGAACGTTGGACGCTGGTTTAAACTGGGCAGATGTGACATGTTTGATCCCGTTACGGGTCTTGAATTCTATGAACTCAGCACTGGTAAAACATGGCCCGTTGTCACTCACCAGAACATCGGGTAAGCCGTGATTGGCAAACATGGACCGCAGGCTTTCAGTGGTGGCAGCGGACATGCTAGCCAACATTATCTCACATTCAATCCTCTTGGAGTATGCATCTACAACCACAGGGAACATTTTAACCAAGAATTGGCCTGCATAGTCGACCTGTACCCTAGACCACGGTTTGGAGGGCCAAGACCATAAACTCAGGAGCGCCTCCCTGGGTACATTGCTTAACTGCGAACATGTATTACATCTGTGAACGCAGGACTCTAAATCCACATCGATACCGGGCCACCACATGTGCGATCTGGCTGTCGCTTTCATCATTATGATGCCTGGGTGGGTACTGTGAAGGTCATTGATGAAGGTGTCTCTGCCCTTCTTGGGGACCACTACTCGATTGCCCCACAGAAGGCAGTCTGCCTGTATATACATTTCATCTCTGCGCCGCTGGAATCGCATTATCTCTTCCTGCATTTCCACTGATACACTGGACCAGCACCCATGAAGCACGCAGCTTTTGACTGGAGATAATAAGGGGTCCTGGCTTGTCCAAGTTTTGATCTTCTGGGCAGAGACGGGTGATTGCTCACCCTCAAATGCTTCCATTACCATTGTTGGATCTGCGGGCTGCAACATTTACACCCCCGTGGTGGGCAACTGCAGCCTACTGAGAGCATCAGCGCAGTTTTCCGTGCCTGGACTGTGGCGAATAGCGTAATTGTATGCTGACAACGTGAGCGCCCATCTCTGGATGCGCGCCAATGCGTTGGTATTTATCCCATTACTCTCGAGAAACAGGGACATAAGTTCGAATTTTAGCCCAACCAGGTTTTGCTGCATTTTTTCACCCCATGGACACACGCTAACGCTTCTTTTTCAATCATGCTGTAGCCTCTCTCGGCCTTAGACAGACGCCTGGATGCATAAGCAACCAATTGCGGTTTCCCAAAATCATTAGCTTGTTGCAATACACACCCGATACACACATACCAGTACCAAACGCTTACATGGATCATACAACACGAGCAATTTGTTTGAGCATAATAATTTTCTCGCTTTTACAAAGGCATTTTCTTGGCTTTTGCCTCAAACCTATTCGCCTCCTTTTCGTAGGAAGACATGTCGTGGTCCTAGCAGGGTGATGAGACCCGGTAAGAAGTTATCAAAGTAGTTCAAGAGTCGCAGAAACGACCGCAGCTCCGTCACGTTCTGTGGCCTCAGTGCGTTCTCGATTGCGCTCACTTCAAGCGTTTTAACCTGAGCCCCACACGGTTGAGTTGACTAAGAACCTCCTCCAGGTTCTGCAGCTGCTCGACTGTGTTCCGACCTGTGAGCAAGATTTCGTCCTGGAAGACCACGGTGTGCGGGACCGACTACAGTAACTTTCCATGTTTCTCTGGAATATCGCCGCCGCTGATCGAAATCCAAATGGATATTTGTTATAAACAAAAATACATTTGTGCGTGTTGATGCAGGTGACGGCCTTTGCTGATTCCTCCAGTTCCTGCGTCATGTAGGCTTAAGTCAGATCCAGCTTCGGGAAGGTCTTTCCTCCCGCCAGCGTTGCAAAGAGGTCATCGGCTTTTGGTATTGGTATTGGTCCTGCAGGAAGAAACGATTGATAGTTACTTTGTAATCACCATAGATTCTGACGATTCCATCCACCTTGAGGACTGGACAATAGGACTGGCCCACGCACTGAACTCGATCGGTGAAATGATGCCCTCTCTTTGTGGCCGGTCAAGCTCGATCACTCCCCTTTCTCTCATCATGTACGGTACTTCTCTCGACTTCTGATGGATGGGTCGCGCCCCCAGAATTAGGTGCATCTGCATTTTTGCTCCTGGTTGTTTTCCGATGCCTGGTTCAAACAGCGAAGGAAATTTGCTTAAGACCTGGGCACAGGAAGTGTCGTCAGCGGGCGATAGCGCTCGGATGTCATCCCAGTTCCAGCGTATCTTTCCAAACCAGCTCCTGCTGAGCAGCGTGGGACCATCGCCCGATACCACCCAGAGTGGTAGCTTGTGAACCGCTCAATCATAAGAGACCTTTACGGTACCACTGCCGATTACAGGAATCAGTTCGTTTGTGTACGTTCTTAGTTTCGTGCGAATTGGAGTTAAGACTGGCCTTGAGGCCTTGTTCCATCACAATCTTTCAAAAGTCGTTTTGCCCATATTGGACTGGCTTGCGCCCATGTCCAGCTCCATTGACACCGGGAGTCCATTGAGTTCAACATTCAGTGTTGTCGGGGGGACAATTCGTGGTGAATGTGTGTACCGCATGTACCTCTGCCTCCTCTATCTGAAGCTCTGTTTCTTCATGATCCTCCTCTGTAACGTGATGGTTTGCAGGTTTAGAAGGCTTAGCAGCTCGCCTGCACACTCGTTAGAGGTGTCCCAATTTTCCACAGCCCTTTCAAACGTATCCTTTGAAACGGCATGAATGGAAACGATGATCATCCCCGCAGTGCCAACAAGGTGTTATTGGCCTTGCATTCATCACGCTTGATGGGTGACTCGGAGACATCGGCCGACGTGTCGCTGCAGGAATGTGTGACCTGTCCTGTACGTTCCGATTCGAAAAAAAATCACTTTGTTCATAGTACTTGTAGCAGCACTTGTGTGCTGAGCGATTTGCTTAGTTTTGTCACTGGTGGCGATGAACTCCTGGGCTATCACTATGGCCTTACTCAAGGTTGGTGTCTCTACACTCAAAAGTTTGCCAAGTAAGGTTTCGTGGCAAATGCCAAGTACGAAAAAGTCTCTGAGCATATGCTCCAAATGTCCTTCAAATTCGCAATGTCTTGCAAGGCGTCTTAGCTCGGCGAGATGAATCGCTATTCCTGGCCTTCAGATCTTTTGTAGGTGTAGAACTTGTACGTCGCCATCAGAATGCTTTCTTTCAGGTTCAAATGCTCTCGGACCAGTGTGCACAAATCGTCACATGATTTCTCCGTTGGTTTCGATGCAGCGAGCAGATTCTTCATGAGGCCATACGTTGGTGTCCCATAGAGGGTGAAGATGATCGCCCTTCGTTTGGCAGCGTTCTCTTCCCCATCTAGCTCGTTGGCCACGAAGTATTGGTCGAGTCGCTCGGCAAAAGTCTCCCAATCATCTCCCTGCGAAAATTTCTCCAGGATGCACACTGTTCCCTGCATCTTTGGGTTTGCTAACTGTATCTCATCGCCAGTTGTAGTGTATGGAGAAAGAGTCAGATTGAAAACTGTGAGCTCAAAGTAAAGTGTGACCTTAGTCTTTTATTGCAGAGTGCCTCACCAACCTGTGAAGCCTTCATAAATAGTTGTGCTTCCAAGGGATGATGGGATGCCTTGCGACTCCGGGGAATGAGCCCTCTGGTTGCTGTACAGAGTAAATACAAATCCACATATATCACAGATATGTACCACAAAAAGCAAGGGACCCAGTACTGAGCACGGCGGAAACCTACTGGAAACATCCTTCCAGTCAAAAAAAATCCATCAATCATTACCCTTTGCTTCCTACCTCCTCGCCAATTTTGGATACAACTTGCCATTTTTCCCTAGCTGCCATGGGCTTTAAACTTCATGACCAGTCTACCACGTGGAAACTGATTGTATTTTTAGAGGAGGTAACCAAGAGGGTCAATCTTCCCTGAAGAAATCCGTGCTGACTGTCCCTAATTAATCCTTGCCTTTCCAAATGAAGATTCATCCTGTCGTTTAGGACATTTTCCAATAATTTTCCCACCACAATAATCTTGTACACGTCAATTAAATCTCCCCTCAGCCTCTTCTGTTCCAAAGGAAGCAACTCCAGTCTGTCCAATCTTTCATCGTGGCAAAAATTCTCCAGTCCTGGCAACATCCTCTTCAATCTCCTCTGTACCCTCTCTAGTGCAATCACATATTTCCTGTAATGTGGTGACCAGAACTGCACACTGTGGCCGAACGAGTGTTTTATAGTGTTAATGCCGAACCTCGCTGCTCTTATATTCTATGCCATGACTAGTAAAGGCACGTATTCAGTATTCCTTTTTAAAACACCTTATCTATCTGGCCTGCACCCTTCAGCGATCTGTGGACCTGTACTCCAAGGTCCTGGAGTACTGGGGCAGTTTGGGTCTCCTTATCTAAGGAAGAATATACTTGCCTTGGTGGTGGTGAAACTGAGGTTCACTAGATTGAATCCTGGATGATGAGAGATTGTATAGAATGGGCACTGCTCTTTGCAGTTTAAAAGAATGAGTGGTGTGCTTATTGAAAGATACAGGATTCCGAAGGGGATTGACAGGTTAGATGTTGAGAGGATGTTTCCCCTAGCTGGAGAGTCTACATCTAGAAGGCATAGTTTCAGGATAAGTGGTGGGCCATTTAAGACAGAGAAGAGGATGAATGCTATCACTCAGAGCGTTGTGAGTCTTTGAAATTCTCAATCCAAAGGACTTTGGATGTTGAGTCGTTGAGTATATTCAAGGCTGAGATAGATAGATATTTGGGCTGTAGGAGAATCAAGGGATATGGGGATAATGCAGCAAAGTGGAGTTGAGGTTGATGATCAGCCATGATCTGCATGAATGGTGGAGCAGGCTCGTGGGGCCGTATGGCCTAATCCTGCTCCTAAATCTTATGTTCCATATAACTTCACACCTTCCCATGAAAACCTCCTCAGAATTGATAATACGAATTGTGTCCTTTCCCCCTTAACTCCCCCTGATCTCTTGGCCCTCTTGTGGTTAGCTGTGAGAAACTCCTCTGGATGAACGTCACTGGGAAAATGCAAGTTATTGTGCGTGGAATTAAATAATCATGTTTAAAAAAACTCTGGCGGCAGCAGTAGATGTTTATCATCAGCAGATGGCGAAGGTGAGCTTATTGAAACATTATTCATGCAAAGGCTGCTGCTGCTGACCAGATAAGTCACTATCTGCATTGTTAGAACAAGTTGTATAATTGTTGTCAATCAATAATTACTAATACTGATATTATTGCTCGTCCAATTTTAAGAGAGCATGCATACTTAGAATGAATCTGGCGGAACAATAGAGATGGAATTAATTTCAATCCAGACTTTGGGAAGTATGTCAAGGCCTTAAGATGGTGCATAAGAGGTTAATTAGAATTCTGACATGAATGAGGTATTTCAGTTATGCAGGGACTAGGGAAACTGGGATTGATCAGGGAAGGTTAAAGGATGATATAATAGAGGTGTTTAAAATGATGAAAGGTTGTGACAGAATCATAGATGTTTACAACACAGAGGGTGGCAATTGTGCCCATCGTGTCTCTGCCTCCCGAGAAACAGCCATTCGGCCTAATCGCACTTTCCAGCTCTTGGTTCATAGCCCTGTGGGTTACAGCACCTCAAGTGCATATCCAGGTATTTTTCAATGAGATGAGGGTTTCTGCCTCTACCTCCCTTCAGGCAGTGAGTTCCAGACTCCTACCACCTTCTGGATGAAAAGTATTTCTCCTCGATCCCCTCGAATCCTCTACTAATTACTTTACATCTATTCTCCCTGGTTATTGAGCACTCTGCTGAGCGAAATAGCTCCTTCCAATCCACTCGATCTAGGCCCTCTATAATCTTGTACACGTCAATTAAATCTCCTCTCAGCCTGCTCTGTTCCAA
This sequence comes from Pristiophorus japonicus, assembly GCF_044704955.1. NCBI lineage: Eukaryota > Metazoa > Chordata > Chondrichthyes > Pristiophoridae > Pristiophorus > Pristiophorus japonicus. The sequence continues at coordinate 35,190,798 of NC_091999.1, read as the reverse complement.
AGAAAACAACTCCAGACTATCTAATCTTTCCCCATAGGTAACATTCTCCAGTCCAGGCAACATCCTCGTTCATCTCCTCTATACCCTCTCTAGTGCAATCACATATTTCCTGTAATGTGGTGACCAGAACTGAATGCAGTACTCTCACTGTGGCCTCATTAGTGTTTTATAGATTTAATGCATAACCTCTCTGCTCTTATATTCTATGCTACGACTAATAAAGGCCCGTATTTCATCTACTTTTTTAACGACCTTATCTACCTGCCCTGCTACCTTCAGAGATATTTGGACCTGCACTCCAGACTCCTGGAGCATTGGGCCGTTTGTGTCTCCTTTACTAAGGAAGGATATACTTGCCTTGCTGGTCGTGCAACGGAGGTTTACTATATTGAATCCTTGGATGAGAGATATGTTTTATGATGAGAGATTGTATAGAATGGGCCTGTGCTCTCTGCAGTGTAGAAGAATGAGAGATGCTCCCATTGAAAGATACAATATTCTGAAACGTATTGACAGGGTAGATGCGAATAAATTGTTTCCCCAAGGCCGGAGAGTCTAGAACAAGAGGGCATTGTTTCGGGTTGGCCATTTAAGAGAGAGAAGAGGATGAATTCCATGACTCAGAGCGTTGTGAATTTTTGAAATTCTCAATCCAAAGGATTATGGATACTGAGTCGTTGAGTATATTCAAGGCTGAGATAGATAGATTTTTGGACTGTAGGAGAATCAAGAGATATGGGGATAATGCAGCAAAGTGGAGTTGAGGTCGATGATGAACCATGATCTTATTGAATGGCGGAGCAGGCTCGAGGGGCCCTATGGCCGACTCCTGCTCCTAATTCTTATGTTCGTATATATCTTCACACCTTTCCATGAAAACCTCCTGAGAATTGATAACACGAATTGCGTCCTTTCTCCCTTAACTTCCCCTCATCTCTTGGCCCTCTTGTGGTTTGCTCTGAGAAACTCCTCTGGGCGAACGTCACTGGGAAAATGCAAGTTGTTGTATGTGGAATTAAATAAACATGTTTAAAAAACTCTGGCCCCTGCAGTAGTTGTACATGATCAGCAGGTGGCGAGAATGAGCTTATTGAAACAGGAATCATGCAGAGGCTGCTGTTGCTGAGCAGACAAGTCACCAGCTGCATTGTCAGAACAAATTATATCGTCTTTATCAATTAATAATTACTAATACTCAGATTACTGCTCTGTCCAATTTTAAGAGAGAAAGAATCCTTATAATTAATCTAATGGAACAATAGAGATTGAATTAATTTCAGTCCAGACTTTGGGAAATATGTCACGGCCTTGAAGACGGCGCAGAACAGATTAAACATAGAAACATAGAAAATAGGTGCAGGATTAGGCCTTTCGGCACTTCGACCCTGCACAACCATTCAATAAGATCATGGCTGATCGTTCACCTCAGTACCCCTTTCCTGCTTTCTCTCCATACCACATGATCCCCTAAGCCGGAAGGGTCATATCAAACCCCCTCTTGAATATATCCAATGAACTGGCATCAACAACTCTCTGTGGCAGGAATTCCACAGGCTAACAACTCTCTGAGTGAAGAAATGTCTCCTCATATCAGTCCTAAATGATCTAGCGCTTATCCTAAGACTGTGTCCCCTGGTTCTGGACTTCCCCAACATCGGGAACATTCTACCCGCAGCTCACCTGTCCCATCCCTTCAGAATTGGGGCAACTTCATGCCCTAAAAGCACTTCAGAGGAGTGTTATCAAACAAATTGTGACACCGAGTCACAGAATGAGATATTGGGATAGGTGATCAAAAGCTTCATCAAAGAGTACGTTTTACGGAGCTTCTTAAAGAAGGGAAGACAGGTGGAGAGTGTTAGGGAGGGAATTCCAGAGGTTAGGGCCTTGGCAGCTGAAGGCATGGCGATGGTGGGGTTATTAAAATCAGGGATGCTCAACAGTCAAGTATTGGAGGAGCGCGGAGCTCTCGGAAGCGTTGTGGGGCATGACACAGCGGTTCCTACGTGGAGCTTCAACACGGCAAGCGAGCAGAGGAAACGTTTCAAGGACACCCTCAAGGCCTCCTTGATAAAGTGCAACAGCCCCACCAGCACCTGGAACTCTCTGGCCAAAGACCACCCTAAATGGAAGAAGAGCATTCGGAAGGGCGCTGAGTCTCATCGCCGAGAGCATGTAGAAACCAAGTGTGAACAGCCGAAAGAGCATGCCGCAAACCAGACTCCCCACCCACCCTTTCCTTCAACCACTGTCTGACCACATGCGACATAGACTGTAGGTCCCGCATCGGACTCTCCAGTCACCCGATAACTCACTATTAGAGTGGAAGCAAGTCATCCTCGACTAGAATTCTACCAGGAATGAGGCATTTCAGTTATGCAGAGACTAGAGAAATTGGGATTGAGCAGGGAAGGTTAAAGGTTGATTTTAAGAGGTGATTAAATTCTGAAAGGTGGTGAAAGAATCATTAGACGTTTACATCACACTAGACCTTGTCTCAGTTTATATTCCACTAGACCCTGTCTCTGGTTTAATACACTAGACCTTGACTCTGTTTATATTCCATTAGATCCTGTCTCTGTTTATAATACACTAGACCCTGTCTCTGTTTATTTTACACAAGGCCCTGACACTGTTTATATTACACTAGACCCTGTCTCTGTTTAAGTTACACTGGGCCCTGTCTCAGTTATTACTGCCCTAGACCATGTGTGAAATCTTTTACAGCATAACCTGCTGTTCATATTGCACTCGACCTTGTCCTAGTTATTACTGCACTAGACCATACATATTTTTATATTATGCAAGGCTGTGTCTTAGTTACATTTACTGAGGTGATTAAAATGATGAGAGGTGGTGATAGAATCATAGACGTTTACATTACACTAGACCCTGTCTCTGTTTACATTACACGAAACACTCTCTCTCTGTTTAACTTACAAGAAAACCTGTCTCAGTTATTACCGCCATACAACATGACTCTGTTTATACAGTGTGCGGTAGCATAGTGGTTATGTTACTGGACTAATCCACAGATCAAGAAGAATAATCCAGAGACGTGATTTCAAATCCAGCCACAACAGCTGGGCGAATTTAAATTCAGTTAACTGAATATAAAATTGGAATCATAAGCTAGTATGAGTAATGCTGACCATGAAATTACCGGATTGTCCTTTAGGGAATGAAATCTGCCATCCTTACCCAGTCTGGCCTATATGTGACTCCATACCCACAGCAAGGGTCTCTTAACTGCCCACTGGAATGACCCAGTAAGCCAATCAGTTGTATCAAACCGCTAGAACAAAGTCAGCACTGAGTATTTTCACCACACGCATTGCAGTGGTTCAAGAAGGCGGCTCACCACCACCTTCTCAAGGGCATGTAGGGAAGGACAATAAATGCTCGCCTTGCCAGTGAAATCCAGACCCCATGACGAAGAAATAAAAAAAGATTGCATTAGGCAGTACCTCAGTGATTACAGCAAAATTATATTTATTATACAGCAGTAACTGTCTCAGTTATTACTACACTATACCGTATCTCTGTTTATATTACCCAAGGCCTTGTCTTTGTTTATATTACACTAGGCCCTGTCTCTTTATATTATTCGAGACCCTGACTCTTTATATTATTCTAGACCCTGTCCCTGTTTATATCACACGAGACCCTGCCTCAGTTATTACTGCACTACAACATGTCTCTGTTTATATTACACTAGACCCTGTCTCTGTAAGGTAGAGAGACAGATGATAGATAGATATTGATAATCGTCAAAATATATATTTGCGTGAGTGAGAGGATGTAATTATTTTTATTTACTTAGGAGCAAATTTATTCTTGTTAACAGCTATCAGCAGTATTGGGCAATGTCATATTGATCTGGTATTGTGACGTTAATATTTGTGTTGCGAGAATGGGGTGAATCTTGTGAAAATATCCCAGAGATGGACTGGGATTGAGGGACTGGACTGAAGGTGAGCAATTCACTGCACTTTGCATTACTTCGTGGCACTCTGTGTGTTAAATGTTACTAATTCACACTTGTGTTGCCCTGTGCCAATTGCGCACAGTTTTTAATGTTAAGGATTGTTTTTCCTGCAATAATTTCCATTAGCTTTCACATGGCGCACTGATTGTGTCAGACAGAGCCTGGAACCGTGACCTCACAGCACCGCCGGATCTGCATGCGCAGGGACCTATGTCCACTGATTTCAACAGCTCTCAGTTTGTTGAGAGGAACAAAAAAAACACACACGAAGTGTTTGCTATATAAGAACATAAGAACTAGGAGCAGGAGTGGGCCATTCGGCCCCTCAAGACTGCGCCGCCATTCAATCAGCTTATGGCTGACCTGATATTGGCCTCAACTCCACTTTACTGCCTGTACCCCGAACCCTTGACTCCCCTGTAGTTCAAGAATCTGTCAGTCTCAGTCTTGAATATATTCAATGTCCCAGCTTCTGCAGCTTTCAGAGGTAGGGAATTCCTAAGATCCACGACCCTCTGATAGAAGAAATTCCTCCACATCTCCGTGTTAAATGGGTGACCCCTTATTCTGAAATTATGCCGCCTAGTTCTTGATTCCCCAAGGAGGGGAAATATCCTCTCAGCATCTGCCCTGTCAAGCCCCCTCAGAATCGTATATTCACCAATAAGATTACCTCATATTCTTCTAAACACCAATGAGTACAGGCCCAACCTGCTCACAATGTTCTGATAAGGCTACACTTTCATTTCAGGAATTAACCACATGAACCTTCTCTGAACTGCCTCCAATGCAAGTATGTACTTTCTTAAATAAGGAGACAAAAACTGTACGCAATACTCCAGGTGTGGTCTCACCAACACCCTGTACAATTGTAGCAGGACTTCCCTACTTTTATACTCCATCCCCCTTGCAATAAAGCTCAACATTCAATTTGCCTTCCAGATTACTTGCTCTATCTACATGCTAACTGTTTGTGTTTCATGTACAAGGACCCCAAAATACCTCTATCACGCAGCATTCTGTAGTCTCTCTCCATTTAAACAATACTTTGCTTTTTTATTCTTCCTACCTAAGTTGATAACCTCACATTTTCCCACATTATAAGCCAGCTGCCAATTTTTCTGTCCACTCACTGAGCCTGTCTATATCCCTTTGCAGACTCTTTGTGTCCTCTTCACAACTTGCATTCCCACCCATCTTTGTGTAATCAGTAAATTTGCCAACATTACACTGTCATTTAATCCAAGTCATTAATATAGATTGTAAATAGTTGCGGCTCCAGCATTGATCCCTGTGGCACCCCACTAGTTACAGTTGCCAACCTGAAAATGACCCTTTTATCCCAACCCTGTTTTCTGTTAGTTAGCAAATCCTCCATCCATATTACCCCCAAAACTATGACCTCTTATCATGGATAGTAATCTTTATGTGCAACCTTATCGAATGCCTTTTGGAAATCCAAATACACTACATCTACCAGTTCCGCTTCATCCACCCTTGGTCGTTATATCCTCAAAGAACGCTAATAAATTTATCAAACACGATTTCCCTTTCATAAAACCATGCTTATGCTGCTTGATTGCAATTATGATTTTCTAAATATCCTGCTACGACTTAATATATTTAAGGTGGAGTTCAACAGATTTTTGAGTAAGGGTGTGAAGGGTTATGTGGAGCGGGCAGGGAAGTGAAACTGAGCCCAGCAGCAGATCAGCCATGATCTTATTAAATGGTGGAGCAGACTCGAGGGGCCAAATAGACTGCTCATGCTTCTATTTCTTATTTTCTTACGGCCCCTCGAGCCTGCTCCGCCATTGAAAAAGATCATGGCTGAAGCGATCATGGACTGAGGTCCACTTCCCTATCCGCTCCCCATAACCCCTTATTCCCTTATCGTTTTAGAAACTGTATATTTCTGTCTTACATTCATTCAATGATCCGGATTCCACAGCTCTCTGAGGCAGCGAATTCCACAGATTTACAGCCATCTGAGGGAAGAAATTCCTCCTCATCTCAGTTTTAAATGGGCTGCCCCTTATTTTAAGATTTTGCCCTTTAGTTGTAGTTTGGCAGAAAAAAAATCAAAGATCAAGTTATTATTTAAATGGAGAAAAATTGCAAAATTGCCGCAGTACAGCGGGACCTGGGGGCACTTGTGCAAGAAACACAAAATATTAGTATGCAAGTAGAGCAAGTGATCAGGAAGGCCAATAGAATATTGGCATTTGTCGCAAAGGGGATGGAGTATAAAAGCAGGGAAATCTTGCTACAGTTGTACAGGGTATTGGTGAGGTCACACCTGGAATACTTTGTGCAGTTTTGTTTTCCATATTTACGACTGGATGAACTTGCTTTGGAGGCAGTTCAGAGAAGGTTCACAAGGTTGATTCCGGAGATGAGGGGTTAATTATGAGTAAAGGTTGAGTAGGTTGGGCCTCAACTCATTGGAGTTGAGAAGAATGAGAGGTGATCTTCTCGAAACCTATAAGATTATGGGGGGCTTTACATAGTGGATGCAGAGAGGATGTTTCCACTAATAGGGGATACTAGAACGAGAACTAGGGTTTTCTGTCAGAACTGAAAACTGAATGCAAAAGCTTCTATCGATACGTGAAGAGAAAAAGATTAGTTAAGACAAAAGTAGATCCCTTGCAGTCAGATTTAAGTGAATTTATAATGGGGAACAAAGAAATGGCAGACCAGTTGAACAAATGCTTTGGTTAAGTCTTCAAGAAAGAAGACACAAATAACCTTCATGAAATATTGCGGGAACGAGGGTCTAGTGAGAAGGAGGAACTGAAGGAAATCGTTATTAGCCTGGAAATTGTTAGGGAAATTGATGGTGTTGAAGGCCGATAAGTCCCCGGGGCCTGATAGTCTGCATCCCGGAGTACTTAAGGAAGTGGCCCTAGAAATAGTGGGTGCATTGGTGATCATTTTCCAAAAGTCTATCGACTTTGGATCAATTCCTATGGACTAGAGTGTAGCTAATGTAATACAACTTTTTAACAAAGGAGGGTGAGAGAAAACGGGTATTTATGGACCGGTTAGCATGACATCAGTCGTGGAGAAAATGTTGGAATCAATCATTAAAGATGGAATAGCAGCGCATTTGGAAAGCAGTGTCAGGATCGGTTCAAGTCAGCATGGATTTAGGAAAGGTAAATCATGCTTGACAAATTTTCTAGAATTTTTCGAGGATGTAACAAAGAGTAGTCAAGGGAGAACCAGTGTATGTGGTGTATTTGGAATTTCAAAAGGCTTTTGACAAGGTCCCACACAAGAGATTGTGACGCAAAATTAAAGCGCATGGTATTGGGGGGTAATGTACTGTCGTGGATAGAGAACTGTTTGGCAGACAAGAAGCAGAGTTTCAGCATAAACGGGTCTTTTTCAGAATAGCAGGCAATGACTAGTGGGGTGCTGTAGGGCTCAGTGCTGGGACCCCAACAATTTACAATATACATCAATGATTTAGATGAAGGAATTGAGTGTACTATCTCCAAGTTTGCAGATGACACGAAGATGGGTGGCGGTTTGAACTGTGAGGAGGATGCTAAGAGGCGTCAGGGTGACTAGGTCTGTTTAGGTGAGTGGGAAAGTGCAATGCAGATGCAGTATAATGTGGATAAATGTGAGGTTATCCTCTTTGGTGTCAAAAACACGAAGGCAGAATATCATCTGAATGGCAGGGGATCAGGAAAACGGGAGTTGCAACGAGACCTGCGTGCCATGGTACGTCTGTCATTGAAAGTTTGCATGCAGACACAGCAGGCGGTGAAGAAGGCAAATGGTATGTTGTCCTTTATAGCTAGAGGATTTGTGTATAGGCGCAGGGAGGTCTTACCGGAGTTGTACAGAGCCTTGGTGAGGCCTCACCTGGAATATTGTGTTTAGTTTTGTTCTCCTAATCTGAGGAAGGACGTTTTTGCTATTGAGGGAGTGCAGCGAAGGTTCACCAGACTGATTCCCGGGTTGACAGCAGTGACATATGAGAAGAGACTGGGTCGACTGAGCCTGTTTCACTGGAGTTTAGAAGGATGAGAGGGGATCTCATAGAAACATGTAAAATTCTGACGGGACTGCACAGGTTGGATGCAGGAAGAATGTTCCCGATGTTGGTGAAGTCCAGAACCAGGGGACAAAAGTTACGGATAAGGGGTAAGCCATTTAGGACTGAAATGGGGATAAGCTTCTTCACTCAGAGAGTTGTTAACATGTGGAATTCTCGACCATAGAGAGATGTTGATGCCAGTTCATTGGATATATTCAAGGGATGAAGGGATCAAGGGGTATGAAGAGAAAGCAGGAACGGGATACTGAGGAGAATGATCAGCCATGAACTTATTGAATGGTTGTGCAGGTTCAAAGGGCCCAAATGCCTACTCCTGCACCTATTTTCTATGTTTCTATGATTCTATAATTTTATAATAAGTGGCCGCTCATTTAAAACTGAGATGAGGGGGAACTTTTTCTCTCAGAGGGTTGTAAATCTGTTGAATTCGCTATCTCAGAGAACTGTGGAAGCTGGGTCACTGTATAAATTTAAGACCGGATAGACAGTTTCTTAACTGATAAGGTAATAAGGGGTTATGGAGAGCGGGGAGGGAAGTGGAGCTGAGTCCCTGATCGGATCAGCTATGATGATATTAAATGGCGGAGCAGTCTTGAGAGGCCGCATGCCCGAGTCCTGCTACGTTTTCTTACGTTCTTATGTAATTGGCTATCGATACAGGATCGAGGGGCAGACCATTCTCCTCGTGTTCCTATGCTCCTGTCTAATAGAGGCGGGGAGTGTGGTGTTACAAGAGAAGAAATGGGATCTGGTTTAAGAATAACATCGGGAAGAGATCACAACAGAAGCGAGGTCTGGTGTGAAAATACAAGGGTGGAAGAGGACTGAAAGATGAAAGTTGATGTGAGCCCCTTTGAGGCCTTGAGAAAACCTGCAGACCCTTGATATTAAATGGTGCAGCAGGCTCGAGGGGCCGTTTGACCTACAACTGCTCCTATTTCTTATGTTCTTATGTTTTTATTACAGGTGATGGATCCTGCGACAGGGTTACCGCCCGAGCGTGATGATGAAAATGACTCCCAGGGCTCTTAGTGTAACCGCAACAAAGGGAGTTTCTTGTTTTAAAGCAATCGGTTCAGTACCTTCTCCAGAAGGGACAGAAACTCCACTGGGAGAACATACCAGATTATTTTGCCGCCAATTTCCAATCTAAAGCAAGGACGTTATTGCTAAAGGTTTATAAATCACAGGTTCGGCCCCAGCTGCAGTATTCGGCCCACTTCTGTAGTCTAAACTTTAATGTATGAAGCCCAGAAAGACTGAGAAAGAGAGAAAGAGACTTAAAAAGAGGAGAAACGAGATGGTGGGAGATAAAAGCTGAGAAGTAGAATCACAGAATGATACATCACGGAAAGAGTCCGTTCAGCCCATCGTGCCTGTGCCGGCTCTTTGAAAGAGCAATCCAATTAGTCCCCCTCCCCTGCTCTTTCCCCATAGCCCTGTGATGTTCTCCCTTCATGTATCTGTCCAATTCCCATTCAAGAGTTATTACTGAATCTGCTTCCACCACCCTGCCAGGCAGTGTGTTCCATTTCACAACAACTCGCTGCGTAAAGAAAAACATCACCATATCAAATGAAAGGGAGTGAGTGACCAGCTCCCGGCTTCAGAGAGCAGAGGGAGCTCAGTGGCTGATCCACACACACCGCTAGTCATTTCCAGAATGGACACTCTGAACAACAGCCTCATTTGCAAATGTCACCGCAATGCGTGGCTCTGCACCGACTCCCTGGCCAGATATAGGTCTCCTTGTCAGATGTTTCCACCAGATTGCGACCCCTGCGTTTATTTACTGCCCAGAAGTGAGATGTGCGGTTTGGAGCCGGCAGCACAGAAACAGGAAGTTGTGATGCCTGAGACTGAAATAGCGTCAGTTTGATGTTATCACCATGAACAGGCTTCCCGTCTGTGAGGGAGGCCTCACCCTGACAGCACCAAGACCCACAGCACAGATTGCCCTTCATCTCAATATTGCATTCACCTCCATTCTCACGTTAACGATTAAAACCGAATAACTTTTTTGGGGGTTTAACACGTTCACTAACGAGCGCGATGGACTGAATGTGATCACTGGGATAAAAGAGGGGAAATAAAAATGAATTTACCCCAAACAGTGCTATTGGAAAATAGTCGGTTTTAGATAATTTAGATGCTGTCTGAGAGACAGAGAGGGAGAGATCGGGGAGAGGGAGAGTTCGTTAGGTGTTCTCTGAGGCAAAGGCCACTACATCTTTTAAGTGACAAAATAAAAACACAAAACACTTTAAATCTCAGCTGGTGAGGCAGCATCTGTGGAGAGAGAAACAGGCTTAACGCTTCAGAGAGAGGAGAGAGGTTGTGTGAGTTAGGTGATGTCTGAGAGAGAAAGGCAGAGAGGAGATTTGTTAAGTCTGGGGCAAAGAGGAGAGAGGTTATGCGCGTGAGGCACTCTTTGAGAGAAAGGCCGCTACATGTTTTAAGGATTAAAACAAAAATAGAAAAGGCTGGAAGTCTCAGTGGGCCAGGCAGGAGAGAGAAACAGAGTTAACGTTTCAGGTCGATGACCCTTCATCAGAACATCTTTCAAGAGGACGGTGGAAAAATTGTCTGAAGCAAGTATGATACCAAGCTATGCAGAAAGAGCGGACCATCATAATTAGATTTCGGTTATTCCAGTAGAGGTCCAGTAAGGATGCGATGGGCCAAATGGCCTATTTCTGCACAGTGAGCTAATAAGATTATATGCTACAATATGAGGAAGGGAAGGGACTTATTTGGACATACTGATTAACACCTCTCGCTCACCCAGCGCAAAATAATTTATTTAATACATAAGAACATAAGAACATAAGAATTAAGAACAGGAGTAGGCCATCTATCCCCTCGAGCCTGCTCCGCCATTCAACAAGATCATGGCTGATCTGACCGTGGTCTCAGCTCCATTTACCCGCCCGCTCCCGGTAACCCTCAATTCCCTTATTGGTTAAAAATCTATCTATCTGTGACTTGAATACATTCAATGAGCTAGCCTCAACTCATTCCTTGACTGCCCCTTGAATAACTGGACTTTCGCTTTTGTTAATTACCAACATTTTAACACCATTTATTGTGTGTGGAGCACATTGATGTGTTTAGGAGCACATTTATGTGTGCGTGTGGAATACATTGATGTATCTGTGTGGAGCGCATTGATGTGTGTGTGGAGCATATTGATATGTATGTGTGTGGAGCACATTGATGTGTGTGTGGACCACATTCATATGTGTGTGTGTGGAGCACATTCAGATGTGTGTGGAGCACATTGATATGTGTGTGTGTGGAGCAGATTGATGTCTGTGTGGAGCACATTGATATGTGTGTGTGTGGAGCACATTGATATATGTGTGGAGCACATTGATGTGTGTGGAGTACATTGATGTGTGTGTGTGGAACAAATTGATGTCTGTGTATGGAACACATTGATGTGTGTGTGGAACAAATTTATGTATGCAATTAACATTGATGTGTGTGAGGATCATGCTGATGTGTGCGGAACACATTGATGTGTGTGTTGCTGTCCATGTGCTGATATTACTCCTTCCTCGGCGTGGAAATGCATCATTTGAAGATTATTCAAAATAAAATGCACCCATCAATAAGAAAGAAAGACTTGCATTTACACAGCCCCTTTCACCACCTGAGCACGTCCCAAAGAGCTTTGCCGCCAATGAAATTCCTTGAAGTTTCGTCACTGTTGTAATGTGAGAAACATGGCAGCAAGATCCCACAAACTGCAAATGATCAATGCGAAGATAATCGGTTTTCTCAGTATTGTTTGTTGAGTGGAAGTTATTGAACCGGACACTGGGGAAAAATCACCCGCTCTTCTGCACAATCATGCCATCGGACCATTTAAGTTGATCTGAGGGGCAGATGGGGCCTCGGGTTAACTTCTCAACCCAAAGTCGGCAACTTCGACAGTGCTGCAATCACTCAATACTGGCACCAGGATTGATGTGTCTGGACTTTGCGCTCAAGTCTCTGGATTGTGAGTTTATCGCAAAACTAACTTAGACCGAGGGGAAAGTGAGATACACTGAGCCTTGGCTGACACAAACAGACGTTGTCTTGTGCAGTGCAATGAATACATGACCCCGTGTAATATAAGCAGAGACAGGGTCTAGTGTAATATAAACAGAGATAGGGATAGTGTAATATAAACAGGGGCAATGTCTAATGTAATATAAACAGAGATAGGGTCTAGTATAATATAAACAGGGACAAGGTCTAATGTAATATAAACAGGGACAAGGTCTAATGTAATATAAACAGGGACAGGATCTAGTGTAATATAAAAAGGGACAGGGTCTAGTGTAATTTAATCAGAGACAGGTTCTAATGTAATATAAGCCGGGACAAGGTCTAGTGTAAAATAAACAGAGACATCGTCTAGTGTAATATAAAGAGAGACAGAGTCGAGGACAATATAAACAGAGACAGTGTCTGGTGTAATATAAACAGAAACAGAATCTGATGTATTATAAACAGAGACAGGGTCTAATGTAATATAAGCAGTGACAGGGTCCAGTATAATATAAACAAAGACAGCTTGCAGTGTAAAATAAACAGTGACAGGGACTAGTGTTATATAAACAGAGACAAAGTCTAGTGTAATATAAACAGAGACAGGGTCCAGTATAATATAAACAGAGACAGGTTGTAGTGTAATATCAACATTGACATGGTCTTGTGTAATCTAAAGAGAGACAGGGTCTTGTGTAATATAAACAGATACAGGGCCCAATTTAATATAAACAGAGACAGGATCTAGTGTCATATAAACAGAGACAGGGCCCAGTGTAATATAAACAGAGACAGGGTCTAATGTAATATAAACAGTGACAGGGTCCAGTATAATATAAAAAGAGAGAGCTTGCAGTGTAAAATAAACAGTGTCAGGGACTAGTGTTATATAAACAGAGACAGAGTCTAGTGTAATATAAACAGAGACAGGGTCCAGTATAATATAAACAGAGACAGGTTGTAGTGTAATATCAACATTGACATGGTCTCGTGTAATATAAAGAAAGACAGGGTCTAGTGTAATATAAACAGAGATAGAGTCTAGTGTATTATAAACAGAGACAGGTTCTAGTGTAATTTAAACAGAAACAGGATCCAGTGTAATATAAACAGAGACAGGGTCTAGTGTAACATAAACAGAGACAGGATCTAGTGTAATATAAACAGAGACAGAGTCGTGTGTAATATGAATAGAGACAGGGCCCGGTGTAATATAAACAGAGACAGTGTCTAGTGTAATTTAAACAGAGACAGGGCTTAATACAATATAAACAGAGACAGTGCCTAGAAACTGAGACATGGTCTTGTGCAGTCATAGCTGTGCCCTCTGTTTAATGCCCCTGTTGCACGTGGTAACATTTTCACAGAATCACAGGGCCCGAATTTGTTGGACGTATTGCCAGCTGCCACCGCGTTTTCTCCACGCTCTCCCTGTATTTTGCATGCTCTCCTCTCCGATCGATTTTGGTGAGGTCGCAACTCCGACAAAACACTTCCCGCCCGCTCCCTCCCGAGATTGGTTCAGCCAGTCCTCCGTTCTGGCAGCAGAAGAGACTGCTGCGTGTAGGCATTTCTTACCTGAACGGTGAGAATGGAGACTTGCAAGAAAAGGTTAGTGCACTTGTTTTCTTCATTTATTTTTTTGCCATTTTGTTGGTCCTCTGAACGATTTGTAATAGTTTCCATTTCATTTGTTGAAATGTTTTTTCCCGTTGCCCCCTCCATGGGCTGGATTCTATCGTCGGCATTTCTTTGCCAAGGATCGCATTTACCAGCCAGAATCCGAACCACGGCCCGTTGCTGCCTGTAATCGGTGTGTAAGGCCAATTTTTTTCCACTGGGCATTATTTTTCCCATTTTTCCACCAAACTTCCACACTGCACCGTGAGGATCTTAGCAGCCCTTTCAACGGTACTTGGGCGGAATTCAGGTTTGACCAAACTCGGGCCCATAGATTAGTACAGCACGGACAGTGCCAAATCAGGCCATAGATTCTGAGCCGGCTCTTCCCAAGAGCAATCAAATAGACTCACTCTCCCGCTCTTTCACTATATCCCTGCATTTTTCTCCTTCAGGTATTGATAAAATTTCAGTTTGAAAGATAATCTTGAATCTGTATCTACCACCCTATCAGGGAGTACACTCCAAATCCTAACCAGTGGTTGCATAAATAAGTTTGTCCACATATCGCCTCTGGTTCTTTTGCCAATCACCTTACACCTGAAACAGTTTCTATTTATTTACTCTATCTAAACCCTTGATGATTTTAAACACGTCTATCAAATCTCCTCTTACTTCTCTCCTCTAAGGAGTAGAATCCCATCTTCTCCTGTCTCTCCACAATGACTGAACTCCTTCATGCCTGGTACTCATCTCGTGAATCACCTCTTATCCTTCTCTGCTCCAAGGAGAACAACCACAGCTTATCCAGTCTCTCGACCTAATTTAATCCCCCATCCCTGATGTGTTTCCAATAAATTTCTTCTGTACCCTCTCGAAATTCTTCAGATTCTTCCTAAAGTGTGATGCCCAGAATTGTCGACGATGTATTAAAACATTTTTTTTAATTCTTACCTTTTAAAAATAATTATAAAATGGAAAGATATCCTGACTGCGCCAAGTAGAATTTCTACCCAGTACCAGTTACCGAGCCCACTCCCTCTCTGGAAAAGTCACAATATTATTTCTTGTCAGTTTTTTTAATGGTGTGAGGTTAACTATATATATTTGCCATCGTTCTCTCACTTATTTGTTAATATATATGTACGCCCGGTGAAGGAATTGGGTGCAGAATATTCCAGCTGAGGAATCCTCATCGATGGAAGCAGAAACACTGCAAAGGGAAAATAGGAATCACTTGGCTGAGAGAATGCTGGAGGGAGGGAGGAATGGAGCAAGGGAAGGGTGGAGTGATGGAGGGAGGGAGGGATGGGTACAGGTAGGGAGCGATTGATTGAGGGAGTGATGGAGGTATGGAGGGTGGGAGGTATGAAGCGAGGGAGGGATGGAGAGACGGGTGTAGGGTGGGAGGAAGGTGGTCGAGAGTGATGGAGTATCTCCCAATTTACCCGATCAAAACTCTCCATTATTTTGAACACTTATATTAAGTGGCCCAAACCTGCTCGGCTCTGAGGAGAACAGTTCCAGCTTCCAGCTGCTCTGATGGTGTAGCTCACAGAGGGTAAAACTCAGGTTCCGTGAGTCCCTCTGCCTCGGGCACTACCAGATGTTCCTTGCAGAATCGCCGACACTTTTATATATACCAACTGTAAATCACAGTGTGGGAATGACATCCCAGGTAAAATAAAAGAACTGGCCTCTGATAATAAATCGGTGTCAGTCTGGTGTCAGACCCTGAACTTCAGATACGATGAGCTGAATGGCAAAATTTTAAAATTCAAGGTGTGATATGTTCAAGCCTCGGCTCAGTGTGATCGCTCTCGGCTCTGAATCAGAAGGTCACAGATACTAAACCCACTCCAGAGACCTGAGCACAAAATCTATGCCGACATGCCCAGTGCCAGTACTAAGGTAGTGCTGCACGGTCAGATGCGCCAGCTTTCGGTGCAGACATTAAACTGAGGCCCAAACTTCCAACTCAGTTGGATTTAAAAGACTCATGGCACTCTATTAAAGAGCAGAGGAGTTCTCCAGGGTTTCTAGGTCAAATATGTAACCCTCAACCAACATCTGAAAAATAGATTATCTAAGCATTATTTCATTGCTTTTTCTGGTCTTTTGCTGTGCACAAATTGGCTGCCCCATTTCCTACATTGCAACAGTTACCACACTTAAAAGTCATTCATTGGCTGTAAAGCACTTTGGGACAACATGAAGTCATGATAGGCGATATATAAATGCAAGCTGTGGCTAAATTTAAACATTTGAAAATACAAGTTGCGATACGTGAAAAGTTCACATATTAAAGTGATTGTAGGACACTGCTCTGGTTACTGTTTTAACTTGTTTAATTTCCAAAGGTTAAATCTTCCACTAAATGGAGATCCAGTGGAATAGCAGCCTATTCATAGATGGTCCACTGATCCTGGCAGCAGAATTTTCTGAACTGAATGATTAATTTTAATATTTATCCCCTTTGATAAAAATCAAATCTGTTCTAATTGATCAAAACTAAAGCAAACGTCACTGTTCGACATATTTCTATTAATGTTGTATCAACTGTCAATATTACTAAAATAATTCCTTGTTGTGAGTTGAAATTAATCAATAACTGACTCTGTTGATCTGATTCTGCTGTCATGAACACTTCATGAGAACCAGTAAGTCGTTTATGTAAATAATCACGGAAATAGAAGTCCCAGATTAGAGTATTGAGTGACGGAAACAGAATAAATGTTTCCACACCAACACAGCATAGACATAAGGATAGAATAAAGCAAATCTCTCAACAGATTCCAGCAACAATTGTTTTTTGGTACATCTCTACATTATAGGAGAATAAAGTAAAGATGATCCCCACGGACAGAATTGGGAAAGATTCTAGTCACCGTATATCGTGACATCACAAATGTGACAGTGGAGATTTCCTGTATCCTCTCCCTCCCCTGTTTCCACTTTCCGTCTTGTCTCTCAAGAATGGATAATTGGCGTTCCCCCCACAACAAGATGTCAACATCTAACAAATGAGCCCTACTGAAATGCTTCGAATCAAGTTGATGATAGTGCGCAGAGGGAGCTTTAATCCAAAATGTGACATGTGTTTGAAATGATCTGGGAGTTTTTGATGGGATAATGTAGAGAGATCTTTACACTGCTTCAAACCCGTGCTGTCCCAGCCCTTAGCGTGTTTGATGGGACTGTGTAGATAGAGCTTTACTCTGTATCTAACCCGTGCCGTATCTGCCCTGGGAATGTTTGATGGGACAGTGGAGAGAGCTTTACTTTGTATCTAACCCGAGCTGTATCTGCCCTGGGAGTGTTTGATGGAACGTTGTAGCGTTAGCATTACTCTGTTTCTGACACATGCTGTACCTGCCCTGTGAGTTACAGAGTATAGTGCAGTAATAACTGAGACAGGGTCTAATTTAATATAAACAGAGGCATAGCCTAGTTTTTTAACATGAAAGAATGGGGCTAGTGTAATAAAAACAGTGTCTTTGTCTCGTTTATTATAATCTGAGACATGATCCTGAGTAATAGGAACAAAGGCATGGCTTATTCCAGTAATATCTGTTTAAATTATTTAGTTTCAATGGGTTAAATCTTCCAATAAATGGAGATCCAGTGGAATAGCAGCCTGTTCAGGGATGTTCCACTAATTTCAGCAGCAGAATTTTCAGAACTGACTTATTCATTTTGCAATGTATTCCCTTTGATATATAAGACATCTGCTCTAATTGAACAAAAATGAAGACAACGTCACAGTTCGAGATATGTATATATCAGTGTTCCAAATGACATGATCCTGAGTTATAGGAACAAAGGCATGGTATATTCCAGTAATATCTGAGACACGGCATAGTACAATATTAGTAGCTCTAGTGCAGTAATAACTGAGGTAGGACCTAGTGCAGTAATTATTGATACAGGGACAGTGTTTTATTCATGCCTGGCATGTGGGTGTCGCTGGCAAGGCCAACATTGAATGCCTAACCCGAATTGGACTTGAAAATCAGGTGTTGAACTGCGACCGTGAACCGCTTGCAGTCCGTGTGGTGAAGGTACTCCCACAGTGTTAAGGAGGGGGTTCCACTAATTTGACCCAACAATTATGAAGGAACCCGTAATAAATTTCCAAGTCAGAATGGTGTGTGATTTGGAGGGTTACGTGGAGGTGATGATGTTCCCACAAGCCCGCTGCCCTTGTCCTTCTAGGCGGAAGAGGTAGAAGGTTTGAAAAGTGCTGTCGAGGATGTCTTGGCGAGTTGTTGAAATGCATCTTGTAGATACTATTCACTGCAGACATGGTCCGCTGGTGGTTGAGGGAGTGACTTTTTAATCGATGACGTAATATAAACAGGAACAGGGTCTAGTATAGTAATAACTGAGCAGGCTCCGGTGTATTATACAATCATAGAATGGTCACAGCACATAAAAGTGCCATTGGGCCCATATAGCCCGTGCCGCTCTCTGCAAGAGTATTTAAGTTCGTCGATTCCCACGTCCTTTCCCGCAGCCCTGTGAATTTTCTTCCTTCAGCTACTTATCCAATTCCATTTGCAATGCCATGATTGACTCTGGCTCCACTACCCTTTCAGACAGTGCATTCCAGATCCTAACCGCTCGCTGCTTTAAAACACTTTCCCCACGTCGCCTTTGGTGCTCCTGCCAATCATCTTAAATCTGTGTCCTCTGTTCTCGAATCTTACGCCGATGGGAACGGTTTCTCGGCAGCTACTCTGTCTAGACCCGGAATGATTCTGAACACCTCTCTCAAATCTCATCTCAAACTTCTCTGGTCTCGGGAGAACAATCCCAGCCACTCCAGTCTATCCACAAAACTGAAGAACCTTATCCCTGGAAACACACGTAAATCTGTTCTGCAGTCTTTCTAATACCTTCACATACTTCCTAAAGTGCGGAGTCCAGATTTGGACACAATACTGAGTTGCGGACTAACCAGTGTTTTATACAGGTTGATCATTGCTTTTGTATTCTATGCCTCTATTAATGAAGCCCAGGATTCCGTATGATTTTTAAACCACTTTCTCAACCTGCCCTACCACGTTCGATAATTTGTGAACACATATCCCCAGGTAGCTCTGTTCATCACGCGCTTTAGAATTCTACTCTTCCGTTTATTTTGCCTCTCCTTCTTCCTACAAAAATGTATAACTTCAAAATGTTTTCCCTTTTATTTGACACGTGTCCATCCATTCCACCAGCACATCTATGTCCTCTTGCAGTCATCACTATCCTCTTCACTGTTCACTGTGCTTCCAAGCTTTGAGTCATCTGACAATTTTGAAATTGTGCCCCATATACCAAAATCCATGTCAGAATATAAATCAAAAGAAGCAGAGTTCCGAGTACCAGTCGCTGCGGAACACCACTGTATACCTTCCCCTAGTCCAAAAAAAACTACTTCTGATTCCTCAACCAATTTCATATCCATGCTGCCACTGTCCTTTTTATTCTATTGGCTTCAACTTTGCTGGTAAGGAAGTGGACCACATCAAGCATATAAACTGAGGGTCTTGTCCAGTAAAAACTGCGACGGGGTCTGTTTTAATGAGAGAAGCAATAAGTTAGATAATTACATATTTGCTAACCTCATGCCAGGTATAGGTGCATTTTCATTTTTCCATCACTTACACATTGTGGTAAATCTCAGGAGCATCTGTGTGATGGTGAGCTGATCACTGGACAGTAAAGCGCAGAGACAGGTGGGTGGCTGCTCATTATCCTCGGTGTGACTAAATCCACTTTCCCACTGAATACTGCAGACAGACTTGGTCACCTTGGTAAAGGAATGATCAGTCTGACAACACTTTCTAAACAAGAGCTGACAAGACAATGGGTTATCATTAAATGGTAAAGGTATTAACGACCTGCAATTGCATTTTGAATACAATAAAATGCTGAAAAGCAATGGTTGAAGCTTATCATTTATCTTTGTAGAATGCATACATTATGAATGACGTGTTTTGTACACACACATACACACACATACAGACACACATGCTCTTTGCAGTTGTACATCTTAACCAGTTGAGACATTTTTTCGAGTGGATGATAGGACCACGCGGCCGCCCATCCGACAGTGCTGTGACGTCACGGTCCTAGCTCTGTCTGACACAATTAATGTATCACGTGGCAGCTAAATAGCAAACACTGGAGGAAAAACAATCCTTAACATTAAAGAACAGGGAGCAATTGGCACAGGACAACGCACGTGTGAATTAGGAACCTTTAACACACAGAGTGCCACTAAGTAGTGCAAACTGCAGTGAATCGCTGACCTTCAATCCTGTCCCTCAATCGCAGTCCATCTCTGGGAGAGTGTTACAAAATTCAACCCATCGTCTCGACACCAATATAACCGACACAATACCAGAATAATTAGTAATTGCACATAGCTGTTGATAGCTGTTAACAAAACGAAACATATACTTCAAACCAAAAAAGCATTGTATCCTCACACCCACACACACATACATCTTTATTTATATTAATATCTATCGATTCCTCTTTAAATCTTCTGCCTGTGTAACAGACGCATGGTCAAGTACAGAAATAACTGAGGCAGGGTCTGTTGTATAATAAATAGAGACAGCGTCCAGTGCACTAATATTTTAGACATTGTCTGGTGCAATATGAAGCGGGACGGGGTATAATATATAATGTATTTCAGATATGGTCTATGTCAGGAATAACGGATACAGGGTGTAATGTAATATAAACAGAGATAGGGGCTAGTGTAATATAAACATAGACAGGGTCTAGTGTAATATAAAGAGAGACAAGGTATAGTGTAATATAAACAGGGACAAAGCCGAGTGTAATATAAAGAGTGGCAAGGTCTACTGTAAAATAAACAGGGACAGGGCCTTGTGTAATATAAACCTAGTCAGGGTATACTGTAATATAAATAGGGACAGGGCCTTGTGCAAATTAAACTGAGACAGGGTCTAATATAATATTAACAGTGAACGGTGTAGTGTGATAGAAACAGAGACAGGGACTAGTGTAATATAAACAGAAACAGGGTCGAGTGTAATATAAACAGAGACTGGGTCTATTGCAGTACTAAATGTGACAGGGTCCAGGGCCTCAATTAGCAAGACAGGGACTACAGGGTAGATGAGTAAACTGACCACAGAACCGAGGTAAGGGGGCCATTCAAGTGGGGGGAGTAAAACGAACTGTTGGGTGGGAAAGCAAATTGTGAGGAAGACACTAAAAAAATATGTAAGATGATATAGATAGGCTAAGTGAGTGAGCAAAAATTTGGCACACTTTGGCAGAAAAACTAAAAAAGTAAATCATAATTTAAATGGAGAAAAATTGCTAAGTGCTGCGGTAAAGAAGGACCTGGGGGTCCTTGTGCATGAAACGCAAACAGTTAGTATGCAGATACAGCAATAATCAGGAAGGCACATGGAATGTTGGCCTTTACTGCAAGCAGGATAGCGTATAAAAGCAGAGATGTCCTGCTGCAACTGTACACTGTATTGGTGAGGCCAAACCTAGAGTACTGCTTACAGGTTGGGTCTCCGCATTTAAGGAGGGATATACTTGCATTGGAGGCTGTTCAGAGCAGGTTCACTAGGTTGATTCCGAAGATGCGGTGGTTGTCTTATGAAGAAAGGTCGAACAGGTTGGGCCTATACTTGTTGGAATTCAGAAGAATGAGAGGTGTTTTTATCGAAACATATAAGATGATGAGGGGGTTCGACAAGATGCATGCAGAGAGGATATTTCCACTCATAGGGGAAACTAAACCGATGGGGCGTATTCTCAGAATAAGGGGCTGCCCAGTTCAAATTGAGGTGAGGAGGAATTTCTTCTCTAAGAGGGTTGTAAAGCTGTGGAATTCTGTGCCAGAAAGAGCTGTGGAGGCTGGGTCATTGAATATATGTGAGACGGAGATGGACAGATCTTAGAGCGATATGGGAATAAAGGGTTATGGGGAACGGGCAGGGAAGTGGAGCTGGGTCCATGATCAGATCAGCCATGATTAAATGGCAAAGCAGGCTCGAGGAGCCAAATGGCCTAATCCTGCTCCTATTTCTTATGTTCTTATATTCTTAGTCCTAGCATGATTTAAAAATATTCCTTGTCCATTGCAATAATAACTGCGGCAGGATCTAGTGTTTTATAAACAGAGACGGGTCTTAGTGTAATATGAACCTAGACATGATGTAGTTATAGAATCACAGAATCGAAGAATGATACAGTAGATAACGTGCACATTCAGCCCAGTTGTGCCTGTGCTGACACTAAGCTGAAACAGCTAATCAATTAGTCCCACTTCCCCTGCTGTTTCCCAATATCCCTGCATTTATTCAAATACATTATTTACCCAATTCCCCTTTGAAACTTATTTCCGGAATTACTTCCAGCACCCTATCAGGTAGTGTATTCCAGATCATAACAGCTCGTTGTGTATTTCTTTTTCCTCATTTCGCCTCTGGCTCTTTTGCCAAGTTGCTTAAACCTGTGTTCTCTGGTTACAGACCGGTCAGCCAATGAAACATTATCTTCGCATTTATAGTGTCAGACCCATTCCCGATCTTGAACATGTTTATCAAGCTCACTTTAGATTTCTCTGCGCGAATAACAACAATCCCAATGCCCCGAGTGTTTTCACTTAACTGAAGTCTTTCATCCAGGGTACTATTCTAGTAAATTTCCGCTGCACCCTTTCCAAGGCCGTTCAATCGTTCCTAAAATGTGGCGCTCACAATAAACAATGCCTTACAGATGCTTAGCAATAAGTTCCTTGCATTTGCATCTATATCTCTATTTATAAAAACGAAAGACAGTGTATACCTTCTGCAATTCAGATCAGAACAACTTGCTATATTAAAACATCTCCTCATGTCCCTTCTGTTTTTTTTTGCAAAGGATCTTAAATCTGTGCCCCCTGGTTACCGACACTCCTGTCAGTGTAAACAGTGTCTCACTATTAAAGCTATCAAATCCCTACATAAAGGGAAGGCTATAACCGGCAGAGACATTATGTTCTGATTGCTGCCAGAGATTGATTGGTAGATTTTGTTCCGGTTAGGATATTACGGGTGACGGAACCAGTGCTGGTCGATGGAGTTAAGATGCCGATCATCCGTCATCGAATTGAGTAGAGGCATGGTATAGTTCAGAACTAATTGATAAAGCGTATCGTGAAATTTAAACAGAGGAATATTCTAATCCATTAATAACAGAGACAACACCTAGAGCAATACATAGAGGAGACATCGTCTAGTATAGTAAAAACTGCGACAGTGCCTAGTGTAACATATATAGAGACATGGTATAGATTATAATAACTGAGAGTGACCAGTGTACTATAAACATAGACATTGCCTCGTGCAATTTAACTGAGGTAAGATTTCGTGTAATGTGAGAGATACATAGCCGAGTGCAGCAATAAATGAGACAGTACTTAACCTAAGACGACATGAACATAGGCACGGTCCATAACAATAATAACTGAGACAGGGCATCGTGTAATGTAAACTGAGACAAGGCTGATTGTAATTTAATCACATGCATGGTTCTAGTGCAGCGATAACTGAGACAGAGCCTAGTGTAATATAAAGAGACACTGATCGAGACAATGTCTCTGTTTGTATTATACTCGACAATGTCTCTGTTTATATTACACTAGAAAATTGTGTAATATAAACAGAGACATGGCTTAGTACAGTAATAACTGAGGTATGGCTCAGTGTAATATGAACAGATGCAGAACATATTGTAATATATCTAGTGACCGGGTCAAGTGCAATGATGAATGAGGCTGGACATTGTGCAATATTAACAGAAACAGAGTCTAGTACAGTACTAACGGAGACAGGACCTAGTGGAAGATACCAGCGATATGGTCTGGTGCAGTAATAACTGAGACATTGTCTCGTGTAATGTAAACAGGGAGATTGTCTTGTGTAATATAAACAGAAACATTCTCCAGGACAATGTAAACATGCACCTTGTCTAGCGTAATATAAATAGAGAAATATTCTAGTGTAATATAAACAGAGACATTGTCTAGTACAATACAAACAGAGACATTGTCTAGTATAATATAAACAGAGATATTGTCTAGTGTAATATAAACTGAGACATTGTCTACTGTAATATAAACTTAGACATTGTCGAGTGTAATATAAACTGAGACATTGTCTAGTGTAATATAAACAGAGATATTGTCCAGTGTATTATAAATTGAGCACTTGTCTACTGTAATATAAACTGAGATATTGTCGACTGTAATATAAACAGAGACTGGACCTACTGTAACATAAACAGAGACAAGTTCCTTTGCAACAAAAACTAAGACATGTCCTACTGTACTTTTAACAGAGGCATTCTCTCGATCAGTGTAACTTCAGCAGGGCATAACTGTCTAAGTTATTAGTGTACTTAACCTGGTCTTAGTTTATATTGTACTGGACCATGTCCCTGTTTATATTACACATGGCCCAGTCCCAGTTATTTCTGCACCAGAATATATTTCATTTAAATTATATCTGACCATATATCTGTTTATATTACATAAGTCTCGATATCAAATATTACTGAAACAGATATTTCTCGGTTAATAAAATTCATGACCTGGTTTATATTACACTAGGTCCTGTCTGAGTTATATTGCACTACACACTATAAAGGCCAGCGGGAGTCGAGCAGTTCGAGCAGTCAGTCGAGGAGGCGGGAGCTCGGAGCAGCGCGAGTCCGGGGTCGGCGAGAGGCCTATAAAGGCCAGCGGGAGTCGAGCAGTTCGAGCAGTCAGTCGAGGAGGCGGGAGCTCGGAGCAGCGCGAGTCCGGGGTCGGCGAGAGGCCTATAAAGGCCAGCGGGAGTCGAGCAGTTCGAGCAGTCAGTCGAGGAGGCGGGAGCTCGGAGCAGCGTGAGTCCGGGGTCGGCGAGAGGCGTACCGGTGCAGCTACAGGGAGAAGGCAAAAAAACAAAGGTGACGTCACAGCCTAGGGGGTAAGTGATTGGCTGGTGATTGGTGAGTAGTTTTTCTTTTTCTTCTTATATTGGTCAGTAACTTTTAACATTGTTATTACCAGTTTAAGTGTATCTAAGGGTTAAGACATGGCAGGAGAGCTCGGTCGGGTGTTATGCTCCTCCTGTACCATGTGGGAACTCAGGGACGCTTCCGGTGTCCCTGACGATTACGTGTGCGGGAAGTGTATCCGCCTCCAGCTCCTGACGGTCCGCGTTACGGAATTGGAGCTGAGGGTGGATTTACTCTGGAGCATCCACGATGCTGAGAATGACGTGAGTATCACGTGTAGTGAGTTGGTCTTACCACAGGGAAAGGGTCCACAGCCAGATAGGGAATGGAAGACCAGCAGGAAGAGTAGAGCAAGGAAGGTAGTGCAGGAGTCCCCTGCGGTCATCCCCCTGCAAAGCAGATACACCGCTTTGGGTACTGTTGAGGGGAATGACTCATCAGGGGAGGGCAGCAGCAGCCAAGTTCATGGCACCGTGGCTGGCTCTGCTGCACAGGAGGGCAAGAAAAAGAGTGGGAGAGCGATAGTGATAGGGGATTCAATTGTGAGGGGAATAGATAGGCGTTTCTGCGGCCGCAACCGAGACTCCAGGATGGTATGTTGCCTCCCTGGTGCAAGGGTCAAGGATGTCTCGGAGCGGGTGCAGGACATTCTGAAATGGGAGGGAGAACAGCCAGTTGTCGTGGTGCACATTGGTACCAACGACATAGGCAAAAAAAGGGATGAGGTCCTACGAAACGAATTTAAGGAGCTAGGAGCTAAATTAAAAAGTAGGACCTCAAAAGTAGTAATCTCGGGATTGCTACCAGTGCCACGTGATAGTCAGAGTAGGAATCGCAGGATAGCGCAGATGAATACGTGGCTTGAGCAGTGGTGCAGCAGGGAGGGATTCAAATTCCTGGGGCATTGGGACCGGTTCTGGGGGAGGTGGGACCAGTACAAACCGGACGGTCTGCACCTGGGCAGGACTGGAACCAATGTCCTAGGGGGAGTGTTTGCTAGTGCTGTTGGGGAGGATTTAAACTAATATGGCAGGGGGATGGGAACCAATGCAGGGAGACAGAGGGAAACAAAAAGGAGCCAAAAGCAAAAGACAGAAAGGAGATGAGGAAAAGTGTAGGGCAGAGAAACCCAAGGCAAAGAACAAAAAGGGCCACTGTACAGCAAAATTCTAAAAGGACAAAGGGTGTTAATAAAACAAGCCTGAAGGCTTTGTGTCTTAATGCAAGGAGTATCCGCAATAAGGTGGATGAATTAATTGTGCAAATAGATGTTAACAAATATGATGTGATTGGGATTACGGAGACGTGGCTCCAGGATGATCAGGGCTGGGAACTCAACATTCAGGGGTATTCAACATTCAGGAAGGATAGAATAAAAGGAAAAGGAGGTGGGGTAGCATTGCTGGTTAAAGAGGATATTAATGCAATAGTTAGGAAAGACATTAGCTTGGATGATGTGGAATCTATATGGGTAGAGCTGCAGAACACCAAAGGGCAAAAAACGTTAGTAGGAGTTGTGTACAGACCTCCAAACAGTAATAGGGATGTTGGGGAGGGCATCAAACAGGAAATTAGGGGTGCATGCAATAAAGGTGTAGCAGTTATAATGGGTGACTTTAATATGCACATAGATTGGGCTAGCCAAACTGGAAGCAATACGGTGGAGGAGGACTTCCTGGAGTGCATAAGGGATGGTTTTCTAGACCAATATGTTGAGGAACCAACTAGGGGGGAGGCCATCTTAGACTGGGTGTTGTGTAATGAGAGAGGATTAATTAGCAATCTCATTGTGCGAGGCCCCTTGGGGAAGAGTGACCATAATATGGTGGAATTCTGCATTAGGATGGAGAATGAAACAGTAATTTCAGAGACCATGGTCCAGAACTTAAAGAAGGGTAACTTTGAAGGTATGAGGCGTGAATTGGCTAGGATAGATTGGCGAATGATACTTAGGGGGTTGACTGTGGATGGGCAATGGCAGACATTTAGAGACCGCATGGATGAAGTACAACAATTGTACATTCCTGTCTGGCGTAAAAATAAAAAGGGGAAGGTGGCTCAACCGTGGCTATCTAGGGAAATCAGGGATAGTATTAAAGCCAAGGAAGTGGCATACAAATTGGCCAGAAATAGCAGCGAACCTGGGGACTGGGAGAAATTTAGAACTCAGCAGAGGAGGACAAAGGGTTTGATTAGGACAGGGAAAATGGAGCACGAGAAGAAGCTTGCAGGGAACATTAAGGCGGATTGCAAAAGTTTCTATAGGTATGTAAAGAGAAAAAGGTTGGTGAAGACAAACGTAGGTCCCCTGCAGTCAGAATCAGGGGAAGTCATAACGGGGAACAAAGAAATGGCGGATCAATTGAACAAGTACTTTGGTTCGGTATTCACTAAGGAGGATACAAACAACCTTCCGGATATAAAAGGGGTCAGAGGGTCTAGTAAGGAAGAGGAACTGAGGGAAATCTTTATTAGTCGGGAAATTGTGTTGGGGAAATTGATGGGATTGAAGGCAGATAAATCCCCAGGGCCTGATGGCCTGCATCCTAGAGTACTTAAGGAGGTGGCCTTGGAAATAGCGGATGCATTGACAGTCATTTTCCAACATTCCATTGACTCTGGATCAGTTCCTATGGAGTGGAGGGTAGCCAATGTAACCCCACTTTTTAAAAAAGGAGGGAGAGAGAAAACAGGGAATTATAGACCGGTCAGCCTGACCTCAGTAGTGGGTAAAATGATGGAATCAATTATTAAGGATGTCATAGCAGTGCATCTGGAAAATGGTGACATGATAGGTCCAAGTCAGCATGGATTTGTGAAAGGGAAATCATGCTTGACAAATCTTCTGGAATTTTTTGAGGATGTTTCCAGTAAAGTGGACAAAGGAGAACCAGTTGATGTGGTATATTTGGACTTTCAGAAGGCTTTCGACAAGGTCCCACACAAGAGATTAATGTGCAAAGTTAAAGCACATGGGATTGGGGGTAGTGTGCTGACGTGGATTGAGAACTGGTTGTCAGACAGGAAGCAAAGAGTAGGAGTAAACGGGTACTTTTCAGAATGGCAGGCAGTGACTAGTGGAGTGCCGCAAGGTTCTGTGCTGGGGCCCCAGCTGTTTACATTGTACATTAATGATTTAGACGAGGGGATTAAATGCAGTATCTCCAAATTTGCGGATGATACTAAGTTGGGTGGCAGTGTGAGCTGCGAGGAGGATGCTATTAGGCTGCAGAGTGACTTGGATAGGTTAGGTGAGTGGGCAAATGCGTGGCAGATGAAGTATATGGGGATAAATGTGAGGTTATCCACTTTGGTGGTAAAAACAGAGAGACAGACTATTATCTGAATGGTGACAGATTAGGAAAAGGGAAGGTGCAACGAGACCTGGGTGTCATGGTACATCAGTCATTGAAGGTTGGCATGCAGGTACAGCAGGCGGTTAAGAAAGCAAATGGCATGTTGGCCTTCATAGCGAGGGGATTTGAATACAGGGGCAGGGAGGTGTTGCTACAGTTGTACAGGGCCTTGGTGAGGCCACACCTGGAGTATTGTGTACAGTTTTGGTCTCCTAACTTGAGGAAGGACATTCTTGCTATTGAGGGAGTGCAGCGAAGGTTCACCAGACTGATTCCCGGGATGGCGGGACTGACCTATCAAGAAAGATTGGATCAATTGGGCTTGTATTCACTGGAGTTCAGAAGAATGAGAGGGGACCTCATAGAAACGTTTAAAATTCTGACGGGTTTAGACAGGTTTGATGCAGAAAGAATGTTCCCAATGTTGGGGAAGTCCAGAACCAGGGGTCACAGTCTGAGGATAAGGGGTAAGCCATTTAGGACCGAGATGAGGAGAAACTTCTTCACCCAGAGAGTGGTGAACCTGTGGAATTCTCTACCACAGAAAGTAGTTGAGGCCAATTCACTAAATATATTCAAAAGGGAGTTAGATGAAGTCCTTACTACTCGGGGGATCAAGGGTTATGGCGAGAAAGCAGGAATGGGGTACTGAAGTTTCATGTTCAGCCATGAACTCATTGAATGGCGGTGCAGGCTAGAAGGGCTGAATGGCCTGCTCCTGCACCTATTTTCTATGTTTCTATGTTTCTATGTTTCTATAGTGTGGTGCCCAGAATTGGACACAATACTACAGCTGAGGCTGAACTCGTATTTCTAGTCATTCATCCCTGGTACCAATCTGGTAAATCTCCCCTCACCCTTCTCTGCTGTAAGGTGAACAGACCCAGCTTCTCAAAGTCTGTCAGCGTAGTGAGAGCGTGTGTCCTACCATCCCACATACACAATGGCAGCGAGATCGAGGCGGGAACTGGTCCGTCCTCAACAGCGAGAAGGGGGTGGAAAAAAGGGCAGCTGAAAGTCGACGATGTCTTGTAAAAATTTATTTTTTTTATTTAAAAAAAGTAAAAATATCCTGACTGCCCCAACTAGAATTTCTACCCAACGCCAGTTTCCAACCAACTCCCTCTACGGAAAGGTCAACATGTTATTTCACATCACTTTTTTAGGGGAGGGTGGAGGGATTAAATGTATAGATTTAGCATCGCGCTCTCTCTTATTTCTTAAAATATATGAAATCCCGGTGAAGGATTTGGCTGCAGAAAATTCCAGCTGACGAATCCCCATCGATGGAAGCAGAAACACTGCAAAGGGGAAAAAAAGAATCGTTTGGGCTGAGGGATGGATGGAGGGTGAAAGGAGTGGATCAAGGCCGGGGTGGAGTGAAGCAGGGTTGGAGCGAGGGATAAGGGGAGGGAGGGTTGGGGAAAGGGAGTGTGCAATTGATGTAGGGAGGGATGAAGGGAGGGAGAGAAGGAGATACTGGTGGAGGGTGGGAGGGAGTAATGGCGTATCTCCGTTTATACCCGATCAAAACACTTCACCATTTTGAACACCTCTATTAAGTGGGCCATAACCTGCTCTGCTCTAACGAGCACAGTCCCAGCTTCCAGCCGCTCTGAGGGTGCAGCTCACACAGTGTAAAACTCAGGTTCGGTGAGTCCTTCTGCCTCATGCACTTACAGATGTTCCCCGCGGAATTGCTAACACTTTTATATGGACCCAGTGTAAATCCCAGTGTGGGAATGACATCCCAGGCAAGATAAAAGAACAGGCCCCTGATAATAAATGGAGCAGCGTAAGACTTTGCTCAGGCCCTGAACTTCAGACACAATGATTTTAATGGCAGCATTTTAAAATACAACCTTTGACCTGTTCAAGCCTCGGCTCAATAGGATCGCTCTCGCCTCTGACTCAGAAGATCACAGATACTAAATCCCACTCTAGAAACCTGATCCATAATCTACACCAACTCGCCCGTTGTCAGTACTGAGGGAGTACTGCACGGCCAGAGCTGCCGTCTTTCTGGGCAGACATTAAATTGAGGCCCATCTTCTCACTCGGTTGACTTTAAAAGACTCATGGCACTATATTAAAGAGTAGAGGAGTTCTCCAGGGTTTTCAGCGCAAATACTTATCTCTCAACCAACATTTGAAAAATAGATTATCTGATCATTATTTCATTGCTGCTTGCGGGATCTTGATGTGCACCAATTGACAGCCATGTTTCCTACATGACAACAGTGACCGCACTTCCAAAGTAATTAATTGGCTGTAAATCACTTTGGGACATCATGAGGTCATGAAAGGCGCTACATAATGCCAGGTATTTCTAAATGTCAACATTTCAAAATACAAGTTGCGATATGTGACAGCTTAGATATTACTGTGAGTGTCGAACACGCCTCTGCTCACTCGTTAAACTTGTTCAATTTCAGTTGGTTAAATCTTCCATTAAATGGAGATCCAATGGAATACCAACCTCTTCAGAGATGTTCCACTGATTAAGCAGCAGAACTTTCAGAACTGAATTACTAATTTTAATATGTATTCCCTTTGATATAAATTGCATCTGTTGTAATTGAACAAAACTGAAGCCAACGTCACTGTTCGACATATTTCTACTTATGTGTACCCACTGTCAATATGCTTAAAATAAGCCATTGTTATGAGTTGAGACTAATCAATAAGCGACTCTGTTGTTCTGATTTTGCTGCCATGAACACTTCATGGCAACCAGTGAGGCGTTTATGTAAACAAACACAGAAATAGAAGTCCCAGATTAGAGTATTGAGCGACATAGTCACAATAAATGTTTCCCCACCAATACAGCATCGAAATAAAGATAGAGAGAAATGGAAATGTCTCAACAGATTCCAGTAACAATTGTTTTTTGGTGCATTTTACTAAATTATATTAGAATAAAGTAAAGATGAAACCCACGGAGAGAATGGGGAAAATTCCTTCTCGTCAGCATATAGAACAACATCACATGTATCGTCTCCCTCTCCTATTTCCATTTTCTGTTCCATCTGTCAAGAATTGTTCATTGACATTTCCCCACAAATAAATATCAACAGATAACAAAAGATTCCCCTCAGCCAGAAGGATATGGCTCGGACCAAATTGATTGGAGTGCACAGAGGGAGCTTCAATCCAAAATGTGAACTGTGCATTAAGTGGCATGCGAGTATTTGATGGGACAGTGTAGAGGGATCTGTACTCTGTATCTAACCCGTGCTGTACTTGCCCTGATATTGTTTGATGGGACATTGTAGGGTGTGCTTGACTCTGTATCTAACGAGTGCTGTACCTGCCCTGGGATTGTTTGATGGGACTTTGTAAAGGGAGCATTATTCTGTGTCTAAACTGTGCTGTACGTGCCCGGGCAGTGTGTGATGGGACAGGATAGAGGGAGTTTGCTCTGTATCTGACACATGCTGTACCTGCCCTGGGAGTTACATGGTCTAGAGCAGTAATAACTGAGACAGCGTCTAGCTTAATATAAACAAGGACATAACCTAATGCAGTCATAACGGTGACAGGGTCTAGTCTAATACAAACAGAGACATGGTCTAGTGCAGTAATGTGAAAAGATGGGGCTAATGTAATATAAACAATGTCCTTGTCGAGTTTAATATAAACAGATACATGGTATTTTGTAATTGGACCAAAGGCATGGCATATTCCAGTAATATCCGAGAGAGTGTCGAGTATAATATTAGTAGGTTAATTGGTCCCTGGCATGTGGGTGTCGCTGGCAAGGCCATCATTGATGGTCTATCCATAATTAGCCTTGATAAGCAGGTGATGAGCTGCCACCTTGATCGGCTGCAGACCGTGTGATGAAGGTCCTTGCACATTGTTAGGGAAGGGTTCCACGAATTTGACCCAGTGACTATGAAGGAACGATAATACATTTCCAAGTCAGGATGGTGTGTGATTTGGACAGTACGTGGAAATGATGGTGTTCTCATGAGCCTGCTGCCCTTGCCCTTCTCGTTGGAAGAGGTCGTAGGTTTGGAAAGAGCTTTCGAAGATGTCTTGTCGAGTTAATGCAAAGCATCTTGTGGATAGTAATCACTGCAGACATGGTACGCCGGTGGTGGAGGGAGTGAATATTTAACTTGGTGTGTGGGGTTATATAAACTGGAACAGTGTCCAGTTCACTAACAACTGAGACAGGCTCTGGTGTATTATAAAATCATAGAATGGTTACAGCACAGAAGTGGGTCTTTCGGTCCATATAGTTCGTGCCACTCTCTGCAAGAGCATTTCAGCACTCCACTCCCCCGCCCTTTCGCGTAGCCCTGTGAATTTTCTTCTTTCATGTAGTTATCCAATTCCCTTTGCAATGCCATGATTGAATCTGCCCCTACCACATTTCAGATTCTAAACATTGACAACATTAAAATGTTTCCGTTATATCGCCTTTGGTTCTTCTGTCAATCACCTTAAATCTGTGTCCTATTTTCTCAACCTTTCCGCCAATGGGAAAAGTTTTTCGCCAACTACTCTGTCTAGACCCCTTATGATTCTGAACAGCTCGATCAAATATCATCTCACCCTTCTCTGCTCTAAGGAGAAGAACCCCAGCTTCTCTAGTCTATTCACATACCCAATGTACTTTGTCCCTGGAACCACATGTAAATATTTTCTGCAGCCTCTCTAAAGCCTACAGATCTTTACTAAGGCGCGGTGCCCAGAATTGGCCACAATACTCCAGTTGAGTCCTAATCTGTGTTTTATACAGGTTCATCATCGTTTCTATGATTTTGTATTCTATGGCTCTATTTATGAAGCCAAGGATAAAGTTTGCTTTTTAAAACACTTCCTCAACCTGTCCTGCCAATTGAATGATTTGTGCACATATACCCCCAGATCTCTGTGTTCATCACATCCTTTAGAATTGTATCCTTTAGTTTATTTTGCCTCTCCTCGTTCTTCCTACCAAATGTATCACTTCACAATTTTCTGCTTTTTATTTGCCACGTGTCCGTCTATTCCACCAGCATCTCTATGTCCTCTTGAAGTCTCTCACTATCCTCCTCACTGTTCACTATACTTCCAAGCTTGAGTCATCTGCAATTTGAAAAAGTGCCATTACACCTAAATTTAAGTCATGAATATAAATCAAGAAAAGCAGTGTTCCTAGCACCAACTGCTGCAGAACACCACTGTATACCTTCCTCCAGTACAAAAAAAACACTGCTCTCTGATTCCTGTCACTCATTCAATTTCATATCCATGCTGCCACTATC
This sequence comes from Pristiophorus japonicus, assembly GCF_044704955.1. Lineage (NCBI taxonomy): Eukaryota > Metazoa > Chordata > Chondrichthyes > Pristiophoridae > Pristiophorus > Pristiophorus japonicus. The sequence goes on along the minus strand of NC_091999.1, from coordinate 35,157,432 downwards.
CCTTTTATTCTATGGACTTCAACTTTGCTGGCCAAGATATTGTCAGGGCAGTTTTTCAAACACCTTTTGGAAGTCAACCACATCAACGATATAAACTGAGAATTGGTCTATTGCAGTAAATACTGCGACGGTGTCTGTGTAATGAGAGAAACAATGAGTCAGCTATTTACAGATTTATTAACCTCAAGCCAGGTACAGGTGCAGTTTCATGTTTAAGAAAATTTGCAGTAATCATCACCCACGGCAGGTGCATATCAGTGGAGTCTGTGTGATGGTGAGGTGATCACTGGGGACAATAAAGTGCATAGACTGGTGGCTGGCTGCTCATTGTCCTCGGTGTGATTTAATCCCCTTTCCCACTGAATACTGTGGATAGACATGGACACCTTGATAACAGAAAGGTCAGCGTGACATCACTTTCTAAAGCAGAGTATTCAAGACAATATGGTATCAATAAATGTTAAAGGTATTAAACGATCTGCAAATAGCTATTCATTAAAATGAAATGCTGAAAAATAATGGTTGAAGATAATCATTTATCTTCGTGGAATGCAATTGCACATATTATGATTTGTTCACACACACACAGACACACACACATAAATTTGCACATACACACACACACGCACACACATACACACACACAAACACACACGCACACACACACACACATACACACATATATAGCAAACATTTTGTGTCTGCTCTTTTCAGTTGATCGTCATAATGTGAAGGTATACGGTGGAGATTAGGACCCTGCGGCCGCCCATCCGGTGGTGCTGTGCGGTCACGGTTCCAGACTCTGTCTGACACAACCAGTGGGTCACGTGAAAGCTCAATAGAAAATATTGCAGGAAAAACACTCCTTAACATTAAATAACTGGGGGAAATGAGCACAGTGCAACACAAGTGTGAATTATTAACCTTTAACACACAGAGTGCCACTAAGTAGTGCAAAGTGTAGTGAATTGCTCACTTTCAATTCTGTCCCTCAATCCTAGTCCATCTCTGGGAGATTGTTACAAGATTCAGCCCATCCTCTCAACACAAATATTACCGACACAATACCAGATCTAAAGTACTTTGCACACAACTCTTGACAGCTAGTAACGAAATTAAACGTATGTTCCATCGAAAAAAGTATTGCATCCTCCCACCCACACACATATATATATTCATTTATATTAATATCTATCCACCGTCTATGTAGCTTCTGTCTATCTAACAGACGCATGACTGCGTGCAGAAGTAACTGACAACAGTGTCTGTTGTACAATAAATAGAGATATAGTCCCTGGAGTGGGAGTGTATCCAAAAACTATCTAATACTGAAGCAAAAGTGAGAAACACTGAGCCCCGGTTGACACAAACAGACACTGTCTTGTGACGTCAATGGATACATGGCCCAGTTTAACATAAAGGCAGACAGGTCCTCGTGTAACATAAAGGTAGATAGGGTTTAGTGCAATCTAAACAGAGACAGGGCCTAGTGCAATATAAAGAGAGACAGGGCCCAGCATAATATAATAAGAGACAAGGTCTAGTGTAATATAAAGAGAAACAGGGTCTAGTGTAATATAAAGAGAGAAAGGGTCCAGTGTAATATAAACAGAGACAAGGTCGAGTGTAACATAAAGGGAGACAGGGTCTAGTGTAAAATAAAGGGATACAGGGTCTAGTGTAACATAAACAGAGAAAGGGCCGAGTGCAATATAAAGATAGACAGGGTCCAGTGTAATTTAAAGAGAGACAGGGCCAAGTGTAATATAAAGAGAGAAAGGGTCCAGTGTAATATAAGGAGAGACCGGGACAGCTGTAATATAAACAGAGACAGGGCCTAGTGTAACTTAAAGGTAGACAGGGTCTAGTGTAACATAAACAAAGACAGGGCCTAATGCAATATAAAAAGAGAGGCAGGGCCTAGAGTAATATAAAGAGAGACAGGGCCCAGTATAATATAATAAGAGAAAGGGTCTAGTGTAATATAAAGACAAACAGGGTCCTGTGTAATATAAAGAGAGAACGGGCCTGGTGTAATATAAACAGAGACAGGGCCCAGTGTAATATCAACAGAGACAGGGTCTAATGCAATATAAACAGAGACAGGGTGTAATTTAAACAGAGACAGGGTCTAGTGTAATTTAAACAGAGACACGGTCGAGTGTAATATAAAGATAGACAGGGCGCAGTGCAATCTGAAGAGAGACAAGGTCGAGTGTAACATCAACAGAGACAGGGCCTAATGTAATTAAACAACGACAAGGTTTCGTGTAATTTCAACAAAGATAGTGCCTAGTGTAATGTAAACAAAAGAACATAAGCAATAGGAGCAGGAGGAGACGACCTGGTCCCTCGATCCTGCTCTGCAACTTAGTATTATGGATGATCTGATCATGGACTCAGCTCCAACTCTCCGCGCGATCCCCATAACCCTTTATTCTCTTATCATTCAAAGACCTTTCTATCTCCACCTTAAATATATTCAATGACCTAGCCTCCACAAATCTCTGGGGCTGCGAATTCCACATATTTACAAGACTCTGAGCGAAGAAATTCCGCCTCATCGCAGTTTTAAATGGGCGGCTCCTTATTCTGAGAATATGTCCACTAGTTCTATTTGCCCCTATGAGTGGAAATAGCCTCTCTGCATCCACCTTGTCGAGCACCCTTATTATCTTATAAGTTTCAATAAGATGACCTCTCATTCTTCTGAATTCCAATGTGCATACGCCCAACCTACTCAACCTATCTCCGGAATCAATCTTCGTTGAAATACCTCCAATGCAGGTATATCCTTTCTTAAATACGGAGACCAAAACTGGACGCAGTACTCTATGTGTGGCATCATCAATATCCTGTACAGTTTTGCCCACTCACTTAGACTCTCCATATCCCTTTGCAGATTTTTTGTGTCCTCCTCACAATTTTCTTTCGCATCTATCTTTGTATTATCTGCATATTGGCTATATTACGCTGCAGCCCTTTATCCAAGTCATTACTATTGATTGTAAATAGTTGAGGTTCCAGCCCCGAACCTAGCGGCACACCATGAGTTACTGTTTGCCAACCGGAAATTGACCAATTTATCCTGACTCTGCGATCTGTTAGTTAGCCAATCCTCTATCCATATGGTAACCCAAACGCCATGAACGTTTACCGTGCAGTAAACTTTTATGTGGCACCTTATCGAATGCATTCTGGAAATCCAAATACACTACATCCAATGGCTCACCCTAATCCACCCTGCTCGTTACATCCTCAAAGATCTACACCAAATTTGTCAAACATGATTTCCCGTTCATGAAACCATGCTGATTCTGCTTGATTGAATTATGCTTTTCCAAATGTCCCGTGACTGCTTTCTTAATGGACTCCAGCATTTTCCCAATGACAGATGTTCGGCTCACTAGTCTATAGTTTCTTGCTTTTTGTCTGCCTATTTTTTTTTAAATAGGGGCACTCCATTTGCAGTTTTCCAATACGCTGGGAACGCCCCAGAAACGAAGGAATTTTGGTAGATTACAACCAATGCATCCAGCATCTCTGCAGCCACTTCTTTCAGGACCTTTGGATGTAAGCCATCAGGCCCTGGGGAATTGTTCGCCTTAAGTCCCATTATTTTACCTAGTACTACTTACTTAGTGATAGTGATTGTAATCATTTCCTCCCTCCATGTAGTGCCTTGATTTTCCACTATTTAGATGTTTTTGGTGTCTGCTACCGTGAAGACCGATACAATATATATGTTCAACGTGTCTGCCATTTCCTGTTCTCCATTATTAATTCCCCAGTCTGATCCTCTTGGTGACCAACATTTAGTTCAGCATTTCTTTTGCTTGTTATGTACCTGCAGAAAGTCTTACTATCTGTGTTTATATTCCGTGCTGGTTTATTTTCATAATCTATCTTCCCTCTCTTTATAATTTGTTTAGTTGTCCTTTGCTGGCTTTATACAGTTTCCCAATCCTCTAGCCTCCCACTAATCTTGGCCACATTGTATGCCTTTGTTTCCAATTTGATACCATCCCTTATTTCCTTAGTTAGCCAAGGATGGTTATCCCCACTCTTACTGTCTTGCCTTCTCATTGCGAGATATTTTTGTTGCGAGTTATGAAATATCTCCTTAAACGTCTGCCACTGCTCATCAACTGTCCCACACTTTTATCTATTTTCCCAGTCCGCTTTATCCACCACTGCCCTCAGACCTTTGTAGCCTCCTATTTTTAAGGTTTGTACAGTGGTTTGAGAACCAACTCTCGCACTCTCCAACTGAATTTGAAATTGAACCGTGTTCTGGTCACTGATAGATTAGTATGGCACAGAAGGTGAGAATTCAGCCCATAGAGTCTGCGCCGGCTCTTTTGAAGAGCAATCCCGTTAGTCCCACTCCCGCGCACTTTCCCTATATCCCTGCATTTTTTCCTCCTTCAAGTATTTGTACACTTTCCTTTTAAGGGCAACTATTGAATCTAAATCTACCACCCTATCAGGCAGTACAACCCAAATCCTAACCAGTGGTTGCATGGAACGTTTCGTCCAAATATCGCCTCTGGTTCTTTTGTCAATCACCTTACATCTGAATCAATTTCTATCTAATTACTCTATCTAAACCAAAGGTTCTCCATCTTTTTGTGTTAGCGACACACTTTTGTATACTAGAATTTTTGGTGGCACACTTGAAGGGATTAAAAGGTGAACACAAAGGTTAAAATAAGCAAATTTCAGAAAATTTAAGAAACATTTTATTAATCACAGTATATGAAGATATACAACATTGTACACATGTATGTTATTAATTATTTTTTATTCTGAATGTAACAATAACGTAATAAACTATAATAATAAATCCTCACGTTAATTATAGATTAATTAGTATTTTGATATGATACTTGTCCCTGACGTTTTTTTGGATATGTCACTAATATTAGGGCATATAACCGATAAGGCCTCTCTCATTTCGTGTTCAAGTTCGCTAAGTTTTTCCCTTTTTTGCATTTGATATTCGTAAGGGTTGAGAATCCTAATTCGCAGAGATGTTGAAAACTGCATCAGAATTATCAAAGCTTTTTTTGATATTGCAGGATATTCTTCTTTAATAGAAACCCAGAATTCATCAAGAGACATATCTGAAAGTTTCATTTTAAGGCTGTGGTCTGTCGAAATGGAAGTCAATTTTTCTTCTTCTTGCAATGTAAAATCAAAATCTGACGTGCTAGTTGGAGAAAATGGATTTCTTACCCAATCATATTCTCTACATCCAAAGATGGAAAACATTTTTTGATGTTGTCTTCCAGTGATGCCAAAGGCTCTATTACAATAGGTGCAACCTTTTCTAACACTGTGATTTGGTATCATAGGGAACATTTCAAGATTTTGTTTCTGTTGCTCTCTTTTTCTAGTTAGAAATGTTTTTCTGAAAAGCTAATAGCTTGTCTGTAGAGGTGAGAATGTTTTCATTTCGCCCTTGCATACTGGTATTAACGCTGTTTGGATAATTAACTGTTGCTGCCAAATATGCCAACTTAGCACACCACATTTCACTCTTAAGGTATTTGCAAAATGTATCATTTCCTTCTTTTTCAAAAAATACTGACAATTATTCTTTAAGTTCAAATACACGACATAAGACTTTTCCCCTTGAAAGCCATCTTACCTCTGTATGCAAAAGTAAACATTCGTGCTGTGCATCCATCACTTTGCAGAGCTGTTTAAACATGCAAGTTTTTAAAGGTCTTGATTTCATATACTTTATGATATTAACAACTTGATCGAACACAGATCTTAATTCTAGCAGTAATGTCTTTGTAACAAGTGCTTCTCTATGCAAAAAGCATTGGGTGAATAATATATTTGAATTATGTTTTTTTGCAAGCGTAATGAATCCTTTGACAAATCCCACCATAGACTGAACACCGTCCATGCAGATTCCAACACATGAGTCCCATGAAATGTTCAAGTCTTCTAAATAAGAATTCACGGAATCAAATATGTCTTCACCTCTAGTATTTTCCGGGAGTTCTATTCAGCAGAGAAATCGGTTAAATATCTCGTTTTCATGAATGAAGCGAGCAAATGCTAACATTTATCACTAATGTCGGTGGATACCTCGAGTTGCACAGCAAAATTCGAGTTTGTAAGTTTCTTGGCTATATGTTCTTCAATGTTAGGTGATATTTCATTTATGCTTCTCCAAATTGTATCGTCAGACAGCGGAATGTTTCTAATTTCTTGTTCCGCTGCATCACCAAGCATTATTTTGGCAATTTTACGATATGCAGGCAAAATAAGTGACTCAGCTACAGTATGAGACTTCATTCTCTGCACTATTAATTCAGCAACTTCATAAGAAGCAATTCGAACCTTACCTGACATCTTAACATTCTTTCAAAATATTTCACTAGTTTTGATTGCGTCGCAATCAATCTCCTAAAATAACTCTGATCTTTTGTTGAAAGATGTGCATGTTTCATAGTAAAATGACGTTTCAATTTGCTGGGAACCATTGCACTGTTCTACAGTTTTTTGCCGCACAAACACACAATGGAATGGGGCATTCTTCTTCTCCTGTCCATGAAAAACCGAACCTCAAATAATCCTCGATATATCGACGATGAATTTTGGATTTTTTAGGATTCGGTTCAGCGCCACTTGTACTGGCGTTGGTTGTAGGCCTACAAGCGCTACTTGTAGTGGCATTGTCATTGATATCTCCTTGCTCTTTTTTACGTTTTCTTATGATGAATTTTCCATTGGGGAGACAAACTTTGTTCTTCTGAATGATCCAAACTTCAGACAGATACGAACTGAGGCTTCCAATTTCCAAACTCCAGAAGTCCAGACAGAAACGAACCTAGAATTGAACAGGAAGTTTTGATTTTGACTGTGGTCAAAATATGCTAAAAGCAAACGCTCAGAAATCAAAGTAACCGCTAGGATGGCGAGACCAGGTCAAATTGGATGTGGCCTGCATCAAAGGAGCCGCTAATTGGTGCTATATCAGGTCAAAGCGTCAAAGATGCCGCCAGTCCCGGCCACACATCAAGCTGGACATCAATGAACAAAAATATCAAAATATAAATAAGAATGTGGTTAAATGCAATTAAATAGGTTTGACATTTTATTATAAAAACTACACGTTTTACTGCATATGTGATAGACTTTTCTTTCATTTCTTTCATCCAATATAATAATGACATTTTAAGCTTTTCACATGAATAATTTAATACTATTATTTTGGATTGGGCGTGGCCATGGCCCAACTGCCCCTCTGGGTAGGCTTTGGTACAGACGCACATTCACACACAAGCACACGCTTATACATACACACACACACACCGTCTCAGTCGATGGTAGGCACTCGCATTTCTCTATCAGTAATGGGAGGGAGTAAGGGAATGAGAGAGATGGGGTGGTGGGGTGGGGGTGTGTGGTGTCGAGTACTCAAAGGAAACATATTTTGAGAATGGACTTTGTTCTGAGTATGGACATTTAAATTGTTTTTGTGTGATATCTCTTGTCATTATTACTTGTACAACTCTAGAACATAGTTTTTATGATAATAGTAGAGATAAATAGATAGTTATTTGTCAATAGTGGCAATGTTTACTACAGCAGTGGCGTCATACATATAGGTAAATGACATATGTGTCTGTCTGTTTCTCTCTCTCCCCCTCTCCTTCTGTTTCAGAGTGAAATGGTTTGTGTTTCATTGAGAAATCAGCTAAAGTCCACCATACTTTTACACAATTTGCCGGCACACCTGTGAAGGGTTCACGGCACACCAATGTGCCGCAGCACACCGGTTGAGAACCACTGATCTAAACCCTTGATGATTTTAAACACGTCGATCAAATCTCCACATTAACTTCTCCCCTTCAAGTAGAACATTCCCATCTTCTCCATTCCCTCCACATTAACTGAAGTCCCTAATGCCTCGTACTAATCTTGCTTGGAAAAATGTTCGATTCCATTATAAACAAAGCAGTAGCAGGACATTTGGAAAAGCAAAATTCGGTCAGGCAGATGCAGCTTGGATTTATGAAGGTGAAGTCATGTTTGAAAAATTTGCTGGAGGTCTTTGAGTATGTAGCGAACAGAGTGGATAAAAGGGAATCAGTGGGTGTGGTGTATTTGGTCTTCCAGAAGGCATTTGACAACGTCCCACACAAGAGATTGATGTGCAAAGTTAGAGCACATGGGATTGGGGGTAGTGTACTGACATGGATTGAGAACTGGTTGTCAGACAGGAAGCAAAGAGTAGGAGTAAATGGGTACTTTTCAGAATGGCAGGCAGTGACTAGTGGGGTACCGCAAGGTTCTATGCTGGGGCCCCAGCTGTTTACACTGTACATTAATGATTTAGATGAGGGGATTAAATGTAGTATCTCCAAATTTGCGGATGACACTAAGTTGGGTGGCAGTGTGAGCTGCGAGGAGGATGCTGTGAGGCTGCAGAGCGACTTGGATAGGTTAGGTGAGTGGGCAAATGCATGGCAGATGAAATATAATGTGGATAAATGTGAGGTTATCCACTTTGGTGGTAAAAACAGAGAGACAGACTATTATCTGAATGGTGACAGATTAGGAAAAGGGGAGCTGCAAAGAGACCTGGGTGTCATGGTACATCAGTCATTGAAGGTTGGCATGCAGGTGCAGCAGGCGGTTAAGAAAGCAAATGGCATGTTGGCCTTCATAGCAAGGGGATTTGAGTACAGGGGCAGGGAGGTGTTGCTACAGTTGTACAGGGCATTGGTGAGGCCACACCTGGAGTATTGTGTACAGTTTTGGTCTCCTAACCTGAGGAAGGACATTCTTGCTATTGAGGGAGTGCAGCGAAGGTTCACCAGACTGATTCCCGGGATGGCGGGACTGACCTATCAAGAAAGACTGGATCAACTGGCCTTGTATTCAACGGAGTTCAGAAGAATGAGAGGGGACCTCATAGAAACGTTTACAATTCTGACGGGGTTAGACAGGTTAGATGCAGGAAGAATGTTCCCAATGTTGGGGAAGTCCAGAACCAGAGGTCACAGTCTAAGGATAAGGGGTAAGCCATTTAGGACCGAGATGCAGAGGAACTTCTTCACCCAGAGAGTGGTGAACCTGTGGAATTCTCTACCACAGAAAGTTGTTGAGGCCAATTCACTAAATATATTCCAAAAGGAGTTAGATGAGGTCCTTACTACTAGGGGGATCAAGGGGTATGGCGAGAAAGCAGGAATGGGGTACTGAAGTTGAATGTTCAGCCATGAACTCATTAAATGGCGGTGCAGGCTAGAAAGGCCGAATGGCCTACTCCTGCACCTATTTTCTATGTTTCTATGTTTCTATGTATAACATAAAAGTTCACGGGGTTGGGGGTAATATATTAGCATGGACAGAGGATTGGCTAACTAACAGAGAACAGAGAGTCGGGATAAATGGTTCATTCTCTGGTTTGCAACGCGAAACTATGCAATGCTGCAGTGATCAGTGCAGGGACCCCAACTATTTACGATCTTCATTAACGGCTTGGAAGAAGGGACTGAGTGTAACGTAGCCAATTTGCTGACGATAAAAAGATTGGAGGAAAAGCAATGTGTGAGGAGGACACACACTATCTGCAGATGGATATAATGTTGGAATGTGGGAGGTCATGCACTTTGCAGAAAAAAAATCAAGCAGCAAGATATTATTTAAATGGAGAAAGATTGCAACGTGCCCCCGTACAGCGGGTCGTGGGGATACTGTGCATGAAACACAAAAGGATCGTATGCAGGTATAGCAAGTGATCAGGATGGCCAATGGTATCTTGGCTTTTATTGCAAAGGTGATGGAGTATAAAAGCGGGAAGTCTTGCTAGAGCTATATACGGTATTAGTGAGGCCACACCTGGAATACTGCGTGCAGTATTGGTTTCCATATTTACAAAAGGATAAACTTGCTTTGGAGACAATTCAGAGCAGGTTCACTCTGTTGATTCTGGGGATGAGGAGGTTGACTTATGAGGAAAGGTTGAGTCGGTTGGCCCGCTACTCATTGGAATTCAGAAAAATGAGAGGTGATCTTATCGAAATGTATCATATTATGAGGGGGCTTGTCAAGGTGCATGCAAAGAGGATGTTTCCTTTGATGGCGGAGATTGGAACTAGAGGGCATGATCTTGGAATCGGGGTCGCCCATGAAAAATTGAGATGAGTAGAAATTTCCTCTGAGGGTGGTAAATCTGTGGTATTCCCTGCTCAGAGAGCTGTGGAAACTGGGACGTTGAACACATTTAAGACAGAAATAGACAGTTTCTTAAATGATAAGGGGATATTGGTTAATGGGGAGCGGGCGCGATAGTGGAACTGAGTCCATGATCAGAACAGCCATGATCTTATTGAACAGCGCAGCAGGCTCGAGGGACCGTATGGCTTACTCCTGCTCCTCTTTCTTATGTTCTTAGGTTCTTATAATTTACTAATCTCCTCTCAACCTTCTCTGCTGTAAGGAGAGCAGCCCGAGATTCTCCAGTCTCTCCACATAATTTTAATCCCCATCCCTGATACATTTCCAGTAAATCTCTTCTGCACGCTTTCGAAAGTCTCCACGTCCTTCCTAAAGTATGGTGGCCAGAATTTGACACAATACTCCAGCTGGGGCTGAACTCGTGTTTATAGTCATTCATCCCTGGTAACAATCTGGTAAATCTCCCCTCACACTTCTCTGCTGTAAGGAGAAGAGCCCCAGCTTCTCCAAATCTGTCCGCATAGCGAGAGCTTGCATGCTACCGTCCGGTACACAGAATGGCACCGAGCTCCAGGGGGCAATGGCCCGTCCTCAACAGCGAGAAAGGGAAGGAAAAATGAGCGGCTGAAGTCGACGATGTCTTAAAACAATTTCTAAAATTATTATCTTTAATTTTTTTATTTACATAACGGAAAAATATCCTGACTGCCCTGTCTAGAATTTCTATCCAGTGCCAGTTCCCCAGCCAACTCCCTCTCCGGAAAGTTTGCCATTTTATTTCTTGTCAGGTTTTTTTTTGGGGGGGTGGTATTAAATATATATATTAGCATTCGCTCTCTCTCTTATTTGTTAATATATATTAAAGCTCGGTGAAGGACTTGGGTGCAGAAAATTCCATCTGAGGAATACTCATCGATGGGAGCAGAAAAACTGGAAAGGAAAAGAAAATCGGTTGGGCTGAGGGAGGGAGAAGTGGAGCAAGGGAGGGGTGGCGTGATGGAGGGGTGAGGAATGGACGGAGGGAGGGAGGGATTGGTGCAGGGAGGGAGAGATTGATGGAGGGAGGGAAGGAGAGACCGGTGGAGGGTGGAAGGGATGGAGGAAGGAAGCGATAAAGGGAGGGAGTGGAGTAGAGACGGGTGGAGCATGGGAGGACTGGAGGGACGGAGTGATGGAGTATATGTCAATTTACCCGAATAAAATTCGTAACGATTTTGAGCACCTCTATTAAGTGGCCCATAACCTGCTCGGCTCTAAGCAGAACAGTCCCAGCTTCCAGCTGCTCTGATAATGCATCTGACACAGTGTAAAACTAGTGTAAACCGTGAGTCCTTGTGCTTCAGGCACTTCCAGCTGTTCCTTGCGGAATCGCTGACACTTTTACATGGACCCATTGGAAATACAAGTGTGGAAATGACATCCCAGGCAAGATTGGAGAACTCGCCCCTGATAATAAAAGGACCGGAGTAAGACTGGGCTCAGGCCCTGAACTTCAGACACGATGAGCTGAATGGCAACATTTTAAAATACCTGCTGTAATATGTTCAAGCCTCGGCTCAGTGGGATCACTCTCGCCTCTGCTTCAGAAGGTCAGATACTAAACCCCACTCCAGAGACCTGAGCAAATAATCTATGCTGACACGTCTGGTGCCAGTACTGAGGGAGTGCTGCAATGTCTTTTGGGGCAGACATTAAACTGAGTCCCCGTCTTCCCACTCAGGTGGATTTAAAGGACGCGTAGCACTATATTGAAGTGTAGAGGAGTTCTCCAGGGTTTACAGCACAAATATTTATCCCTTAACCAATATCTGAAAAATAGATGATCTGATCATTATTTCATTGCTGTTTGCTGGATCTTGCTGTGCACCAATTGGCTGCAACGTTTCGTACATAACAGTGACCACACTTCCAAAGTAATTCATTGTCTGTAAATCATTTTGGGACATCATGAGATTATGAAAGGCGCTATATAAATGCAAAGTGTTTCTAAATATCAACATTTCAAAATAGAAGTTGCGATATGTGAAATGCTCAGATAATCCTGTGATTGTCGGCACTCCTCTGGTCACTGGTTTAAATTGTTTAGTTTCAGTTATTTAAATCTTCCATTAAATGGAAATGCAGTGGAATAACAGCCTGTTCAGCAGCAGACATTTCAGAACTGAATTATTCATTGCAATATTTATTCACTTTGATATAAATCACATCTGTTGCAATTGAACAAAACTGAAGCTAACGTCACTGTTCGACATATTTCTACTTCTGTTAATATTCTTAAAATAATTCATTGCTGTGAGTTGAGTCGAATCAATAAGTGACTAAGTTGATCTGATTTTGCTGCCATGGGCACTTCATGACCAGCAGTGAGCCGTTTATGTAAATAAACACAGAAATAGAAGTCCCAGATTAGAGCATTGAGCGACAGAGACACAATAAAAGTTTCCCCACCAACACAGCACTTAAATAAAGACAGAGAGAAATGCAAATCTCTCAACAGATTCCAGCAACAACTGTTTTTTGGTACATTTCTCTACATTATAGGAGAGTAATGTGAAGATGATACCCACGTACAGAATGGGGAACGATTGCTTCTCGTCAGCATGTACAGCAACATCACAAAGGTGATAGTGGAGATTTGTCTATCATCTGCCTCTCAATTTTCCATTTTCCTCCTATCTCTCAAGAATAGGTCATTGACATTTCCCCACAACTAGATGTCAACATGCAACACAAGGTTTCCCTCAACCATAAGGATATGCCTCGGACCAAATTGATTGGAGTGCACAGAGGGAGTTTTAGTCCAAAATGTGACCTATGCATTAAGTGACATTGGAGGTTTTGATGGGAGAGTTTAGAGGGATCTTTACTCTTGTATCTAACGCATGCTTTACCTGCCCTGGGTGTTTTTTGATGGGATGTTGTCGAGGGAGCATTATTTTGCACCTAAACCGTACTATACCTGTCCTGGCAGTGTGTGATGTGACAGTTTAGAGGGAGCATCACACTGTATCTAACCCGTGCTGTTACTGTTCTGTGAATGTGTGATGGGAGAGTATAATGGGAGCTTTACTCTGTATCTGACACATGCTGTACCTGCCCTGGGAGTTATAGGGTCTAGAGCAGTAATAACTGACATAACGCGTAGTGTCATATAAAGAGAGACATGGTCTCGTGCAGTAATAACGGTGATGGGGTCTAGTCTAATATAAAAAGAAACATGGTTTAATGCAGCAATGTGAAAGGATGGGGCTACTGTAATATAAGCAATGTACTTGTCTAGTTTAATATAAACAGAGACAGGGTCTTTTGTAATAGGAACAAAAGCATGGCATATTCCATTAATATCTGAGACAGAGCCTAGTACAATATTAGTAGTTCAAGTGCAGTACGAACGGAGGTAGTGGCTAGCATTTAACGACTGATACAGGGACATTGTTTATTGGTTCCTGACATGTGGGTGTATGTGTCGCTGGCAAGTCCAACATTGTTGTCTTTCCCTATTGGCCTTGAGAAGCAGTTGGTAAGCTGCCACCTTCAACCGCTGCAGACCGTGTGAAGAAGGTACTCACAGTGTTAGGGAGGGTGTTGAAGAACTTGGCCCAGTGTCTATGAAGGAAAGATAATACATTTCAAAACTAGAATGCTGTGTGATTTGGAGGGCTATGTGGAGATGACGGTGTTCTCATGAGCCTGCTGCCCTTGTCCTTCTAGGTGGAAGAGGTTGTAGATTTGGAAAGTTCTGCCGAAGATGTCTTGGCAAGTTACTGCAATGCATCTTGTGGATAGTAATCACTGCAGACATGGTGCACCGGTGGTTGAGGGAGTGAATATTTAACATGGTATGTGTGGTTATATAAACTGGAACAGTGTCTTGTGTAGTTATAACTGAGACAGGATCTGGTGTATTATAGAATCATAGAATGCTTACAGCACCGAAGAGGGCCATTTGGCCCATATAGCCCGTGTCGCTCTCTGCAGGAGTATTTCAACTAGTCCAGTCCTCCGCCCTTTCCCATAGCCCAGTGAATTTTCTTCCTTCAAGTACTTATCCAATTCCCTTTGGAATGCCATGGTTTAATCTCCCCCCACCTCCCTTTCATGCATTGCATTTCAGATCATAACCACTCGCTGCATACAAACGTTTTCCTTATGTCGCCTTTGATTGTGCCAATCATATTAAATCTGTGTCCTCTGTTCTCGACCCTTCTGCCAATGGGAAAAGTTTCTCTCCAGCTACTCTGTCTGGACCCCTTGATTCTGAACACCTCGATCAAATCTCATCTCAAACTTCTTTGCTCTAATGAGAACAACCCCAGCTTCTCCAGACTAGACCACATAACCGAAGTACCTTATCACTGGAACCACACGTAAATCTTTTCTACACCCTCTCCAAGGACTTCACATCCTTCCTAAAGTGCGGTGCCCAGAATTGGACACAATACTCCAGTTAAGGCCGAATCAGTGTTTTATACTTATTCATCATAATTTCCTTGCTTTTGTATTCTATGTCTCTATTGATGAAGCCCATGATCCCATCTGCTTTTTAAACCACTTTCTCAATCTGCCCTGCCACATTCAATGATTTATGCACATATATCCTGAGGTCTCTGTGTTCAGCACACCCTTTAGAATTGTACCCTTTGGTTCATTTTGGCTCTCCTCGTTCCTCCTACCAAAATGTATCACTTCACACTTTTCTGTGTTTCATTTTCCATGTATTCGTCTATTCTAGCAGCAAAACTACGTCCTTTTAAAGTCTATAATAACTCTCCTCACTGTTCACTATACTTCCAAGCTATGAGTCATCTGCAAATATTGAAGTTATGCCCTTACACAATCTAAGTCATGAAAATAAATCAAGAAAAGTAGTATTCCTCATACCAACTGCTGCAGAACACCACTGTATACCTTCGTCCAGTCCAAAAAACCCACTACTCTCTGATTCCTATCACTCAGTCAATTTCATATCCAGACTGCCACTCACCCTTTTATTCTATGAATTTCAACTTTGCTGGCACGGATATTATCAAGGCACTTTATCAAACACCTTTTGTAAGTCCACCACATCAACGATATAAACTGAGCCTGGGTCTAGTGCAGTAATGAGAGAAATAAGTGAGGTAATTACAGATTTAGTAACCTCATGCCAGATATAGGTGCAGTTTCATGTTTACCTTCACTTGCACCAATCATCATAAACTTGAGGTGTATATCAGGAGATTCTGTGTGATGCTGAGATGATTGCTGGACAATAAAGCGCAGATACTGGTGGCTGGCTGCTCATTATCTTCGGTGTAATTTAATTCCTTTTCCCAGTGAATACTGTGGCCAGACATGGTCACCATGATAACAGAATGGTCAGTGTGACATCAGTTTCTAAAGTAGAGCGTGCAAGACAATGTGTTATCAATAAATGTTAACGGT
The DNA here is from genome assembly GCF_044704955.1 of Pristiophorus japonicus. Classification (NCBI taxonomy): domain Eukaryota; kingdom Metazoa; phylum Chordata; class Chondrichthyes; family Pristiophoridae; genus Pristiophorus; species Pristiophorus japonicus. The sequence continues at coordinate 35,141,799 of NC_091999.1, read as the reverse complement.
ATTAAGGGATCGGCAATTAGCTGTTGAATAAAATAAAATGCTGAAAAGCTAATCATTTTTCTTTGTGGAATGTACTTGCACACATTCTAATTTGTACACACACATACAAACATGCACATAAACACACACACACACACGTACACACATACACATATACATACACATATAGAAAACACTGTGTTCTCTTTTCTGTTGATCGTCTTAACCAGATGAGAGAATGAACTCCGGTGGATATTGGGACCCTGCGGCAGCCCATCCGGCGGTGCTGTGAGATCACGCTTCCAAGCTCTCTCTGACACAATTAGTGGGTCAAGTGAAAGCTCAATAGAAACAACAACCCTTAACATTAAATAACAGAGCAATTGGCACAGGACAACACAAGTGTGAATTTGTAACCTTTAACACAGAGTTTGCGACTAAGTAGTGTAAAATGCATTATTGCTCACCTTCAGTCCGGTCCCTCAATACCAGTCTATCTCGGAGATTATTACAAGATTCACCCCATCCTCTGAACACAAGTATTACCGACACAATACCAGATCAATACGCCATTACACACAACTCTTGATAGCTATTAACGAAATTAAACGTGTGTTCCAACCAAAAAAAAGTATTGCATCCTCCTACCCACACACATAAATATCTTATTTATATTACTATCTATCTACCGTCTATACATATTCTGTCTCTCTAACAGACGCATGGCAGAAATAACTTACAACAGGGTCTGTTGTACAATATATAGAGATATAATCCTTGGAGAGGGAGTTCATCCCAAAACTATCTGGGACCGAGGAGAAAATGAGACACCCTGAGCCTCGGTTGACACAAACAGACATTGTCTTGTGAAATCAACCGATACATGGCCCAGTCTAACAAAGGGCCTAGTGTAACAAAGGGAGACAGAGTCTATCATATCGGAAAGAGACACAGGGTCTAGTGTAATTTAAACAGCGACAGGGTCTAGTGTAATATAAACAGAGACAGTGTCTAGTGTAATACAAACAGAGACAGGGTCTAGTGTAATTAAACAGTGACAGGGTCTAGTGTAATATAAACAGAGACAGGGTCTAGTGTAATTTAAGAGAGACTGGGTCTCGTGTAATATAAACAGAGACAGTGTCTAGTGCAATTTCAGAGAAACAGTGCCGAGTGTAATGTAAACAAAAGAACATAAGAAATAGGAACAGGAGTAGGCCACTGGCCCCTCGAACCTGCTCATCATTTAATAAGATCATGGCTGATCTGATCATGGACTCAGCTCCACTTCGCTGCCCGATCCCCATAACCGTTTATTCTCTTATCACTCAAAGACCTTTCTATCTCCGCCTTAAATATATTCAATGGCCAAGCCTGCACAACTGTCTGGGGCTGAGAATTCCATAGATTTACATCCCTCTGAGCGAAGAAATTCCCCATTAGCTCAGTTTTAAATGCGCAGCTAGTTTTTCTGAGACAATGTCCCCTAGTTTTATTTTCCCCTATAAGTGGAAGTATCCTCTCTGCATTCACATTGTCGAGTACGCTCATTATCTTATAATGTGCAATAAGATCATCTCTCATTCTTCTGAACTCCAATGTCTATCGGCCCAACCTACTCAAACTATCTTCATAATTCAACACCCTCATCTCCCGAATCAACCTTCGCTGGAAAGCCTCCAATGCAGGTACATCCTTCCTTAAATACAGAGACCAATACTGGATGCAGTACTCTAGATGTGGCTTCACCAATATACTGCAGATTATTGCCCACTCACTTAGTCTATCCATATCCCTTTACAGATTATTGGTGCCCTCCTCACAATTTTCTTTCCCACCCTTCTTTTTATCGTCTCAAAGCTTGGCTACATTACATTAGGTCCCTTCATCCAATTCATTACTATCGATTGTAAATAGTTGCGGTTCCACCACCGATCCCTGCGGCACAACACGGGATACTGTTTGCCAACCGGAAATTGACCCATTTATCCCGACCCTCCGATCAGTTAGTTAGCCAACCATCTATCCATGCCAATATATTGCCCTCAACCCCGAGAACTTTTATCTTGTGCAGTAATCTTTTATGTGGCACCATATCGAAGATTTCTGGAAATCCAAATACACCACATCCACTGGATCCCCCTAATCAACCCTGCTCGTTTCATCCTCAAAGATCTCCAGCAAATTTTTCAATCATGTCGTCCCGTTCATGAAACTCCGCTGACTCTGCTTGATTGAATTTTGCTTTTCCAAATTTCCCGCTACTGCTTCCTTAACGGATTCCACCATTGTCTCAATGACAGATGTTCCGCTCACTGGTCTATAGTTTCTTGCTTTTTGTCTGCCTATTTTTTTTTTTAAATAGGATCATTACATTTGCAGTTTTCCAATCCGCTGGGACCGCCGCAGAATTAAGAAATGTTAGTAGATTTAACCAATGCAGCCACTATCTCTGCAGCCACTTCTTTTAGGACCATGGGGTGTAACCCATCAGGCCCTGGGGACTTGTCCGCCTTTAGTCCCATTATTTTACCGAGTATGACTTCATTAATGATAGAGATTGTAATAAATTCCTTCCTCCATATAGCCCCTTGATTTTCCACAATTTGGATGTGTGCAGTGTCTGCTACCATGAAGACCGATACAAAATATTTGTTCAACGTCTCTGTCATTTCCCTGTTCTCCATTCTTAATTCCCCAGTCTCATCCGTTAATTGACCAACATTTACGTTAACCTCACTTTTGCTTGTAATGTACCTGTAGAAACTTTTACTATCTGTTTTTCTATTTTGCGCTAGTTTACTTTCATAACCTATCTTCCCTCACTTTATCATTTGTTAAGTTGTTCTTTGCTGGCTTTTAAAAGTTTCCGAATCCTCTGGCCTCCCACTAGTCTTGGCCAGACTGTATGCCTTTGTTTCCAATTTGGTACCATCCCTTATTTCCTTAGTTAGCCACGGATGGTTATCTCCTCTCTTGCAGTCTTACCTTCTCATTGGGATATCTTTTTGTTGCGAATTATGAAATATCTACTTAAATGTCTGCCACTGTTCATCAACCGTCCCATACTTTTATCTATTTTCCCAGTCCGCATTAGCAATTACTGACCTCAGACCTTTGTAGCCTCCTTTTTTTAAGGTTTGTACAGTGGTTTGAGAACCAACTCTCGCACTCTCCAACTGAATTTGAAATTCAACCGTGTTCTGGTCACTGATAGATTAGTATGGCACAGAAGGTGACAATTCAGCCCATAGAGTCTGCGCCGGCTCTTTCGAAGAGCAATCCCGTTAGCCCCACTCCCGCGCACTTTCCCTATATCCCTGCATGTTTTCCTCCTTCAAGTATTTGTACACTTTCCTTTTAAGGGCAACTATTGAATCTATATCTACCACCCTATCAGGCAGTACAACCCAAATCCTAACCAGTGGTTGCATAGAACGTTTCGTCCAAATATCGCCTCTGGTTCTTTTGTCAATCACCTTACATCTGAATCAAGTTCTATTTATTTACTCTATCTAAACCAGTGGTTCTCCACCTTTTTGTGTTCGCGACACACTTTTGTATACTAGAATTTTTGGTGGCACACTTGAAGGGATTAAAAGGTGAACACAAAGGTTAAAATAAGCAAGTTTCAGAAAATTTAAAAAACATTTTATTAATCACAGTATATGAAGATATACAACATTGTACACATGTATGTTATTAATTATTTTTTATTCTGAATGTAACAATAAAATAATAAACTATAATAATAATTCCTCACGTTAGTTATTGATTAATTAGTATTTTGATATGATACTTGTGCCTGACGTTTTTTTGGATATGTCACTAATATTAGTGCGTATAACCGATAAGGCCTCTCTCATTTCGTGTTCAAGTTCGCTAAGTTTTTCCCTTTTTTTTGCATTTGATATTCGTAAGAGTTGAGAATCCTGATTCGCAGAGATGTTGAAAACTGCATCAGAATTATCAAAGCTGTTTTTAATATTGCAGGATATTCTTCTTTAATAGAAATCCAGATTGCATCAAGAGACATATCTGAAGGTTTCATTTTAAGGCTGTGGTCTGTCGAAATGGAAGTCAATTTTTCTTCTTCTTGCAATGTAAAATTAAAATCTGACGTGCTAGTTGGAGAAAATGGATTTCTTACCCAATCATATTCTCTACATCCAAAGATGGGAAATATTTTTTGATGTTGTCTTCCAGTGATGCCAAATGCTCTATCACAATAGGTGCAACCTTTTTAACACTGTGATTTGGTATCAAAGGGAACATTTCAAGATTTTGTTTCTGTTGCTCTCTTTTTCGAGGTAGAAATGTTTTTTCTGAAAAGCTAATAGCTTGTCTGTAGAGGTGAGAATGTTTTCATTTCGCCCTTGCATACTGGTATTAACGCTGTTTGGAAAATTAACTGTTGCTGCCAAATATGCCAACTTAGCACACCACATTTCACTCTTAATGTATTTGCAAAATGTATCATTTCCTTCTTTTTCAAAAAATACTGACAATTATTCTTTAAGTTCAAATACACGACATAAGACTTTTCCCCTTGAAAGCCATCTTACCTCTGTATGCAAAAGTAAACATTCGTGCTGTGCATCCATCACTTTGCAGAGCTGTTTAAACATGCAAGTTTTTAAAGGTCTTGATTTCATATAATTTATGATATTAACAACTTGATCGAACACAGATTTTAATTCTAGCAGTAATGTCTTTGTAACAAGTGCTTCTCTATGCAAAAAGCATTGGGTGAATAATATATTTGAATTATGTTTTTTTGCAAGCGTAATGAATCCTTTGACAAATCCCACCATAGACTGAACACCGTCCATGCAGATTCCAACACATGAGTCCCATGAAATGTTCAAGTCTTCTAAATAAGAATTCACGGAATCAAATATGTCTTCACCTCTAGTATTTTCCGGGAGTTCTATTCAGCAGAGAAATCGGTTAAATATCTCGTTTTCATGAATGAAGCGAGCAAATGCTAACATTTATCACTAATGTCGGTGGACACCTCGAGTTGCACAGCAAAATTCGAGTTTGTAAGTTTCTTGGCTACATGTTCCCTATATCCCTTGCTTTTTTCCTCCTTCAAGTATTTGTACAATTTCTTTTTGAAGGAAACGATTGAGTCTGTATCTACCACCCTATCAGGCAGTACAATACAAATCCTAACCAGTGGTTGCATAGAAAACTTCGTCCAAATATCGCCTCTGGTTCTTTTGTTAATCACCATACATCTGAAACAGTTTATATTTATTTACTCTATCTAAACCGTTGATGATTTTAAACAGCTCTATCAAATCTCTTCTTAGACTTCGCTCCTCCAAGGAGAACAATCCCATATTTTGCAGTCTCTACACATTAACTGAAGTCCCTCATGCTTGGGTCTAATATTGGTTGGGAAATGTCGGAGTCCATTAAATAAGAAGCAGTAGCAGGACATTTGAAAAACAAAATTCGGTGAGGCAGAGTCAGCATGGATTTATGAAGGGGAAGTCGTGTTTGACAAATATTCTGGCGTTCGTTGAGTATGTAGCGAACAGGGTGGATAGAAACATAGAAACATAGAAAACAGGTGCAGGAGTAGGCCATTCAGCCCTTCTAGCCTGCACCACCATTCAATGAGATCATGGCTGAACATGCAACTTCAGTACCCCATCCCTGCTTTCTCGCCATTCCCCTTGATCACCCGAATAGGAAGGACTCCATCTAACTCCCTTTTGAATATATTTAGTGAATTGGCCTCAACAACTTTCTGTGGTAGAGAATTCCACAGGTTCACCAGTCTCTGGGTGAATACGTTTCTCCTCATCTCAGTTCTAAATGGCTTACCCCTTATTCTTAGACTGAGACCCCTGGTTCTGGACTTCTCCAACATTGGGAACATTCTTCCTGCATCTAATCTGTCGAAACCGGTCAGAATTTTAAACGTTTCTATGAAGTCCCCTCTCATTCTTGTGAATTCCAGTGAATACAAGCCCAGTTGATCCAGTCTTTCTTGGTAGATCAGTCCCACCATCCCTGGAATCAGTCTGGTGCACCTTCGCTGCACTCCCTCAATAGCAAGAATGTCCCTCAAGTTAGGAGACCAAAACTGTACACAATACTTCAGGTGTGGCCTCACCAAGGCCCTGTACAACTGCAGCAACACCTCCCTGCCCCTGTACTCAAATCCCTTCGCTATGAAGGCCAACATGCCATTTGCTTTCCTCACCGCCTGATGTACTGCATGCCAACCTTCAATGACTGATGTACCATGACACCCAGGTCTCGTTGCACCTCCCCTTTTCCTAATCTGTCACCATTCAGACAATAGTCTGCCTCTCTGTTTTTACCACCAAAGTGGATAACCTCACATTTATCCACATTATACTTAATCTGCCATGCATTTGCCCACTCAGCTAAAGTATCCAAATCGCTCTGCAGCCCCATAGCATCCTAATGGCAGCTCACACTGCCACCCAACTTAGTGTCATCCACAAATTTGGAGATACTACATTTAATCCCCTAGTCTAAATCATTAATATACAGTGTAGACAGCTGGGGCCCCAGCAGATAACCTTGCGGTACCCCACTAGTCACTGCCTGCCATTCAGAAAAGTACCCATTTACTCCTACTCTTTGCTTCCTGTCTGACAACCAGTTCTCAATCCACGTCAGCACACTACCCCCAATCCCATGTGCTTTTACTTTGCACAATAATCTCTTGTGTCGGACCTTGTCGAAAGCCTTCTGAAAGTCCAAATATTCCACATCAACTGGTTCTCCCTTGTCCACTTTACTGGAAACATCCTCAAAAAATTCCATAAGATTTGTCAATCATGATTTCCCTTTCACAAATCCATGCTGGCTTGGACCTATCATGTCACCTCTTTCCAAGTGCGCTGCTATGACATCTTTAATAATTGATTCCATCATTTTACCCACTACTGAGGTCAGGCTGACCGGTCTATAATTCCCTGTTTTCTCTCTTCCGCCTTTTTTAAAAAGTGGCGTTACATTGTTTACCCTCCACTCGATAGGAACTGATCCAGAGTCAATGGAATGTTGGAAAATGATTGTCAATGCATCCGCTATTTCCAAGGCCACCTCCTTAAGTACTCTGGGATCGAGTCCATCAGGCCCTGGGGATTTATCGGCCTTCAATCCCATCAATTTCCCCAACATAATTTCCCAACTAATAAAGATTTCTCTCAGTTCCTCCTCCTTACTAGACCCTCTGACCCCTTTTATATCCGGAAAGTTGTTTGTGTCCTCCTTAGTGAATACCGAACCAAAGTACCTGTTAAATTAGTCTGCCATTTCTTTGATCCCGGTTATGACTTCCCCGATTCCGACTGCAGAGGACCTACGTTTGTCTATACTAACCTTTTTCTCTTTACATATCTATAGAAACTTTTGCAATCTGCCTTAATGTTCCCTGCAAGCTTCTTCTCGTACTCCATTTGCCCTGCCCTAATCAAGTCCTTTCTCCTCCTCTGCTGAGTTCTAAATTTCTCCTAGTCCACGGGTTCGCTGCTATTTCTGGCCAATTTGTATGCCACTTCCTTGGCTTTAATACTATCCCTGATTTCCCTTGATAGCCACGGTTGAGCCACCTTCCCTTTTTTATTTTTACGCCAGACAGGAATGTACAATTGTTGTAGTTCATCCATGCGGTCTCTAAATGTCTGCCATTGCCCATCCACAGTCAACCCCTTAAGTATCATTCGGCAATCTATCCTAGCCAATTCACACCTCATCCCTTCAAAGTTACCCTACTTTAAGTGCTGGAGCATGGTCTCTGAATTAACTGTTTCATTCTCAATCCTAATGCAGAATTCCACCATATTATGGTCACTCTTCCCCAAGGGGCCTCGCACAATGAGATTGCTAATTAATCCTCTCTCATTACACAACACCCAGTCGAAGATAGCCTCCCCCCTAGTTGGTTCCTCGACATATTGGTCTAGAAAACCATTCCTTCTGCACTCCAGGAAATCCTCCTCCACCGTATTGCTTCTAGTTTGGCTAGCCCAATCTATGTGCATATTAAAGTCACCCATTATAACTGCTGCACCTTTATTGCATGCACCCCTAATTTCCTGTTTGATGCCCTCCCCGACATCACTACTACTGTTTGGAGGTCTGTACACAACTCCCACTAACGTTTTTTGCCCTTTGGTGTTCTGCAGCTCTACCCTTATAGATTCCACATCATCCAAGCTAATGTCTTTCCGAACAATTGCATTAATCTCCTCTTTAACCAGCAATGCTACCCCACCTCCTTTTCCTTTTATTCTATCCTTCCTGAATGTTGAATACCCCTGGATGTTGAGTTCCCAGCCCTGATCATCCTGGAGCCACGTCTCCGTAATCCCAATCGCACCATATTTGTTAACATCTTTTTGCGCAGTTACTTCATCCACCTTATTGCGGATACTCCTTGCATTAAGACACAAAGCCTTCAGGCTTGTTTTTTTAACACCCTTTGTCCTTTTAGAATTTTGCTGTACAGTAGCCCTTTTTGTTTTTTGCCTTGGGTTTCTCTGCCCTCCACTTTTCCTCATCTCCTTTCTGTCTTTTGCTTTTGCCTCCTTTTTGTTTCCCTCTGTCTCCCTGCATTGGTTCCCATCCCCCTGCATTTTTAGTTTAACTCCTCCCCAACAGCACTAGCAAACACTCCCCCGAGGACATTGGTTCTGGTGCTGCCCACGTGCAGACCGTCCGGTTTGTCCTGGCCCCAACTTCCTCAGAACCAGTTCCAATGCCCCAGGAATTTGAATCCCTCCCTGCTGCACTCTGCTCAAGCCACGTATTCATCTGCGCTATCCTGCGATTCCTACTCTGACTAGCACGTGGCATTGGTAGCATCCCGAGATTACTACTTTTGAGGTCCTACTTTTTAATTTAGCTCCTAGCTCCTTAAATTCGTTTCGTAGGACCTCATCCCTTTTTTTAACCAATGTCGTTGGTACCAATGTGCACCACGACAACTGGCTGTTCTCCCTCCCTTTTTAGAATGTCCTGCACCCGCTCCAAGACATCTTTGACCCATGCACCAGGTAGGCAACATAACATCCTGGAGTCTCGGTTGCGGCCGCAGAAACGCCTATCTATTCCCCTCACAATTGAATCCGCTATCACTATCGCTCTCCCACTCTTTTTCGTGCTCTCCTGTGCAACAGAGCCAGCCACGGTGTCATGAACTTGGCTGCTGCTGCCCTCGCCTGATGAGTCATCCCCCCCAACAGCATTCAAAGCAGTATATCTGTTTTGCAGGGGGATGACCACAGGGGACCCCTGCACTACCTTCCTTGCACTACTCTTCCTGCTGGTCTTCCATTCCCTATCTGGCTGTGGAACCTTCTCCTGCGGTAAGACCAACTCGCAACACGTGCTACTCACGTCATTCTCAGCATCGCGGATGCTCCAGAGTTAATGCACACTCAGCTCCAATTCCGCAACGCGGTCCGTCAGGAGCTGGAGGCGGATACACTTCCCACACACATAGTCGTCAGGGACACCGGAAGTGTCCCTGAGTTCCCACATGATACAGCAGGAGCATTACACCCAAGCGAGTTCTCCTGCCATGAATTAACACTTAGATACACTTAAATTGGCAACAACAATGTTAAAAGTTACTGACTGATAAAAAAAAGAAAAAGCAAAGCTACTCACCAATCACCAGTCAATCACTTACCTCCTAGGCTGTGACGTCAACTTTATGTTCCTTTTTTTTCCTTCTCCCTGTAGCTGCACAAGTACGCCTGTATAGGCCTCTGCTGATCCCCGGACTCACGCCTCAGCGACCACGAACTCCCGCTACCTCTCGCGGCCTTTATAGGCCTCTGCTGATCCCCGGACTCAAGCCTCAGCGACCACGAACTCCCGCTGCATTTATAGGCCTGTGCTGATCCGCGGACTCGCGCTGCCTCTCGCGGCCTTTATAGGCCTCTGCTGATCCCCGGACTCCCGCTGACTCTCGCGGTCTTTATAGGCCTCTGCTGATCCCCAGACTCACGCCTCAGCGACCACGAACTCTCGCGGCGTTTATAGGCCTCTGCTGATCCCCGGACTCACGCCTCAGCGACCACGACCTCCCGCTGCCTCTCGCGACCTTTCTAGGCCTCTGCTGATCCTCGGACTCACGCCTCAGCGACCACGAACTCCCGCTGCCTCTCGCGGCATTTTATAAGCCGCTGCTGATCCCAAGACTCACGCCTCAGCGACCACGAACTTCCGCTGCCTCTCGCGGCCTTTTATAGGCCTCTGCCGATCCCCGGACTCACGCCTCAGCGACCACGAACTCCCGCTGCCTCTCGGATAAAGGGGAACCATTGGATAGGGTTCTTTGGACTTCCATAAAGCATTTGACAAAGTGCCACATAAAAGGTTACTGCACATGATAAAAGATCACGGGGCTAGGGGTAATATATTACCATGGATAGAGGATTGGAACAAAGAACAGAGAGTCGGGACAAATGGTCCATTCTCTAGTTGGCAACCAGTAACTAGTGGCATGCCGCAGGGATCAGTGCTGCGACCTCAACTAATTACAATCTACATTTACTACTTGGAATAAGGGACTGAGTGTAACGTAGCCAAGCTTGCTGGCGATAAAAAGATGGAAGGAAAAGTAGTGTGTGAGGAGGATACAAGAAATCTGCAAAAAGACATAGACAGGCTAAGTAAGTGAGAAAACAATTGCCAGATGGAGTATGATGTTGTAAAATGAGAGGTCATGCACTTTGGCCGAAAGAAAATAAACAGCATTATTATTTAAATGGAGATAGATTGCAATGTGCCGCAGTACAGCGGGACCTGGGGTTACTTGTGCATGAAACACAAAAGGATAGTATGCAGGTATAGCAAGTGATCAGGAAGGCCAATGGAATTTTGGTCTTCATTGCAAAGGAGATGGAGTATAAAAGCAGGGAAGTTATGCTACACCTATATAAGATATTGCTGAGGCCACATTTGGAATACTGCGTGCAGTTTTTGTTTCCGTATTTACAGAAGGATTTACTTGCTTTGCAGGCAGTTCAGAGAAGTTTCACGAGGTTGATTCTGGGGATGAGGGGTTTGACTTATGAGGAAAGGTTGAGTAGGTTGGGTCTCTACTCATTGGAATTGAGAAGAATGAGAGGTGATCTTATCGAAACGTATACGATTATGAAGAGGCTTGACAAAGTGGATGCAGAGAGGATGTTTCCACTGATGGGGCAGACTAGAACTAGAGGGCACGATCTTAGAATGGGGGCACCCATTTAAAACAGATATGAGGAGAAATTTCTTCTCTCAGAGAGTTGTAAGTTTGTGGAATTCGCTGCCGCAGAGAGCTGTGGAAGTGGGATATTAAATAAATTTAAGACATATTTGATCTTTTCTTAAACGATAAGGGGATAAGGGTTTATGGGGAGCGGACGGGGAAGTGGAGATCAGTCCATGGTCAGATCAGCCATGATTGTATTGAGTGGCGCAAAAGGCTCGAGGGGCTGTATGGCCGACTCCAGCTCCTTTTTATTATGTTCTTATGTGCTTATCATTTACTAAATCTCCTCTCCTCTTAACCTTTTCTGGTCTAAGGACAACAGCTCCAGTTTCTCTAGTCTCTCCATATAATTTCAATCCTCCATCCCTGATACATTTCCAGTAAATCTCTTCTAGATCCTCTCGGAATTCTTCACGTCCTACCAAAAGTATGGTGCCCAAATTTAGACACAATACTCTAGCTGGGGCTGAACTAGGGTTTCCAGTCATTCATCCCTGGTACCAATCTGGTAAATCTCCCCTCAACCTTCTCTGCTGTAAGGAGAACAACCCCAGCTTCTCCAAGTCTGGCCACGTAGTGATAGCTTGCGTCCTACCATCCCGTACACACAATGCAGCGAGCTCCAGGCTGGCGCTGGCCAGTCCTCAACAGCGAAATGGCGGAGGAAAAAAGAGCAGCTGAAAGCCGACGATGTCTTGTAATTTTTAAAAAATTGTTAACTTATTTTTTTTATTTAAAAAAGGAAATATATCGTGACTGCCGCAGCCAGAACTTCGACCCAGTGACAGTTCCCCAGCCAACTACCTCTCCTGAAAGGTAAGCATTTTTTTTCTTGTCTGTTTTTTTCGGGTGGGGGCTTCAATATATATATTTGCCATCGCTCTGTCTCTTATTTGTTAATACATATGAAAACCCGCTGAAGGAATTGTGTGCAGAAAATTCCAGCTGGGGAATCGTCATCGATGGAAGCAGAAACTCTGCAAAGGGAACAATAATAATCGTTTGGACTGAGGGAGGAAAGAGTGGAGGGTGGAGTGGAGCAAGGGAGGGATGAAGTGATGGAACGGTGGAGGGATGGGCGGAGGGAGGGAGGGATGGTTGCAGGAAGGGAGCGCTTGGTAGAGGTAGGGATGGAGGTATGTACGGAGGTAAGAATGAAGGGAGGGAAGGAAGGAGAGACGGGTGGATGGCGAGAGGGATGATGGGGGAAGTGATGGAGTATCTCCCAATTTACCCCATCGAAACTCTTCATGATTTGGAACACCTCTATTAAGTGGCCCATAACGTGCTCGTCTCTAAGGAGAACAATCCTAGCTTCCAGTTGCTTTGATGGTGCAGCTCAAGTTCCGTGAGTCCTTCTACCTAAGGCACATCCAGATGTTCCTTGCGGAGTCGGTGTCACTTTTATATCGACCCAGTGGAAATCCCAGTGTGAGAATGACATCCCAGGCAAAATAAGAGAATTCGCCCCTGAAACTAAATAGATCGCTATAAGACTGGACTCAGGCCCTGAACTTCAGACACGATGAGCTGAATGTGAACATTTTAAAGTACACGCTGTTAGATGTTCAAGGCTCGGCTCAGTGGGTTCACTCTGGCCTGCGAATCAGAAGGTCACAGATATTAATCCACACTCCAGAAACCTGAGCCAATAATCTATGCCGACACGCCCGGCGCCAGTACTGAGGGAGTGCTGCACTGTCAGAGATAACGTCTTTCGGGGCAGACAATAAGTTGAGGATTCAACTTTCTGCTCAGTTGGATTTAAAGGATTCATGGCACTATACTGAAGAGCACATGAGTTCTCCAGGGTTTCCAGTGCAAATATTTACACTTCAACCAACATCTGAAAAACAAATTATCTGATCAATATTTCATGCTCTTTGTTGGAGCTTGCTGCACACACATTGGCTGCCGCGTTTCCTACATTACAACAGTGAGCACACTTCCAAAGTAATTCATTGGCTGTAAAACAATTTGGGACATCATGAGGTCAAGAAAGTCACTATATAAATGCAAGGTGTTTCTAAATGTCAACATTTGTAAATGCAAGTTGCGATATGTGAAAAGCCCAGATATTAATGTGATTGTAGGACACTCCTCTGGTCACCCATTTTACTTGTTTATTTTCAATGGTTTAAATCTTCCACTAAATGGAGATCCAGTGGAATAGCAGCCTTTTCAGAGATGTTCCATTAATTTTGGCAGTAGAGCTGTCAGAACTGAATTATTCATTTTACTATATATTCCTTTGGTATGAATGACATCTGTTCTAATTGAACAAAACTGAAGCAAACCTCACTGTTGGGAGAATTTTCTATTAATGTTGTACCAACTTTCAATATTTTTAAAATAAACACTTGTTGTGAGAGGAGACGAATCAATAAATAACTCTGTTAATCTGATTTTACAGCCATGAACATTTCATGGGACCCAGTGAGTCGGTTATGTAAATAAACACAGCAATAGAAATCCCAGATTAGAGTATTGAGTGACAGAAACAATTTAAATGTTTCCCCACCAACACAGCATAGAAATAAACAGAGAAATAAATGCAAATTTCTTAACGGATTCCAGTAGAAATTTTTTGGGGGGGCATTTCTCTAAATTATAGGAGAATAAAGTAAAGATGATACCCATGGACAGAATGGGGAAAGATCCTATTCACCGCCTATAGTAACATCACAAATGTGTAAGTGGAGATTCCCTGTATCCTCTCCCTCTCCTATTCCTACTTTTCCTATTGTCTCTCAAGAATGGATAATTGGCCATCTCCCACAACTAGATATTAAAATCTAACAAAAGTTTTCCTTGAACCCTAATGTTACGCCTCGAATCAACTTGATTGGAATGCGTAGAGGGAGCTTTAAACCAAGATGTGACCTGTGCATTAAACTACCTGGGAGTATTTAAACTGTGCTCTTCCTGCCCCAGTGTTTGATGGGACAGTGTAGAGCTCGCTTTACTCTGGATCTGACTCGTGCTGCAGCTGCCCTGGGAGTGTTTGATGGGACAGAGTCGCGGGAGCTTTACACTGTATGTAACCTGTACGGTACCTACCTTGTAAGTATTTAATGGGACTGTGTATAGAGTCCATTTTTCTGTATCTAACCCGTACTGTACCTGTCCTGGGAATGTTCGATGTGACAGTGTAGAGGTCGGTTTTCTCTGTATCTGGCACATGCTGTACCTGACCTGTGAGTTACAGTGCTTAGTGCATTAATAACGATGACAGGGTCAAATTTAACAGAAGCAGAGACATTGTCTATTTTAGTAAAGTGAAATGATGGGTCTAGAGTAATATATACAGCGTCCGTGTCTAGTTTAATATTAACAGAGACGGGGACTTGTGTAATAGAATCAAAGGCATTGCCTATTCCAGTAATATATGAGACAGGGCCTAATACAATATTAATAGTTCTATTACTGTAATAACTGAGGTAGGGCGTAGTGCAGTAATTGCTGATACAGGGACATTGATTTGTTCATTCCTGTCATGCGGGGGTGAGAGTCATTCGGCCCATATAGAGCATGCCGCTCTCTGCAAGAGTATTTCAGCTGGTCCACTCGACTGCCCTTTCACGTAGCCCTGCGATTGTTCTTTCTTCAGGAACATATCCAATTCCATGCCATGATTGAATCTGTCTCAGCAATCATTCAGACAGTGCAATCAAGGCCAACATTAATTGCCTATCCATAATAGGTCTTGAGAAGCAGGTTGTGAGCTGCCCCTTTGACCCGCTGTAGACCGTGTGGTGAAGGCACTCCCACAGTGTTAGAGAGCGGGTTCCACGAATTTGACCCAGCGATTATTAAGCAATGGTAATAAATTTCCAAGTCAAGATGGTGTGTGATTTGGAGGCCAACTTGGAGGTGATTGTGTTCCCAGGAGCCTGCGGCCTTTGTTCTTCTAGGTGAAAGAGGTCGTAGGTTTGGAAAGTGCTGTCGAAGATGTCTTGGCGAGTTGCTGCAATGCACCTTGTGGATAGTAATCACTGCAGACATGGTGCGCCGGTGGTGGAGCGAGTGAATTTTTAACGTTGTGGCTGGGGTAATATAAACTTGAAGAGGGTCTCGCATAGTAATACCTGAGACAGTCCCTGGTGTATAGAATTATAGAATTATGGCACAGAAGAGAGTCATTCGGCCCGTATAGAGCATGCCGCCCTCTGCAAGAGTATTTCAGCTAGTCCACTCCCCTGCCCTTTCCGGTAACCCTGTGATTGTTCTTCCTTCAGGAACTTATCCAATTCCATGCCATGATTGAATCTGTCTCCACCACTCTTTCAGGCAGTGCATTCCAGATCCTAATTTTTCCACATGTAAATTTAGGTTGTTCTGCAATTGTGATAAATCTGTATCCTGTTCTCGACCCTTCCGCCAATGGGAACGGTTTCTCTCCAGCTACTCTGTCTCGACCCCTTATGATTCAGAACACCTCTATTTTGTCTCATCTCAAAATTCTGTGCTCTAAGGAGAACAACCCCAGCTTCTCCAGTCTATCCACATAACTGCAGTACCTTATCCCTGGAACCACAAGTAAATATTTTCTGCACCCGCTCTAAGGCGTTCACATCCTTCCTAAAGTACGGTGCCCAGAATTGGACACAGTAATAGGTTGAGGTCGAAACCGTGTTTTACACAGGTTCATCATAAATTCTTTGCTTATATATTCTATTCCTCTATTTATGAAGCCCAGGATCCCATATGCTTTTTAAAACACTTTCTCAACCTGCCCTGCCACCTTCAAAGATTTTTGCATATATAGCCCCAGGTCCCTACGTTCATCACAGCTTTTAGTATTGTACCCTTCAAGTAATGTTCCTCTCTTCGTTCTTCCTACCAAAATGTATAACTTCACACTTTTCTGCGTTTCATTTGCCACGTGTCCGTCTATTCCACCAGCATGTCGCTGTCCTCTTGAAGTCATCACTATCCTCCTCTCCTCACTGTTCACTAAACTTCCAAGCTTTGAATCGTTTGAAAATGTTGAACTTGTGCCCAGTACACCCGAATCCAGGTCATGAATATAAATCAAGAAAAGCAATGTTCCTAGAACCAGCCGCTGCGAAACACCACTGTATACCTCCCTCCAGTCCAAAAAAACCCCACAGCTCTCTGACTCCTGTCACTCAGCCAATTTCATATCCATGATGCCACTGTCCCTTATATTCTATGGGTTTCAACTTTGCTGGCAAGGATATTATCAAAGCACTTTATCAAATGCCTTTTGGAAGTCCATCACATCAACCAAAAAAACTGAGTCTGAGTCTACTGCAGTAAAAACTGCGAAGGGGTCTGGCGTAATGAGAGAGACAATAAGTCCGATAGTTACAGATTTATTAACCTCATGCCAGGTACAGGTGAAGTTTCATGCTTACCATCACTTGCACCAATAATCATACACTTGACGTGTATATCAGCGGATTCTGTGTGATGGTGAGGTGATCACTGGACAATAAAGCGCTGAGACTGGTGGCTGGATGCTCATTATTCTCGGTGTGATTTAATCCACTTTCCCACTGAATACTGCGGACATACATGGTCAACTTGATAACAGAATGGTCAGTGTGACATCGCTTTCTAAAGAAGAGCAAGCAAGACAATGTGTTATCAATAAATGTTAAAGGTATTAAACGACCTGCAATTAGCTGTTGAATAAAATAAAATGCTGAAAAATAATGGTTGGAGCTAATAGTTTACCTTTGTGGAATGCACTTGCACACCTTATGAATGATGTGCATTGTACATACACACACACACAAACACACACATATATACACACACACATGCAGACACTCACACGTATATACACACACATACATACACACACACATACACATGCATACATACACACACACACACACGTACATATACACGCCCATACATACACACGCACACACACACACACACACACATACACACGCACACACACACACACACACACACACACACACACACACACACACACACACACAGCAAACACACAGACAGCAAACACTGTGTGTGTGCTCTTTTCAGTTGTTCGTCTTAAGCAGATGATTTATATTCCGGTGGATGTTTGGACCCTGCGGCCGCACATCCGGCGGTACTCTGAGATCACGGTTCCAGGCTCGGTCTGACACAATCAATGGGTCACGTGAAAGCTCAATAGAAAATACTGCAGGAAAAACAATCCTTAACATTAAAGAACTGGGAGCAATTGGCACAGGACAACACAAGTGTGAATTAGTAATCTTTAACACACCGAGTGCCACTAAGTAGTGCAAAGTGCAGTGAATTGCTCCCCTTCAGTCCTGTCCCTCAATCCCAGTCCATCTCTGGGAGATTGTTACAATGTTCACCCCATCCGCTCACACAAATATTACAGACACAATACCAGATCAATTTGACATTGCCCACAACTCTTGTTACCTATTCGTGAAACGAAACCTATGTTCTAACCAAAAAAGTATTGCATCCTCCCACCCACACACATAAATATCTTTATTTTTATTAATATCTATCCACCGTCTATATATCTTCTGTCTATCTAACAGACGCATGGTCAAGTGCACAAATAACGAAGACAGGGTCTGTTCTACAATAAATAGAGATACATTCCTTGGCGTGCGAGTTTATCCCAAAACTATCTGAGACCGGAGCGAATTGAGACACACTGAGCCTAGGCCAACACAAACAGACATTGTAACATTAGAAAACCATAAGCATATAAGAAATAGAAGCAGGAGTCGGCCATACGGCCCCTCGAGCCTGCTCCGCCATTCAATATGATCATGGCTGATCCGATCATGGATTCAGATCCAATTCCTTGTGTGCTCGCCGTAACCCATTAATCTCTTATCGCATAAAAACTGTCTATCTCTGTCTTAAAATTATTCAATTTCTCGGAATCCACAGCTCTCTGAAGCAATGAATTCCACAGATTTACAACCCTCTGAGAAAAGAAGTTCCTCCTCATCTCAGTGTTAACTGGTCGGCCCCTTATTCTAAGATTATGCCCCGAGTTCCAGTCTACCCTATCAGTGGAAAGATCCTCTCTGTCGCCACCTTTTCGATAAGATCACTACTCATTCTTCTGAATTCCAATGAGTAGATGCCGAACCTCCTCAACCATTCCTCGTCAGTTAAGCCCCTCATCTCCGCATTCAACCTAGTGAACATTCTCTGGACTGCCTACAAAGCAAGTATAATCTTTCGTAAATGTGGAAAACAAAGCTGTACGCATTTTTCCAGGTGTGGCCTTAGCAATACTTTGTACAACTGTAGCAAGACCAACCTGCTGTTATACTCCATCCCCTTTGTAATAAAGGCCAAAATTCCATTTACCTTCCTGATCACTTCCTTTACCTGCATATTAACCTTTTGTGTTTCATGCACAAGTACCCCCAGGTCCCGCTGTACTGCAGCACTTGGCAATATTTCTTCATTTAATTAAAACGTTGCTCTTTGATTTGTAATGCCAAAGTGCATGATCTCACACTTTCTTACATTATACTCCATCTGTCAAAGTTTTTTCCACTCACATGGCCTGTCTATGTCCTTTTGCAGATATTTTGTGTCCTCCTTACATATTGCTTTTCCTCACATCTGTCAACGCCCCCCCCCTTCATTCAATTCGTTAGTATAGATTGTAAATAGCTGGGACCCCAGCACTGATCCCTGCGGCACGCCACCATTTACTGATTGCCAAACCGAGAATGAACAATTTAGCCCGAATCTCTGTTTTCTTTTAATTAGACAATCCTCTATCAATACTAATATATAAACCCAACCCCGTGAAGGTTTATCTTGTGAAGTAACCTTTTATGTGGCACCATGTCAAATGCCTTCTGGAAGTCGAAATACACCACATTCACTGGTTCCCCTTTATCCACCCTGTTCGTTACATCCTCAAAGATTTCCAGCAATTTTTGCAAACATGACTTCCTCTTCATAAATTTATGCTGACTCTGCCTGACCGAATTATGCTTTTCCAAATATCCTGCTAAAGCTTATTTAACAATTTGCCAAACACAGATTTTAGGCTACCTGGTCTATAGTTTCCTGCTTTCCGGCTTCCTCCGTTTTTAAATAGGCGCTTTACATTTGCAGTTTTCCAATCTGCTGGGACTTCTTGTGAAGTGCAATGATACACGACCTAGTGCAACATGAAGGGAGACTGGGTCTAGTGTAATATAAACAGAGGCAGGGCCCAGTGTAATACACACAGAGTCAGGGTCTAGTGTATTATAAAGACAAGGTCTAGTGTAATATAAACAGCTACTGTGCCCAGTGCAATATAAATATAAAAATATAAGTACATAAAAAATAAGAAATATCCTCTCTGGATTCACCTTGTTGAGTCCCCTCGTTATCCTATGTTTCAGTAAAATCACTTCTCATTCTTCTGAACTCCAATGTGTACCGGCTCAACCTACTCAACCTATCTTCATAAGTCAGCCTCCTCATCTCCGGACTCATCATAGTAAACCTTCTCTGGACAGCCTCCAATGTAATTATATCGTTCGTTAAATATGGAGACCAAAACCTTACGCAGTACTCTCGTACAATATCCTCTACAGTTCTGCCCACTCACTTAGCCTGTCTAAATCCCTTTGCAGATTTTTGTGTCGACGTCACAATTTGCTTTCTCACCCATCTTTGTATCATCAGCAAACTTGGCAACATTACACTCAGTGGCTTCATCCTAGTCATTACTATAGATTGTTAATAGTTGAGGACCAAGTACCGATCCCTGCGGCACCCCACTAGTCACTGTTTGCCAACCAGAAAATGACCCAAATATCCCGATTAACCGATCAGCTAGTTAGCCAATACGCTATCCATGCGAGTATATTAACCACAACTCCCTGAACTTTTATCTTGTGCAATAACCTTTTATATGGCACCTTATCGAATGCATTCTGGAAATACAAATACACCACATCCATTGGTCCCCCCTTATCCACTCTGCTCGTTACATCTTCAAAGAACTCCAGCAAATTTGTCAAACATGATTTCCCTTTCATTAAACCATGCTGACTCTGCTTGATTGAATGATGCTTTTCCAAATGTCCCGCTACTGCTTCCTGAATGGACTCCAACTTTTTTCCCAATGGCTGACGTTCGTCTCATATAGTTTCTTGCTTTTTGTCTGCCTTCATTTTTATATTGTGACGTTATATTTGCAATTTTCCAATCTGCTGGGCCCGCCCCAGAATCCAGGACATTTTGGTAGATTACAGCCAAAGCATCCACTATCTCTGCAGTCACTACTTTTAGGACCCGAAGATGTAATCCGTCAGCTCCAGGGGACTTGTCCGTCTTGAGTTCCATTATTTTACCAAGTACTACTTCATTAGTGATCATGATTGTAATAACTTCCTCCCTCCCTATAGCCATTGATGTTCCACTATTGGAATGTTTTTAATGTATTATACCGTGAAGACAAATACAACATATTTCTTCAACGACTTTGCCATTTCCTTGGTCTCCGTAATTAATTGCCCAGTCTCATTGTCTCGGTGACCAATATTTACTTTAGCCAAACTTTTCCTTTTTATGCACCTGTAGAAACCCTTACTATCTGTTTGTATATTTCATGCTAGTTTACTTTCATAATATATCTTCCCTCTCTTTATCATTTATTATTTCTTTGCTAGCTTTTAAAAGTTTCCCAATCCTCTGACCTCCCACTAGTCTTAAATTTGATACCTTCCCTTATTTCCTTAGTTAGCCACGGATGGTTATCCCTATCTCATGCAGTGTTGCCTTCTCATTGGGATATATTTTTGTTTCGAGTTATGAAATATCTCCTTAAATATCTGCCTCTGCTCATCATCTGTCCCATCCCTTTATCTATTTTCCCAGTCCACTCTGCCCTCATAGTATCCTTCATTTAAACTTAGGACGCTGGTTTGTGAACCAACTCTCACCCACCAGCTCCCCCCACCCCACCCTCCACTAATTGAATGTGAAATTCAACCATGTTATGGTCACTCATAGATTAGTACAGCACAGACGGTGGCCATTCAGCCGATATAGTCTGTGGCAGCTCTTTCAAAGAATAATCCAGTTAATGTCAATCCCAAGCTCCTTCCCTATATCACTGCATATTTTCTCCTTCAAATATTTACACAATTTCCTTTTGAAGGCTACTATTGAATCTGTATCTACCACCCTATCATGCAGTACATTCTAAATCCTAATTCGTGGTTGGGTAGAGAATTTCGTCGACATATAACTTCTTGTTCCTTTGTCAATCGCCATCCCTCTGAAACAGTTTCTGTTTATATACTCTGCCTAATCCATTGATGATTTCAAAACCGTCCATCAAATCTTCTCTTAGACTTTCATCCTTTAAATGGGGAATCCCATCTTCTCCTCTCTCACCACATTAACTGAAGTCCCTCATCCCTGGTACCATTCTATTACATATGCCCTCAATCTTGCCCCCTCCAAGGAGAGCAATCCCATCTTCTCCAGTCTCCACTTTAACTGAAGTCCCTCATGCAGGTACCAATCTACTGAATCTCCCCTCACCCTTCTCTGCTGTATGGAGAACAGCCCCTGCTTCTCCAAGTCTGTCCGTGTAGCGAGAGCTTGCGAGCTACCATACCATACACACAATGGCAACAAGCTCCAGGCGGGCACTGACCCATCCTCAACAGCGAGAATGGGGAGGGAAAACGAGAAGTGAAATTCGACGATGACTTAAAACAATTTTTAAAGATGTTACCCATATTTTCTTTTATTTATATAAAGGAAAATTATCCCGACTGCCCCAACTCGAATTTCTACCTAGTGCCATTTCTCCAGCCAACTCCCTTTCTGGAAAGGTCACCATTTTATTTCTCATCAGTTAAATATATCCATTTGCTGTCGCTCTCTCTCTTATTTATTAATATATATGAAAGCCCGGTGGAGGAATTGGGTGCAGAACATTCCAGCTCAGGAATCCTCATCGTTGGAAGCAGAAACACTGCAAAGGGAAAATAAGAATCGGCTGAGCTGAGGGAGGGATGGAGGTAGGGAGGAGTGGAGCATGGGCGGGGTGGTGTGATGGAGGGGTGGAGGGATGGTTGGACGGTGGGAGCGATGGGTGCGGGGAGGGAGAGATTGATGTGGGGAACAATGGAGGTATGGTGGACTGGAAATGGAAGGAGGGTGGCAGGGATGGTGGGACGGATTGATGAAGGGAGGGAGGAAAGGAGAGATGGGTGGAGGGTGGGAGGGATGGAGGGAGAGAGGGATGATGGGTGGGAGGGAAGGAGAGACGGGTGGTGTGAGGGAAGGATAGTGGGAGGGAGTGATGGAGTATCTCCCATTTTACCCGATCAAAACTCTTCATATTCTTGAGCACCTCGAATAAGTGGCCCATAACCTACGCGGCTCTAAGGAGAACAATCCTAGCTTTCAGCTGCTCTGATGTTGCAGCTCACACAGTGTAAAACTCAAGTTCCGTGAGTCCTTCTGCCTCGGGCACTTCCAGATGTTCCTTGTGGAATCGCTGGCACTTTTATATAGACCCAGTGGAAACCTCAGTGTGGAAATGACATCCCGGACAAGATAAGAGACCTCACGCATGATAATAAACTGATCGGAGTAAGACTGTGCTCAGGCCCTGAACTTCAGGCAGGATGAACTGAATGGCAACATTTTAAAATACAAGCTGTGATATGTTCAAGCCTCGGCTCAGTGGGATCACTCTCGCCTCTGACTCAGAAGTTCACAGATACTAAACCCCACTCCAGAGACCTGAGGCCATAATATGTGCCGTATGACCGATGCCAGTACTGAGGGTGTGCTGCACGGTCAGAGCTGCCGTCTTTTGGTGCAAACATTAAGCTGATGCCCCATCTTCCCATTCAGGTGGATTTAAAGGATTCATTTCACTATCTTAAACAGCTGAGGAGTTCTCCAGGGTTTCCACGGAAAACATTTGTCCCTCAAAGAACATCTGAAAAACAGATCATCTGATCATTATTCATTGCTGTGTATGGGATCTTGCTGTGCACAGAATGGTTGCCACATTTCCAACAATACAACACTTCCAAAGTAATTCATTGGCTGTAAAGCATTTGGGACATCATGAGGTCACGAAGGGGGCTATATAAATGCTAGCTTTTCTAAATGTCAACATTCTTAAATAGAAGTTGCGATACGTGAAACGCTCAGATATTACTGATGGTCACCGGTTGAAATTGCTTAGTTTCAATGCGTTTAATCTTCCACAAAATGGAGATCCAGTGGAATAGCAGCGTGTTCAGAGATGTTCCACTGATTTCAGCAGCAGAACTTTCAGAACTGAATTATTCATTTTAATATTTATTTCCTTTGATATAAATCACATCTGTTCTAATTAAACAAAACTGAAGCCAACGTCACTGTTCGACATATTGCTACTTCTGTGTACCCACAGTCAATATTCTTAAAATATGCCCTTGTTGTGAGTTGAGACTAATCAATAAGTGACTCTGTTGTCATGATTTTGCTGCCATGAAAAATTCATAGGAACCATTCAGGCCTTTATGTAAATAATCACAGAAATAGATGTCCCAGATTAGAGTATTGAGCGACAGAGACACAATAATGTTTCCCCACCAACACACCATAGAAATAAAGATAGATAGAAATGCAAATCTCTCAACAGACTCGCAACAATTGTTTTTTGGTACATTTCACTAAATTTTATTAGAATAAAGGAAAGATGATATAACGGAAAGAATGGGGAAATACTCCTTCTCGTCAGCATGTACAGCAACATCACTAATGTGATTCTGGAGGTTTATGCTTAAAGGTATACCTGCCCTGGGAGTGTGTAATGGGACATAGTACAGTGAGCGTTACTCTGTATCTAACACGTGCTATACCTGCCATGGGAGTATGTGATGGGGCAGAATAGAGGGCACTTTACTCTGTACCTGACACATGCTGTCCCTGGCCTGGGAATGTTTGATGGTGCAGTGTAGAGGGCGCTTTATTATGTAGCTAACACATGCTGAACCTGGCCTGGAAGTTACAAAGTTTAGTGCAGTAATAACTGAGACAGGGTCCAGTGGAATATAAACAGAGATATGGTCTTGTTTAATAATGTAAAAGGATGGGGCTAGTGTAATAGAATCCATGTCCTGGTCTAGTTTAATATAAACAGAGACAGGGTCTTGTGTAATAGGAACAAAGACATGATATATTCCAGTAATATCTGCTCCCGGGCCGAGTACAATATTAATAGTTCTAGTGCAGTAATAACTGAGATAGGGCCCCGTGCAGGATTACTGATACAGGGACATTTCTTTATTCGCTCCTTGCATATGGGTGTGGGTGTCGCTGACAAGGCAAACATTGATGGTCTATCCCGAATTGGCCGAGCTGCCACCTTGAACCGCTGCAGTCCATGTGGTGATGGAACCCCCCACATTGTTCGGGAGGGGGTTCCACGAATTTGACCCAGCGACTATGAAGGAACGGTAATAAGTTTCCAAGTCAGGTTGATGTGTGATTTGGAGGGATACATGGAGATGATGGTGTTCCCATGACCACGCTGCCCTTGCCCTTCCAGGTGGAAGAGGTCGCAGGTCTGGAAAGGGTTGTCGAGGATGTCTTGGGGAGTTGCTGCAAAGCATCTTGGCGATTTTAATCATTGCAGGCATGCTGCACCGTTGGAGGAGGGAGGGAATATTTAACGTGATGGATAGGGTAAAATAAACTTGAGAATGGTCTACTGAGATGTAGTGGAGTATTTTTGTGTCCTCGTCACACATTGCTTTTTCTCCCATCTTTGTATCATCATAAAACTTGGCTATGTTACTCTCGATCCCTTCTTCAAAGTTGGTAGATTGTATACAGATGGGTTCCCAGCACTGATCCCTGCAGCACACCAATATTTACTGATTGCCAACCCTAGAATGAACCATTGATCCTGACTCTCTGTTTTCTGTCAGTTAGCTAATCCTCTATCCTTGCTATAATTTCAGTCCCAACCCCGTCAATGTTTATCTTGTGCAGTAACCTTTTATGTGGCACCTTGTCAAATGCCTTCTAAAAGCCGAAACACATCACATCCACTGGTTCCTCTTTATCCACCCTGTGTGTTACATCCTCAAAGATTTCCAGAAAATGTGTCAAACATGACTTCCCCTTTATAAATCCATGCCAACTCTGCCTGACCGAATTTTTATTTTCCAAATATTCTGCCACTGCTTCTTTAATAATGGATTCCAACATTTTCCCAAGCACAGCTGTTAGACTAACTGGTTTATAGTTACCAGCTTTTAGCCTGTCAATAGGGGCATTATATTTGCAGTTTTCCAATATGCTAATCACCGTAAATCTGTGCCCTTTGTTCTCGATCTTTCCACCAATGGGAACAGTTTCTCGATATCTACTCTGTCTCGTCCCATTATGTTCTGAACACCTCTATGAAATCTCATCTCAACCTTCCTGCTCCAAGGAGAACAATTCCATCTTCTCCAGACTATCCACTTAAACGAAGTACCGTGTCACTGGAACCACAATTGTAAATATTTTCTGAATCCTCTCTAAGGCCTTATATCCTTCCTAAAGAATTGGACACAATACTCCAGGTGAGGCTTAACCAGTGTTTTATAAACGTTCATCATAACTTCCTTTCTTTTGTACTTTATGTGTGTATTTTTGATGCCCAGGATCATGTAAGCTTTTTTGACCATTTTCTCAACCGGCCCTGCCACCTTCAATGATTTGTGCACATATACCATCAGGTCACTGTGTTCATGCAACTCCTTTAGAATTGTACGCTTTGGTTTATTTTTCCTCTCCTCATTCGTCTTATAAAAGTGATTAATTGCATACTTTTCTCCGTTTCATTTGCCACGAGTGCACCCCTTTCATCAGCATGTCTATGTCCTCTTGAAGTCATCACTATCCTCCTCACTGTTCACTGTATTTGCAAGTTTTGTATCATCTGCAAATTTCGAAATTTTACCCTGTACTCCTAAGTCTAAGTCATGAATATAAATGAAGAAACGCAGTGTTCCTTGTACCAAACGCTGCAGAATATCACAGTATACCTTCCCCCAGTCCAGCAAAAAATAACTGGTAACCACTACTCTGTCATATATCATGCTGTCACTGTCCACTTTATTCTATGGGTTTAAATTTTTATGGCACTTTATCAAACAACTTTTAGAAGTCCACCACATAAACCGTATAAATTGAGACTGGGTCTAGTGCAGTAAAACCTGCGACGGGGTCGGGATCTGGTGTAATGAGAGAAATAATGCCAGGTAATTACGGATTTATTAACCTCCTGCCAGGTACAGGTGCACTAATCATAGAAGTATAGAAACATAGAAAATATGTGTAAGAGCAGGCCATTCGGCCCTTCGAGCCTGCAGCACCATTCAATATGATCATGGCTGATCATATATCTTCAGTACCCCACTCCTGTCTTCTCTCCATACCCCCTGATCCCTTTAGCCGTAAGGGCCACATCTAACTCCCTTTTGAATATATCCAACTAACTGGACTCAAAAACTTTCTGTGGCAGAGAATTCCATCGGTTCACATTTCTCTGGGTGAAGAAGATTCTCCTCATCTCTGTCCTAAATGGCTTACCCCTTATCCTTAGACTGTGACTCCTAGTTCTAGACTTCCCCAACATCGGGAACATTCTTCCTACTTCTAACCTGTCCAATCCCGTCAGAATTGTATATGATTCTATGAGATCCCTTCTCATTCTTCTAAATTCCAGCGAATATAAGGCTAGTCAATCCAATCTTTTTTCATAGGTCAATCCTGCCATCCCGCGAATCAGTTTTGTGAACTTTGGCTGCGCTCCCTCAAGGAGTACATCAGTGTTTTCTGGGTGATGATGAGGTGATTGCAAGACGATAAAGCGCAGAGACTGGCGTCTGGATGCTCATTATCCTAGGTTTGATTTAATCCCGTTTCACACTGAATACTGCTGACAGAAATGGTCACCTGGTAACAGAATGGTCAGAGTGACATTATTTTCTAAACAAGATCAAGCAAGAGAATGGGTTATCAATACATTTTAAAGCTATTAACCGACCTGTGATTGCATTTTGAATAAAGTAAAATGGTGGAAAATATTGGCTGAAGCTAATCATTTATCTTTGTGGAATGCACTTGCACACATTATGAATGTCTGCAATTGTTTTGTACACACTCACATACATCACACACACACACGCACACACACACACACACACACACACACACACACACATTCATAAACACACAAACGTACATATACACAAACACGCATACACATATACCAAACACTTTTTGTGTTCTCTTTTCAGTTGTTCATTTCACTAGGTGAGAATTTTTTTCCGGTGGATATTAGGACCCTGCGGCCGCCCATCCGGCGGTGCTCTGAGGTCACGGTTCCAGGCTCTGTCTGACATACTCAGTGGGTCACGTCACAGCTAAATAGAAAATACTGGATGAAAAACAATCGTTAATGTTAAAGAACTTGGAGAAATAGACACAGGAAAACACATTGTGATTTAGTAACCTCCAACACACGGATATTGCCAGTAGTTCAAAGTGCACACCTTCCGTCCTGTCCCTCAATTCCAGTCCATCTCTGGGAGATTGTTACAAGATTCACCCCATCCTCGCAACGCAAATATTACCGTCATAATACCAGATCAATTAGAGATTGCATACACGTGTTGATAGCTGTTAACAAATCTAAACATATACTTCCAAACAAAAAAGTATTGCATCCTCACACCTACACATTACACATCTTTATTTATATTAATATCTATCGATCTCTCTTTTTATCGTCTGCTTATGTAACAGACGCATGTGCAAGTGCAGTAATAACTGAGGCAGGTTCTATGGTATAAGAAATAGAGACAGGATCCAGCGCACTAATAGTTTAGACAAGATCCAAAGTAACATGAAGAGAGACAGGAATTTATTATAATATATTTCAGCCATGGTCTATGGCAGGAATAACTGAGACAGTGCCTAGTATAATATAAACAGAGCCATGGTCCAGTGTAATATAAATAAGGAACGAGTCTAGTGTAATATACACTGAGATAGGGACGAGTGTAATATAAATAGAGACAGGGCCTAGTGTAACATAAACAGAGACAGGGGCTTGTGTAATATAAACCATGACTGGGTCTAGTGTAATATAAACAGAGACTGGGGCTAGTGTAATATAAACAGAGACAGGTTCTGGTGTAATATAAACAGGGGCAGGGTCTAATGTAATATAAATAGAGACAAGGTCTAGTATAATATAAATAGAGATAGGGACGTGTGTTAATTAAACAGAGACAGGGTCCAGTGTAATATAAACAGAGACTGGGTCGAGTGCAGTAATAACTGTGACAGGGTCCAGGGTATCGATAACCAAGAGAGGGACTGCTGGGAGGATGAGTAAACTGACCACAACACGGAGTTAATGGGGCCATTCAAGTGGTTGGGTAAAAATACATTTTGGGTGCAATAGCAAATTGTGATGAAGACACTAAAAAAATCTGCAAGGTGATATAGACAGGCTAAGTGAGTGGACAAAAAATTGGCAGATGGATTATAACGGTGAAAATCTCAGATTATCTACTTTGGCAGAAAAAAATGAGAAAGCAAATTATAATTTAAATGGAGATAAATTGCAAAGTGCTGCGGTACAGAGGGACCTGGGTGTACTTGTGCATGAAACACAAAATATTACTATGCAGGTAAAGCAAGTAATCAGGAAGACAAATGGAATGTTGGCCTTTATTGCAAAGGGAATTGAGTACAAAAGCAGAGACGTCCTGCTACAACTCGACAGGTTATTGGTGAGGCCACAGCTGGAGTACTGCGTAAAGTTTTGTTCTCCGAATGTAAGGAAGGTTATACATGCATTGGAGACTTTTCAGAGGAGGTTCATTAGGTTGATGCCGGAGAAGAGCGGATTGATGTATGAAGAAAAGTTGAGTAGGTTGGGCCTATACATGTTGGAGTTCAGAAGAATGTGAGATGATCTTATCGAAACTTATAACATAATGAAGGGGCTCGGGAAGGTGGATGCAGAGAGGACATTTCCACTCACAGGGGAAACTAAAATTAGGAGGCTTAATCTCAGAATAAGGTGCTGCCATTTAAAACTGAGAAGAGGAGGAATTTCTTCTCTCAGAGACTTGTAAATCTGTGTAATTTTCTGCAACAGAGAGGTGTGAAGGCTGGGTCATTGAATGTATGTGAGGCAGAGATGGACAGATTTTTGAGCAATAAGTGATTAAAGGGTTAGGAGGAGCGGGCAGGGCATTGGAGTTGTGTCCATGATCAGACCAGCCATGAACTTATTAAATGGCAGAGCAGGCTTGAGGGGACAAATGGCCTACTCCTGCTCCTATTTCTTATATTCTTATGTTCTTGTGTTCTAAAGTCTTAGCGTGATATAAAAAAATGCCTTGACTAGTGCAATAATAACTGCGGCAGGAACAAGTGTTTTATAAACCGAGAGGGGTCTTAGTGTTTTATGAACCGAGAGATGATGTAGATATAGAATCGCAGAATGGAAGAATGATACCGCACACACCGTGCACATTCAGCTCTCTGGTGCCTATCCCTGACTGAGTTGAAACAGCTAACCAATTGGTCCCACTACCCCTGCTATTTCCCAATAACCCTGCATTATTTCCAGTTCAATTATTTATCCAATTCACTTTTGAAATTTATTACCGAAAGCAGCACCCTATCAGATAGAGTATTCTAGATCATAACAGCACATTGTGTATTTCTTTTTCCTCATTTCGCCTCGGGCTCTTTTGCCAATTCCTTAAATGTGTGTCATCTGGTTACAGACCCGTCAGCCACTGCAAAATTGTCTTCTTATTTCAAGTGTCAGAATCATTCATGGTCTTGAACATGTTTGTAAAAGCTCTTTTTAACCTTCTCCGCTCTAATGACAACAATCTCAATGCACCGAGTGTCTTCACTGAATTGAAGTATTTTATCCAAGGTACTATTCTAGTAAATTCCCCAAGCACCCTTTCCAAGGCCGTTCAATCTTTCCTAAATGTGGCTCTCAGAATTAAACACAATACTCCAGCTGGACTATAACCAATATTTTACAGATGCTTAGCTGTATGTTCCTTGCATTTGCACCCTATATCTCTATTCATAAAAACGAACGATAGTGTATATCTTCTGCATTCCAGATCAGAACCACTTGCTACATTAAAACATCTCCACATCTCCCTTCTGTTTTTTTGTTGCAAATGATCTTAAATATGTATCCTCTGGTTACCGACACTCCTTTCAGTGTAAACACTGTCTCACTTTTAACCGTATCAAATCCCTTCATAAAGGGAAGGCTATAACAGGCAGAGGCATTATTTTCTAATTGCTGCCAGAGATTGATTGGTAGATTTTGGTTCGGTTAGGAGATTATGGGTGACGGAACCAAAGCTGGTCGATGGAGTTAAGATGTCGATCATCCGTCATCTAATTGAATAGAGGCATGGCATAGTTCAGTACTAATTGAGAAAGTGTATCGTGTAATTTAAAGAGAAGAATGGTCTAATGCATTATTAACAGAGACAAAACCTAGAGCAATATAAAGAGGAGACGTCGTTTCGTGTAGTATTAACTGTGACAGTGCCGAATGTCATATAACTAGAGAGATGGTATCGATTGTAATAACGGAGAGTACCCAGTGTAGTATAAACATAGACATTGCTTAGTGCATTATAACTGAGGCAAGGTTTCATGTAATATGAGAGATACATACCAGAGGGCAGCAACAAATGAGACAGTATTTAATATAAGACTATATGAAAAGGGGCACAGCGCAGTGCTGTAATAACTGAGACAGGGCCTAATGTATTATGAAGAGAGACGTGTTCTCATGCAGTATAACAGAGAGAACATTGTGTAATATAAACAGAGACATGGCTTAGTGCAGTAATAACTGAGGCATGGCCCAGTGTAATATGAACAGATGCAGGGCATAATGCAATATAACTAGACACCGGGTCAAGAGCAATAATAAATGAGGCAGGGCACTGTGCAATATTAACATAAGCAGAGTCTAGTACAGTACCAATAAAGGTCAACATACCATTTGTCTTCCTGATTATCTGCTGTAACTGCATGCTAACTTTTTGTGTTTCATGCACAAGGACACCCAGGTCCCTCTGTATTGCAGCACTTTGCAATTTTTCTTCATTTATATTAGAATTTGCTTTTCTATTTTTTCTGCCAAAATGGATAACATCACATTTGCCCACATTATATTCCATCTGCCAAATTTTGACCACTCACTTAGCCTGGCTATATCGCTTTGCAGATCTTTTGTATTCTCCTCATAGTTTGCTTTCCCATCCATCTTTCTATCATCAGCAAATTTGGCTATATTACAATCAGTCCCTTCATCCATGTCATTAATATAGAATGTAAATAGTTGAGGCCACAGCACGATCCCTGCGGCACCACACAACACTATTTGCCAACCGGAAAATGACCCATTTAAGTCAGTTCTCTGTTTTCTGTTATTTAACCAATACTCTATCTATGCTAATATATCACCCCCAAACCCTGTGAAAAGTTATCTTGTGCAGGAACCTTTTATGTAGCAGCTAATCGATTGCCTTCTGGAAATGCAAATACACTACATTCACTTGTTCTACTTTATCCAGCCTGCTCGTTACAACCTTAAAGACATCCAACAAATTTGTCAAACATTATTTCCCTTTCAAAAAACCATGTTGACTCTGCTTGATTGAATTATACTTTTCCAAATGCCCGTTCCTGCTTCCTTAATAATGGACTACAGCATTTTCCCAACGACAGATGTTAGGCAAACTGGTCTATCGTTTACTGCTTTTGTCTACGTCCTTTATTAGATGGCGACAGGATCTAGCATGAAATAAACAGTGACAACTTCTAGTGTAATATAAACAGAGACAGGCGTTGTGTAATATAAACATAGGCAGGGTCTAGTGTAATATAAACAGGGAAATGGGCTCGTGTAATATATAGCAAAAGACAGGGTCTAGTGCAGTAATAACTAAGACAGGGCCCTACTTTATATAAACAGAAATACCGTTGAATGTAATGAAAAAAAGAAACATGGTTTAGCAGAATGGTAACTTAGACAGGGCCTAGAGGCCTTTAAAAAGAGACAGGTTCTAATTTAACATAAACAGAGACAGATTTGAGTGTAATATAAACAGGGACATGGTCTAGTGTACTGTAAACAGGGACAGGGCCTAATGTAACATAAACAGAGACAGGGTGTAATGTAATATAAGCAGAGGCAGCGTCTAGTGTAAAATAAACGGAGGCAGGTTCGAGTTTAATACAAACAGAGGCAGGGTTTAATGTGACATAAACTGAGAGAGGATCTAGTGTAATATAAACAGAGATATGTTCTCGTGTAATATAAATACGGACAGTATCTAGTGCATTATAAACAGAGACGTGGTCTAGTGTAATATAAACAGAGACAGAAAGTCTAGTGTAATATAACCAGAAACAGGGTCGAGTGTATTATAAACAGAGACATGGTCTAGTGTAATAAAAACTGAGACAGGGTCGAGTGTAATATATACAGAGACAGGTTGTAGTATAATGGAAACTGAGATAGCATCTCTTGTAATATAAACAGAGACGTGGTCTAGTGTAATATAAACAGAGACATGATATAGTGCAATATAAACAGTCACATGATCTAGCGTAGTATAAACAGAGACAGGGTCTAGTGTAATATAAACAGAGGCAGGATGTAGAGTAATATAAACAGTGACATGGTCGAGCATAGTATAAACAGAGACAGGATCTAGTTTAATATAAACGAGACAGGGTCTAGTGTAATATAAACAGAGACAGGATCTAGTGTAATTTAACAGAGATCGGTTCTAGTACAATAGAAACAGAAAGATCTTGTGTAATATATTAAAAAACGGGCCTAGTACAGTCAATACTAAGAGAGGGCCCAATGTAATATAAACAGAGACACTGTTGAATGTAATATATAGAGAAACATTGTTTAGCAGAACGGTAACTGCGTCCGTGCCTACAGCCCTGAAATCAGAGAAAGGTTCTGTGTAATGTAAACAGAGACTGGACTAGTGCAGTAATAACTGAGACAGGGTTTAATATAATAAAAAGAGAAACAGGCTCTGATCTAATATAAACAAAGACAGAGTCTAGTGCAGAAATAACTGTGACAGGGTCTAATATAATATCAACGGAGTCAGGGCCCTGTGCAGTAATAAATGAGACAGATCTTAATAAAATCAAAACAAAGACAGTGCCTAGTACAATATAACCTGAGGCATGGTCATGGGCAGTAATAGCTGTGTCCTCCGGATAATAGCCCTCCTGCAAGTGTAAACATTGTCATAGAATCGTAAGAACATAAGAACATAAGAAATAGGAGCAGGTGTAGGCTGACCTGATCATGGACAGAGCTGCACTTCCCTGCCCGCTCCCCATAACCGTTCATTCCCTTATCGCTCAAAAATCTGCTGATCTCCGCCTTAAATATAATCAATGATCCTGCCTCCACAGATCTCTGGGACAGCGAATTACACAGATTTGCAATCCTCTGAGAGAAGAAATTCCTCCTCATATCAGCTTTAAATCGGCAGTCCCTTATTCTAAAACTATGTCCCAAATTTTATTTTCCCCGATGAGTGCAAATATCCTCTCTGCATCCACCCTGTCGAGGCCCACATTACCTTATGCGTTTCGATAAGATCCCTTCCCATTGTACTTAAATCCAATGTGTATATGCCCAACCTACTCAACCTATCTTCATAAGTCATCCGCATCATATCCGGAATCAACTTAGTGAATCTTCTCTGAACAGCCTCCAATGCACGTATATCCTTCCTTCAATACAGAGACGAAAACTGTACGCTGTGCATCAGGTGTGGCCTCACCTATACCCTGTACAGTTGCAGCATGCCTCCTTTGCTTACATACTTTATGCCCCTTGCAATAAAGGCCAGAATTCCATTTGCCTTCCTGATTACTTGCAGTACCTGCATACTAACGTTTTGTGTTTCAAGCACAAGGACACACAGGTCTCTCTGTCCTGCAGCACTTAGCAATTTTTCTCCATTTAAATTAAAATTTGCTTTTCTAATTTTTCCAGCAAAAGTGGATAACCTCACATTTTCCCACATTATACTCCATCTGCCAAACTTTTGCCCACTCACTTAGCCTGTATATATCCCTTTGCAGATATTTTGTGTCCTCCTCACAATTTGTTTTCCCACCCATCTTTTTATCATCAGCAAACTTGGCTACATTACACTCTGTCCCTTCATCCAAGACATTAAAATAGATTGTAAAATTTGAGGACACAGCACCGATCCCTGCGGCACCACACTAGTCACTGTTTCCCTACCGGAAAATGACCCATTTATCCCGACTCTCTGTTTTCTGTTAGTTATCCAAAGCTCTATCTATGCTAAGACTTTCGCCCCAACCCCTTGAACTTTTATCTTGTGCAGGAACCTTTTATGTGGCACCTAATCGATTGCTTTCTGGAAATCCAAATATAACACATCCACTGGTTCTCCCTTATCTACCCTAATCGTTACATCCTCAATGAACACAAGCAAATATGTCAAACATGAATTCCTTTTCATAAAACCATGCTGACTTTGCTTAATTGAATTATGCATTTCCAAATATCTCGCTACTGCTTCCTTAATAATGGAGTCCTGTATTTTCCCAACGACAGATGTTAGGCTAACTTGCCTATAGTTTCCTGCTTTTTGCAGTCTCCTTTTTAAAATCGCACAGGATCTCGTGTATTATAAACAGAGATAGGGTCGAGGGTAATTTAAACAGTGACAATGTCTAGTGTAATATAAAAAGAAACAGGATCCAGTGCAATATAAATCGAGACAGGATCCAGTGCAATATAAACACAGACAGGATCTGGTGTAAAATAAACAGAGACAGGGTCTCGTGTAATATATAAAGAGACATGGTCCAGTCTAATATGACAGATACAGGGTCTAGTATAATGTAAACAGAGACAGGCTCTACTGTAATATATAAAGAGACATGGACTAGGGTAATATAAACAGAGAAGGGCCTGGTGTAAAAGAAACAGAGGTAGGGTCTCATGTAATGTATACAGAGGCATGGTATATAAACAGAGTTAGGCTCTGGTATATTATATACACAGACAGGATCCAGTGTAGCATGAGCAGAGACAGGGTCTAGTGTAAAGTAAACAGAGACAGGGTCGAGGGTAATGTAGACAGAGACAGGGTCTAATGAAATATAAACAGAGATAGGGTCTCGTGTAATATAAACAGAGACAGGATCTGGTGTAATATAAACAGAGACGGGGTCTAATTATAATATAAACAGAGGCAGGGTCTGGTGTAATATAAACAGAGACAGGGTCTGGTGTAATATAAACAGAGACAGGGTCTAGTGTCATTATTACAGCGAGAGCATCTAGCGTAATATAAACAGAGACAGGGTTTGGTGTAATATAAACAGAGACAGGGTCTGGTGCAATATAAACAGAGAAAGGGTCTAGTGTAACATAAACAGCGAGAGGGTCTAGGGTAATATAAACAGAGACAGGGCCTAGTGTAATATAAAGAGCGACAGGGTCTAGTGTAATATAAACAGAGACATGGTGTAGTGGAGTAAAAACTGAGAAACAATCTGCCGTGATTTCATAGTGTCACAGACAATTATAGCTTAAAGGAAGCTATTCGGTCCATCGTGCCTCTGCTGACCCTGAGTGAAAACCAATTCTGCACTTCTCGGCTCCTGATCTTATGCCAATGCTATAAAATCTAGGACCTCTGCTTAGTGGGAGCCGATATAATATATCATAGAATCTTAGAAATTGACAGCATGGAAGGAGGCCATTTCAGCTCATTATATAGCGCCAGCCAACCAAGAGCTATCCTGCCGTGTTCAGTAGCCTGTAGGTTACGACACGTTAACTGAACATTCAAGAATCTTTTATATATGGTGAGATTTCCTGCCTCTACCAATATTTCATATAGTGCGTTTCAGACTCCACCACCCTCTCGGTGAAGACATGTCCCCTCATATCTCCTCTACATTAGAAAACCAGTTATCATGTTGAAGACATCTATTAGGTCGCTAGTTAAACTTCTCTGTTACAAGGAGAACAGTTCTAACTTTTGAACTCTCTAATTGAAGTCCCTCATCGCTGGTAACAACCGGTTAAACCTCTTCAGTACCCTTTTTAGTGTCTGTACATCGTTATGGAAATGTGGTGCTCAAAACTGTCCATAATATTCCTACTGAGGTCTAAGGCCTAATATAAGTAGAGATAAGTTGCAATGAATTAATAACTGAGACAGCGTCTAGAGTGATTTAAATAGAGACTGGGCCTAGTGCAAGATATAGAGAGACAGGCTCTAGTGTAACATAAAAAGAGACAGGTTCTAGTGTGAAATAAATAGATATATGGGCGAGTGTAACATAACCAACGAAAGGGTCTAGTGTAATATAAACAGAGACAGGGTCGTGTAATATAAACTGAGACAGGTTCTAGGGTAATATGAACTGAGACAGGGTCTAGTGTAATATAAACAGAGACAGGGTCTGGTGTAATATAAACAGTGACAGGGTCTGGTGCAATATAAACAGAGACAGGGTCTAGTGTAACATAAACAGCGAGAGGGTCTAGCGTAATATAAAGAGAGACAGGGTCTAGCGTAATATAAACAGAGACAGGGTCTAGTATAATATAAACAGAGACATGGTGTAGTGGAGTAAAAGCTGAGAAACAATCTGCTGTGATTTCATAGTGTCACAGACAATTACAGCTTAAAGGAAGCTATTCGGTCCATCGTGCCTCTGCTGACCCTGAGTGAAAACCAATTCTGCTCTTCTCCGCTCCTGATCTTATGCCAATGCTTTTAAATCTAGGACCTCTGCTTAGTGGGAGCCGATATAATATATCGTAGAATCTTAGAAATTGACAGCATGGAAGGAGGCCATTTCAGCTCATTGTATAGTGCCAGTCGACCAAGAGCTATCTTGCCAAATCCCACTTTCCAGCTCGTGTTCAGTAGCCTGCAGGTTATGACACATTAACTGAACATTCAAGAATCTTTTATATATGGTGAGAATTCCTGCCTCTACCAATATTTCATATAGTGCTTTTCACCACCCTCTCGGTGAAGACATGCCCCATCATATTGCCTCTACATTAGAAAACTAGTTATCATGTTGAAGACATCTATTAGGTCGCTAGTTAAACTTCTCTTTTACAGGAGAACAGCTCTAACTTTTGAACTCTCTAATTGAAGTCCCTCATCGCTGGTAACAACCAGTTAAACCTCTTCAGTACCCTTTTTAGTGTCTGTACATCGTTATGGAAATGTGGTGCACAAAATTGCCCATAATATTCCATCTGAGATGTAAGGCCTAATATAAGCATAGATTAGTTGCAATGAATTATAACTGAGCCAGCGTCTAGAGTAATTTAAATAGAGACTGGGCCGAGTGCAAGATAAACAGAGACAGGCCCTTGTCTAACATAAAAAGAAACAGGTTCTAGTGTAATATAAAGAGATATATGGGCGAGTGTAACTTAACCAGCGAAAGGGTCTAGTGTAATACAAACAGAGACAGGGTCGTGTAATATAAACTGAGACAGGTTCTAGGGTAATATAAACAGAGACAGGGTCTAGTGTAATATAAACAGAGACAGGGTCTGGTGAAATATAAACAGAGACAGGTTCTAGTGTAACATAAACAGCGAGAGGTTCTAGCGTAATATAAACAGAGACAGGGTCTAGTGTAATATAAACAGAGACATGGTGTAGTGGAGTAGAAACTGAGACAGAGTCTCGTGAAATATAAAGGGAGAAAGGGTCTCGTGTAATATAAACAGAAACAGGGCCTGGTGTACTATAAACAGAGACAATATCTAGTGTAATATAAAGAGAGATGGGGTCCAAGTTAATATAAACAGAGACAGGGTCTCGAGTAATGTAAACAGGGATAGGATCTAGTGTAATCTCAGCAGGGACAGGATCTAGTGCAGTAATACATATTAAATCTCTGGCTTGTGGTTAATGTACGTCCTACCAGTGGAAAAGATTTCTAACTATTTACTCGATTAAAGCTCCTCATAATTTTGATCACCCCTATTAAATCACCCTTAACATTCTCGGATCTAAGGAGCACCGTCCCAGTTTCCAGCTGCTCGACTGATGCACCTCACGGACATCCAGATGCGAAGTCGCTAAGATTTGATATGGAAATCACATTTTACAAGTGCCGGAATATCATCCCAGGCAAGATAAGAGCATTATCCCCGGGAAATAAACCGACTGTGCAGGACTAGTCTCAGGCACTGAACTTTGGACACTCGGAACTAAATTACAACATCTAACAAATAAAGCTGTGGTGTGCTAAAGCCCCGCTACAATGGGATTACAGTAGCCTCTGAGTGAGAAGGCTGTGGGTTCAAACCCCTCTCCAAAGACTGAGCACATAATCTCGGTTGACACTCCTGGTACCAGTACCGGGGTGGCGGGGTGGGGGAGGGGGTATATTCTCGGTAGTGCAGTCTTTCGGATGAGACGTTACATCTGCTGACTCTTCCCTCACAGTTGGATGTAAGAGATTGATTGGCACGATTTTAAATAACAGTGGAGTTCAACCCGATGTCCATTACACATATTTATCCATTAACCAGCATCACTAAAATATAGATTCTGTGGTTATTATCACATTACGTTTGTGGGAGCTTCCTGTGCGCAATTTACCTCCACGTTTCCTACATTACAAAAGTGACTACACTTCAAATGTACTTCATTGTAAAGTGCTTTTGGACAGTCCGAGGACGTGAAAGTCGTGAAAGTTATTTCTAAATGTCAACATTTAAATACACTTTGCAATGGGTTACTCCTCTGGTTTCAGTTTTTACTTGTTTAGTTTACATGGCTGGAATCTTATGCTAAATGGACATCCAGTGAATTACTGATCTGTTCAGAGAAGTTCCACTGACTTTGGGAGCAGAATATTCAGAATTGAATTTTTAATTTTAATATTTTCTCTTTGATATAAATCACATCTCTTCTAAGTGAACAAACCAAAAACCGATGTCACTGCTGGAGATATTTCCATTTCTTCATACCAACTGTCAATATTCATAAAATAAACCCGTGCTGTGTGTTAAACTAATCAGTTAATGACTTTGTGGATCTGGTCTTGCTGCCATGAACACGTCATGGAAACCAGTGAGGTTTTTATGTAAATAAACACATAAATAGAAGTCCCAGATTAGAATAGTGAATGATAGAAAGACAATAAATGTTTCCTCATCAATACAGAATAGAAATAAACAGAGAGAGAAATGCTAATGTCTCAACGGATTCCAGCAACAATTGATGTTTCGGAGATTTCTTTCAGTTATTGGTGAACAAATCAACGATGATATCCACGGTCAGAATGGGGAAAGATTCTAGTCACCGTATATAGTGACAGCTCAAATGCATTAGTGGCAATTCCCTGTTTCCCCTCCCTCTCTGCTTCTCTCTGCTATCCCCACCTTCTGCCTTGCCTCTAAAGAATGCGTCATTATCTTTATCTCACAATACGAAGTCAATGTCTATCACAAATGTTCCCTAAGGTCTATTTCCAGGCCTCAAACCAAATTGGTGGGTGTGCGGAGAGGCAGCATTATAATAAAATATATTGTGTGAACTCAATGATTTGGAGGTGTTTGATGGGACTCTGTAGCGAGACCTTTACTCTGCATCTAACCATTGATGTACCTGCCCTGGGTGTGTTTGATCAGATGGGGTAGAGGGAGCTTTACTCTTTAGCTAACTTGTGCTGTACCATCCCTGGGAGTGTTTGATGGGACAATGTGGAGGGAGCTTTACTCTGCATAGACCAGTGCTGTACCTGCCCTGGGAGAGTTTGATGGGTCGGTGCAGAACAACCTTTACTCTCTATCTAAACCGTGCTGTACCTGTACTGGGAGTGTCTGATGGGACGATGTAGAGGGAGCTTTACTGTTTCTCGACTCATGCTGTAACTGCGCTGGGAGTGTTTGCTGGGACAACATCGAGGGAGCTTTACTCTGCATAGACCCGCGCTGTACGTGCCCTGGGAATGTTTGATGGCACAGTGTGACATCACTATCCCAGAAAAATGTTATTATCAGTGCACCTTCCTGAAACTTGCATTTCGTTTTTGCTTGTTTGACATGTTCACGTCAGCAACACGTAAACAAAGGGTGACATCATTGTTCACAACAATGCAGCGTCATCAACGTGAATTGGTCGCCATAGCTACATCAGTGCGACCTATGACCCTCAGCCACTCGGATTGTTCAATTTGAACTATGTAGACACATCTATACCCCAAGCTGCAGTGTCGTAATAACCGAGACAGGTCCAATTGTAACATAGACAGAGAGAGCATATAGTGTAATATATACAGTGACAGGGTCTAGTGTAAAATAAGCAGACACAGCGTCTAGTGTAATATGAACAGAGGCAGCGTCTAGTGTAATATAAACAGATACAGGGTCTCGTGAAATATGAAAAGAGACAGGGTCTTGTGTAATATAAACAGATACAGGGTCCAGTGTAACATGAAAAATACAGAGTCTAGTTTAATATAAACAGAGGCA
This sequence comes from Pristiophorus japonicus, assembly GCF_044704955.1. Classification (NCBI taxonomy): domain Eukaryota; kingdom Metazoa; phylum Chordata; class Chondrichthyes; family Pristiophoridae; genus Pristiophorus; species Pristiophorus japonicus. The sequence goes on along the minus strand of NC_091999.1, from coordinate 35,100,946 downwards.
GTGTCGAGTTTAATAAAAAAAATACAGGTTCTAGTATAATATAAACTGAGACAGGGTCTAGTGAATAAAAATAGAGACAGGGGCTAGTGTAATATAAACAGAGACAGGGTCTAGTATAATATAAACAGAGGCAGGGCCTATCTATTATAAAGAGACAGGGGCTAGAATAATATAAACTGTGTCAGGGTTCAACATAACATAATAAAGGATATCTTGCTGTAATAATAACTAATACATGATCTATTGTATTATAAACGTTGACATTTTCTATTGCAATGTAAACTGAGACAGAGTCCAGTGTAATATAAACAGCACAAGGACTAGTGAAATATTGACAGAAATAGGGTGTATGGTAATATAAACAGAGGCAGCGTCTAGTTCAGTAGTAACTGTGACAGAATCTAATGTATTATAACGGACGGTCAGGTACTGTGATAACTGATACAGAGCCTTGCATAATATGAACAGGGAAAGGATCTAGTGCAGTGTAACTGAGACAGGATCTACAGTAATAAAATAGATCCCGAGACTAGTGCAGTAATAACTGAGACAGGGCCTTGTGCAATCTGAATAGAGAGATGGTCCACAGCAGTAATAATTAAACAGGGTCTAGGGTAATTTAACCACGCAGAATGTCTAGAATAATTTGATAGCAACATTCCAACCTTGCAAATCTTCATGTCTTTCTGACTGTCTATCCGTCTGTCTATCTGTCGTTTGGTCGGTCGGACCGTCCGTCTGTCCATCCGTCATTCGATTCGTACTTCTATCCATCTATCTGTACTTCTATCTAATATTGCACTAGACCCTGTTCCTGTTTATATTACATTATAACCAGTCTCTGTTTATATTACACAAGATCCTGTCTCTGTTTATATTACACTAGACCCTGTCCCTGTTTATATTACCCTAGACCCTGTCCCTGTTTATATTACCCAAGACTCTGTCCCTGATTATATTACGCTACACCCTGTCTCTGCTTATATTACACTAGACGCTGCCTCTGTTAATATTGTACTAAACCCTGCCCCAGTTTATATTACACTAGACCCTGTCTCTGTTTTCAATTACACTAGACACTGTATCTGTTTATAATTATCTAGACACGATCCCTGTTTATATTACAATATACCATGTCTCTATTTAAATTACAGTAGAATTTGTCCCTCTGTATATTATACTAGACCCTGTATAGAAACATAGACACATAGAAAATAGGTGCAGGAGAAGGCCATTCGGCCCTTCTAGCCTGCACCGCCATTCAATGAGTTCATGGCTGAACATGCAACTTCAGTACCCCATTCCTGCTTTCTCACCATAACCCTTGATTCCCCTAGTAGTAAGGACTTCATCTCACTCCTTTTTGAATATATTTAGTGAATTGGCCTCAACAACTTTCTCTGGTAGAGAATTCCACAGGTTCACCACTCTCTGGGTGAAGAAATTCCTCCTCATCTCGGTCCTAAATGGCTTCCCCCTTATCCTTAGACTGTGTCCCCTGGTTCTGGACTTCCCAAACATTGGGAACATTCTTCCTGCATCTAACCTGTCTAACCCCGTCAGAATTTTAAACGTTTCTTTGAGGTCCCCTCTCATTCTTCTGAACTCCAGTGAATACAAGGCCAGTTGATCCAATCTTTCTTGATAGGTCAGTCCCGCCATCCCGGGAATCAGTCTGGTGAACCTTCGCTGCACTCCCTCAATAGTAAGAATGTCCTTCCTCAGGTTAGGAGACCAAAACTGTTCACAATACTCCAGGTGTGGCCTCACCAAGGCCCTGTACAATTGTAGCAACACGTCCCTGCTCTTGTACTCAGATCCCCTCGCTATGAAGGCCAACATGCCATTTGCTTTCTTAACCGCCTGCTGTACCTGCATGCCAACCTTCAATGACTGATGTACCATGACACCCAGGTCTGTTTGCACCTCCCCTTTTCCTAATCTGTCACCATTCAGATAATAGTCTGTCTCTCTGTTTTTACCACCAAAATGGATAACCTCACATTTATCCACATTATTCTTCATCTGCTATGCATGTGCCCACTCACCTAACCTATCCAAGTCGCTCTGCAGCCTCATAGAATCCTCCTTGCAGCTCACACTGCCACCCAACTTAGTGTCATCCGCAAATTTGGATTTACTACATTTAATCCCATCGTCTAAATCATTAATGTACAGTGTAAACAGCTGGGGCCCCAGCACAGAACCTTGCGGTACCCCACTAGTCACTGCCTGCCATTCTGAAAAGTCCCCATTTACTCCTACTCTTTGCTTCCTGTCTGACAACCAGTTCTCAATCCATGTCAGCACACTACCCCCAATCCCATGTGCTTTAACTTTGCACATTAATCTCTTGTGTGGGACCTTGTCGAAAGCCTTCTGTAAGTCAAAATATACCACATCAACTGGTTCTCCCTTGTCCACTCTACTGGAAACATCCTGAAAAAATTCCAGAAGATTTGTCAAGCATGATTTCCCTTTCGCAACTCCATGCTGACTTGGACCTATCATATTACCTCTTTCCAAATGCACTGCTATGACATCCTTAATAATTGATTCCATCATTTTACCCACTACCGATGTCAGGCTGACCGGTCTGTAATTCCCTGTTTTCTCTCTCCCTCCTTTTTTAAAAAGTGGGGTTACATTGGCTACCCTCCACTCCATAGGAACTGAACCAGATTCAATGGAATGTTGGAAAATGACTGTCAATGCATCCACTATTTCCAAGGCCACCTCCTTAAGTACTGACCCTGTCTCTTTTTACATTAAACTGAATGCTGTCTCTGTTTTTTTACACTCGGCCCAGCCTCTGTTTATATTACGCCAGGCACTGTCTCTGTTTATATTATCCTCGACACTGTCTCTCTTTTTATTACACAGATCATCTTTCCTTTTCAAATATATATCATTTTCCGATTTGAAAGTTATAATTGAATCTGCTGCCATCACCCTTTCAGACAATACATTCCAGGTTATTACAACTCGCTGCATAAAAAATCTCCTTATCTCCCATCTTTTATTTATTTTATCAATCATCTTAATCTTTGTCCTCTGGTTAGCGATAGACCTGCCGATGGAAACCCTACCTTCCTATCAACACTATGAAACCCCTTCACAATTTTGAAAACCTCTGTTAATTCCGCCCTAAGCATTCCCTGCTATAATAAGAATAATCCCATCCTCTCTCGTGTCTAAATAATTGAACTCCCTCATGCCTTGCAGCAATCTCCTCTGCATCCTCGGAAACAGCCCGACAATCTTCCTAAAGTGTGCATTGAAATAATGCTATCTTTCTTTGCCCTTCAGATTATTTCGAAGGATACATGCTCCTTTCAAATTTGACTAACTGAGAAGTAATCTGAGCATTAATTATATTGTTAAAATGCTATTACTTGTGTTGACAATGCAGACGGTGACTGAAATGCTCAGCAACATCCGTCTCCACATGACTCATCTTTCAATATGATCACTGACGCCACCTGCTGATAAAGGATATCAGCTGTAGGCCCCAGAGCTTAATTTAAACATGATTCACAATTCCAACCACTATAACGTACTTGAACGTTTACGCAGAGGATTTGTTTTTAGAGCGAACCACAAGAGGTGCAGTTGATCAAAAAGTATCAAGGGCAGAATTTGCAAAATGATTTTGCAAATTCACCTTCAGCTCATAATACAGAGACGTCAGATAAGATAAACTTCCATAATGAATAAAAACCTGACAGGAAAAATGGTGCAAATGTGGCTAACAAAGGAAATTAAAGATTGTATTCAATTAATTGAACTTGCGTAGAATGTTGACAAAACCAGTAGTAAGCCCGATAATTGGGAAGATATTAGAATTCTGCAAAAGATGCACATGCAACTGATAATATGGGAGAAAATATAAAATTAAATAAGCTATCAAAAACCTAAAAACAGATTGTTTGTACTTCTACACGTGTATAGAAAGATGACTTAAATTAGTGTACTTTACAAAACAAAGTTAGGTAGGACAGTAAACAGTGAGGAGCAAGTAAGGAGGCCGCAAAGGCATATTGACAAGGTAGGTGAGTGGGCAAGGACATGACAGATTGAGTATAATGTGGAGAAGTGTGAAGTTACGCATTTTGATAGGACAAATAGAAACGCAGAATATTTTTTGGATGCTGTGAAAGTGGGTAATGTTGCTACTCAGAAAGACCTGGATGGCCTTGTACACGAATCACAGAAAGCTAACATAGAGCCAAAGTGACCAATTAGGAAAGCAAATGGTAAGCAACATTTTATTGCAAAAGGATTGGAGTATTAGAGCAAAGAAGCCTTTATGCACTTCTATAGGGCCCTGCTGAGACTACACCTGGTGTATTGTGTGCAGTTTATTTCTCCTAAACTAAGGAAGGATATACTTGCCTTAGAGGGAGTGCATCAAAGGTGCATCAGCCTGATTTCTGGGATGGCGGAGCAGGGGTCGGGGGGGTGGGGCGGCGGCTGTCCTATGAGGAGAGATTGTGTATCTAAGGACCATATTTTCTAGAAAATCAGAACATAAGAACATAAGAATTGGGAGCAGGAGTAGGCCATACGGTTCCTCGAGCATGTCCCATCATTCAACGGGATCATAGCTGAACTTCTACCTCAACTGCACTTCCCTGCACTATCCACATATCTAAATGGAAACATATGCAGGGCTTCGGAGAAAGGGCGTGGGTTTGGCACAATTGTACAAAGTACTTCAAATGTGGTATCACCAAGTTTAGCATAACTTTTGCACTTTTCAATTCTAACCCTCTAGAAATAAACCCGCGTGCATGTTTCCTTCTTTTTATGGTATTATTAATTGCGTTGCTACTTTTAATGATGTGTGTATTTGCACTCTCAGAGACTTTGTTTCCTCCATCTCACTAGGATTTTTATTTTATAAGTGATAAGTGACCTTATTTTTCTTACCAAAACATAATACCTCATAATTATCTGTGTTGAAATAAATTAGTCAATTCATGCATTCTTGCAATTCGTAGCAGTGTTCCACAGTATTTAAACCCCGACCCGCCCCCCACTCGTGCATTTGAAAATTTAGAAATTGTGTTTTCGACTCCAAAATCTAAATCATTAATATAAAATGTGAACAGTCGTAGACCCAGCACTGATCCATGTGGGATCCCTCTTTCTTTCTATCTATCTATCTATCTATCTATCTATCTATCTATCTATCTATCTATCTATCTATCTATCTATCTATCTATCTATCTATCTATCTATCTATCTATCTATCTATCTATCTATCTATCTATCTATCTATCTATCTATCTATCTATCTATCTATCTATCTATCTATCTATCTATCTATCTATCTATCTATCTATCTATCTATCTATCTATCTATCTATCTATCTATCTCTCTATCTATCTATCTATCTATCTATCTATCTATCTATCTATCCATCTCTCTATATCTCTATATCTCTATCTCTCCATCTATTACAGGGTTATGTGCGGTACTGATACTCCAGCTGACTGCCACTACTGACATTGTATCTGAGACATTGGATATATTTACTTTCCTGTGATGTGGGAACAGTTACACACATTTACATGTCGAAAAAAATTAAACTTAACTCCAGTACTGTTACTGGGCAGATGTGTATAAAAATGTGTATTTTGATAATGTAAAGGTTTTAAAGTTGGCTTCCAGGTATGCGGTCAGTAGTGAGAAAACAGACCTTTGATGGACTGCACAGAACCCCACATGCTTCATGTAAATGACACTGGTGTTCGATGCTCGCTGACGGCAGTCGGTTGGGTTACTGCCAAAAGTTGTGTGGTTCAGATTAGCGTGAACAAGAATGGGAGAAAGATCGTATTTAACTGTTTGAACATTAAATTATTCATTAGCACTTTTAAAACAAGAAACATTTTACATGGTATAACATCTCGAGAATGATTGTCCGTAAATTTCATGCTCATCATTTTATAAAATAGGATTGGAAAATAATGAATTGATCCACATGGTATCGACTGTAAACTATTTCCAAATAAAGACCATTCTAGACATCCAGTCCCGTTAATCAGTACAGCATGAAGTACTGGAGTGAGGTTTAATGGCCCCACCCTACACTGTAGAGAGATGAGTGAGATTCGCAAAGTAACTAAAACAGATTTAATTGCTTTGAATATTCTCACAGAGAAGTGCCAGCTGCACTTCTTTAATATTCTCACAGAATTCTGCGCCTGGTCTACACTAATGTCTCCATTATTCCTGATTAGTAGCCGCGCAGTGTGCGGTGTAATTTGAGCTGATTTGGATCACTGAATAACCCCTCTCATAGCCCGGCTACCATTGGGTTGTGAAATGCCCAGATTGTGATCTGTTTCTGCTGGAGATGAAGCATTTGTTCCTGTGATATTCTGTAACAGACCGCTATGACCTGATACACCGTGTTCCTGTTACCCGTGTCTGTTACACATTCGGTCGCTGTTAAAGTTAGCTGCAAGGGTTTGGATGTCGAGATTTGCTGATCACATTATCGGTTCTGATTCACAAGTTTCTCTCATAAAACACTGGTCAGAAGCGGGCACACCTTTCTTATGTGTCTCCTTCAACAGCTGTGCTTAGTGATCAGGCAAGCGGATTAATTTTACAGCTAATTTTATAAAGGACTGTCTGGGGTTCGCAGACTAATGGGCAGTTAGTGAAATGCAATGAGAATAAATTGTATAATGTGAGAAGTATGATCTCATCTCCAGACCAAAAGTGTGTAGCTTTAGCCAAGTGCACCGTAAATAGAATCACATTACATAGAAACATAGACACATAGAAACATAGAAAATAGGTGCAGGAGTCGGCCATTCGGCCCTTCTAGCCTGCACCGCCATTCAATGAGTTCATGGCTGAACATTCAACTTCAGTACCCCATTCCTGCTTTCTCGCCATACCCCTTGATCCCCCTAGTAGTAAGGACCTCATCGATCTCCTTTTTGAATATATTTAGTGAATTGGCCTCAATAACTTTCTGTGGTAGAGAATTCCACAGGTTCACCACTCTCTGGGTGAAGAAGTTCCTCCGCATCTCGGTCCTAAATGGCGTACCCCTTATCCTTAGACTGTGACCTCTGGTTATGGACTTCCCCAACATTGGGAACATTCTTCCTGCATCTAAACTGTCTAACCCCGTCAGAATTTTAAATGTTTCTATGAGGTCCCCTCTCATTCTTCTGAACTCCAGTGAATACAAGCCCAGTTGATCCAGTCTTTCTTGATAGGTCAGTCCCGCCATCCCGGGAATCAGTTTGGTGAACCGTCGCTGCACTCCCTCAATAGCAAGAATGTCCTTTCTCAGGTTAGGAGACCAAAACTGTACACAATACTCCAGGTGTGGCCTCACCAATGCCCTGTACAACTGTAGCAACACCTCCCTGCCCCTGTACTCAAATCCCCTTGCTATGAAGGCCAACATGCCATTTGCTTTCTTAACCGCCTGCTGCACCTGCATGCCAACCTTCAATGACTGATGTACCATGACACCCAGGTCCTTTGCACCTCCCCTTTTCCTAATCTGTCACCCTTCAGATAATAGTCTGTCTCTCTGTTTTTACCACCAAAGTGGATAACCTCACATTTATCCACATTATACTTCATCTGCCATGCATTTGCCCACTCACCTAACATATCCAAGTCGCTCTCCAGCCTCACAGCATCCTCCTCGCAGCTCACACTGCCATCCAACTCAGTGTCATCCGCAAATTTGGAGATACTACATTTAATCCCCTCATCTAAATCATTAATGTACAGTGTAAACAGCTGGGGCCCCAGCACAGAACCTTGCGTTCCCCCACTAGTCACTGCCTGCCATTCTGAAAAGTACCCATTTACTCCGACTCTTTGTTTCCTGTCTGACAACCAGTTCTCAATCCATGTCAGTACACTACCCCCAATCCCATGTGCTCTAACTTTGCGCATCAATCTCTTGTGTGGGACCTTGTCGAACGCCTTCTGAAAGTCCAAATATACCACATCAACTGGTTCTCCCTTATCCACTCTACTGGAAACATCCTCAAAAAATTCCAGAAGATTTGTCAAGCATGATTTCCCTTTCACAAATCCATGCTGACTTGGACCTATTATGTCACCTCTTTCCAAATGCACTGCTGTGACATCCTTAATAATTGATTCCATCATTTTACCCACTACCGATGTCAGACTGACCGGTCTATAATTCCCTTTTTTCTCTTTCCTTCCTTTTTTAAAAAGTGGGGTTACATTGGCTACCCTCCACTCCATAGGAACTGATCCAGAGTCAATGGAATGTTGGAAAATGACTGTCAACGCATCCACTATTTCCAAGGCCACCTCCTTAAGTACTCTGGGATGCAGTCCATCAGGCCCTGGGGATTTATCGGCCTTCCATCCCATCAATTTCCCCAACACAATTTGACGGCTAATAAGGATTTCCCTCAGATCCTCCTCCTTACTACACTCCCCGACCCCTTTTATAACCGGAAGGTTGTTCGTGTCCTCCTTCGTGAATACCGAACCAAAGTACTTGTTCAATTGGTCCGCCATTTCTTTGTTCCCCGTTATGACTTCCCCTGATTCTGACTGTAGGGGACCTACGTTTGTCTTTATGAACCTTTTTCTCTTTACATATCTATAGAATCTTTTGCAATCCGTCTTAATGTTCCCTGCAAGCTTCTTCTCATACTCCATTTTCCCTGCCCTAATCAAACCCTTTGTCCTCCTCTGCTGAGTTCTAAATTTCTCCCAGTCCCCAGATTCGCTGCTATTTCTGGCCAATTTGTATGCCACTTCCTTGGCTTTAATACTATCCCTGATTTCCCTTGATAGCCACGGTTGAGCCACCTTCCCTTTTTTATTTTTATGCCAGACAGGAATGTACAATTGTTGTAGTTCATCCATGCGGTCTCTAAATGTCTGCCATTGCCCATCCACAGTCAACCCCTTAAGTATCATTCGCCAATCCATCCCAGCCAATTCACGCCTCATACCTTCAAAGTTAGCCTTCTTTAAGTTCTGGACCCATGGTCTCTGAATTAACTGTTTTATTCTCCATCCCAATGCAGAATTCCACCATATTATGGTCACTCTTCCCCAAGGGGCCTCGCACAACGAGATTGCTAATTAACCCTCTCTCATTACATAACACCCAGTCTAAGATGGCCTCCCCCCTAGTTGGCTCTTCGACATATTGGTCTAAAAAAACATCCCTTATGCACTCCAGAAAATCCTTCTCCACCGTATTGCTTCCAGTTTGGTTAGCCCAATCTATGTGCATATTAAAGTCACCCATTATAACTGCTGCACCTTTATTGCACGCACCCCTAATTTCATGTTTGATGCCTCCGCAACATCACTACTACTGTTTGGAGGTCTGTACACAACTCCCACTAACGTTTTTTGCCCTTTAGTGTTCTGCAGCTCTACACATATAGATTCCACATCATCCAAGCTAATGTCCTTCCTACCTATTGCCTTAATCTCCTCCTTAACCAGCAATGCTACCCCACCTCCTTTTTCTTTTATTCTATCCTTCCTGAATGTTGAATACCCCTGGATGTTGAGTTCCCAGCCCTGATCATCCTGGAGCCACGTCTCCGTAATCCCAATCACATCATATTTGTTAACATCTATTTGCACAGTTAATTCATCCACCTTATTGCGGATACTCCTTGCATTAGGACACAAAGCCTTTAGGCTTGTTTTTTTAACACCCTCTGTCCTTTTAGAATTTTGCTGTACAATGGCCCTTTTTGTTCTTTGCCTTGGGTTTCTCTGCCCTCCACTTTTCCTCATCTCCTTTCTGTCATATGTTTTTGCCTCCTTTTTGTTTCCCTCTATTTCCCTGCATTGGTTCCCATCCCCCTGCCATATTAGTTGAACTCCTCCCCAACAGCACTAGCAAACACTCCCCCGAGGACATTGGTTCCGATTCTGGCCAGGTGCAGACCGTCCGGTTTGTCCTGGTCCCACCTCCCCCAGAACCGGTTCCAATGCCCCAGGAATTTGAATCCCTCCCTGCTGCACCATTGCTCAAGCCACGTATTCATCTGAGCTATCCTGCGATTCCTACTCTGACTAGCACGTGGCACTGGTAGCAATCCCGAGATTACTACTTTTGAGGTCCTACTTTTTAATTTAGCTCCTAGCTTCTTAAGTTCATTTCGTAGGAACTCATCCCTTTTTTTACCTGTGTCTTTGGTACCAACGTGCACCACGACAACTGGCTGTTCTCCCTCCCTTTTTAGAATGTCCTGCACCCGCTCCGAGACATCCTTGACCCTTGCACCAGGGAGGCAACATACCATCCTGGAGTCTCGGTTGCGACCGCAGAAACGCCTATCTATTCCCCTTACAATTGAATCCCCTATCACTATCACTCGCCCACTCTTTTTCCTGCCCTCCTGTGCAACAGAGCCAGCCACGGTGCCATGAACTTGGCTGCTGCTGCCCGCTCCTGATGAGTCATCCCCCTCAACAGCACTCAAAGCAGTGTATCTGTTTTGCAGTGGGATGACCACAGGGGACCCCTGCACTACCTTCCTTGCACTACTCTTCCTGCTGGTCTTCCATTCCCTCGCTGGCTGTGGACCCTTCTCCTGCGGTAAGACCAACTCGCTACACGTGATACTCACGTCATTCTCAGCATCGTGGATGCTCCAGAGTGAATCCACCTTCAGCTCCAACTCCGCAACGCGGACCGTCAGTAGCCGGAGGTGGACACACTTTCCGCACATGTAGTCGTCAGGGACACTGGTGTTGTCCCCGTGTTCCCACATGGTACAGGAGGAGCATATCACGTGACCGAGCTGTCCTGCCATGACTTAACCCTTAGATACACTTAAATTGCCGACAACAATGTTAAAAGTTACTGACTAAAAAGAAAAAGAAAAACTACTCACCAATCAGCAGCCAATCACTTACCACGTTGGCTGTGACGTCACCTTTTGATTTCTTTCTACTTCTTTTTTGACTTCTCTCAGCTGGAGCTGCACAAGTACGCCTCTCTCGACTCCCGCCTCTCTCGACGCTCCCCGGACTGCTGAGCCTTTTATAGGCCGCTGCCTCTCTCGACTCCCGCGTCTCTCGACGCTCCCCGGACTGCTGAGCCTTTTATAGGCCGCTGCCTCTCTCGACTCCCGCGTCTCCCGACGCTCCCCGGACTGCTGAGCCTTTTATACCCATCTTTTATACCCATCTCCCGCACTCGGTTACATAGAGTGATAACAATTCAGATTATAGGGGATACTTTATTGGTACAGATGCATGGATATATAGCAGGAGATGGAGAAACACAAACTGGCCGTGTCTTTAGAACCTGATAATGTATTTCAATCTCAGAGATTCACGACCCTGTGAAGCAGTGAGGAAATAAATTGATTTTATTTACAGTCCAGATGTGAGTCCATTCTGTTGGTGATGTGGAAGGAGTGACGTGGACCCAGAATCCGCCTCTATCAGGGAATCAGCGGGCGGCGCCTGTAACCTCGCCCCCACCTCCCGGGTATTTAACTGCCGGTCACTGGGACCGCAATACAACAGTCTGGGAGTGCGTTTGCCCAGTGAGTTCTTGCCGAAACCATTCACCACACATTGCCAGGAGGATGAGGTCGGCTATTTCTCTCAGTCTGTTGCTGGCTTTCTTTTCCCGTGAGTAGTTTTTATTGTCCAAGTCTTTCATTGTTCCTGTCTCAGTGTTAGTCTCTCTGGAATGTTACAGAATTAGGAATCGTTTCACCAGGATTGATCCTCGGGGTTTTTGATTATTTCTACAGGTGTCCAGTCGGATATGGTGTTGACTCAGCCCGAGGCAGAGACCAGGATTCCCGGGGGCTCCCTGAGACTGACCTGTAAAACCAGCGGCTTAGATCTTGGTGGCAGCTACATGTACTGGGTCCGCCACGTTCCCGGACAGGGGCTGGAGTGGCTGATTAGATATTACAGTTCATCGGACAAGCATTACACCCCGGGGACTGAGGGCCGATTTACTGTGTCCAAAGATACTTCAAGCAACATCTTCGCGTTGGACATGAAGAAACTGCGGAGCGAAGACACCGCCATCTATTACTGTGCAAGGCACCACAGCGAGAGGAACCAGGGCTGGACCCATACAAGAACAGATCGAGGGGGAATTCAATAACGTCCATCATAACCTGACGGTCAGTAATTGTGTCAAATGCAGTGATAACGGCATTGTTCAAAACCAGACCACAAACCGCTTCTTACAAAACTAAGACACTGATAATTCAATGGTGAAAATATAACACTGTAACCAATGTACAGAGGGAGGTTTCTGTTGTGCTCCTGTTTAATGTTAACAGTGTCAACAATTGCCCAGCTGGACATGATGCTCGATTCACTGTACCTGATACCTGCAGGGAGCTGGTGAGAACTGTGTTCTCCTTCTATTTGTTCTACAAACTGTTGGCTAAATTCTAAACTTGATAAGAAGCGAATTTGTATTTGAAGTGCATGTGTATTTCGAATGAATGTTGAGAATCAGTACTGAGCAGGGACTGAATGCAATATTTGTACGGGTTCCTATCACTGTGGGACCACGGGAATAAGGACGCCATGGGCTACTGGGGACCAGGGACCATGGTGACGGTGATTGCAGGTAAAGAACATTCATACATTCTGCAACTGTTGTATTTGTGCCTTTATTTTACATTTCTCTTTATTTTAATACTTATTTCGTTCACTGAAACTTGGGTTCGGTGGGTTCTCTATTGAGATTTTTCAATGTTTTATGTAATTCTGCTACAAAGTGATTATAGAATTCAACTGTTTCTCCACATAAGTTGTTGTTGAAGTGATTTGGTGTTTATCTGCTAACGAGTTTCTGTGCTTGAGTTACGTTAAATGCTTTAAAGTTGTTACACTGTTTGACACTTCTGCAATGTTTAATCTCGGTGAGCTATGATTGCTGCAATTTTTCTGATCGAATACAAACATTGTGTTTAAATATTTTTGAAAGAACATTTTAAACACATAACATAAATCTTAGCGCTCAATATATATTCTTAAGGAATTTAAAGATTTTAGTGAAAATTACATTTGTCATCTACTGACCGAATGTTCCCGAATGCACAGATTCAATACGTGAAGTGTTGCTGTAATTAAGGACTGAAAAATTAACACATTTCCAGATGGACCTGATTTAAATTAATATTACTAACATTATAATGATGTAGTAATATCACCCATTATTATTAAAATATGCTATAATATTAACATTAATGTATTTTACATGATCCATCAAATCACAATTCTGCTGTCATTATTTTATATTTCAGTTGAATTCAATCATTAGTTATATTAGTTTTAGGCGGCTTCGGTGATTCTGTAAAGAGACTTTTTGCAATGATACATTTAATTCTGCTGAAATGGTTTAGAGAATGAAGGATCTGTTCATGAAAGGTTCTGTCCGCCCCTCAGTGATGTGATTTCGTATTGATCTGCTGAGGAGAGTTTGTGCCGGTGTTATTCAGAATACCAAAAATTTGTGAAACTATTTGGCGTTTCTACAATGTTTAATATCGGTGACAGCGGGCAGCAGCAGGTTCCTGATCGAATACAAACAAGATATGTGTTTGAAACTGTTTGAAAGCAGATTGTAGGCAGAGAACAGGAAGGTTTTAGGAATCAGAAATCATTGAAATATATTTTAACATAACAATTATTGGTGATAATTATATATTCAACTATAAATTTATGTTTACGATGCTGATATTTACTGAGTGAAACGTAACTGTAATTACCAGCTATATAATTAGCAATTATTCAGGTTGTAGCTGAAATAAATTACGATTAACAAACCGATTATAATATTATAATGCGATAATATCTTCCAATGTTATTAAAATATGTTATAATATCAATATAATTTTCTTAATATTATTTGCCTTCCAAAATCCTGCTGTACACTGGGCTCCATTAAGAGGAGCAGAAACTTTTAGAGGCTGGATACAATTATTAATTATGCCTGCAATTAGTTCACTGACAACATATTGATTCCACCGTGTGTTCAGTTTGAGTCGGGAGTTCAGTTACTTTTTACCTCCTGTTTACAGAGATGATTGGCAGTGTCTTTAATTATAACTCAAAGCCGTGTTGTAAATTGCATTTTGTCAATTTAATATGAAATTCTTACTGTGCAACCGAAATTTGTTATTGAATCACTATTGTGTTTTGTTTGATACCGATAGAATTATCACTAAACTAATCTTAAACAGTTTGCAAGATCAGAGGCTGTGAGTCAGGCGTCACCGGCAGTCAAAGAATTATTCATGTGATTATATTCAAATTCAAGACTGCATAGGCTGGAGATAGGCAAATAATCCATTGAAATTCAAGCAGATTAATTTACTTAAAAAATGTTCATCTTGTTTAGAATTTAACACAACTTCCTTTCTCCCAAAGCGGTGCTATATAAGGGATAGAACGGTAGACAAAGCACAGGTCATATCTGAGAATTATGTTAATTATTATTAATATTAAATTGATGAACAAAGTCTCTCCTCCATTTGCTCATTCAGGTTCAGTGTCGCAGATGGCCTGAATGATTTGTTATCCTACAGTTTTACACTAACCATTCTGGAAATTAGTTTCAAGAAATAGCAGAATGTATTTAATAATTAATTTGGGGGCATTGTGTGAATAATGGGAGTGAACTGTAAATGATTGTCTGTGTTATTAAATAGCAGAAGTTCTGCTACTGACTGCAAACTGGTTTTAATTAAGAAAACCATTTTTGGGAAGTTAAGATTGTGGAGAATATTTCAGCTCGAGAGTCCAGTTTAGTAAACACGTGGTTTACAGCACATCGGACTTGTGACCCGGGCCGGACAGTGAACTATTTAAAATAGTCCACTCCTCAATCCATCATGTGCAATGTACTCTGAAAATAGACGCAGTTTTTGTTATGTCAGAATATGTAGAATTTAAAAATGTATCGGTAGAGAACGGGACAGAAGTAGAACTGCGTAATTATCGTCAATTAGTCAAATGTGATTTGAGTTAAGTAAAAATAATTTATTTTTCTGATTGTATTTATGTATTAATATGCTGCTTAATATTTTACTGTTGATGAATTGTTATGGTAAGTTAAGTAAACCTTAATATATCACAAGTTGCCAGGCAGAAAAGATTTTTAAATTATTATTCATTAATTGTATCAGTAAGACTGAAATTCAAGCACATTAAGTTAATTTCAAAAGTTCCAGGTACGTGTGCTTCTGAGGAGGAAGTGCCAGACAGGTACTCAGAGTATTTCCAATAATCAGCTAACATGAACACAAACTTAAAATGTAATATTCGTTCTAATTCATTAAACATAAATGATCTCTTGCAATTGCATTGCATACTGGTCAACATTACAGTTATTACACTAACACAAGGGTTGGAGAGAATGTTTAATTAATTCCTAAATTAATTTAGAAGATAATGCATGTATAACTCGGCTGTGCTGAGTTCGATAAGCTATCGCTTAATATTTTAGTTGATTTTGCCTCGATGATTTTACAGGTTATATTTACTATTGCAAATATGTCAAATCAGTGGGTGATCAGGTTTCAATGTATATGTCTCTGGATTGTGACATTCTTACCCTGTTAGCTAGTCCCGTTTAACGCGCAGCACTTTCCATGGAATGAGAATTATTTCCAGATACTTATTTTCAGGGAAATTAATTTTTACACGGTTTACAAGATAGTCGACCGAGAGGGAGGAATGGCTGGATGTTGAATAGTTTCTCAAATAAAGATCAGTTTAATTTCAAAAAATCTGCAGAGTTGAGGTGGTTGGAAATTGACAAGAAATAAATTAGAAATCAAACAGCTTCATTGAAATTAACAGATAGAACTGGTCTCTCTCACTGGAGCACCGTTGTTGCACCGTTTGTGTCAGTTCTGTTCCTGTGCGCCTGCTCACTGTGTGAGAATCATAAGTCCTCCTGACGGGTTGCAAAACTTCTGGATTGTGATCGTGTATTGCGGGGAGTGTCATTTAACTCAGTTATTTAAGAAACTGGTATATGTGAGAAACGTAAAAGATTGACTTTAAGGTTGAGGAGTCGCCGCTGAAATGAGATCAGTAACCCAGCTTTTGACAGTCAGAAGGAGCAGTTCCGAAACACCACGGGGGGAAAGTAGAAGAAGCTTTAATCAGTTTCTAACCCGGTTGTACCTACGCTGGAAGTGTTTGATGGGACAGTGCAGAAGGAGCTTTACTCTGTATCTAGCCCATGCTGTACGTGCCCTGGGAGTGTTTGATGGGACAATGTAGAGGGAGTGTTACTCTGTGCTGACCCATGCTGTACCTGTTCTGGGCGTGTTTGATGGGACAATGTAGAGGGAGCTCAACTCTGTATCTTGACCGATGCTGTATCTGCCCTGTGTGGATTGATGGCACAGTGCAGAAATAATTTTACTCGGAATCTAAACCTTGCTATGTTTGACCCGTATTACAGGGTAGTGCAGTTTAATATGCATTCATCCTTTGCTTTACATGACCTTACAGCGCCAGACAGACCAGTGAAGACGGAGATTTACTCTATCGAATCTGTCCTGTATCTGATTCGAGTGATTTTCGAAAACAAATTGAAGAAACCTCAATCTGCATCTAACTAATACGATATTGAATTAGTAATGGTTATACAGTTGAGCATCAGTTAATTATTGAATGAGATTGGTCTGATCCTAAGTTTACTTTCAGAACAAACAGTTTCAGGAAAGCAGTGCCTCGTCTGATCAGATGGATGCTCCAATTTATTTTGGCAATTTTGTACCTGCACTGGGACTGTTTGATGGGACACTGTAGAGGGAGATTTAGTCTGTATCTACCCACGCTGTACCTGCCCTGGGAATGTTTAATGGGACATTCTAGAGGGAGCTTTACACTGTACCTGTATTGGGAGTGTTTGATGGGACATTGTAGAGGAAGCTTTATTTTTTATCCAAGCCTTACTGGACCTGTCCTGAATGTGTTTAATTGGCAGTGTGGAGGGAAATCTACTGTTTATCTAACTCGTGCCGTACCTACACTGGGAGTGTTTGATATGACAGTGATGAAGGAGCTTTACTCTGCAACTAACCCATACTTTACCTTATCTGGCATTGCTTGATGGGACATTGCAGAGATAGCTTTAATCAACATTTAACCTTTTATTTACAAGGACGTGGAGCTTAATTGGGTCCTTCAATATAGATTGATCTTCTATTTAATCAGAGCTATAGGTGAGCTGGTGTGCTTTAAAGGGGCAGTGTATGGGAAGCTTTTCTTTGTACGTGTGATAATTGTACTGAGTATAATCGGTCAATTTGATAATGCATTTTATGGGGAGACATTTCGTAGCACATCTCTGCAGTACTTGAGCTGGGAATGTTTGACGGGATAGTACAGATAACATATTACTCTGTGTGTAACCCTTGCTATACCTGGCCTGACCCACACGACAGCATAGCGGGAGCTTTGCTCTTGTATCGTGCTGTATCTGACCTGAGAGTGCTTGGTCAGGCAATGTTCAAGGCACCGTTATGTGCCACTAACAAATAGCAGATAAACTACTCGTGCCAGATATAAACAATAAATCGTCCGATTGCCCAGATTAAACAACGCACATTCATTGATGTTTATATTCTTTCTGAAAAAATGCCAAATTTTTAATGAGTTATTCATGTTTGAACATTCTGAGCATCAGATTTCTATTGAACACGATTGGCCTGATCCTCAGCTCACTTTCAGAACAAACCGTTTCAGGAAGTGAATAACGCTCCAGATAGCAGCGGCTGTTCTGATCTGTTGGGAGGCTGTAAGTTATTTTCACAATTTAAATGGAGGATATCGAGACTCCCGCTTCAAATAACAGTCATGAGGACCTCGTGTTTAGAAACATTATGTTGTTCAATTCATCTTGAGCAGGTTAAAGGTAGGGACAAACTATGAGAGATGCAGCTATTGGCCTGGGTCACAACACAAGGTGCACAGTCACTGAGCTGCAATTCTGTGAAACATTTAAAGATATAGAGTCAACCTGCAATAAGTCATCATTCGCAATGAACTTTAAGCCTTTATAACAGCATGCGATTGACTAATTTGCGTCAGATTTATAAGATCCCTTTATTTTAAATATCCTCTTTCATTATAACGAACAATAAAAATTGATCTGGTAGAGGTGTCCAAAATATGAAGCGTTTCCTTCCATTAAATCTAGAAGCACTATTCACACTGACTCGTGTAGAATGATAGCATCTCACAGCACTGAAAAGGCCATTCAAGCATCGTGCCTGTGCCGGCTCTGAAAGAGCTGTCCAATTTAATCCAACTCCCCAGGGTTTTCCTTGTAAACGTGCACATGTGTCCTCCGGACATACAGGAGGATCTGCTTGGAGCATTCCTGAAATTACCAACCCTCTGTGTGAAACAATTGCCCCAATTTTCCCTTTTGATCTTTTGCCAATTATTTTAAATCTGTGACCTTTGGTTACCCACCTACTTTCCAGCGGAAGCAGTTTCTCCCTACTTGCTCTATCAAAAACTATCATAATGTTGAATATCTCTCTTACGTTTCTTCTTAACCTCTGTTCTAAGGAGAACATCCCTGCTTTTCCAATCTCTCCACATAACTGAAGTCCGCATCCCTGGCATAATCCTGGTAAAAGCCGCCCCTCTAGACTCCCCAAGGGCTTGACATCCTTCCTACATTGTTGTTCCAGAATTGTGCACAATACTCCAGCTGAGGCCTAACACGTGATCTGTATGTTTAGCATAACCGCCTTGTTTTTGTAGTCTTTTCCCCATTTAGAAAGTCAAGTATCCCATAATCTTTCATAACTGTCTTACCAGTTTGCCCTGCCCCGTTCAAAGATTTGTAAATATGTACATCTACGACTCTCTGTTCGTGCATCCACTCAAAACAATACTATTTAGATTACACTGCCTCTCCATCTTCCACCCAATGTGCATCGCTTCTCAATGATTCGCATTAAATTGCAATTGCCATGTCCCGGCCCATTTCACTGGTCCATCTGTCTCCTCATGGAGTCTGCTGCTTTCATGCTCACTATAGGCTACGTTGCCAGGTTTTGCCTCATCTTCGAACTTCGAAATTGTATTCCCGATATCCAAGTCCAGGTCGTTGTTATATAACAAGAACAGCAATGGGAACTGAAATGGGCCATTTAAGGAGAAACTTCCAATTAACCGGATTTTGGAATGGTATTTTATTCGGATTATTAATTGAAAGGGATGGAGGAGGAAACTCAAGAGGCATGCATTCAACAGGATGGGATAGAGTCCAGATCACATTGCACTGAGTGACATCGCTCTTCCTCAAATGCTGAGGAAATAAGGGAGAAATTCGACTCAATCGCGATTCATCTCCAGCTTGAATCTTAGAAACTAGACTATGGAAATGCTATCTGTTGAATTATGTGGTAGGCAAATTTAGAGGGTTTTTTGCTAACGTCCGAAGCAGGAATTCCGCTGTTACTTTGAAGTGCAGTCACTATTGTTTTGTTGGGATACACTGCAGGCAATGTGCACAGAGCGAACTTCCCCAAACTGCAATTATATAAAGGACCAGAAATGGTGCTGATTGAGAAATAAATGCAGGCCGAAATAGCAGGAACATGCCTCTGTTCTTCTATTGTATGAACCAATGAAGGATTCTTTATTGGCGAGTTGTGTAAAGGTTCTTGTTGTGTAATGTGATAGAGCTCGGGGATAGAAAGGTGTGTTCCTGACCAGGGCATCGACAGGTGCTTATAAAGGAACTGACAGAAGCTCAAATGCCCGTGTAGTCTTTGATGGGAAAATGGTGGAATTAGTTTATTCTGCAGTCAAATTTCGAGTTGTTTCTTTCTTTTATAAGCATGGATTACAGAGTCTAACTTGTTCAATGGGCCATTCTTTCTCAGTAACACCGTTTCCCCCCAATCTCTACGCCCTGCTCTCCTCCTGTGAACAACCCAGCACCGATGGCTCCATCACATACGGCTGTTTGGCGATGGACTACTCCCCCGACATCACCAGCCTTTCCTGGAAGAAAGATAAAGATCCCATCACCACTGCATTGAAGACCTACCCGTCAGTGTTCAACAAGAAAGGAATCTACACCCAGAGCA